>NC_091123.1:86994753-88194753 GCF_040183065.1 Periplaneta americana | reverse complement strand
GTTGCCTTGCAGTCAGCAAAATTGACGTAGACCAGTGTAATTTAATATTTAATATGTACAAATTAAATTGTATAAAAATCGCTTCTTTTGGGAATTCAAAAGGTTCTGATTCCTAACACTTTATTTTTATAGCATATGCGGACTTTAGAATTTGGTTATTATTTTATTTTGTAAATTTTATACTTCACCATTAAGATGAAGACATACAAAAATTAGTGTTTGTGACTTGTGCAATGTGCACCCTTGTTTGTCTTTAACAACACACTTAAGTAGTTTCATAGACTTTTCTTTATATTCTTTATATACCCTTTCCTATCTACTGTTCATTAAAAATATAATTACGGTATTTCCAGTACCTACCATTACTATGTATATCTTGATAATAACATGGGTTATTGTGCAATTATTTTAACTTGAATATTTTCTACTTTTATTTTAAACGTATTTGTGCATACAAACATAATGTATATGGATATTAAAAATATAATTTTATGTCGGTTACATTCATATAACATGTGCCACACTAGAGCATTCATATGCTATATTTCTCGCCTTCCTTTCTCTTTTAATTTTCATAATCCTTATAGAGTATTTCACAATTAATGAAGGAAAGCATTTATATTGCATATTATGAGTAATGTAAGGAAATATTCTTTACACCCCATTACATTTATTTTAATATTTGCAGTTACCTCCTTTGGTTATGATTAGGAGCTGATAGTGATTATCTTTAGGCTGATGCAAATCTCATAAATGTAAGAAGAGAAGGAGACTGTACTTAATTTAAGGAAAAGAAAATAGTAAATGTTTTATCTTTCGCCACCATTTATTAACAGTAATCTTTTTTAAAAATAAAAATTATGTAAAGTATAAAATCTACACATTATAAATTCAGTAATAATGTGTTGCCTAATTCTTCAGTACTTAGTGACATAAGATAATATAAACATTTTCTTGAAATAATACTGAAAACTCGTAATATGTAATTTCACCATTGCACCACATATTATCTATATAAAATATACGAAGTGAATTGCATTATTTTAACATCTGTTATGGTGGATCATTTGCACATTAGTAGTAGTAAATCTGTTACATTATTTATCATTTGCCTTTTAAAATTTGATATACATATTTAATTACCTTCTTCTCTGTAATACTTCTGCAGGGTATAGAAACAGAGTATTTCAAATTTACCATGTCTGAAAATAATTGTGCAGTTAATTCATTTGCGAAATATTTTTGAGAATATATAGAGTCTAAATTTCTAAATTTTCGTACATTCTAACATGGGAATAAAGTGCACTATTTTTATTTTAGTACTAAATGTTTTATAAAGTCAGATTAAACTTCTTCCTTGTAAATGTGCAGAAAATTCTTAATTTTTCATGAATGTAAATTTTACTGTTCTTGATGCTAAATTTGCATATATTATAAGAATACTTATTACATTGATGAGATTCATTAAGATAAAGTAAATCTGTCTATATGACTAGTTTATTACTGCTCATTTAACTCTCATATCCCAAATACCACATTATCTGATCCTCTACATGGTCCTCTGTTAGGCATCTTTACATATATTCTGCACTTGGATATCCCATTCAACGAAAGTTTTGTATTTTTTTTTAGTACTGTAGAATATTTTTCATATTCATACACTCCGAATCTAAACATTTATTATTTTAAAGGACTTTCACAAATTAGTTCATATTGCTTACTTTTTGTTGTGTATATTATCTGGATGAGGTTAATATTATTTAACTTAAAAAATAATACATTTATTTCTTTGATTTCTTTAAATGAGGAAATATGTATTCATCTGAGACATTCGTCACTCTTCTGACTTCATGTTTGTTAATTTAGAAAATGAAGCATACATTATAGCACCATCAACAATATATGGGTATGTCACTTGGCTTGTGTACATTATCTGTTACCAGCTTCTTAAGCACACCGTGCGAGCTACGAGAGCACATCAGATGATGAGAGCATTTTCTCCAGTATAACTTGTCATGCAATATCAGCATAAGGCCTGTCTGCCTTCTTTTCCTCTCTCGTTTTATCTCTCTCTTAATATTTGATTTTTATATTTCATTGGCGCAATTTTTTGTTTAAAGTGTGTGTACTGGTATACAGTAATTCTTCATATCTATGGGTGATACTATATGTTTCAAGACCTTCCATGGATACCTAAAATCTTGGAATCAGAAATTATGTTATACAGAGAGTGGGTTCAATGGCCCAAAGCAATGATATTTGCTTAATATACTTACAGCCGGAAATGCATCATGTGAGTGGTAAAGTCTAGCAAGGTTTTGTTTAGTGTTTTGTTCCTGTGACATTGTGATTTTCACATATGCACTTCTGTGACGCAAAATGGCGTATTTTTATTTTTTGTATACATAATGTGAGTGGTAAAGGTGGCTACGTCCAATTCAATTTAATTTCATAACAAATCATCGTCAATAAAATTGTTACACTTCCAAAGAAATACCATGAACAAGCTGTGCACCAAGCCCAAGACAATACATACCTCTTCACTACTCTGCCTGCATACATACATACATACATACATACATACATACATACATAAATTTCAGCTTCTGTTACCAAGGCAATTTGTTTGTATCCTGGAACAAAGCCCAAGCATTCAGTGTGTCATTAGTATTGAAGTGACCTGCTAGCTGTAACCAGAGGTTCACATGACGCATTTCTGTAGGCCTTTTAAGCAGATATCATTGCTGTGGATCACCGAACCCATTCCCAGTCTGTGTAACATCATTTCTTATAAGGATATATATACTCTATTCGCGTAGGCTTCCGCGGCTGGTGTACATGGTCTCTGGATAAACTTCGGGGCCTATACCATGTTGTCTTGGTGGCTGACATTTCAACCGCTGTGTTATGGTCATCTTCAGAGCTGAGTAAATTCGTCAGCCACCAACACCAAGACAACGCGGTATAAGCCCCGAAGTTTATCCAGAGACCATATATATATATATATATATATATATATATATATATATATATATATATATATACTCTCTCATGAAAGGTTTCTCATGTTACTGAGCATATTCCCTCCAGAATTATTAAGAGATATATTCATCAACAAGAACCTACAGTTAACCTCGAAAAAATTGGATGATTCATACCATACGAGATTTTCATAAATTAAGTGAATAATAGTAATTTAAACCTGCTGTACTGCAACTGCTGGCATTTTCACACTACACTATGCAATATTATGCTGGTTATAACTAATAAAACACAATGAAGTACTGTCGATGACACAGCTCATCTGCCCTGGAAGGAATGCGGGTAGTTTCGCACTAGGAGTGGATGGAGAGAAAGAAAGTTTGAAAATAGAAATACAATGTAGCATGCATTATAAAAGTATTGACTGACCAATTCTGTACCGCATTACAATGGAGTGGCTAATTCTGAATCACTTTCATCATATCATTACTGCTGCTATCATCACTATCACTATCGCTTTGTTATCCAAAGAAATAATCGGATTATCCACTACTGCAGGCACTGTATTATGTCGAAATCTATATTGGCTTTTCACTTTTAATGTATGTTGACAATAGCCTTCCCAGCCCTCTTTGGGGTGATCCTGTTTTTTTTTTTTTTTCCTTCTAATTTGTTTTGTCATAAATTCAGACAAACCAGTATAATATGCCGCATGTTTAATGGTCTGAGTAACTAATAGTATTTTGTTGTTTAATTCGTAAATAACTCTTGTATACATGTAACTCTCATCTAAATCAAATTGTTGAATTCTTTGTAAGTTCATGCGTATGAATATACTGAATATACACTTTTTGCTGGTTGAGTGGAAGAGAAGGCCTTACGGCCTTAACTCTGCCAGCTAAAATAAATCATTATTATTATTATTATTATTATTATTATTATTATTATTATTATTATTATTATTATTATTAAATGCGTAAGACTCTTATTCTTGGCTTCATTATCACATGTTTCTATTACTTTCGCTATTATTTCACTTACTTGGGAATGAATTATTTTCTTTTTCTTAGAAGACAGCATGATTAGGTACACTTAATCTCTATATATACACAAACACTACATATGAAATTATTCTACAAGAGTTACTATGTACACTTAGTCTCTCTATATATATACACACAAACACTACACATGAAAGTTGTATTGCTACATCTTAACTTTGAATATAGCCTATATTTACATCAGCAATTCTGTTAACTAGAGAAAGCAAACGTTCACCTCTATCTTCCACGTATAAATGGAGAGAAATGTTTTTTTTGTTTTTGTTTTTGTTTTTTTTTTTTTAAGAAAATAGAAAGGGGATTAAGCAGAGTATATTTGCCCCAAAAGTACCGTTAGCCAGCTGCTTGCTCTAAGGTTAGCCTCACACTCCTCAAAACAATCACCCCTAACTTTTCCAAGGTTCAGGGCAGATGATCTGTGTCACCAACAGTACAGTAATACATAACACTTTATCCTTGTATTTGATTAAATCACGCTTAGTTGTAATGCTAATCTCATATTGTGATTGCTCAATTATTTGCACTTCTTTTTTTTTTTTCGATAGGCCTACTTAGCATGACAGTTTTCTTTTGACAACTTTGGAAGGCACTTTGACTAGAGATTATACAGTTCACTCGAACAGTAGGAGAATGACTAAATGGTACATGGGTTTGCAATTATGTGAAAGTTCTTGGGGTCATTTCTTTGAAGGCATATAGTGACTATTTTACAAGTAACTGTTTCTGGCCTGGCAGCAGCAGCAACAGCAGCATTCCTACTACATACTGTGTAACAATAGAGGCTTGTAATAACCATCTCTAGAAAAAATACATACTAACATAATGTACAGTACTATATATTTTTTCTGCAGCAAAAAAAAATAAATAAAAGAGGAGCGAGAGAAAGACAGTTGGATAATCTGCTGATCAGTGACGAATAATTGGAGTTCTACTCTATAAAGAAGATTATTAATCCATTCTATGACAAGGTCTGTAGCATAAACAATGGAGACTTCTTAAAATGAATTTGGCACTAAGAAATTGGTATTGTGACTCGGGAGACAGTATCTCTACACTTCATAAGCCCTGAATAACATTATATATTTCATAAACAAACATTCCTTTTTTAACTTCTTTCTCTCAAAATATTCCTTTCTACTGAAGTTATAAAGCAAAATTGTATATCCTCAATACCAAAAAACAGTAGTTTTATTACTTACATGGTCGTTAGAGGATATATATTTTTATGAAGTCAATACCTATGTTAAATATATTTCACATTAATTTGTAGCAAACAACTAAGTAATTTGTTAACTTGTACTTCTTTCATATAATTAATCATTTCAGAGGTGCGTGATCCATGTCAATTTATATATTAAAAGTATGAACTGTATATTTTCACAATGAATTGTAACTCCTAGTATAAGGAAATTTAATGAATGATGGCATTAATTAGCATGCAACTGTTACATTTGAAAGATACTAATGTATAATGAATTGTTGAGTCAGGAAGGAATCCATTGTATTGAATCTCTCAGTACTTCACCACTGTTAAAAGGGCATTCCACTGCTTGAGGAAATTGTGCTGTTTAAATTTGTTAATTAAATACGCCTGAAGTGTGTACAGTCTGGAAATAATATTCATTAAAATAATACATCCAGCTTTAAACATGGGTGGGTGTCATTGACTTATGTACAATGTGTACATGGTATGAATAACTTATATCTGATACAGTTCAGCTTTTTCACATTCTTTATTGTATTAATGTTAACTGCTAATACTTGCCATGTTGTTCTGTTGCAGCCAATTTTTAAGACAGCCCAACCAGTCGTTTTGCTTTCTATATGGTAGTTTTAGATGAAACCTTACACAGAAAATTATAAGTTATATGATTTCTTTACATTTTGCTTACGTATCTGAGTAATTCTGAATATATTAATGTACGTTACTCATTCCAGAAATAAATGTTTTTAAATCATTTGCAAAAACATTATTAAAATCTAGAAGTTCTCCAGGCGAAAATGTAGAGATTAATAAATTAGATGATGTTATCAAAAGATAACCTGGTGGCATTGTTTAAAATAAAAAGGCGAATCTTCTTATATAATTTGACACAAAGTTAAAGACCTGTACTTCCATTGTTGTGAAATGTAGACATTTCGAAGTGTGCCTGAAATAAGAATAGCTATTCTCCATGGCAAATTTCCTGCATGTGCCAAGAACCAATAGGAGATTGCTGTGACATTATAATATTGCTCGCTTGTGTGAGAGTGATGCCTCGTGCGAGAGAGATAGATGGTGATATCAGAGCTAGAGGGATGAAAATTTCAATTTCCCACTCCATTAAACATTTATCATGTCGTAGCTCCTATGAAAATCAATCATGCTGTAATTTTTATGATTGATAGGGCAATGTCTAAGGAAAGCAGAGAAAAAAATTCGAAATCAAAGTCTTTTTTGAAAAGAGAGGGAGCAAAAATACTTACTTAGATGTGATCTGTTCAAAATAGATATTTACATCTTCATAAGTTGGTATGCAACAAACTTTTTAATTTTTCACTTTAGATGGAGGGGTCAAAGGACTTAAGACTCAACCTTTCGTCTCTTAAAAAGAGAAAGAATGCTGGAATATTAAAAGAAAAAAACTCGTAAACTCTGAATATCAATTGCAGTGTGTGACTGCGTACAACACAACTTCTGTCTCTCTTTTATCACTACGACTTGCTTTACTCAATGACATGTTGTAACAGAAATATTCCTTCACACGAACGAGAAATGATCTGCTTTTTGTGCAACATATAAATACAGAAGAAGAATCATAAGTGTGTGTCAGCTCGACTGTGTGTGTTTATTTTCTGTTTTCTTATAAATACATGTTGCTGGTGATCTAAACAATAGTGCTCTTTTTCTGGAATGCGGAGAGCTCGAACTCTGCGCTGTAACCCATATCTTTACAATAGTTGTATAGAATGAACGGTTTGACCTAAAATTACGTTTTTTTGGGGGGCGAAGGGGGCGTACTTAGAAATCCCTGACTGTCAATGTCTCTTTGATAGTGATACTCCTTTATTAGTAAATGCTGCACTCCTCTTTGCGGGAGCTGTTGAAGGTTATATGCAGGAGATTTGCCACGGAGATAATGTATAAAAGACATATATAATTTTTTCTTATGGATTCGGTTGGGAAATACTACTCAATCAAAAGAGAGCAAGAATGGTTTTAACATGAACTAAATTACACACACAAAAACAGCCACCATCAGTTTCTAATGTTATATGTATGATCTGAGTGTTTAAATTAATATCATTTTCTTTTTCGTATTTGTGTCAAAAGAGCAGTTTTTTTAAAGTTATCTCCTGTTTTCATTTCGAGTTAAATTAAATTTGGAGAAATGTCATTTGAAAAAGAATTTCGTATAATTCTTGGAAGTGCACATTTTAGAACTCCTGATAAAGTGTGGCTTTTTTTGTCTTCCTACCTGTACACTCCTAAAAAACAGTAAATAGATTTTGTTCTCATTCATTACTTAAGAGTCTTTTCATCCTGCAAGCACATGGAATATAAGATGCTTGTAGCTTTTCTATTTTTAATTTTATGAAGAAATTCTATACACAAAAGTTATTGGGGTGAAAAAAGGAATATTTTGAATATGTTTTCAAAAACTATGTTTTTAAATGGCACCACATACGTATTTTTACATTTTTTCTAACAAAAGCATATTAAGGCTAAAAAATGAATATGCACCATTAAAATTTAACTACAAAATTAATCCAAGGCATAGAATTTAAAGAATGATAAATCATTAAAAACGATTTAAGAATGTTATAATTGTGTCACGTGTTGATATCAGTTAATCAATATACAGAAGGTATTCAAAATGGCTCCCATCCACTGCCAAAGAATGCATAAGTCTGTTTTGGAAATTGTTTAATGCTTTGAGCAACTCTGTTCAGTTGAAACATTGTATCTCATCCCTAATTATCCATTTTAATTCTTTCCATGTCTCTTGGTCAATCCTGGTAGACCCTTCACTTTAAATAGCCACAAGAAAAAATGTAATGGGTTGAGAGATCAGGGTATTTTAGCAGCCATTTAAGAACCATTCAGTTGTTTTTAATTAGTTTTTATTTATGATTACTCTATGATACCTACTATGATTAACAGCCATTTTGCATCTGGTGTGTGATATATCAATTCATATCAATTTTTTATGGTAGAATCCGAAACGGACTTCGGAATTGCTGTATCATGTAAGGATTTTGAAATATTTTAGATTTTAAAAATGTTTTTACATTATTGTTATCATTTTTCAGGGATTATATATAATAAATCAGAATTATAATAGTTCAACTTTTTATTTGGATGTATTATATGGTGGAGGAAGTTTTCAAAAGAGTCACTATATGGCAGAGGTATTTAGTTATGCAAAAAGTGTACTGGCTTTACCTGGTAGAGACGACTGAGTTAGTGACATCAGCCTTGTAATGTAGTGCGTGCTGAAACGTGATTTTGTTGGTTTATAAGAGTTTTTATGTTGTGAAGAAAACTTTAGTGGGGTTCTAAGTGTTAATGTTATGCTTGAATTTAAAATGGTCCATATTTACCCATACCATATTGCTGTCTTTATGTTAGTACTGTGTATCTACAAAATGTGACACAATAGAAAGAAACTGATTTTCCCACTGAATTCAGCATCCCAAAATTATGTAAATCCACCCATTTACACACCAGATACAGGAAAAAAGTTTCAATTTGTCACCTAGTGTTATTTAATGCATGGCCCCTTTATTCTCCATAGCGATAAATAAAATTGATATACTGAAGCATTTATCTTTATGTGCACATAAATTTGAGACAATTTTTACGAAATAGTTTATATATGTATGATTTTATACGAGATCTGAAGAATTCAAAAATGGAAAAATAAATACATGGTGCTATTTAAAAAAAAAAAAAAAGCAGACTCCATGGCACACTTTTTATAATTAAAAACATAGTTTTTGAAAACATGCTCAAAATATAACTTTAGTATATAAAGTTTCTTCATAAATTAAAAATAAGAAGGTTACAAGTGATGTTACGTATTTTTTACCCACTTTGTATAATATGTTTGTTTAAGAAATAGTGCAGTTGGTTTCAAGGATATTCTTTCTTAAGAAATGGTGAAAAATTAAGCAATATCTCGTGTATTTTCAAAATTAATTTGGAACAATCCTGATCTACAAAAATATGCCTCAAATCAAATTTTTTTTAGATACATTGCTTAAGAAAAAATTAATATGAAGTTGGCTGTTTCGGGGATAGGATAAGAAGAACAGAAGTGTTACAAGTTACAGTTAACAAAGCATCTACTTAGGTTGCAGTAGTACATTATTGTCGGTACATTTTCACATGTCCCTCCTACCAATTTCACACTTTTCATCAATGCATAAACGTATAAGAAGAAATTTTGTGAGACTTGCATGTTTAAAACTATGGTGCACGTAAAAAGGGCATAAGTCGTAAACTGCAATTTTTCAGTAGAGCAAAAGCAAAGTTTGAAATGAGGATCATTATCGTTATAATGGACTGCAAATCTGACACTCTACATCATTACAGAAGAGGATAGACTCATGTCCTTAGACTTATACCCTTTATACTTTCTGAAGGAGTACATTTTTTTGTAATCACTTGGAGGTCATTACTCAAAATTACTAATTTCTTAGTTATGTAATTTTACCTCGCACCATAGAAAATATCAGAGTACTATTAGTTCATTCTTTCCTTAATTTCAATAATATTGTTCTAGACACATTTCTAAGACTACTGTTGCAATCTCTGCCTCATGTGCTAACATAGCCTGTCACATTACAGTCTCTCCCTCCTTATATGTGACAAGGAATTAAAACTTTCACTTCGTATTGTAAATATTTTGACAGTTAACAGCAGTCAGTATTGGAACAATTTTGTCAAATCAGGAAATGTGATTAAAAATGATTGTGTTTTTTTATGATTTACTTTTAGACAATTTTATAAGCAAGCTATTGAGAACAAGAAACAAAAGCGATTCATGATCGTGAACTGTAATTTCTTTGAAAAGTGATCACATACATTATAAATTCAGAACGTACTACTAACATAGAGAACAAGATTGTGATTTAGTTATTTTATTCTACAACTTTCATTTCCAGAATTACAAGTTTTCGTTATATTTAGAACTTGAGAACATTTAATTCTTGCTGAATTACAGTGACATTTTACACACAGACCAGTTATTTGACAGTTATTTTCTTCGAAAAGAAGACAAAAACTGAAGAGCATCAATAAGTAACTTGAGCCCTAATTCCCGAAATACGTATTTTGCAGGTACTCACAAATTATCGTATTTTTCCCATAAGAACTTTATTTAAATTTCAACATCAGCAATATACACCGAGGTGCAAGAGTGAAACACTTGGAAAAGTAAGAAATTCTGTTCTTAATAATGTGAAATCTGTCTTTACATCTAAAGTCAGTTTTATGGTTTTATGACTTTATTGGAGGGGGGAGGTTAAAAGGGAAAGTTGAGTTTACAAGCCACCCCTTAACAACTATCACCAGATTCTTGTACTGTCTTTGAAACGGGTAAGAGTCATGCCAGTGTTATTGAGGAAAAGACATATTTCGTTAAGTCGAGAGTAGGCATTAGCCCCCCCCCCAAATATGGAGTCAAATGTAGAGAATTGTGCAAGAACAGTTCCACTTAAAGAAGGAAGGTCTTATCACTAACTCATGAAGAAGCTTGAATCATCAATCATAGAGCTTTTAGATGCTTCAGAGAGGCAAATTCATTTACCAGGAGGTTAGGATCTGATTGGAGTATAGCCACAATTCAGAAGGAAGGCACATCCATAATGTTGCAAGTGCTGTAAGTCATTATACAACTGCCACCTAGGTTCCAAATCGACTCTGGCAATCCTTCCAAGCAGAGTGAATGTGTGAACGATTTTGCGATTTTGAACCTAGATAACAGTTGTACATGTCACTTGTAACATTAGGAACTTATCTCTACTCTTGATTGTAACCCTACTCCGACCTGATTCTGGCCTCCTGGTAAATGAAATTTTCTTTCTGAAATCTCTAAATACAGTAAAATCTCTCATATCCGGCATCCAAATAATTGACAATACCAAAACAACGGCACTTTTGGCTAGGCCAAAAAAAAATATATTCATGCGAAAGGGCAGAGTCAGGCAAAGATGTGAGTGGTCTTCATGGATTGCACATGCTGCATATCATGTTTACTCTTTACATTGTTCACGCATGAAAACATAGACAAAAAAAGTCCCTGGAGTGTATCGGGTAGCTTCGGTAACCTGTCACTTGGATCTTGCAAACAATGCGTACTTGAACTCGCCCGTTTCGAAGGGGTGTTGGATGATGAGTCTAAATAGGAAAATGTGAAATTCTCTGTTCCTACAGCATGCAAAAATTTAATTTGAGTGATAGATAGTATCATGGCTATTACCGCTAAGTGCTGCTGTTGCACAATGGATTCTGCGAAACACGAATGAATATTCTTACACTCAAATCATCGAGCGTTACTTCATCATCTTCATGTTTGTGACATTGGCTACACTGCTTTTCACGTCACATGACTCACATGACCGCCATTTAAAATTGGCATAAGGTTACGAAAACTTTTAGCATTTTTTACGCTAGAGAGAGAATATCATCGAAATGATAGCCGTTCAAATCTTGGATTTAAAATATCGGCATCCTAATCAATTCAAATGAACAAAAAAGAAAATGTATTCAGTACTAAAAATAAACATTGTACGTATTTCAAAACTTTATTTTTAAATATCTGTTCGAAAATTACTAAATTTCAACATGGAAAAAAATGTTTGTGCAGTACAGTGTGTCTTTACATAACCTATAAACGTATTTTCTAATTATCCGGCAAAATCAGTTATCTGGCACTGGCTTTGTCCCACAGTTGCTGGATACGAGGAATTCTACTGTACTTCCAATTGATGATCCAAGACTTTTCATTAGACAGCAATAAGAGCTTCCTTCTTCAATCAGCACATTATCTATTGCAGAATTTTTTAGGTTTACTCATTAAAGTCATAAAACCATAAAATTGCCTTTGGGTGTAAAGACATGACTTTCTATTTTCTCATTTAATAACTGATTTGCTTACTTTTCCAAGTGTTTCACTTTTTTGTACCCTAGTGTAGAAATAGAACAGATTTGAATCAAAGAATGTTGTTTTATTGATTAAGTAAATCAAGCTGAAACAAAGAATATCTACTTCCTGATAATGCACATAGAAAATAGAATATATTTTCAGTAGCACATCTACATTTTTTTTAAATAAATAGAACTTGTTATTTTTTTATCTACCAATACAATTTGTGACTTACAGTAATACGTGAAATTTTGTTTCCACTATCTGCATGTTACAAAATAGCATTACAACTTTTCACATAATAGGATGACCTAAACTGTCGCCTCTGCCTTATTCTTACTTAAAATGCAGCAGAGGTGTGGTATGACAAACAATATACATTTTGTGGTTTTGTAAAGAAGAATTTCAAAATTGAAGCTACATTTCAAAGACATAAATAAAATTAAAATTTGTGTATCAAACTTAATATTGTTACCATCCTTTAAATATTCCTGGTCGAAATTATACATACTCTTATAATTTGTAACTTGTGATTGTTCTAGAATGTCTCATTGATGTTACTTACGAAACTGGGACTCTCCATCCAAAATTTCAGGCGGACATTGTTATGACTGTTTCATAACTATTTCGACCTGAAGTGTAGTACATGGGCATTAGTAGATGCTCTTCAATGGGATTATTTTTTTGGAATCCGAAAATAATAATTTGTAATGTGACACCATTTCTCTCTTGCTCTCTCTCGGTATATCCTCGCACAATTGAAATCAAAATCACAACTTCATCTTTGGATTAAGTTTTAAAAACTGACTGGAAATAATTTAGCCATTACTATGGTATGGCCGTCTTTCTTTGGCTTTTTATGTGAAACTTCCATTTAAATTAAAAATGTTACCGAATTTTATACTTTGTCATACCACATATTTTACCTAGACAAATTTAAGTAAAAGTACATCGAACTAATGTTAAATGCTGTTATCTCAAATGACAATCTTTCAGTCAGAATTTTAGTTTCATTTTATATTTACAATATGTTGTGTTCTAATGATACTTGATGTAAGAGGAAAGAGAGGGACTCAACCAGTTACATTGTTGACATTTTTAATGAGTTTATAATTTATACTACGTAAATTATCATCTTCGTGGAAAGAAGAATGACTAAATCAATATAAATATAGTGATTTTTTTCATACTTACTCTACTAGTTTTCATGTAAATAGGATTATCAGATAAAAAAATTGAAAACAGGACGTTTTATTTGAAAAAGCAGGATTTTCCGGGGAAAAAAAAGGCAGGACATGATAATGCGACATGACGCTTATTTTTAATATATTATGTAATAAGGTAAACTGTTAGTCTTAGTATAACAATAAAATTCAGACAAAACTGTTAATCATTCATCAGATTATTTATTTACCTGTATTTATAAGCTTAACCTTGTTTATTTTTCTGTTCATTGGTACTTCTCTGATGACCCAATTTCTTTGAGCAAGGAATGTTGTTTATCATCCAATAAATGCTTGTGAAATTCACACAAGATAGACGTCTTAAGTTACATTTTACAAACATAATTCCTCTAACGGACATCACATAAGAAAGTTTCTCTCTTTGGTCCACTGAATGTTGACAAGGGAAAAAAGTAGGACAATTTTTCATTTTCTACAATGCCTGGCAAGACACAGGACACACACCTAAAAAGCAGGTTATGTTTGATGAAATCCACGAAGAACTGTTTGGTGTATAATCTTTTTCTTTTACTTTCATATATTGGTAGCACTGATACGTTTTTCAAAATTACATTGTAAACGCTGCTGTGAATTGTGTTTTTTCCCTGGTAAACTCTTTATGGTCAAATTAATGAAATAGAATGAAAGTTTAAATAATGAAAGCCTTGCTTATTGTCAAAACAAACCTTAATACTGAATTTTATGACAGAATTTCGAAAAAAAACTAAACTTCTTGATCAAATCAGAAAAATATGACAATAAAGAAGTATTTATCTTCGCAGAATAAATAGACAAAAGGAAGGTAATTTAATGCACAGTACATAGGTAAATTTTCACTGTAGTTTGTCAGTTAAAATTTGTATTAACAATTTTTTTTTTTGGAGGAGGGACTCGAAGGCTTGCATTGCAGCCTGAGACTTATTGTGCTTACCACTCCTATTCTGTGAATGATTGGGTAGCCGAATGGCCATGCTTTTGTACAAGTACAGCACATCGCACCGTGAATTTTACCTGGGCTATTGCAAGGATGATGATATGTGAATTAATGATGGCGAAATGATTCCGAGTTCCAACGCCGGAAATTAACAGCAGTTCTGATTCAATTGGTTGAGGGAAAACCCTGGGGAAAAAACCCCAACTAGGATTTGAACCCGGACTCGCTTGTTTCACGGCCAGATGCACTAATTGTTACTCCACATCAGTGAACTTTTATTTGCTTAATCAGTCCTTTTTATGTCCCAGGTTTTCCCTTAAAACATTTTGTAAATGTCTCTTTCTTCATATAAATATTGTGGGCATTCTATATTAGTTGTAAAATATTACAGACCCGCATAAATTAATGAAATATAGAGTTCAAACTACAGTATGCATTGTCCCTTATTACAATTGGAAAGTAACATTTTATTTAATGACACTTTCAAGTGCAGAAGTGGTTTAACATTAAAATCCATCATGGCTGAGAAATGGCCAACGAATTTAACCTGTAACTCTCTGTCAGATACAGGCTGTGTATCTATGACACATGTCAACAACATTACAGTTGGCATACACCAGTAGCGTACATATATAATCAAAAAAGAAATTTGAGCTGCATGAGTTATTTATTATATGACCTACTTTTTGAATAATATAAAAGTATATTAATTTTGTTAAATTAAAGTTGCCATTTATGATGACACAAAGAAGTAGATGATGATGATAAACCTTCAATATTTATCTCATACCACTATAATTTGAAGCTTTGTTTTGTTCTAAATGTGGAAGAGGCATAGTTGTTACTTTGAATATACTGTATTGTAAGAAAATTTAATAATGTAAAAATAGTTTGTCACATTTCCATATTTACTCGCATATAAAACCTCCTCTTTTTTTTTCAGTACCGAAAAAATTGAGAAGGGTTCTATATGTACATATCTAAAAAAAATTAGTAGGGAATCAGAACATAAAATAATCAATAAAGATACAACGTCCTTGAAAATATGTTGCAGACAATTCTTTATCATTGTAAAAAAAATTATTATAGATCATAACATATACCAGCAGCATAGAGGCAGCTGGAGTCACTAGCTAGAATTGTGGCTTAGGAGTGCAGCAGGATGAGTTACCTTTGCTGGCCAGCATTTAGCCTTGCAGTAGATAATGTCTAAGAATTGCAGCTTTTTATAGCACAAAATTGTTTAAATCGTTGTCTGTGGAATAACAGTAATATATTTTGTACAACATACAAGACTATATGTATCTACTGTATATACATTCTTCCAAAAATTAGAGGGAAGGGTCTTATTTGCGAGTAAATACAGCATATACAGTTGAACTTGGTTAATTCGAAGTTGAAAAAACAATTGAAAAATCGAATTATTCAAGATTTCGAATTAGAGAAGTTTAAATGTTTTCTTATATTCTATGCCAAACACATTTTTATTGAAGTATACCAACAGTACAAATCAACCAACTATATTTATGGAGCCACCATGGGAATTGTACCCAAAACTTCTTGTATAAAATATCAATGCAATACAATAAGAACAAATTATTCATAAAAAAAAAACTTTATATGTTTGTTTTTTAGCATTTAATCTTTGATTCGTGAAAAATTCGAGTTTATTGAGTGATTGGAAAATTGTTTCACTGACATTTTACTGTCCTTCAACTTAGCACTTTAATTCCTGGATGTGATCCAAAGCCTGGGCAATTGTGAGCACTGGCTTCTCGGTATGTTCTTCATCTGAAGACAGGGCAGTAGTCTGCTCGTGCTATATTGTGAACTAAATTTGGTTAAGTAATGTCAATAGACTGCGCAAAAAGTTCGAATTAAACAAGTTCGAGTGTATTATATATAATGTGTATTTCAGTAGTTCATTTGTAATTTTCAGAGTTTAAAATCCTTTAATTATTTACTTCTGTTGTTCAAAATATTATTGTACAGGCCTGGGTCTGTTTATTAATTTACTCTGCTGTAGATCATTAGATCACTGATAGTAGTCAGGGCTCGAAATGAACATTTTCACGAACTGGAATGCTATGTTATTTTTGTGGACACAGCGGTGTCCAAAACAACCACTGACCAGAATTAATGACCAGTGAGGTACACCGAGTATTATGATAATGTGTGCGCATCCATGTATGTCTGTAATTAACATTTACATATTTATATACACATCAGTCCTAGCAGTGGCCTGTGACATCTGATCATTAACTTGATATAGAGTATTACTATGGTGTACCGAAGTACATATAGAGTTTCAGTACAGTAATTCTGCGTTTCAATATGATGAAGAATCAGTAGAATAGAGAAAAATTCTCTCTGGCACCGGGACTCGAATCCGGGTTTCCAGCTTTACGTGCCGACACTTCATCCACTAAGCCACACCAGATTCATGCTACGATTGAATCCCTCTCCTATTAAGTTCTACCTGCTGTGTTCCCCTTTGTTGGCCTACCCTCGTGTATTGTGCCACAGTATGTGTGACAGTAGATACAATGTCCAACCACAAATACAGAGATGCACTCGTTATGAGTGACTAAGTGGCTGGGGTCCGATGGAATATGGCCGTCTCGAATCACAAAGTGATTACTTACACTTTATCATGAGAGAAATTTTCTCTATGTTATACTGATTCTTCACCATTGTGTACAATATTATTATAAGCCTGTAATTTCTGAACTATTTGCCCAATGTAGAATCTAAATATTTGAAAAGGCCATGCCAAAATTCTTTTACCAGATGTTGACGATTCATGACTGTGCAGGTAATTTCTTTTTCCATCTTATTTACTGTCTCTTGCCTCTTCAGACAAATGATTTTATGCAGAGATGTGGCATTGCATAAAAAGTTTGTGTGACAGTGAAATTGGCAAAGTACTAGAGCCGGCATTATCACTTTAGATTTTTAAAAGCTGCATATATCACTGCCCTCAATGTTTCTCCAGTTGCAGAAATTGTAGGTTTCACTTGGCCAGTCGTGGTTTCACAAAATCCAACAACATCTAACTTCAAAATTTTAGAGAAAAACGGATACTGACAGTGTCGACAGTGCCTTTGTCAGTATTTTTAACAATTTAATTCACATTTAATTGAAAGATGTATTGAAATATTATATTTAATTAATGTATGCCAAATTAAAACAAACAGGAACAGACCATAGCAATTTCTTACAAAACAAAACAGATATATTCCTGAAATTCATGAACCAGAATGTCGTTCCAATCCGCTTCAGTCCATTTCGAGCCCTGATAGTAGCGGTAACTCAGAATTGATTCCCAGAAATGAAAATTAATTTCTCTGTTCATCCTTTCTTTTGTGTCTGACGTGTGTTGTCTGAATATCAATGCTGACTACAAGACCAACGAGGTTGTCGATTGTGGTAACTTGTTAGAGAGTAACCAAAGGGAACTCACTGGGGAAGAGAGCTTGAATGGATGATGGCAGTACAGTTGTGGTAGTGGCCATTGCAATGGCAGTGAAGGTGGTAGTGCTGGTAGAAACTGCAGCAGTTCTAGCAATGTTAGCATCAATGGCCCTGGACCTCATGATGGTTCTATAACTTATGAATATATTAGTAGTAATGATGGCCCAGCTAACAGTTTAATACAGTAAATTAAAATACGAAATACTAGAATATCTTAATATGTGATAAAATGAATAGGTGAATAACGCTGCAAGTTATACTTTCTTGCAAATCCCAATTTGCAAATTCATTGTCAGCTGCCTCACTAAGGCTGATGTAAAGCAGCGTGGATGGGACAGGGCGTGCATGCATATTCAAGCAGATCAGCAATACAACATTCTGAATTATATGCCACATAGCATGCTGAACTTGTAAGCATTGGAGATTCGGCCAATAATACAATCTGAGTATAGTATTCTAACTCAGTACTTTGCGTGTATTATTGTGAGTGTTACACGAACTAAAACATTTAATAAAGGATGGAATGAAAATAATACATAACTATGTGGCTGTAAATAATCATGTTCTTTGTATTGTTGGTCCTGCCTTTATTTTCAACAGAGAAAAATATTTGGACATTATAAGGACATGGTAAAGTAAATAGTTTCATGTGCTGAAAAAACGGCGTGTGCTATTTATATACCATGTTATCTGCAAAATGGCATTACAAAAGTTCGGAAACAGTAGGATTGAAAAGGCTCTAAGCTTGGCTTTCAAAAGGAATAAGGGACAGATACATAGTTAACTGTGTAATAGATGCCGTGTGTTTCTTGGCCAAACAAGAATTACCATTTAGGGGCCATGATGAGAACTCTGAATGAGGCAAGAGAGGAAATTATATTGACTCACTTCACCACAGAGTTAGCTGTGACGAGAAATTAAGAAACCATTTGGAAACATTTGTTGGCACGTCCCATAGTATTCAGAATGATTTAATCAATTGTATATCAATCACCTTATTGAATCAAATTAAACAGGATGTCAAAGAAGCATCCTATTTTGTATCTGTAATAGAAGACAAAACTACAAATGTAAAATCTCAACTTTCATCTGTTTTGCGTTATGTCACACCTGATGGTGTTCAAGAAAGGTTCATAAGATTTAGTGATATAAATTCAGAGTACATTGCTGTTTCCTTGGCTGACCACGTTTTCAATTTAATCAAAGAATTTCAGATTGAGGATAAACTAGTTTCCCAGACTTACGATGGTTGTTGCATGCATGTTACCAGTACTGTAAAATGTCATAGGGGCTAACATTCTGGAAAATGCCATTCTCCACCATGAGTAATAGTGATGGTCACTTATGCACATGCTCAGAATATGGTTTGTAGAAATTATGCCATAGCTTGGAAAATAGGTAAGTAGGTTCTTTGGACTAATATGGTTACCTACAGGATAGGCTATAGTGGCAGTTATCTTTGATATTCCATAATTTCTGACTTGTCAGCAGTACAACTACCATAACCAAGTTTGTTTGATTCTTGTCGTCTGTAGACTGCAGCATAGAAGATCGATCCATAATGTGAATCCTGACAAAAGTTCTTTGAAATCTTACTGATAATATGCATATCTGAATGATGATGATGATGATGATGATGATGATGATGATGATGATGATGAGGTACAAACCATATGATTAAACATTTCCTATTTTGAAATAAGATGTTCTTGTCGGGATAATATTGTACTAGAACAATGTGCTAAATTCGGCTTCCATTTCAAAGAACTGGTATATTTAGAAAGTGTCTTAAATTAATTTGTAACGAAATTTTAGCTTGATCTTGAATGTTACGTGCAACATACAAAGAAAATATTGTGATACTGCAATAATTCATATCCAGATTTTCACGAAAATCCTCGTTTTCAGCATACCTAATAATGAAAACATGGCTTTTGACATACACTTTGTTCTCTGTCTAGCCTTTTATCCTAAACCACTGGACATATTTTGTACTTGCAATTCATGTATAAGATGCATAGGTGAAATACAATAATATTTACTTAAAAATAACAAATTTTTATAAGAACACCTTTGACAAAAATACCGCAATGGAAATTTACTCGAAACTCGGTCAAATGATTGGTTTTTACATAGTAAATATTCCTGAATAATACATCCTCAAAACATATTATGTCCAGTTATTACATTAGTTAATAATTTTGAACGTGTTCCAAAATAAGTTGTATTTGTAGTTCTTCTAAAATGTCTTTATTGCGTTTCTGATTTAAACAAGTGTAGCCTGCTGTACAGTGCATAAATATTATTTCCATTGCCTTAATGCTTCTTTCATCTCTTTTGCTTCACTGCTGTAAGAAAGAACTGGTCTGGCTAATGTCTTATATATCCTTAATCTTTTATTGCTTGCAACTCAGTTTGGTTTCAAGACTTTATTATATTCCTAGGTCTATTGAAATTTATTATTTTTAAATATAGGTATGTCCTTTTCCCTTCATAATGAAATGTTGTACCCAAGGAATTTGAAATTGCTGGTGTTAAATTATCTTATTATCAATACAAATTTTACTCCATGTAGGATATTAACCTATTAAGGACATAACTTTTGTCTTTTCAGTTGAAATTTGCGAGTTAAATTGTTTTAAAATGTTTAAATTATGTGCAGACCATTGTAATGCATCTTCAGAATTTTCTGTAATGACCTGGTCATTTGCAAATAGCAAACAAAGTATTAAACTGTAAATATTTGGTAATTCTTATTGAACCAGAACCAATGGATGGCTATTGATTTATCATTTTATTCATATACATTATAAACAACAAGATGGTTCAAAAAGGGCAGTCTTCTCGTACACTCATGTTTATTGGAGCCCATTCAGATTGTTATAGTGCTATACAAACTGGAATTACATTGTTTTTGTGGATATTAAATATTCATAATAGTATTTAACTGGGAATTCCATCAGTCCCTTGGATTTGCTGTGCCAGGAATGAAGCTGTAAATGAAGGGATTTTCCAGTAGTACAGAATGTTTAAACGTGAATCGATTGAACTAGAACAAAAATGTGAGTACACACTGAATAGACTGATTTGTTAAAAATATATAATTTTTTAACAATAGTACCTTCTAATATTACATAGAATACTATTTGATATCTTGCCAATTAAGTAGATTTGTCTGAGAAGAGAGAAAAAGAGGGACTTCTCTTGTCTTTCTTCAAGTTTTTATCACTTTATGCAATGATTTGTCGATATCTTGTTGCCTACCATAGTAGTTGTGTCAGCTGGGAGGATGATTGTTAGGGAGTTCAAAATTTGACAATATATTCACCATCAGGATTATTTGTACTAATAAAATTTTCTATGTGGTTCAAGTAATTATAGATAACTTCACTTGATACACCGCTAGGAGCAACACTAATGTAATTTTTCACTTATAGACAGAGATTTCCGCTTTTCCATTTTGCTTTATCAAATTTACTGCACACTCCACAGAATTCAAAGGATGACTAAATTTTACAGAAAGGAGAGAAATGTATTGAAAGGAAGAATTTTGAGTGTTAAAATGCTTTCATGCAAAGGGAAGTACTTGTAAATACAACTTCCGACAGTGCAAACTAGAGGGTTTTTTGGGGGGGGGGGGGTAGAGGGTGAAATATATTTCTTGCATTCGTGGTGCATAGCCCTCAGTACAATCACAGCAACATATTTCTTCGCCATGCTTTTAAGACATTACAAATTTTGCAATTTATAGGAATTTTTTGGTCATTTTCGATCCGAAAAAAGTGCTACAAGTGGGATTGGAAGTGTTACACAATGGTAAAAATATGCAGGATTATATATGTAATGTCCAGGGACCTAATAAATAGAGCATAATGAACGAGATAGTGTTATAAGCAGGAGCATATTAACGAAGTTTTATTGCATTATTATTATTATTATTATTATCATCATTATTATTATCATACTTCAACCCTCTCTCGGGAAGAACATAAATTAATATCTCTTAGAGGTTCCAAATTCCTCCTTCTCTCGTAATTTGTATGTTATGACGCCATTTTCGTTTCTATCTCTGTTCCTACTTATCATTGTGAAAAAGAAAAGATGAAATACTTAAAAGTTTAGAAGCCACACTGCTCATACTTGGTTGTCATACAGATCACAGCGATTTATTCAGTATTTGATCATATATTCAAGATTCATAATTATAAGAACAAATAAATCTGTTGAATGTGTTCCTAGTAACAGGTGGAAATTATCTGCATTCATATCATACTCAGCATTATAATTTGTATTTCACCTGAATATTTGGCATTTCAATGCATTATGAATTTGTGATATGAAACATTCTTCGTGCAAATGACAGATATTATATGCAAGGTGATTCACTGTCCCTTATTTCCGAAGACATTCTGAGCAAAAAAATATCATATAAACATGTGTTCTAATCTCATTATTTTCAGTGTTACACTAATTTGAAGATGTTAGTAAAATACCTTTTTTCTTTAGTTTTAAGGTTAAAAATATTACAATTAATAGAGAATGAACTATTCAGAAGTGTCATTTCGTTAATTAACTAGTGTTCTGGAGCTAAAAATGTGTTGTTAATTGCTTTGTACAGATTTTGTTTTTCAATTTTTAACTAAAAATTACATCATTCTTATGCACTTATCACAAAAATTGTTACAAGTCATACGACTTTAGAAACTAGATTCTTTACAGTTTAATTATCCATCCTAATGTTCAGTCTTAAAGAATTTACGAGAGTGGCGTGATTTGTAACAATTGTTGTGATAAATTCGTAAGAAAATGTAATTTTGTAGTTAAAAATTGAAAAAAATAATTCTGTACGAAGCAACTATGGAATTCACAACACATTTCTAGTTACAGAATATTAGCTAATTGAAGAAATGATACTCCTGAATAGTTCATTCTTTATCTGTAATATTATTTTACCCTTAAAACTAAAGAATAATGGTATTTTATAAACAATTTCAAATTAGTGTAATTCTGAAAAATTGATATTAGGACAAATGTTTATGACATTTTTTGCTTAGAATGTCTTCAGAAATAAGTTCCGTAAGGGACGGTAAATTCTCGTGAATCACCCTGTATTTGTAAGTAAGATAATAAGTAACATGAACATTGCAGACTGTACTCCGTAGTGGACTATTTTTCTTTCTTTTGCATAGATAGAATTTGTACTGTGAAATGTTGCCTTCATAGTCACCATGATGATGTAGAGGTTAGACACTGGACTTATAATCCTGTGGATCCGGGTTCGATTCTTGTACCTCTGATTTATAACTTGTATTGGGCAAGCCTGTTGTCCGGTAACACAGGGGTTTTCTCCGGGAGCTCCAGTTCTCCTGTGTCATCCCAACAAATCATCATCATGGGTGTAGCGTAGACAGGGCTGGGCAAAATACTGACATCCAAGTATTTCAAATACAAATACAAAATACTTCAAATAATTGTATTTGAAATACAAATACAAAATACTTTTAAAAAATTAACCAAAATACATATGTATTTCAAATACCCAAAATACATTTGTATTTCAAATACTCGATAAAATATATAGGCCTAAAGAAATAAGAATATTACTGAAAATCTAAAATATTATACGAGTATTAACATTAAAAGTATTTTTACCTCGAAGTTTTATATAAACACTGTAACTGAACTTCTTCCTTTTCCCAGTCAGCAATGAAATTATGCTACATATGAATAATTAATGCTTCCTTTGAAAACAACCAGTTCCTCAAATGTTCATAAGATAAGGATCCCCTTGCTTGTGAATGAATAAATCCTGCAAAACAGAACAGTCTTTCTACAGGCGCAGAGGAACACAAACTTGTATTATATTTATAAAAGCTTGTTTCACAGGATTGTTCCTTTGCCATTGAAGAATTGTATGAGCTCATACTCCACAGCAGACAAGTTCTTTTCTTTTTGCTTTTCAAAGTCTGTTTTGCTTGAGTTGAAAACATAAAAATTGTTTTCATCGTCTTCATCATCTGAACTGACCAAAGATGTAGCAGACTTACTGCTCAGCTGATTTCACAACACATATTCTGTGTCCTCTTCTTATCACTTAGTCAGGAAATGTCAGGTAGCCATTTCATCTTCAATGAGGGGTGGAGCAAGCTGCCAAAATAGCTCAATTTTCTTCTGGGATCAGATCAAACATCACTTTAAATCTTGATGAAAGCGAACTTATTAGGATTGGAGTTATTTGGAATAGATGGCGTAGATTACTAGGTAACAGAATATGTACTCTGTTTTTAAGGGAAATTAATGTGGATAAAAGTTGGCCGTAATAGCACGTCTTCTCATTTGCATTAAATTAAGGGCTACGGCAATGGGTTTCAGAACTGCACAATATTCTTCAAGGTACTGAAACTCAACATCTTTGAAGGTTGGCAATCCCAGTTTTTCACATATACTGTTTATATCATGTTTGAATTGCAATATTTGAGAGATTGAGTCATAAAAAGAATTCAGTCGAGTTGGGCTAGGAAACTTTAATGAATATTTCAAGACATCTGATATAATTTCGGAGTATTTGAGTCTCCTAGACGCATTCCATAATGCTAAACATTTAGCAAGTGTTGGGTGATGGATCCTTGATGCTGTTGGAGATTTCTTCATGGCATTAGAGAAATCAGTTGTGGCAAGAAAACTAAGTGTATGGCTAGCACAACTGAAATGGGTAGGCAAATAAAACAAAAATTCATTCTTCAAATCGAAATCCAAGACTTGAAGAACAAGAAGAAGAAAAAAGTATTTTGAGTATTTGAAATACAGAATACATCAATTTTATGTATTTAAATACAAAATACTTTCGAAAAACCTTACAAATTACAAAATACAAATGTATTTCAAATACTGCCCAGCCCTGATGCGTAGACCTGTGTCCTATGGCACATCCTGGGCAATGACTCTGTCGGTAAATTGGTCTACATAACTGACTTCATATGGATGAATGACAAAAAGTCAAATACTCCCATTAGTTAAAAAAAAGTTCCCTTCACCCTAATTCAGAGGACATTATTTGTTTTGAGGCTTATTTCCTTAATTTCAGTGAAGCAGAATGTACTAGATGTATGTCACTCCTCTATGAATGAGGTACAATTCAGGAAAAATAGATTTGTCTTATATTTCAGATTCAGGAATTTTATGAAGTGCTAGATTCATTATCAGAAATCATAAATGTAAATGATTGTATTTCAAAAGTTTCTGCCTTAAGTCGACATACATCTCTTTGTCTTACGGTATTAATATCAGTTTATTTACTAATATGAAAAAAAAAGTATAATACACTTATTACTATATAGAATATTTTCCCATTATGTGTAACTGACACTCTTATCGTGGATCAGCTTCGACTCTTTACTCTTGGACTATAGGCCTGAGATCTGACATTAAAAGACATTTTTACTGTCTTTTTTTGCATCTTAGGGAATTTATTTAGACATGGTCACATTAATTTCGTCACTTGTGGTAATGACATATCTGTGAGATGTGAATTATAGTGTATGTACAGTTAGGGAAGGTAAGCATGTTGAACAGATACTACCAAAATATTATATTGTCCATTTTCAAGACTGAAAAGATCACTGGCATAAAAATATAGTCTTAAATTCAGTGAAGGATCTAGCTGCTATCCATTTCTTATCTGTGATGAAAAAATGGAGCAATTTTGTTATTTCTCTTCATGAAAGTAAGTTTATTTTAATCTTAGAGAACTGACTAAATCTTTTACCAAATTCGATAACATGGGTTTCAAGATTCTAGACAAAAGAAGGAAGATTACATATACTGACAGTTTGTATAATAGATTTCAGATTTGGAAAATGAGAAAGCGAATTGTTCAAATGTGCGATCCATAGCTTTAGTTTCCTTTGAAACATATTTATAATTCTCATACCTGAGATGTCATAGTCTTTCCCTTGAAATTCTATGTTTATCTCGTTTAATTTGGAAGTGATGATCTGCCAAGAAAGGTTGATCTTGTGGCCAGGATATATTGTCAACTTGATCGTAACACAGTATTGCATGGAAGAAGATTTAAGAAATTCAATGATCTCATGCAGAATATTTCTAGTGTTTTCCCTCTACTAAACCAGCATATTTCTGCATAAAGAACTACATCACTTTGTTCAACTTCTGATGTACCGGTATTCAAAAGAATCTTGAACAGTCCATGTTGAATGGACGATGATCTGATGAAATTTACATTATGACTTACTACTTTCATGATATGCCCGAATTTCAGCACTTTTGTGCACAATACAATGACAGGAAAGAAATTTTGGAAAAGATTCATGCGTAGCACAAAAAGCAAGAAAGCCATTTTGCTTACCAGCTATTGAAGGCTTTTCATCAGTTGTTATGGCAACAAGTTTCGAAAGTGATAAGTTACTCTCGTTCACAAATTTTTGGAATGCATTAAAAATATCATGAAAAGGGAGCAATTTAACAAATTCTTCCTTTTCTGCAAAATCTGAATAAACCTTCTAATAAATATACACAATTGTGCAATATCTGTTATAGATGCTTTCATCCAATTGAAGTGAAAAATATTCTCACAAGTGTATATCGAAACATAAGTGTGATTACAAATCATTAGAAATCAGCTCAACCCATATAGCAACAGTTTGCTGAGATAACTGAAGACTACTGATGGAAGACATAAGTTTAGACTTATCTTTGTGATCAACGAACAAAGATTCAGCAGTGTTGAGCGTTGCTTTTGTAACTGCATTCTCATCTCTGAAAGGTTTCTTTCTATAGCTAATACATGACAGACTTTGTAAGAAGCTTTTGTTCCGTTACTTGATTATTGAATAAGCTTTGTAAACCTACATTGTTTCGTCGTTAATGTGGATTTAAACTCCCTCTCTTTGTGTTTTCTCAATTCTGAATTCGCAGGAAATTTGCCATTGAAGTTCTTGTGAGTAATGGAAAAATGTCATCCTATGTAACATTTTTTAGGAACAGTTATGTTACCATTACATAATAAACACTCGAGTTTGCCTGTGTATGCAATAAAACAATACTGATCTCCCCATTCACTATTGAAACTGTAGTTTGACCATGTTTAGAATTACTATTTTAAAAATAATACTTATTAATAAGAAATACTATAATGATAGGTAATTAATACGCTGTTTGTAAGTTGTATTTGTTGTCACAACATCGAACTGAGTGGAACTGCAAAAGTAAATAGCACATGTTGTAACAATGGTAAGAATGAAGAATTTATGATATTATTCTCCAAAATTTGAGAAGTTCACCCAGAGAAAGTTTTACAACACCCTGACGATAATAGTAACCACATCCTCTTGAGTTGTGTCTGCTGAAGGGATGAAAAATGCTGTTATTTTGCAGCAAAAGTGTTACCAGTATTGGTGCACAAAGAGATGGTCAGGCAAAGGGGGAGAGGGCACTGTCTTGCAATAGTGGGGCAGTAGAATGAGTACGAAAAGGAAGGAAAAATAGTGTGTTCATGTGAATGCTTAGGGGGATAAACTGAAATATTACTCTCATGTTCAAAAGTAATTAATTAAATTTTAAAGTTAATACCGGCACAATTATTAATTTTGAATATGGTGTGTGCCAAGAAAGTATATCATGGGTGCTGCATTGGGCAGAGCTGTCCTAAAGAATGTTGAAATTCATTTTGGATCTTAAATTATGTTTGTAATCTTTGTATTGAATGCGCACTGGTTCGAGTCCTCATGGGGGAAGAAATTTTCTCATGAAATTTCGGCCAGTGTATGGGACTGGTGCCCACCCAGCAACGTGATGCACTTGGGGAGCTGCGATAGGTAGCGAAATCCGGTTGCGAATGCCAGCTATAATGGCTGTGGGGGATCATCGTGCTAACCACACAATACCTCCATTCTGATTGGATGATCGTCCACCTCTGCTTCGTCATGTGGGCGTGAGGCCAGCAGCCGGCTGGTCGGTCTAGGCCCTCCACAGGCTGTAGCGCCACGGATTATTATTAATCTTTGTATTATGTAAATTTATGGTAATTTATTTAAAAAATATTGTTACATAAGTAGAAGAAGCATGCAAATGGATTCAGTTTCTTCCATTTGGTCCTTTAGTCCTCATACACCTAGGGAATATTTGTAGAATTCCGACTACAATAGAGCACACAGTGACACAGTTATGTAATATATCCATCCCACAATAAAACCCACGATTGAATAAAACTGAATCATTAATAAATATAATAAAAATTCGACCTTTAATTGCAGATACAGAATATAAATAGTGAGGAAGGAACATATTAGAAAAGAGAAATTTGCTTCTTTGAAGTTTGTAGAAATAATATGCCATGCTTATTGAACTTTCGTTTGTCTACCTTAATAGAAGAATTGCGTACAAAAATCTACCACTTGAGTGCTTATTGACTCCCTTTATAAGCTTTGGATTTTCTCTAGTGATACTTAACGTCAGTAATACAGGGTCTTTCATAAGTAACAGATCACTCGAAAGATTGACTAATTATTACGACTTTTGGATATGCTGTACATTTATGCTAGTAAGAACTTTCCCCGGTGCCGTACACTCGATTTGGTTATGCGTTTTCCTGCCAGAAGTGGATCTAGTCACAGATGTGTCCACCAGAAAGCGCCATTTCTAATTTCATGCAAGTTATTTGCATTGGTATCACAAATGAGTGGCATGTTGGTGGGAGAGACATTGTTGGCGTGGAATGGACGTAGGTCCAATTGCTTGGCTGCCAAGATCTCCAGACTTAACTTCCCTGAATTTCTTTTTATGGGGATTTTCGAAGGACTGTGTGTTTGCAGATGAACCTTGTACAATCTCAGAATTGATGGAAAGAATTGTGCACATGATACAATGGTTACTCCTGAAATGCTCTTGAGAGTGCAGGAGATGGTCCGTCACTTGCATTTGTGCATCCTTCAGTGTGGCAGATATATTGAGAACTGTGTAAGTGCAAGTTAATTGCAATTTATCGTAGTTTGTGGTTTTTTGACATTAACACTAAGTTTTAAATTTCATAGCGATAGTTTCATTCATCTCTACATAGAAAAGTGGAGACTTCTGGCAGGCTAAGGTGTAATCAAATCGAATGTACAGCACCTGGAAAGGTTCTTACTAGCAGAGATGTACAACACAGCCAAAAATAGTAAAAAGTAGTCAATTTTTCGAGTGAGATGTTACTTATGAGACACTCTGTATAAATTGTGCAGTGTGATTTTGTTTTTTTTTTTTTTTTTTTTTGTTTTTTTGTTTTTTTGTTTTTTTTTTTTTTTTTTTGCCACATTTATTTATTACTTCCATCATCTACAAAGTCCTGATCATGGCCACATGGTCTAAAGTGTCATCCCTTTGCCTAGGAGTACAGAATGAGTACTGGTTTTGAATCCTCATGGGGGAAGAAATTTTCTCATTAAATTTTGACCAGTGTATGGGACTGGTGCCCAACCAGCATCATGAAGAAATTTGAAAAGCTACATTGAGTACTTATATTAGTTTTTGAATGCCAGCTATAACAGCCGGGGGAGGAGGGGATCATTGTGCTGACCCATATTGGTTGGATGTTCGTTCACCTCTAGTGAGGCATATGGTCATGAGGCCAGAAGTTGGCTATGCGGCCTTGGCCTTCCATGGGCTGTCACATCACAGATAAAGATTAGAATCGCCTGCAAAAGTGTTATTTAGGACCAGTGTGTATTGCAATAACCATAATTGATAACCCAGAAAATATTTGAAAGATTGCAACTATGACTTCCTTAAAATTTGTATCCCTCTCTTAGTTGCATATTAACCTTAAGTTCAATAACTGACCTCCTGAATATGAACACAGTTTGGTCGAGTGTTTGTACGAATTGTTGAGTCTATAAAATAACAGTATAAAATCTTTTACTGTAAATATGAAAAATTATTATCACACACTACATAGAATATATTGCTACTTATTTCTTTCCTTCTCTCCTTTCTATGAAGTTTACCATATCACAATGAAATGATATGTAATAATCTGACGTCATGTGCAATCATTAGATATTTTTATTTTATGTACAGTACAACATTAAAAAATAAATGAACAAAGAGACATTTATTTTCAGCATTAACAAGTAACATATGGATTAGGACAAATTTAGATAAGTGCAATAAATATGCATCAGTTGAAGTTTTATGTTCATAATCAATTAACAAATATTGACATAAAATAATAAAACATATCATGAGAAGATCTTCCAAGACTATGTAGAACTCAAATTTCTGTTAGTACTATCCTACTGCCTCTGTTATTTTCGTTGTGCAAATATGCATTCTTAATTGATATTGATGTTGAATATCTGTAAATTATATTTTATGTTCATTATCATTATTGTAGCCTATACTGTATAACTTCACTGAACAAGAAATCCCTTAAATATGCAAACATTAAAGTTTTTTACATTTGATCAACTTTTTTAACTGGAAGTTGAGTGCATTATCATTAAGTGTATTTCGTAAAAGACATTATGATATGAAATCATTTTTGGTGCTAGAACACTAGTGGAGGTTTTTATGGATAGAATTTAATTAAAATTATGAATTTAATTAAGTATAAAAAATCTCTCTTATTTTTATAACACGTTTTGGCCAACACAAATACATAACATGATTGAAAATATGCACACCTTATTTATATATATATATATATATAGTAAATTTATTATGTGTATATAATTTATTACTAACAAATTTAAAGTCAATTATGTATAGCTACTTGAAAGTGGTGTGCACTTTTTTCCCGCCAATATATAATTCACACACTGTAATTGTAATTAGATACTATAAATAATTAAACCTACATGTGAAATATATGACATCTGATAATTATACTATTCAACAGTACCGTACAGTAAGCATCTAATGTCTTCAAGCAAGTAGTAACTAACTTTGTATAGTTCAAATCAGTGTACTATATATTAGCCCTCACAAATGCATTAGTGAGTTTTTAAAAATGTTAAATCACCAAAATATACATCTTATTGATGTGTTGATTCTTTGTCTAGTGAAGAAAATAACACAAGCCTCTTTTCATTTCGTAATAAAAACAAATCTTAGGTTCTCCTACCTATTTAGAAGTATATATTACAAAATACGTATATTGAGGGTTAAATTTAATAATTATATTATGTATTATGTGAAGATTGGGCCATTACTTCAATAATTTGCAATAAATAAATACGAGTATAAAAATTGGAATTGGATATTCGACGAACATCTGACTTATGTGACCAAGTTCACACCAAGGAAAGATACAACTAATGTAAGTGAAGTGTCTTTTGGACAGCCAACAAGCAATGAATTGTAATAAATAAATAATTTTCTACAGTATTTGTTCATTTTCAGAAAATATAAATGTATGTAATTCTTGGATGACTTGATGAATTTTTGACATAATGTTCTTTGTATCTTCTGAACAGTTGACTTAATGAAAAACTTTATAATGTGAAATATACTGCATTAATTTTTTTTAAATAATAAGTGGAACTAATATAAGATATAAACCTTAATTCTGAAACAAAAACCACAAGATGTATGAATGACAATGTACATATTGCCCTTTTGTCATTTAAACAAATAGTTACAACACTTTTTGTGCTGTGTACAGTAAAACCTCAATATACTATGTGTCATGCATGAATATGTTCGTTTTTCTTAAGATAGAATAGGAATACACTTCAGTTCGACTTACAATATGGATCTTCTTATTATCTTGCAATATTGAGATACAGTAGGCATTGTGTCCAGTTTTATTTTCATGAATAAACTTTCCATTGGGTTTATATTTCGTCAAGATAATTGTGTGAAAGGGAATATGTTAATGGAATATTTATGACCTTGTTAAAAGTGGTAAAGGGTAGATTACCAGTACTGTAAGTTTTGCTTGATAGCATCATGAATGTTGTGGACATGTGAAAATATGACATGTTTCATACATTTCCATTGTCTTGTTATCCTCTTACTAAATAGAAAATATACCAGTATAAAGAACAAATTCAGTTTCATATTTCATATTACAGGAACTGTTACAAGAATTTGAGAATTTTTTCAAAGTTTAAAATAAATACCAGATGACCAAGATTAGTAACATTAGAGATCTACAGAAATACAACAAACTATATTAAGGAAAACTATCTCCATTACAACCAATGCATTTCTCTTAATGTGAAACCAGTTTGGAAATGTCAAATGCTTAGTCTTTGGATAAGATGAAATTTGTTAAAGATCTGTATATGTTATGATTTCCGGTGTAGTTGGTAATCCATTGTGAGAATCTGGAGAGTATGAAGGATGCACTAGAGTTTCCATCAACGCCTTTCTATTGTCTCCCGCATTCCAAATATATTGCGCAATATGCAACCTCATATTATCCTGAAGGAAGAAAACACTTTTATGATTGACTAACTCAGGTTGCTGCTTACAAAAAATTTCGTTGACTCGGTTTAGCAAGTCTGAATATATCTTAGCAATGATAATTTGTCCCTGAGACAGGAGTTCATAATGGATTATTCCTGCAGAGATAAACCATATATTCAGCTAAATCTTCTGCTGTTGCATCAGACTTTTTGGCATGTATGGTTGTTCATCCTCAGAAGAGAGCCAATATGTGGCCGCTTTGGATTATTGTAAAGAATCCATTTTTCATCACATTAACATGGCTGAGAAAAACTTCACAGTGATAACAAGTAAGAATTAAACTGCTAGTCTGCTCTTTGTAGAGATCGATCAGATCATTTGGAACCGATTTTCCAATGTTGTTCATCTTTCTGCAAGTTCTTCACATGTTTGTTTAATATCAGTCTCATTTGCGATCTTTAATCATTATCAATAATGATGCTGTGTCCTCCATCTGGAGAATCTTGTACTGATTGAATAATTCTACCTTGAACTACTTTTATGTTCTTCTTTTACATGGTGGTTATTCTTCGCCAAAGACATGATATATATTTCGACCTGCTTCAATTGTGTTAGTCTCGAGTATGAATTCATAAAGTATTACATCCTTAAACATAATCATTTTGTCTTTGACTTACTTCCACTAAATGCACCAGTTTCAATGTTATTTTTCGAGAAATAACAAAAGAACATATTACAGTATGTTTTATGTCATAAGTTTAACTGGCCTTGCAAGATTATTGTTGAAATTACCGACTACGCAAAATCAAAGTAACTTTCTTTGTCAGCTAATAGAAAGAAAAGAATGTGACTTACATTTTTTGTAAGCAAATGAAGGAGCCAATTTGGCAAAGATCACCAGGTGCAATTTTGGGTAGTAAAAGAGGATTTTTCTCTTTGTTGTAACTTCCAAAATGGCTTTGGATTTTACTTAGTTTCATTTAAATGTGCTCTTTCATGATGGGTGAAAATGATCAAAATGCTCGTATAATGTTTATCTATCCTTGTGCTACAGTATAGAGAAAGTAGGTTCCCTGTATCACATTCATCTCCATGCTGTGTATTGGTCAGCTTTTAATAAAACAATTGAGCTTTCAATATACGTATTTAATAATAAATGTTTTATAATTTTTTGGGAAGGGGAAAGAGGGAGATAGTGATGCATATTGGAAACAAAATACTGTGTGAAAAAAATTGCATAGTAGTGTTGTAACATCTGTCTCTCTTGTATGTGACTGCATATAAAATACGAATTAAATACTGGATATATTTTCCTGTTTTTGTCGTGGAGATAATTTTATAGCATAACTTTTGTAATGTATGTGTTATTAGTTATTACTGAAAATATTATTCTTTACTGTCTCTCTACATAATATGAACTGTTGATACCGGTACAATATTTATTTCACTCTTTCGAATCCATAAACAAAAAGACAATTGAAATTAATACTTAAATTGTTCGTAGGCTGTTTGTACAGGGTCACATTACTTTTGTGGTATAAAAGCCTTCCTTTATTAGTAAAATGTGTCATGTGTTTCTTTCTTATTATATATCGCAATTTTCAGGAGATAATCAGAATCAAAAATAAAACTGGAATGAATTTCAATGCTTCATATAGAAGTTTCTTGCTTCATTGCTGTGCCCTCATTGTTTAATAAGCTGAATTGAAGGTAGAGTTACATTTTTTCTGTACAAAGATGCCACTTATGTCATCCTCCATTTCAGTGATAATGTCGTTTCATAATCAGTTTAGTGTAACACTAATTCAATTCATTAAGTTCATATTTCTTGTAGTGTTTTTCATGTGCATGTAAATTATTTGCCTAATTTCTCTTCATAGTGATGCTAAAAATTAAGAATAACTAAGATTTGATGCAGTTACTTTATGACATCTAAGGTATGTGCTTGTTCTCTTTTGTAACTGATTTTTGCTGTGATTTTATTGGTTGTTGAAGATAATGAGTAGGCCACCTTTAAAGTATTGAAGTGTCAAACATTTTCTCTGGACATGCTGAACTCATATCATACTGTAGATAATTAAGATTAAAGCATTTCATGGAAAAGTGCAAAGACTACGTTATATAGTTCAGTAGATACACACACAGGAAAATGTTTCATGAAGCTGTGAAGTAAAAAGTGGTATCAAGTGCAAAAAAACGGATTATGAGAAGCCCGTATTATTGTACCTATCAAGTGAATGTTTTGGGGATGGACTGCAGTGTGTATGGAAATGACAAAAGAACTACTTGTTTGTTGTACTAGAATGTGAGTGTTTTTAAACTTATTGGCAGGAAAAATCTTTTAGACTGTTCCCATAGGTTAAGGACATCATCTTTCCCCCAATATCATGTTGTGGATTGACCAAAATTATAAAAAGAACTTTTTTAAAATATATGTTTGTCTTTTGCAAATTGCATAATATCTGCAGCTATGCAGCATTAAATCCAAATCTTGACTTTAAAAAGTAAAAAAAAAAAATAATAATAATAATAAAAACAATACAAAAGTGGAACTAACTGTTCTATAGTAAAGATTTTAGATTATTGAGTGATGTCCATCTGAAATACTATTATTGTTCCATATATATATATATACATACATAAATATATAATTTATACATCCCAGGATGTATTTAACTTGGATGAAAGGTGGAGTGACTGCAATATTTTCTTTGCAAATTGTTTTAAATGCACATCTTGTGTGATAGCAATCTTTGTGTTGGTGTTGGACTGAAAGTTATAATATACAAATCTTATATTGTATTGGGACTTCAGTATTTTTCACAAGGTCTCATTTTCAAATGTGGACGTGTATTTTTACGGCTCTTTTGTCAATAGTAATTGTGTGTGTTGTTTCTTCTCTTGCCCAGGTCATTTGGTTTATTCCACATTGTAAGTGCTTACTGTAGGTGCAGGCTGACCAGATGACAAAAAAAAAATCACCTGGTCTACTTGCAGTGTGACAATACAGTAACAAGAAAACCGAACAGTCATTAGCATTCATTTATAGATTGTATGTATCCTATCGATGACATGTGCTTCAAGATTATATAAAATTCGTAAGTTCCTCTTACTTGCAATAGATATACTCGAAATCTCCAGAAATGAAAAAGTGTTGTTGCAAATTTAAGTTTTCACACATGTAAATTAAAATAAATCTGCTGTAGGAATGCATGTTGATCCAGTATATATTAGAAGCGATGATAAATTTTCATATTTTATTTTATGCCATCCTAGCATTATAAACAGATTGTTACTACATCGAAAATCGTGCGCAATTGGCTTATTATAGCACGCATACCTATAAAAGCAATGACATATTTGCTATGACGTAATACCAGAATGCTAGATATTTTGGTTATCGCTTCTACATGCGATGTAACAAGAAATGAAATGCAGGACATATCATTTATTTCCAATCTTTAACAATTTTGTATCACTTTTGTAATATCACATAAAACAGTTCTGTGGTTCAGAGAAACTATATTAACAAAATAAAGGAATTTGTAACATAACCTGCAATGTCAATGCCAGGTGCAACTAATCGATACAAGCATATGAAGATAATTTATCAGCTATGGATCCCGAATTGAATTTCTTTCATAATTTCTTTCCTACAATTTATAATGCTAAGATGCCATAAAGTGTTGTATCCAACTCGTGGATAATCTTATTATGAAACTCGTGAAAATTGTCCCACGAACAATAGAGAGTGCGACAAACATTCACTCATGCCATAATCATCAAGATACGAGTAATCCACTTGTTGCATAAATAACTATTACATATGGACATAAAAGAAGTAAACAGATCTTTTTTAGTGTAATTATGTGAAGTAACTGACAATGAAGCACCCACGTGTGACTTTATATCTTGAACTTTCAGTATGCAATTCATTTTCTACACCATAAAGATCATTTTATGGGATAAACTGAAAAATTCTTGAATTGAAAAATATACTTGGAAGAGAAAAATAAGAGGCAAAAATTACAAAATCATAGAGGGTGGCTAAGAAAAGAATAATTCAATATATTGTTTTTTTTAGAAGTTACAAATTTCTAAATTCGATAAATAAATATGTAGCCTATTCATTATTTCAATTTTTTTAGGAAATTATTATAAGCTCTAGACAAGCTATAGACAATTGAATGTTCTACTAACATTTAATAACCAAATAACAGCCCACCTTAGTTCTCAAATAATAAGACTAATTGAATTCTTATTATACCCAAGACTAATTTTTTTTTAATCAATGACAGGTACTTTACTTTGCATCATTCTCCCAAGCATCCCCATCTATAAGCGATGTACTGAAGCTGTAGTTCTTTCTGCTGCCTTATGGGTTGCCCTTGGTAAACCATGGAAGGCGAAATGCTTAGAACTACAGAATGATGATTAATGAAGCAATGTGCTGGTAGGGGAAACGAGAGTATTAATTAGATCTGCCAGAATTCGAACTTGGGTTACCTGCATTGTAACTGTTAAGCTTATGGTGCACCTATAAGGATTTTTTAGGACTTTTTAAAAATAATTATTATATTGAATGTCATAGAAAGAAGCTAATATCATCATCATCATGGAAATGGGCCATATGACTCATTCCAGCCTCAGTCATCCAGAAGAGACTTAATTTTGTCCTTGTAAATGATAATCAGTTCTTCTTTTACACAGTCATTCCATATTTTCGTCTCAAAGCAACCTAATTTTGTAATATTCCTGAATCTTATTACTGTTACTAATATTATTTCTATTATCATTATTGCTATATCTTTTCTGACAGTTATATCTTTTCTTCCATCTTGGTGGGAACGAGAGTTTTGACATAATAGAAAATTGTCTGAATTTATTTCTACCCCACAATAAACCCTAACATCTTTGATCATTTTTCCAGTTTTTTTATTTGCTGTGATATAATCAAGTTTGATATGGAGCAGCAAAAGTGGAATTTTCTGAGGTTTCACGAGAGGTTGTGCCAGAACATTGCGAGAACCTGGTTTCAGGCCAAGTCTTACTTCCCAGATTTGTTTGACGTAGTGCTTCTCATCTGCTCTACTACCCCATAAGCATAGAAAGCAGGGGTATTTGGTGTAGCCGCCTTGTAGACTCAGCAATATGGATACAACATATAAGTACGAATAATGTTAATATGTATTTATAATATATGGTATCACATAGCTACAAAATTAAAGCAGTGAGCAAGTACAATATTATAATGATGTCGAGCCAATATATCTTTAGGTCTGTGCAAATCTTCCAATTGTGATGTGTGTATTTCACAGCAGTTAACAAATGTTCCATATTACTATAACGTTCAGTTATCTGAAATGAATGATTTATTGGAAAAGAAGCAATCTTGTTACCACTGTAGAGTAGTACAGCTTTAAAAATTCTGCATGACGAATCTGTGAAGAGCTGTCATTCTGTAAAGCCATATGTTATACCCAAAACTTCAGCGAGATCACTGATGTGATGTAAACGAGAAAAAGGTTATGTTATACCCAAAACTTCAATGAAATCACGGATGTTAAGTAAACCATAAAAAACTTTTTCTTCATCCTTTCTGAAATATTACCCAAACTCTTCTTCACGATTGCAATACCAGTAGAATGTTGTTCTTGGAGCTAACAATCTATTTTCGCGAAGGAGTGATCCTAGCAATCGAACAGATTCTTTGGATGAGTTCAAATCTCTTGTCAAGTTATTCAACTCAGCTTGGGTCAAGTGTTTTGGTTGATATGTCTCTGAAGTAGTTTGGTATGTGTCATATGTCACTGTTATGCATTTCTTCATATGAGTCAGAGGAAGCACTGCTTTATCGGACTGTTGAAATCTGAATACCTGGTCTGCGAGGTACTGGCAGATAGCACATCTGGATATTTTACATATTACTTGTTTCTTAGATTTATATCTAAAAAGTAAATATTTAATGTTAATATATCAGTAGTATGATCTTTTCCTTCCCTTCAAACTATAGGCACACAAAAATGTAGATATTTCTGTCTCAAGCTCAAGCTAGACTATCTGCAGCTGCGAGAAACAAAATCTCCCCCTCTTCCTCCTACTGAGTTGCTAGCTATGGCCGGTGCATCAGGCATGATTTTCTAGGTCTTTGATTGTTACAAAACTTTATTTTACATTTAAGTTCAAGAGAGGTTTGGAGAAGTGCCTTTCCCTCCACTCAAGAGAAAGGCAAGAAAAAATAACACTTAAGTAATAATGACATGAAAAACAGGTCAATTGCCAGCTTTTTTTTTTATATACAGTATACTGTTCCTATTTTTATTGGCTGAGGCAAGTGAGGCTGAGCCTCAGTAACTTGACTCAACTGAACTCAAATTTTTTGTTTTTATATAACTTAATATATTAGTTATTCGAATGAAGCATATTGCATTGTAGAAGTATCTGAAAACTTTGCAGTAAAATTTGTTCCTGAGGTCTGAATGCTCGGGCCAGGTCTAGCTTCTGCATTTCGTATATTTTCGCAAGTTTTGAGGTTGCTGTAACTGAGGTACTATTCTTCTGGCTTCGTGGCCTGGTCAGCTTTTACTTCATCCATAGACCGGTTTCTTGCCAATGCTCATCTGAAAGGAGCGATGGGGTGAGAATAGCAGTGATGACTCATCTTCCTAATTAAGCCGTAAATAACATAAAAATTCTCGCTGTCTAGCAGACATGAGACCACACTGTTTCTCCCCTTCTCAGTTTATGACTTCTGCAAAAGCATAGTACCGTTACTATTACTGTACTTAGTAGTACAATAGTGAGTGTGGTCCAGTGTTATGTGTTTCGGGAAAATGAAAACCGAAGCATATGCGAGAAATAATGATATGCTAGTTAATTCATTGTTAGAATATTATTTTTTGAGAATAAATAATATTGAAAGAAGGTAGGTTTTAAATAAAGAGATACCTACGCCATCACTGACAATTTTTCAGAAAGATAATCTTAAAACACGAGTTTCCAATGCATCCTGATATGAGCAACGTAAGTGGATATGTGGTAATGTGGTGCGAAATAAACTTCTTTCCATCACTGTCGAAAAAAAACAGTGTGTCTACCGAGGGTTTCAGTGACCTGAAAAAATATTTCCAGGGGAATTTCAACACAGGCCTACTTCTTCAGCTGAGCATAATATGCATTGCTTCATCACATTCAAACAGGCACTGAAACAAACTCACAGTATTGCAGCTTGCTTGGTGAGTGACATCATTATTTTTCAATAAGAATAATAGGCATAATAATAATAGTAGTAGTAATAAAATAATAATAATAACATAAGAACAATAATAATATCATGAATAATAAACATTTTGTATGACAGGTACTTAAAATCAGACCTCACTGAGGATTTCAGTCACTGGCCGCAACTTTTTTTGTTTTTGCATGTATATGTATATATTTTTCATTTTCCATTATATAGAATATAAAGAGAAAGCATTATGATAACAGCAAATTACAGATTAAAAATGTTCACAAAACACACGTTTTCAGCATCTCTCATTCCGAAAAAGCTGTTTTTGGGATGGAGTTTTTCATGTATCTATTTGTTCATAGCAATGTCTCCTAAATATCTATTGGTATGATGTACAGTGGAAACTGTTAATTCGGGTTTCCGGTTTGTCTGTACTCATTCTGTAATATTTATTAACCATTTTATTATGCTTCTTTATAAAAAAAAATAGACACACCCAGCATGCAAATACATACTGGTATGTTTCATCATGTATTATGCACTGAAGGTTCATTGTAGCACAGCAAGCAAACGTCATACTAAGCTGAAACAAAAGACGGACGTATATACGTCATCCAAACATCGTAAGATGAAGATTAAATTCATATACTTTTTTTGTGTAGATAACATTATAAGAATACCTAGAATTTTTTTTGATTAGTGTGTGCCAATATTTTTTTTTATGGATTAATTTACGATGCTTTAACAACTGCTGTGGTTATCTAGTGTCTAAATGATATGAAGGTGATAGTGCCGGAAGAATGAGTCCAGGTCCAGCGCCGAAAGTTACCCAGCATTTGCTCCTAATGAGTTGAGCAGAAACTCCAGAAAAAACCTCAACCAGGTAACTTGTCCCGACCAGGATTTGAACCCGGGCCTGCTCGATTCAGTCAGGCACATTAACCATTACTCCAGAGTGGCAGACTGTGCCAATATTTGAACATATTAAACACAAATAAAACTTAAAGACCTGAATTGAAAAAAAAAAAATACTGACTTCTTCCTTACATTAATAACTGTTACATAGAATATTACACCTTACAACAGGTTTTATATTGCATATATTTGTTACATCGTTTGTGTCAGTCAGGGTTATTTTGTTCGGAGACTTGAAAGCACGTAAATGTCCTACTAATCAGTTGCTAGCCGAGGAGTAGTAAGTAGAGTCGGGCAGACTGCCTCATATTATCGCCCGTTCTCGGTTGCGTAATCACCGCAGTCCCGAGCAGTGCGCGAGTACCTAACGTAGCCAAATGACTCATTGATAGAGAACACGAGATTCTCTTGGTCCCGAGATTACGGATACTAGATCACTCCCGACAGTCTCGGACGTCTATGCGGGACTGTTGTACTGATAAGCAAGCGATATCGCTCGGGCCGTGCTCCTATAGGAAGCATTGGCTTATACATTTCCCGGTTCTTTAAATATATATCATGTCGTAGCTCCTATAATACTTAATCAATCGCGCTGTAATTTTTTGGATTGATAGCTCAATGTCTAAGGAAAACATAGGAAAAAAATCGAACTGAAAATATTTTTTGGAAAGTGAGAAAAAAAATATTAACTTCGATGGAGATTGATGTGTTCAGAATAGACATTTGCAACTTCACCTTTCACCTTTGAAAACTTTTTTGTTTTTCACGTTAGATGAGGGGTCAAAGCGAGAGAAATGTTGAGAAAGGATGGAAATTAATTTTAAAAGTGATGGCCACTCAAAATTTTTACTGGTTCTCGAATAACTGCGAGTTAACCTGTTAGCGCATGACTCAAACGTTTGTTCCGTAAAATTTGTACGGAACCTTTCAACGCATGAAAACTCGTTATTGGACGGATAGTATTAATTGATATTTTAATAAAGATAGTTGAAAATGAGGCTATATAGTCCAAGATGGTTTACACTTTATAGTAATTAGGCTATCTTTTATAGCAACTAAATAAAAAAATTGTTTGTAACACAATGATATGAAACATGAAAATATTAAAAGCTGGTTCACAATAAACCGCGAACGGAAACGGCAACGAGAACTAGAACGGAAATATTTTTAAAATAAATGTATTTAAAGGTAAGCATTCACAATTAACTATTCTGAATGTTCACATTTAATACTGTACATTTATTTTAACATTATTTCCGTTCTCGTTTCCGTTCCCGGTTTATTGTGAACCAGCCTATACTATAGAAAACTACACTTTCTATTGATGTGCACGTTATAAATTATTGTTACAGAACAATCATTATCGTATTCTAGCCATGTTACAATATAAAATTATATAGGTCTATATGATTTACAATAATTATCCTATGTTATAGGAACGAGAATAACAAATTAAGAATTAATCAGATTTCTAATACTTGTACCTAATGATAACTTACAAGACAGTAATAAATAATAACCATCATAATAATCCTGATAATCATAATCTTAATCATCCTAATGATTACGATAATGATGATGATAACAGTAATACTAATAATAATAATGATATGATAATAATAATAATAATAATAATAATCGCTGTAGAGTAACGGTTAGCACACCTGACTGTGAAACGATCGGCTTCCGGTTCGAATCTTGGTTGGGACAAGTTAAAACTGGTTCACAATAAACCGAGAACGGAAACGACAACGATAACGGAAATATTGTTAAAATAAATACATTTGAATGTGAGCATTCACAATTAACTTTCACGTTCCCGTTTCCGGGCTCCGGCAATCTTCTCGTTAATTGTGAATGTTCACATTTAAATACATTTATTTTAACACTAGCTGTACCCGTGCGCTCCGCTGCACTTATTAGAAATAAATATAAAGTAATTACATAATTAAAATAGAACATTGGGTCCAGGGAACATTCGTGTTTGATAGAAGAATAAATCGTTTAATATGTTACTTAATTTAAATTGTATTTAAATAATTAAATGCTATCATTTTGGTCCAGAGACCACTCATTTGGTGCAAATATAACTCGTTTAACATTTTTCTAAATTAGTCTTGAATGCATCCTTTAATAAATCACTCCAAATTAATAGAGTTGATTGTGTAAAAATGTAAAAATTCACGATCTATGCACTACTGCCATAGAACGAATAAATTTGTTTTTCTTCCTACTAAAAAATTTAATAGTTTGCACATAGCAGTTATGGAACAACGACGCTACAATCTGAGGAGGCGGTGGAAATGTATTGTTATTTTAAAACTCTTTTATATCCTTAAATATCAGAGCTATCAAAATTTTGCCTGGAATAAAACTTATCGAAAATCATTTTTGAAGAACCTTCTGTTATGTAACATTTTTCACAAAAATCAATAATAAGCGAGATATTTTGGTTTATTTAATTCAGGCCCCCTTACAACCGCCCTTTTAAATAAAGTATTTTGAATGCTACATAGCCTAAAATCTAAGTTACAACGAACTTAATTTATATTCAAATTTTCACTGAAATCCGTTCAGCCATTATCGCCTGAAAAGGTAACTAACATCCAGACAGACAGACAGACTTAAATATCAGTCCTATCAAAATTTTGCCTGGAATAGAACTTATCGGAAATCATTTTTAAAGAAATTTTTGTTATGTAACATTTTTCACAAAAATCAATAATAAGCGAGATATTTCGGTTTATTTACTTCAGGCCCCCTTATAACCCCCCTTTTAAATAAAGTATTTTGAATGCCATATAGCCTAAAATCTAAGTTACAACGAACTTAATTTATGTTCCAATTTTCATCGAAATCCGTTCAGCCATTATCGCGTGAAAAGGTAACAAACATCCAGACAGACAGACAGACATACAAACAAAAATTTCAAAAAAGCGATTTTCGGTTTCAGGATAATTAATTAATTATATATGTTAGGACCAATTATTTTTGGAAAAGCGAAAATTACCAGAAAAATTTCGCTTACAGATTTATTATTAGTATAGATTATTTCTCGTTGTCGTTTCCGTTCCCGGTTTATTGTGAACCAGCCTTTACCTGGCTGAGGTTTCTCGCCTCAACCCATTGAGAGCAAATTCTGGGTAACTTTCGGCGCTGGACCCTGGACTCATTTCGCTGGCATTATCATCTCATTCAGACGCTAGATAGCTATAGCAGTTGATAAAGCGTCGTAAGGTAACTAATTTAATAGTAATAATAATAATAATAATAACCCTCTTTTATTCTCTGTTGTTATGATAAAGCAAATATAAATGACACTCAGGAGGAAACGCAGAATAAATATGGGGGGAAATGCCTGTTATTATTCGGTTGAGAAGCTTTTGTCACCCAGCCTGCTCTCAAAAAACTTGAAAGTTAGAATTTATAAAACAGTTACATTACCGGTTGTTCTGTATGGTTGTGAAATTTGGACTCTCACTTTGAGGAACAGAGGTTAAGGGTGTTCGAGAACAAGATTCTTAGGAAGATATTTGGGGCTAAGAGTGATGGAGAATGGAGGAAGTTGCACAACGCAGAACTGCACGCATTGTACTATCACCTGACATAATTAGGAATATTAAATTCAGAGGTTTGAAATGGGCAGAACATCTAGCATGTATGGGCGAATCCAGAAATGGATATAGAGTGTTAGTTGGATGGCCGGAGGGAAAGGACGTTTGGAGAGGCAGAGACGTAGATGGGAAGATAATATAAAAATGGATATGATGGTAGAGACTGAATTAATCTTGCTCAGGTTAGAGACCGATGGGGGGCTTATGTGAGAGCGGCAATGAACTTCCGGGTTCCTTAAAATGCATTTGTAAGTAATTATGATCAATTTGTGAAAGGATCTACTCTATTTCGTAATTCTGTCCTTCCTCTTGCAAAAGTGTTTCCATTTCACATGCAGCATTTTATCAGTTGGGAAACAAAAATATCTTTTGTCAGAGTCTTTGGTCCTTTATAATATAAATAAGTATTAATTATTTTATTTCGTCCTTACACAGCACAATAATTACCCATGCTGATGAAGATGCCGTTGCATAACAACGAAACATCCAGATGTGAACGCGCAATATAATAATACAGTCGTGTGTTATCCATTACTATGGCGTATACAGAACACTATCGAATGATTAAATATGCAGTGTCAACGAAATGCTGATAGCGAGAAAGTATATCATAGCTCCAACCATAACGTGTTATTGTTTTAGACTAGCTTAGGATTAGGTAACGACTGAAAGTGCTGCATTATTTTGCTTCTCCAGAAAGGCAATAAGTAGTTCATTAAAATAGTGTGCCTTCTGTAAGAATGTCGACAATCATAATGTGCTGTATTATTGCATACCACACTGCTGTGCCTTCTTAAATTACTTTATGAACATTAATATTTCAGAAAGAGTCACGAATTTCAGTGATGAGTGGCAATTAAGCCGGCAGTCAGTGTACGCATTTCGTAACGATAAGTCGGCCGTGCGATAACAGGCCGGGACCCGATATTCCTCGTTCCCGAGAGTGCCAATCTCGAGATTACGATTCTCGGAACTGGCGTTATCGGCCAGCCAGTCTCGCCTACGAGACGAGCGGTAGTAAGAGGCTGTTTGCCCGACTCTAGTAGTAAGTTCAATGGTGGAGTTACCACCTTATAGCCTCTGAGGAAATGAGATTTCTAAGGAGGACTGCCGGCTACAGGTTGCTTGGCCACAAAAGGAAGGAACTAATTGCAAACAAATTGAAAATTACACCTATTTATGAACATCTCAACCACTGTAGACAAAAATGGCTTAACTATGTCAATAGGATGGACCATTCCAGACTCCCAAGACAAATTCTCCGTTATATACCACATGGAAGACGATCTTTGGGACACCCCCTGAAAAGATGGACGGAGACAGTAACAGGCCACTAGGCCTAATACCTGCATGATGATGATGATGATGATGATGATATTTGTTACAGTACCTACTTTAGCTTTTGGAAGTAGTGAAATAGAAGATTATAGCCATAGGTGTCTCTGAAAGGTGACTTACTTACTTACTTACTTACTTACTTATGGCTTATAAGGAACCCGGAGGTTCATTGCCATCCTCACATAAGCCCGCCATCGGTCCCTATCCTGTGCAAGATTAATCCAGTCTCTACAATCGAATAGGTTATTTGAGAAACCTCTCATGTCCAAAATCTTAAACTTTTCAGGAGGGATAAAAAACTAAATATTTCCCATATGAAAATCATTTTATGGAAATATATATTTTTTCCTTGATTTGACGTTGCATCTACATGTTTCAAGGCCATAATTGAGATTTCCTCATAAAAATTATTTAAATATTTGGGACATGAGGGGCTTTCTCAAATAAAGGATTAAATGTGAGACATTATGTCATTATTAATAAAACAGAATGCGATAGAAGTTATTGTATTATTATAAAGTATTAATACATATATTATATTTTGATGTTTACAAAAATTATTGGTATCGGTGAATAATACTGTGGAAAAAAGTTAAGAATTTTGTGTTAACTCATCCTTAGGTAGTGTCACATACTACAGCACTGTCCAGTTGCACATCTCATCATAAAATTCTTTCACGTAGTTCTCATCTGGCAGGTAATCCTTGAATTTGTTTAAATCATCTATCTTTAGCTTTGATATCTCGAGATCTGTGGAGTATGCTTCTGTTGTTGGGTATGGTTGAATATCAGATGACAGACTTACGTTGAAGGTGTGCTCTTCCAAACCATTGATGAACTTCTTTACTTTGACTGCCCCTGGGTACTCTTCAGAGTAGCGAAATTCCATGAATTCTGAGATCGAAAAAGTTTCCTTGTTGCTCCTTTACCACTTCTTGTCTCCACTGAAAGGGTATTCTTCTTATAATACTTAGGCCACCATGACTTGATGTCTAATATATTGCTCCTTCCACCATATCCAGCTCAAAATTGCCTTTGGAACTTAGTTTAATACCAGTTCAGTCAGCTGCTTTGGTGCATAAATTCAATCTACTTTCCTTAATTTTCTTTTAACAACACTGAAGTCACGGTCTGAAGGTAGGTAAGAGTGGCCACGGATAGGAAAATAATGTGTTATGGATCTGAATCTTCCTGTTGAATAAGCATTATCATAAGACGCACATGGAGTGGTTCTTGTTTTGTCCGCTGCAGCCATCTGAGAAGAGAGACAGATGTTTAAGTTCTGTAGTAATTTCGTCATTCATGTGTTTGAAGAGAAGGGATCTTACTTCGTTTGGAGATTTTCTTGCAACATCCTCATGGTACATGAAAAATCTAGCCTTGTTTGTTTTTAAGCAGTGCATGTTGAAAAGACTTACTATAAGTTGCCTTAAGTAAAAGGTCTCTTGAATTGATGTCTGAGGAAGTTGCAGGTTCTGCATAAAATCAAAACAGATTCCTGCAGTATCTTGCTTGCTAGCAACCAATTTGCTTACAAATTCAGTTTTTTTTTTTTTTTTTTTTTTTTTTGGCTCGTCGTTTGTGAACACTGAGTTCAGCCGCAGTTACTCTCTTACCTGTGTCATTGAGTGATTTGCTTCTTATCTTAAAAGAAAGTGATTCGCAGACACAGCTTGTATCTATTTGTGGCTGCCCAAACCGTAAGTCAAAATTTTCCCTGAAAACTTTTCTATAACTTGCGGTTAACGCATTTTGTATACGGTAATTTCCATATTGTGAAAATGTTCAGTTTTGGGCTGAGATACTTGCATTCATAGCTAGCATAATGTGTTTCATACACAGGGAAGGACTTTATGTAATTCTCTGTCTGCAGGTGTATACTAACAGGTTTAGCATTTCCAGGTTTACATTTTCCTCTGTTATCATGTGGTGACTTTCCTTCTGCATTTAACTTCCACAGATGCCTAACTCGGTCATCAGTTATTCCATAAATATTTTAAAACGGCACTTTGCATACCTGAACCTTTCCACCCTTGCTAGTGTTTAAGGAGTATGTGTATGAAAGTTCTTTAGATTTCTTCTTCTGAATGTTGTTGTCTTCACTTTCTCTCCTCTGCTTACGTTCAATATCCTTCACCTCAATCAAACTCTGTAAATGGGCATCTTGTTCATCCTTTGTTGAGAAACTCATGAATTTGTCGTAAATCTCCTCTTTTGCCTCCTCACAAACTTTCAGAGTCAAGCATTTCATATGGCACCTGCAAAGTCAAAATAAGCAATTTGTTGTTATTACTAATGGCACAATTTATAAAGTTGTACTAGAAAGTTAACAGGATTTTTAACTAATAGGCCTACGTTTGCAGTATTTCATGAATATACCTTGGAAGCTATGCAGGATAAATTAAATTAATATAATGATATACTAATCTGCAATCTGCACCATGCTGTCTTGACTTTACAAATTTTCCTTTCCAGTTAACATATTCCTGGTTTCTTAGTCTGGCTTCTTTTACTCTTTCACATTTGTAAACGACATTTTTTACACCCTTCTTCCTTTTCTTCACTGGAGACAACTCATATTCACTTGCAGACATGTCGAATGATATTACAAGAAGTATATAAACATTCAGTTATCAAAATTATACAAATGCTAACAATATGTTATAAATATTCAAATATCAAATCATAAAGATGCTACCAACATAAAAATATACAACTTTTTAACATTACTTATATATTAATATTAAACTTTTTGATATTTCCAAAGATCATAGAAAGTGATGTAATTGAGAAAACCCTCATGTCCTATACTGGAGGGGTTTCTCAAATATATGCGTTTTGCAATGGGCTCTGTATGCTATAAGAATGACTTGACTTGAGGGATTTCTCCATAAAATGATGTATCGACTCCTAAGGATATTGTATGATCTTTATCTCAATTTTGACAAAAAATTGACTTGAGGAGTTTCTCAAATAACCTGTTCAATTTATCATCCTACCTCTCTCAAATCCGTTTTAATATTATCCTCCCATCTACATTCCAGCCTCCCGAAAAGTCTATTTCCTTCCAGCCTCCCAACTAACACTCTTTATGCATTTCTGGAGTCGCCCATACTTGCTACATGCCTTGCCCATCTCAAACGTCTGGATTTAATGTTCCTACTGAAAGGTGACTATATTTTTAAATTAATCAATAGCTTCTCTGGAATTCATGGAGCTGCAATTTCTTGCTCAATGTACACCATTAACAATGCTTGTCCCTGAGTTGCCCTAAACTTGGCTTTACTATGTGTAAGTTTAGAAAAAATTCTCGCACAAGAACAACTGGTCACTGAAAATGTTGCAAATTTTTAAGTGTTCTAATGAACACACTGTATAGTTTATCTGTTTTACTTCTCCATCCACTGATGCCATTCCTTTAAGAGTTGCAGTTGAACTCCCCTTGGACACAGTACTTTCCCTTTTGAGTAATCGAACATCTGAGTCAATTCTTTGCTAGGCAGTATAAGCAACGCTGTAGTTGGGCCGGAACGCAGTTCCAGTAAAAATAATATTAGGTTCCACAGTTTCAGTATAAATAATACAGGAAACAACTGATGAAGCACATTAAGGGCTTCTGAAATAACCGAGTGCCAATATTTTTTTTTTTCAACTACAGCACTGAGTATAAGGCATTTAGATATACAGTAAAACTTCATTTATACGTTTTCATGGGGGTCTGAAGAAAAGAAACATATGAGTGAGAAAAACGTATAACTGAAATGACATTTAATTGCATCTGAAATAACCAAAATACAATAAAATGAAGAAAATATATCGTCATTGTTCCTGCAATAACTCCTATGTGCAAAATATAAAATTTTTCAGTAGGAAGAAAAAACACATTTATTCATTCTATGGCAGCCGTACATAGGAGACTGTGAATTCTAACATTTTCGAAACAAAGAAATATAATTACATATAGGAGATTTTATTATTTGTTGTATCACTATTTAAGTTATTTAATAGAGCAAAAATCTGAAAATCGATAAATATGTCAGATAGGAGTTATTGCAGGAACAATGACGATATAACAGTTGTATGAGCACTGTGTCTTGTTGTCGTCATCCAAATTGTACTTTTGTCCATTCTTTAACAAATTGATTTCATTATGGTCAAAAACAATATTTGACAGATTGATAATTTTATCATGAAAAGTGTGTTGTGTCAAGGAACCCTTATTGGTTTTTTCTTTTATTGGTTTTTGAGTTGATCTTAAATTCTGAATTTTCTTTTTTAATTTAAGATATTGAAATCTTACTTTTTTTTTTTTTTTTGCTTATACGTTGAAAAATCTCTTTTTGAATGAGTTCCCATTGTATTGGATGTAAACTATTGACTGATTGTATTCAAATGACAATTATATAATTTTAAATTTAATTAATCTTTCTGAATATGCATAGTTTTTATTTCGTTTTGGATCCAGATTTTTGTGCATTGTTTGACAGTATGTTGAGATCCTATAGAGTCTGTATTTGGTTTGATATTTACATATTTTCTTTTATGCAAATTTTGTTGAACCATATTTTCTTATTTAAGAATTCTATTTTGAGTCGTAAGTCGTGAAATAGCATTAATAATTAATAACGTGATTATTTTACAAAAAAAAAGTCAGTTACAAACACACTTTCTCTTTCTTCCACTCATTGGAATTCAAAAACCTTCTCGTCATATGAGGTTCAGTCTACTGTCAAACATTTTCAGTTTGGAGGGGTGTTAAGGTAGTTTTATTCAGTGCGGTCACAGCTTTGACGCTGAATTCTCATTGTTTAAAAAGTTCCATTTCTTTCCTGTGCACATACTTCTCTCCCCTCTCTGAATTAATTCTCCTACTGGCGCACAACCGATTTATAGTAGCACATGCGGAGACAAGAATGGAAGCTTAGAATTTACAGAAATTTCAAAGTCGGCCACATCTTAACAATGAACACATATGAATGAGAGGAAGAGCGCACTAACGTGCATATTGTTGAATGTTTACACTTTGCTATATTCTTTTATAGAAATCGATTTCTGCACTTTGTTATGTGGTATCTGCCACAGTGTGATTCACATAAAGAAGACATATTGTACGTACTGTATTTACATTATTATAATACGCACTTTTTTTTTCGACAAAATGGCGTCTTGAGAACTTGGGTGCGTATTATATTCGCACACAAACACTCAAGACTCGAACTAATTTAAGTGAACACTCTATGTTACGAGATGCTGTGGAAAACAACTGACAGAAATAGTCACTGCGAGTTCATGTTTCTTATCTTTTGGGCACTTTTTATTCGTAATTTCTTGCCCATTTTTGACAAAAATAATTAATAAGAATAATATTTTCAACTGTGAGAATGACTTAATAACATTTCTTTTTTTCTTTTATTGTGAGATTTTCTGAATACAACTTTAAACAATTGCGCTTCTTTAATAAAACCAAAATAATTTACCAATAATTACTGATGAAAGAATAGTCATTGTCAATCAATGTTCTGACACCGATCCAGACTTGTTTACCTGAAATTCCAATTCTGATATTGCAAGTGAGGATGAATGTGATGTATAGCTAGAGATAAGGGAGTGCTTTTATATAACCTGTCTTGATAATATAATTTTAATCGTGAGTGATTTTTAGCACATATACATATTATATTCGCCTTTTTTTTTTTTTTTTAGGATAAAAATTGGTGTGCGTATTATATTCAATGGGATGTATTATATTCAATGGGATATTATACTGGAGTAAATATGGTATTTTTGCGGGAAACCTAATTTCGAGCAAAATTGAATTAACTTATAATATAAATGAATGTTTTGTACCTCCTGGCGTTTAAAATACATCGTGTAAGTACGAAAATTGTATAATTGAAATAAATTACCATAGAAAGTGTAGAAATTCTGCCGGGCCTTCAGAAAAAACGTATAATGTGTGAAAAACGTGTGAGTGAGAAATGTATAAATGAAGTTTTACTGTAATAGTTATTTCTTCATTCAATGCATTTTAGTCCAACAGTTTCCCCTTAGTACTAATCATATCTATAGTTTCCATCAATGCCAGAAACCGATGAATCTAACAATGAGTAAAACAGATTGCTCTCATTTCTTTCTCTTTAGTTTCACAACAAAGCTGGTAACTTGGAGATTTTGTTAGTAATGCTTGATACCCTATGTTCTTGAATTTATCAGCAATTCTCATGAACATTGACGAAATACATAGTGCCTTAACACTGGACATTGCTGAAATAAGATTAATGTCTTGATTCTGGATAACTTTGCTCACTTTCAGTATCATTGTTAAAAGTGGATGCATCATGGGAAGATAAAATATGAAATCAAAAGACTTCGTTTGATATTTCAGTCCCATGCCTTTGGCTCTCATATCACTGTGAATAATGGAGTGATCTATTTCTTTCAGAGCTACCATTATTGGAATTAAATTGTTCTTTACTGCAGAAACAGCTTCAGCATAGCACACCCATCTGGTTTTAGACAAGAACTTTTGAGTCTTGAGCAGGGCCTGACTTACAATTTCAGAGGCCTGGAGCATAATTTTCTTCATGAGGCCCCTTCTTTTCATAAATGACTAGGCCTGTCTCATTTTATTTTAAATTCTGTCACCTTCTCCTTTCACCACATATTTAATCCTCTATTTTGAGGACAATTAAAAATAAAGTGAGCCCATAAAGTATCGGTGATTAAATGTGGCCACAAGACAGGGTCAGAGCTGATTGTATTGGTTGTAGTACCTGTGCGTAATTTAGAAGTTGAAAGGAATGTTCATTTTTCGTAGTTTCTTGTTTAGGCTTGTACAAAAAATACCTTGACTCTCCACAATTTAGTAGCTGTGGCGGATTGTTGTCTCTGTATGTCAACATCTTCATTAGTCTGCGTTAAATATTCTTAACTTTTTTAAACTGGAGGTCTCTGTGTGTAAAGGAGAGTTACTGCTAGTAACATCTGAAGAAACATACTTGCTCAGTGATCAGCATTGTTTTTCTTAAATTTCAATATCTTTCCGTGTTCTTTTATGGCAGCTAACTCAAAATTTCTTGGAGATTCCATTTTTAATTTTGGATATTCCTATAAAAACTCTTCAACACTACCACTACATACTGATAATAGTCTTATATTAACAAAAATTAGGTAACCTGTCAGGAACACCAGCACTAGCACTTGGCTTAACACTCAATACAATGAGAACTGACAGTGTTGTTGACTTTGATGCTGAATTCATTATTAATTGTTTAAATAGGCCTACTATTACGCTGTTACAATTTGAATAATCTGTAAAGGTAGCCAACTTTTACAAGTTGAACACATTATACTCTGCAATCAACTTATTACTCTAAACTTAAAATAATGAAGTGATTTTATTATGAGTTTTCTAACATTAATTACGTAATTACTTATTTCCTCACTTCTGATTTCAGTTGACAGAGTTGTTGTCTTTCATTTGATAATTCATTTAAAAAAATTGTTCCTGGATTCTGAGGCCCCAGAATCATGAAATCCTGAGCAGAGGCACCATAGGCTTCTGCCTAAATCAGGCCCTGATCTTGAGGGATATACCAATTTCTTTACAAACCTTCTCAAAAATCTTTGCATTGCACGAATCCACCAACACAAGATTCAGACAATGTGCGTAATAATGAACGTACATTATGCCACAAGTTCTTTCCTTGCATATCATTTGAACACCAACAATAGCCCTGGACATGGTTGAAGCATCATCAAAACATACTGAAAGAACATCCTGTCAATCAATACCAAGTTCTGGTTGCAATTAAGTCTAACTGACTGGAAATTAATTGTTCATCTACAGCAAAATGATAACAATACTCTTAAGAAGCCACCAGTGTAACTCAGTCTGCTGAGGCGCTTGCCTGCCAATCCGGAGTTGCTATCAGGCATGGGTTTGATTCCCACTTGGGTTGATTACCTGATTGGGTTTTTTCCTAGGTTTTCCCCAACTGTAAGATGAATGCCAGGTAATCTATGGCGAATCTTCGACCTCATCTCGCCAAATATTATCGTCAATTATTTATTTTTGCTACTCTATCATAATCTGATTTGTACGTGATAAACTGTATTTTGATCTCATGAAATCCGTTTTTCCTTGTGTATCAGTTTATGATGTAGAAGCTTATTTACTATTGTCATGTTGTTCTCAATTTCAAATTCTTATAATATCTCATTTCTACTTTTATATTCAAACATAGTGTGTCCCAGTTATACAGTGCTAACAAAAAGTCCCTCCGCAGCTCTATTAGTTCTAGTAACCCTAGAATACAACCTGTAGAAAGTTGGCACTCCCACATTCATTCTGGTTTGGCAACGTCACAACCTCAGTCCATCATATGCTTAACAGCTAGTGCTGCCACTTGAATTCTCTACTGGATACATTTTAATTCTCTGCCTAGTGGATTCTTGACTACAGAAGCACTCCAGAGAGACGTCTTGATTGCATTGTCTTACTATATGCGTCATGTGTCCCTAATTTTGCATTGGAATTTCTTAAAGTTATTATTATGTCGTTTTTTATATATTATCTATAATGTTTCGCAGTTCAGTGTAAAACTGTTCTAAGATACCTATCTTCATTTGCTTTTCCTCGGTTGGTGCTAATATATTAATTAATGTTGTACTATATGTTATTATTAAGGGGCGGATGTTGATGAAAAGTCATCTTATTTTTCACATTAGGACGAAGCCTATTAATATAGAAATTATTTCTGTGTTAATATCAACGTAAAAAAGTAATTTCTTATATTGCATTTTTTTTATGTTTTTGAACTGATAGGTCATTTTTATATTTTTTCGGGATTTTTTTGGTCATTTTTAATACTTTGAAGAACTTTTAGATCATTTGGAATGCATTTTACTTTCTTATTTACTGATAGGTCTTTTAAATCATTTTCTAACCAAATAGGTCAGTAGTAATTACGTACTGAATAAGTTAATAACAGTGAAGTTTGAGTTCTGTAGTTTGGAACAGACTCTAAAGTCCATCCCTCATTCCACTGAAGGCTTGACTTCACACAACGGAAGTAATATAAAATGCTTGACAGCAGCGTAGTTTAAGCGAAGTCTTTGACCGCTACTGTTCTAGTCAGTATGAGGGTGTCTTTAGAATTTATGTTTGAAAGGGGGGGAACTTTCACCATGTCCTGGACAGGACGTTGTGTCCTAGACATGGTTCGGAAGGGATGTCTACTGTAGTAGACAGTATTTTTAACACAAAGATTGCAAGAATGCACGCTGCACCTAAATTTTGTTTTGTTATTCACACTCCCTCATCTGGAAGATCTAGTAACAAAAGTGAAGCGTGGAATGAGGAGGAGACGGAGAATGAAGGCACTGACATGGACCACCCCTGATTGAAACACAGTGTAAACCCTCATTAAAAGCTATAGTTTTTCCTTAAAACCTTCATTTTGTTGCATGTTCTTTTCCTTTATCTTAACCAAATTCCAGGAAGTTGCCTCCTCTCTCCGAGATTTGCAGGGCAGTCATTGATACAAAGTGACTGATTTTTAAGAAGTTGTTATGCGAATACGATTAATAATATTTAAATGTAATTTTCTTTTAATTTTATGTCATCATATTTCCATTAGTTTAAGGGAATTTTAATGAAAATTTTAAGTAGATTTTTAGGTCATCAACATCCGCCCCCTAGTTATTATATTTGCCTTTGAGTCTTAATTTACACACACTTTCAGTGTATGGATCATATCCAACTAGATATTTCATATGTGTTTTTTAAGTAAAAACCTACCTTCAGCCTAGCCAGTATATTTGCATTTGGTCTACTATGATTACAATGACATGGCGCATCCTCAGGTTGTGGATAGAGGAGACAGCTAAGAGTGTGTGAGAATAAGGTTCTTAGTAAAATATTTGGGGCTAAGAGGGATGAAGTTACAGGAGAATGGAGAAAGTTACACAACGCAGAACTGCACGCATTATATTCATCACCTGACATAATTAGGAACATTAAATCCAGACATTTGAGATGGGCAGGGCATGTAGCACATATGGGCGAATCCAGAAATGCATATAGAGTGTTAGTTGGGAGACCGGACGGAAAAAGATCTTTGGGGAGACCGAGGCATAGATGGGAGGATATTATTAGAATGGATTTGAGGGAGGTGAGATATGATGATAGAGACTGGATTAATCTTGCACAGGATAGGGACCGATGGCGGGCTTATGTGAGGGTGGCAATGAACCTGCGGGTTCCTTAAAAGCCACTTGTAAGTAAGTATGATTACAATGAAAAATCTTTTGTTGAATATACTTATTTTCACTCCATCTTGTTTCTTCTAATGCTAATATTCCCGAATTTGTTTTGTCTATCTGCTGAGCTGGTTCTTGTATCTTATCTGTTTACAGTAATATCATTACAGCCCATGTTCGAAGAATAAGCATTTTATCCTTATTCTTAGTCCTTTAAATTTGTCTAGGTCAGTATATATATATATATTAATCTGACTTGCACTAGTTGAGATTCTTAGCTTACATGGATGGTTGTCCTCGTCCTTTCTGAGAAGGTATGTCCTGTGGTAGCATAGCTGGTAGCCCTGTGGTGGCTTTACTGGTGGTAGCATAGCTACTAAGCTATGCTGCCACTGGTAAAGCTCTTGAAGACATTAGCACACATAAGCCACTGCACGATGTCAAGAAGACAGAAAGAGATTTGTGTGGAAACAATATGTGTACATCTTAAAATACCCTGTTGGCAGTAGCTCTTATTTCAGTGTTGCTTATTAATTTTCCATTGCCCATCCTATAATGTTAACAGATTCTCTAACATTCCCTCCAGTTGTTATTTTCTTTAGGTAAGTTTATCAGTGGATTTCTATTGTAGTTTAACGTCTAACACATGGATCTGGAATTAATTGATTCCTCGCCAAACACTTGGCCAGTATGTTGAAAATTTTTCACAGAATTTTTCTTACTCCTAATCGTTTTTATATCAATTAAGTAGTACATATGACAAAGTACGTACAACTTACACTATGCTATTTATTTTCAGCCTCTGCCTGGCTCTTAACAGTACTAGAAGGTATGTTAAACAAGTAGCAGATATTTCTTGTTTAAATTTTTTTATCTGCAGATAAATTTTTTTGACAGAAAACATCTGAACTTTTGAAGAGCATTTAGAAATATAATAGCATTATCTTTAAATCTGAAAATAACAATTATTATAAAACTTATATCAGCTCTGTGGACTTCTGTGTTAAATGACTCATCATTTAAGGGAATAATATCATTATAATACACCAAAATAATTCAAATTCATTATTTTTAAATTAAATTAGCATTAAAATAACTACTGAATTTTTCCTCATGACGTGATGACTCTAATCTTTCTCAGGCTTCCTGCCAGATAAAAAGTTGGCGATACACAGACATTTCGAGAATGTTCATCATCCTAGGAAGTATTGTAAGGAGTACAATCCTTCCTAGTCATCTGTTCACTCTGAAGACGAGGATGATGAACATCCTCGAAACATCTGTATATCACCAACACTTTAACTGGCTGGAAGCCCAAGAAAGATTCGAGTTAAATTAGCATTGTTTAAATCTGTTCAGATCCTGTCAGTCATGTTTAATTAAGAAAGACTTCTGTGTATTAACTTGATCAAATATTTAAAAAATAAATTGGTCAGATTTTTCAGTGTATGTACATGATTCGAAAATAGATATAGTGATCAGTTTCAATAAAAAATATGTAGTTCTTGCAGCAGGACTTAATTAAATTAATATTTAGGAAAAAACTTGTTATAAACTGAAACATATCTCCTGCCCCCCCCCCCCCCCCCAGCCCCAGCAACAGTTCTCTTTCATCACACTAAAAACGAAACTTCATTATTATTGACAATAAATATAGATTTTCAGGACTTTTTATTACTTCAGTTAATTGAAAATTTTTCGATAAACAACATGAAACCTTAATTATTTTCACAGACAGTAAAATAATGGTAAGTAAAGAAACAGGTTGAGATGACATTATTTGGTTCATAATTTTTCTGCAATTTAGATCGAGAACAATATGTCATCAATAAGGATTCTGGAATAAAAATAGAACAAAAAACTATACCTATAAGTGGAAAAAATCATTAGAGAATGAGTATGGTGATGCCATGGTTAGCATGCCTGCCTTGTATTCGGGAGATTTGGGGTTCGATCCCAAGGACTGCCTAAGCTGACTTCTTTCTTTCGTGGTTTCAGAAGTCTCTCCAGAAAAATATCAGAAAAGTACCAATTAGAAAAGGGTCACGATCATCTTCCAATCTAATTCTGTAAATCTTAACCATCACACATCACATATCAGCATTCATTTTCAGACAGACAGACCAACCATCTGTCCAGTACATAATGCACTAAATGGTCAAAGACATAGCTGTTTGTTGCAAGAGAAGAATGTAAATGTGGGGTAAACTGCAGATGCTCCAAATGGAACAAGAAATAATGTGCTGAAATCTATGATAAACACAGGACTTGGAATAAATGTGATTCCTGTTCCTGTGTATGTAGTGTAATGATGACAATTAAATGTCGATATTTAATATAAAATGGTCGCGTATGTAATGATAGTTTCACAATTTTTTTCATGAAAAATGGTTATAGGCTACAAGCCTTCTACAACTTCTTTGGTATGTCTATTTACCGATTTGATAAATTCATGCTCATAACGGTTTGGTGATTTAAATCTAGTTTTAATTCAATTTATTTCCCAATCTGCAATCTATGTAAAATATGTTTTAATATTTAAAGATTTAGAATACTTTTTTACACTGGAGACTTCGAGATTATATGTGCTTAATTCTATTTTGAAATTATTTATATTCCATAAATTTATTTTAGTATATTGTTCCATTCAATTGTACATTACTGTACTTAATTATATAAATAAGATAATATGTACGGTTGAACAGTAAACTTGGAACTAATTCTTTGCGCCGCAAATACTCATGTAACAGAAGCACATTTAATCCTTTTTTCCTTTTCCAACCACTTTGGATTTATTGTCAATGTGTATCTTTCAATATATGTGAAAATAATGTGCAAATCAACATGTAATAACGTCATATAACACAGGACCAGCTTCAACTTTGTGCACACATTCTTAGTAATTCATTCATGACACACTTCCCTGTTCTCGTCCACCAGTATCTATACTTAGATATAGCATGCTGACAATTTTTAAGATGTTTGGGACTGATACTAAATCTCCTTATACATAACATAACTTGCCACCCTCTCAAATCAGATTTATAGCTTGTCGAACCTAAATGATATTACTGTTGATTTTCCTGATAATTTATACGAAATTATCTCAAATTATAGGATTAAGAAAACATGGCAAAGAGTCAAGAAACACACATCCATATATATTACACTTCTTATCAGAACAATGAAGTGGTTTGTTATAAGTACTTTTTTAGATTAAAAAATTGTCATAAGAAAAAGTAGGATCCCAATTGAGTTTCAACAGCATAACGTTTTCCAGTAATGAAAAGAATCTAGTATGAACTTCTTTTTAATTAATTTTATGAATGTCAATAGGTGATTTTCTTTTGGTAGTTATATGCAAATGTGGAAAAAATGCAATCTATATATTTTAAAGTCATTCATTCTCTATTGCTTTCCAAACCATCTGAGATATACAGTCATTAAGTAAGAAATGATTTAATTGTTTAATAAAATAATAAAGTGAATTTGATTATATATTTTACCATTTCTTGGCATTGCCGTACTTCCACGTGGGTCATTGGATGAGGGACAGTTCTATTAATGAGTTTAATCATATGAACTTTGCATTTATTTCTGTTTTCTTGTCCCACGTGAAGATCTTTTTATTTAATACTATTTTTTGCGAATTCACTGTCTGCAAGGCTGTGTGGCGTAATGTAATGCATAAATATCCGCCCAAGCTGCAGGTCCACCACCATTCTAAGAGATGATTATGATGTCTCCCGTATAATTATATCCTTTGTAAGAATTAAGTTTATAGAATTCAGTAAATTGTAAGCAGATGTTTATTATAAATTTCCCCGCTAAAGGCTACTGTCATTTTTCTATTTTATTTTATTAATTCAACTTGTTACTTCCCCAGACTCTTGGGATTACAGACTAATTGTGTTTGACTAGTTTAAGTCATTGTTGGGATAGCAGGAAGGAACAGCTTTCATCACTGGTATGTATAACATGACATTCAAATTCAGATAAGCTTAAAAGTTTCTTTTCAATTTATTATGTCCACAGATCATAATGAATGAAGTGAGGTAATTGTGCAGTTTTTAGAATTGAAAACTGTATTTAGTACTTGGATAAAAATAGTTTCTTTTTATTTTACACATAGTCTATATGATGGCAAAGAAAAAGTTTTGTGATGCTGAAAAAATCTTTGGGATTTTGGTCAATAAACAGCTTTTAATTTCCTGTTAAATGTTTCGGATTGTTTTTATGTACCTGCACATTTTCAGTACTTGATACGGCTCAGTGCATCTAATTCATTCCAGTGTACTTTTAAATATGTTTGTAGTGTCTTTCGTAAAGGATAAAACAAAGAGTAGTAAAAGCAAAACTGAGAGTTCGCAAAAGAAAAAAAACCTCGATCAGTTTTATTGAAAACCATCAATTTTTACATTGTTTGACACTATAAATGTAATAAAATGCATGTCTGTTTCTGGCCAGTGAAGGTTCGGAGGAAGCTGACAAGCAGCTATGTGCGAGGGGTGAAGAGTATAAGCTGGTTGTTAACAGTCTGTTTTGCTAGTTTCAAAAGGGCAAAATCTTCCTATTACATAAAAGTAATTGGATCATTCCATGCAAAAAAGTTTGTTTTTCAACCATGATGCCTCAGAAGTTAAATATATTGTAGTAGGTTATTTTATATGTTCTAAATATGAATTTCACGCAATATTATATTTATATTCTTCATAGTTTGGTAGCAATCAGCATTTAAAATATTGGTTTAGCAAAGAACACTGCTTCATTCATTTAAGTTTTCTTACTATGTGAAAGAAGATGGAAAAGTGATTTCAATGCATTTCGAAAAAGGAGAGCCTAGTTTATAAATGCCCTTAAAATGAAAAAAATATATAATTTTTTAGTTACCCGCCGTAAAATAATTTAAAAAATATAGAACACAAAATGCAATTCATTTTTACAGTCAAAAAAACATGTGTTTAATTCTTTAGGGTATATTGATTCCAATGTGAAAATTTCAGAATATTGACTTAAATATCATGTCAGTTTTTAATAAAAATAACTCACCGGATCAAAGGAGCTCAGCAGGCAGGCTCTCCAGTCATACAGAATGCTGCGCGATCAAGGTCAGGGAGGCATACACACAGTGTTTGTTTGAGATTACTCATCTTTATGATGTCTTGTGAACGCTGCAACTGCCACACATAGCAAGCGATTTTCAACCGTCAAAACAAAAATTAATAATTTTATTAATTTAATTATTCTTAGGTTTTTGAGATGAGATCATAAAACTTGGGAGATGGATTAAGAATAAGATTTTCTTCAATATGAATGAAATTCGCGTGAATTTAAATTGTTGCATTTTAATATAAAATTATTTCTTTTTTTCAATTAAGTGTTTTATGAGCATCCCTCAATATTATTCGAATTAGTCTTTAAGGTATTAAAATATAGTTGTTCAGGTTTACAATGGCGTCTATTTAGTTTCGATGACACTTCATATAGGGTGTCTAGAATATTTTAAATTATGGATAACATGTAACTGCCACCCATTTATCAGTCATCCGCATGACTAAAATATTCATGATATGGCGATCATAGCTGGCAGTTTAATTTATTTTTATAATATTATTACTTTAAAAACCCAACAAATTCATGACATCACTGGCATATTCTTAAAATTTTCTATGGAATGACCCAATTGTGTCACAAACGAGAACTTTTATTGTAATTTTAGATGCTCACAGACAAAATTAAGTTTCTCTCTGACATAAATTTATATTTACTTTGTCTTAAATAGTGTATCAGTTGCCATGCTATAGAATAAGTTGTAGAAGTTGTGCTCTCTCCTTAATGGAGCAGTGATGAAAGAGAATGATCATGGAGAATTGATCACATGATGGCTGAAGAATAAGTGTTACTCTGATAAAGCCTATAGCGCTGTGTTTCATATGACCATGTTACACTTACTTGAATTTTAATTAGACTGAACTAAAATCAAAATAAATGTTGCTGGAAATACTTTTTGAAGATTTCACGAATGCAGATAATGACTGCTCAAAATTTTCTTTTCAGAAAAATCTAAAGACTAAAGAAATTTACACTGGACACTTAGGAAGGCACAGTTTCTAAAAGTGACAAGTTCTTGAATAGTGATGTTATAATAGCGGAGTAATTACATGTTTTGAAATTTATTTTATACTCAAAATGTCTACCAATGACAATGGGAACATATGAAATCTTATATTTGACTGTTACTTGCAGGATGCTGATAGAATACTTCATGTGTGTTCTAAAAATACACACAATACATAAAGCATTAAATAGTTAGCAGAATATCAACGTCTTATGTTTAAAATAATAAAAAAGCAACGAAATATTTCAGGCCACATTCTATGTTTACACTACAAACAAGAAAACTTAATCTTATTTGTTAGAATTATAGCATGTGCAAAGAACAATGGAAAAACTAACAAAAAGCAGTCTATTATATCGAGTTGTGGTTTAATTGAATCTCACCAATGAACGTAAACTTAATGGCATGGTAATGCAGTGAAGAAAATGGAGGTAGTGAATCATCGATTGGCTGGTTCAATTGTTAGCTTTCAATATTTGTAACAAAGGTAGCATAGATTGTAAGATATCTTTCTAGGCTCTGAGTCTGGGGCAAATGGAACACAAACCATGATTAGAGTTGGTGGCGGCAGTAATGGTGGTGAATTCAAAACTCCATACCTGAGAAACAACTTGTAACATACTTTACCGAATTCAGTAAAAATAAGTATGCTTATTGTATGTTTATCTTATTTGTCTCACATTCCTAGGAGCAATTGTGAGTATGCCTTAACACTTCTAGTACTCAAAAGTAGGATATTCTTAATTATCCTTTTTTCTTTTTAATTTCTTTCTTCCAACTCGAAAACTATAGATAAGTGTATAAATATGTTAATATTGTAAATATTTCGAACAGTTCGCAGAAAATAATACAGCTGAGAAGCAAGTTGTAATTTATTTTACCGAATTAAGTAAAACTAAGTGTGCGTATTGTAATTTATGTCTAATTTTTCTGTCATAACATTTCCAGAACCAATTGTGTGAAACACTTGTATAAGAATATATTATTATTATTAAATTACTTGATACAAGATATTTTCGAACTTGTTTTGTGTATTCTTATTTGTAAAATATAACAATTCTTCTTAATTTTGCGTATCACTAAAACGAAACATTCTATGAAGTTCCTTTAATATTCTGGGGAAGTAGAACGTTCATAGCATTATTTTTGTGTGCAAATCAGTGTGAAATTAAACTTATATGTCAGTACCCAGCAGTAATAAACTGACCCCATTATTCTTGCACCATCGATCAATAGACATAATGGCATATAAAGAAATCAGCATCACAATACTTCTTCGGAAATCATATTTTCATTATGAAATTAAGAGCACCTAACAGGAGCAGAAATTGTTCATACTCCTCACAAAGAGTAAAACATCTATGGACTACATGATCCTAAGTTTCGAAAATTTTTCTCACATTTTCTATAAACATTCTCCCAAGTATAATAATACTAATCTGTACCTCTCGAAGGGCCATTTGTTGAGCTAAAACCGTTTCATGATAAAATATACGAAATACCTCCAACAAGGCGTACTTTTGTTAAATTATATACAGATACCTTCAAATAAAACAAAACAACTACCATACTGTGTATGTGTAGGTACGATATGAGAACTAATTATGAATAGAATTTTATTTTATGAGATTTATATGAAGGCTTTTGCCTTATCACCTGGTGATAGTTGGGGGAAACTGCAAAAATATATGTTTAAGAATATAATTGCATAACATTATCAGTAAAACTTTTTTTGTTCTTTACAAATCTTTGGTCGGCAGGAAAAGGCACATAAGTCAAAAAAATTAATATTTCAGGTGAGATTTTCTTTTCAATTTACTCTTAACTGAATATAAGTATAATAATGAAATTCATGTATGTTGGTTAAAATAAGACTCTTTTCAATTTAAAACACAAGAAATTTTATTATTTCAAAAATTAGAAAAAATACTAGACTTATGTGATTAGGTAGAATAGAAAAATCGATTTTTTTTACTTATGTGCCTTTTCCCACCGACATCCAAAACTGTGTCTGCCAGAAGACAAGGAAAACCACGCAGAAGAGAGAGAACTATGAATCTTAAATTTTAACATACAGCAAATCAGTAGTGCAGAACATTTCAATAATCATAATCGTAATTCTTCACAAATGATGAACATTTAAGGTTTTGCTGCTAGATGTCACCCCGTTGATCTATTTAAATTTTTCAATTCTTTCTATTACTGAAACTCGCGTACTTGTTCAGGCCCTGAATACTTTTATGTAGTAGGCAATTCCAAAAGATGTTTACTCTATTACTTGTATATCAATAATTTCATTAAATGAAATATTCTTATTACCAAATAAAATTACATGTTAAGAATATTAATTTATTTCTCCATATTTAAAATATCACAATATAAAATTCCATCGTTTTACAAATAGTTAATATGCAAACATCTTTTAATATGTTACAACCAGTCCGTGGAAATTGATGCTCTGTTAAATGAGGAAATATGCACTTTCATTTTGACATAACTGAACATCCTCTCTTTATTAGTACAATACTAGTAAATATAACAATTATAATTTAAATGCATTTTCATTAAACATATAATGTGAACATTTAAGTATTACAGCTGAATACAAGAATTTAATTTTTTTAATGGAAGCTCTTCTCACGATATCCAAAAAAAAAAAAAAAAAAAAAAAAAAAAAAAAAAAAAAAAAAATGAAATAACTGATATTTTTAAATTTATATTTCAACATAAAGCATGTTAAGAAATGTTCATTTTAAAGCTTCATTTCAAGAATTGCAGCTGGATAAAAATGTCACTCATAGGCTGTGTAGGGGGAAATATTGTCTGCTAATATAGTTTTGTAGTGAGAAAAAAAGACTGACTATTAATATAACAATTATAATTTTAAATGCATTTTCATTAAACATATAATTTTAACATTTAAATATTACAGCTGAATACAAGAATTTAATTTTTTTAATGGGAGCTCTTCTCAAGATACCCAAAAAAAAATGAAATAACTGATATTTTTAAATTTATATTTCAATGTAAAGCATGTTAAGAAATGTCCATTTTAAAGCTACATTTCAAAAATTGCAGCTGGTTAAAAATGTCACCTGTAGGTTGTGTAGGGGAAGATATTGTCTGCTAGCATAGTTTTGTAGTGAGAAAAAAAAAAAGACAAAATATGGTTGTGCTATATTTAAAGCAGATTACATTTCTTACTTCCTGATGCCAAGCCTTCTTCGATGTTTTCCAACGAGAATTACTTGTTCCCACTGAGTATTCCTGTGATATTTTTCAAAATTGTAAACTCAGGGATTCTATCCACATGTTGTTTAGCTAAGGGTCTATTGTTTATGCTACAGATTCCTCTCGATGTTGCCAATCCATTCATTATTTCTTCCACTAATACTAGAGTCACATAGCTGCATACTTTTTTCCTCCATTTCTGTAATATTTGCCATTAACATCCCAAATAGTAATAATAATAATAATAATAATAATAATAATAATAATAATCTGTGGCGCTACAGCCTGTGAAGGACCCAGGCCGACCAGCCGGCTGCTGGCCTCATGCCCACATGCCAAAACAGAGGTGGACGATCATTCAACCAGAATGGAGGTATTGTGTGGTTAGCACGATGATCCCCCCAGCCATTATAGCTGGCTTTCGCAACCAGATTTCGCTAGTGCATCACGATGCTGGGTGGGCATCTGTCCATACTCTGGCCGAAATTTCATGAGAAAATCTCATTAACATCCCAAAGCTCCCCGAAATATATTTCATTTACCTTCACTGAAATGCTGTTTATTAATTCTTTCATCACTTGAATGACCATGCTGCTCTTTAGTGGGAGCTTGTTAACTACTTGAGCAATGACGTCAGGAAGATCTTTGCAGTTGTACCTGACATTTTCCAACCTCAGTCCCCATCTTGTCAGCAGACTGGTTTTGGTAGAAGAGAGCAACTCCTTTGAAGACATAACACCTGGGAAGCATCTTGATTACTTGCTTCATGTTTGAATATTCAGGATATTGGGCACCAATGGTGTAGACCAGACCTGCAGAACTGTAGCTCCTCAGAGCGACTATCTTACCATCCCTTCTACCCCACCCACCTTTTCTACCAGTGTGGTCATAGCATTCTAGTTACGCTCGGCTGCATCAACATTCATTCTCGCAGCGGCAGGTATACAATATGCTATCAAGAATTACAAATGAACAGATAATAAAATTCTTAGGAACATACCTTTAGAAAGTAAGAGAAAAATGAATGAGGGAAATGAGTTAAAAGACATGTAAAATAAATTTTAAAGTGTATGTGTGCATATAATGTAAGAAGATCTACCTATTTATATATCGTCCTATTACTAGTAAAGCCGATTAAGTCCACTTTTTGTGTAAAATAAGTTAAGTACAGTCGCTGACTTGTCTTTCCGTGCTCTGTTTTCTACTAAAATGGAATAAGTCCGAGATGTTGCATGCAGGCAACAAACCAATTACTTTACTTGAAGAATTTATTATGATTTTTCGTGCATTAGTAAACTTTTAATTCCTGTTTTTATAAAACTTGCATTACTGGTCTTAACTGGTTTTACTAGTAATAGGATGATAAAAGCCACTGGTGTAGCTCAGCTGGTTAAGGCACTTGCCTGCCGGTCTGAAGTTGCGTTCGGGCGCGGGTTTGATCCCTGCTTGGCTGATTATCTGGTTGGGTTTTTTCCGAGGTTTTCCCCAACCGTAATGTGAATGCAAGGTAATCTATGGCGAATCCTCGGCCTCATCTCGACAAATATCATCTTGCTATCAACAATCTCATCGATGCTAAATAACCTAGTAGTTGATACAGCGTTGTTAAATAACCAACTAAAATTTTAAAAAGGACGATAAATAAATTGTATGTTGATCAGTGAGTGATAGCTATATGACCGGATGTCAATGCTGTCATTCAACATTGTAACGCACTCCAGCCAAATAAATAAATATATAAATAAATAAATACACAATATGCGTATGGGTACCGGAACTGCAGTTTAAAGAGAACTGGAACATGGCAAAATCTGAATCCATGAAGAAATACTATTTCCAAAGGAAATGGGAATATGATTATTTTGTTGTTGAAGACGAAAGAATTGCATGTTTACTGTGTCCCATCCAATTTATTTCTACTCGTCATTTCAGTATTACACCACATTTCAACAAAGCCCATATTAAGAATTATGGAATGCACAAACTTTCGGGTAAGTTCATTACTACGAACTGTATATTGATTATTTATTTATATTCTGTTAAATTAAGGACGTCACTCGTTATGTTTATTTTGAATTGAAATTAATAGTGACTTTCAAGGTTCATTACTTAAATGCTACAAATTTATGTTTCCGTAGGTGATGATAGGAGGAAAGTTTTCGAAAATCTAAAGCAGGCTAGGTGCAAATAAATCTCAAAGAACCTACCGACAGAAAATCTAGCATAATTGAGTACTGTTTTCGCAAAACTTGCCAACTGCAAAATTGGCAAAATTGAGATTTTGATGGATTTGTTAACATAAGGCGGGCCTCTACATGATGTTCAAAGCATCTTAGTAAAATTGGGTTATTTCTCTTCATTGTAGTATGTCAAAATGTGATCGTTTTTTTCTGCTTTCTGCTATAAGTGAGACATACAGCAAAACTTGCTTATTATAGTGTTTTGTCTCTCCTGTAAAATTTAGTTTTTTCAGTTAGGAAGTTTTGTAAAAACGGTCCTCATTATTGTAAACCTTGAAACGAGATAACACATTATAAATACAATGAATTTATTACAATCCTTTTTGAAAATTACAGTGCCGCCACTGATGGACCTTGCAGGGGGAAAAGAATGTAAACAACTCTACGCGGAAGTCGATCATCCCCAATAGAAGTGGAGTGAGGCTGACGTCATATTTCCCCTACTTATGGGTTCTGCAGGCCTGGTGTAGACTGTAGAGCAAAGTTTTGCAATGGCAATATCTAGACTTTTTGTTGGTGGGGGAGAAAGACCAGCTGAAAATTTGCAAATCAGTGGTGCATTTGTGTTTGAAGTAAAGATAGATTTTGTATTATCACTCGAATGTAACATAAATCTTCACAAAACAGAAAATAAGTACAATACCGTCACCATATAAAATAAGTTAAAAAGTAATACACACGTACTTTATACAACCTCGTATATCAACTCCAATAGCCTTTTCTTCTCTGCAAAAACATATACAACCTTCTTCTGGATCCGATGAAAGCTTACCCAGAAGTTGCCTGTAGATCAATAATGGATACCCTGTTCTTTCATTATGATATGTGGATTGAATGAAACTCAAATTACATTCATTGTACACATGTTCTGTTTCTGACGTTTCTGTCATTGTGATTCATAGGTTAATTTTTAATATTCAATCTGTGCAGGCGTGCTAACGTAAGATGTTTGTTATTTAAAAACAGTGTGTTAATAACCGTGTGTGACTGCAGTGCGAAACATTTATTAAATATATTGATATTAACTTTCATATATAATGCCATTTCAATGAATTGGTGACTAAGAAAACACAATAAAGGTAACAGTTTTACAAATTCAAAAATCACTGAGCCCCCTTGTCATGTATCACCTTCCAGTTTTGCTAAATTGAAGATTGATGAATGGATCAAAAAAGGTAAATATGTTGTTGTTGTTGTTTTCTAATGTCAGGCGTTTGACAATAAAGTCATTTGACCTCTTACACTCCAATATTTTTCAAAGATATTATCATGGTCAGCCACTGAAGCACAGATTTTGAGGTGTTCCGAATCCATTTCTTGGTTTGAGTTGCACAATGGGCAGTTAGGGGACTGATATATTCCAATTCTATGCAGGTGTTTGGCCAAACAATCATGGCCTGTTGCCAATCTAAAGGCAGCTACAGACGATTTTCGTGGTAAATCGGGAATTAACTGTGGATTATGATGCAGAGAGTTCCATTTTTTCCCTTGAAATTGTGTTATCAAATTTTGTTTGTTGAAGTCTAAGTATGTAGATTTAATAAATCTAAAAACGTAAATATGATGATTTATATTTGGCTCTTGGATATAAAATTGCTTTCCATGCCCTTTATATATTGTGTAACAAAGTGTTTAATTAACAGTTAAAGTTCGCAGATATTTGAGAACTAACCATCCTGAATGTAAGGGCAAGAATATTATTTTTTAAAGGTTAGGCTTGAAGATTTAACACATTGTCAGGATATTTTGGTAATATGTGCATAAATCTATAATGAAAATACTATAGAGGTTTCATAGGTACCGGTACCGTGTGAGTTACTGCATTAGCGGGGGAAGCCCATGCAATTGCACAAGCCCTAATTAGGACATGCACAATAGACATATGTGACATTTGGGTAATTCCATGTAAAACAGTATGACGCAAAACATTAATATCTCCAAATTTTTAAAAAAATTGTACATTCAGCTCTTTATGTCGTAGACCTATATATTAATCATGTACAAAATTATGGTTCCAATAGCTACCGTTTAAATGCAATGGGCAGTTAAAATACTTTTATTTGAGCAGATAGGCCTATTTTCAATTTGTTTTCTGGCCATAAGAATAATTACAAAACTTTTTTAAAAGATATCATTAGATGCTTACAAAATAGGTTATACTATAATTCAGTGCAGCTCTGAAAATTATGTTTAAAGAAATTTAAAAATATATTGTAAATTTTTTTTTACTGAACAACAGTGTAATTTTATTATCTCAACAATAATTATCACTCTCTACAATTTAATTTTACTCCCGTCAACAATGGGATTTGCTCTCCTCACAACAACACAGCGTTCGTTATTGCACTCCACAAACGACAATGACAATTTACTTGGACTATTACGAACAACAATGAACTGTTAATCTTAACTAATATTCACAAAGCACTATTTACAACACAGAACTGTCAGTTCTCAGTCCACAGCTCGTTTGTCTTGGCTAGTTCTTCTAGCTCAGTCACTCGCGTTCACAGAATCTCGAACCCAGACCTTCAGAGACGATCCGCTGAACTTCGAACTCAGGTCCCCCAACTGCGGTCCACTGCACTCGAACTCCAGGCTTCAGGCTCCACAGTTACGGACACAACTCAAGTCGCACTCTTGTCTCGAAGCTGGCTTCACTGCTACACAAGACTAACTCGCTTACTGTCCAAATCTGCCTGTAACAACACTGGCTTACTGACGGGCTGACTGACTAACTACTGCTCAAGTTCACTCGCGTCTCTTCTTTTATAACCCAAACCATAGTTTCTGGAGAGTTCGCGATCTCGCGAACAATCCACAGACGCCCAGACTTCACTGGATTTCTCGCTCAGTCACCAGCTGCTACTTCCCCTCTCTCCCGCGGCCCAGAATGCCACCGTTTCTCCTCTCCTCTCCATGCCGCTCGCCACCCCCCCAGTGCTCCGTGGAGCCCGTGTCGACTCCCGCGCGACTCTTGCGGAACGAGTATTCGAGTCTCGAGGTGGCTGTCACAATATAAAAAAAAACCGCTATTACATAAAATCGAATACTTCAATTCACATAAAAAAATAAATGACAATTTGCAGAGCATTTTCATTAGGCTATCAAATTTTCATAATGGGACCCTAAAAAATATGGTGGTTATAAAATAAAACAACTCACCATGTAAAGGGTGATCTATGATCTATACTGCTGCGCCATGTGCCATTACTGCTGCTGGCCACTGCGAGAAGCTTTTCTACATTGATGACCATTGCACGTCACACGTCTGATTTCAACTAGTTTCGGTACTTCTGGTGAAGCAGAATAGGGTTTTATTGCTAACTTTCCATTAACTGGAACCACACAGTGAACACTTCTTGTTCCAGGAACAGTCTTGAGGCCGGCAAATCTTTGAGAATTTAGATTTGTAACTACTTCTTTATGTTCTTCAATGGATGCGAATCACACAATGATTTTGACCAATCATACAGTTCTTTATAGATGAAATTAGAGTTTCCTTACAGACTTATTTTTGCAGTGAATTGCTTGATTGCACCCCCTACACCATCACTAGTTGCAAAGAAATGCCACTCCGCAGGTATTTGAAAATCGTGTTCATGATTGAGTAGATTAACGAAGTTTTTGTTTTTGTTCCTGTATTGGCTAGCTGCTTCGTTACTAAAATAATATATTTTAGATATTTCGCTATGTGTTTGTTTCAGATGTTCTATCACTTCCCTTTAAAAAATATGAACTGTTGCACTATCGTGAACTAAGTATTTCGAAATTACTGAAAAACAAAGTTTTTCTAAATCACCACCAACTGAATTTCTGTAATATACTGTGACTGAGTGTATTGTTGCTTGAGAGGTACTCCAGTGATAACCTTGTATAGCATCTTCAATAATGAAAATGTAATGCTCTAAAAACTCACCAATGATAATGAACTCGCTGGGCTTTATTTCATTTTTCAGCTGCTTTAATTAATTTGCTTGGAACTTTCCAATGAAGTTGTGTATTAGGGTGTATCGAATTTTTTTTTTTTTTTTTTTTTTTTTTTAAATGAAGGTGGCTAGTGCGGAAAAGTTGCGACTTGTGGCAGAAAGAGCAAAGAGAAAAAGAAAATAGTAATTCGACAATATTCTGTGTCTCCGCATCAGCTCTAAATTTTCGCGAGCCTAATGCTCTAGGTCTGTTTTCAAATTTTTTTTTTTAGTGCAGCTCTTCGCCTATTTGTTTAAATTTACACTCAGAAATAACCCAGGGCTCACTATAAGGAGTGGCTGTACTTCGAGCCCCATCCCTCCACTCACCCTTAGTAGTAGGCCATATACTCCGGTGTCAAATGTTGGCAGACTTCATTTCTCAGCTATGCACATTAAATTATGTGAAGGATTCCTAGGGCTCACATACAAGCGGATAATCCTGCAAGCAGTTGTAAGCTATCGAGATTGAACAACTGCCCTGGGTTTTTTCCTTTCAAGCTCTATTGGATAATGACCAGAATGAACAGCTTGGCAGATCCTCAGAAGATACTCTTGGTCCGTACTAAGATCGGAGATCTGTTCTACGTTAATTTTGTTAATCCAGGGTACTTCAGTGGGTTTGAAATTCGCCACTGATTTTGTCTCACAATGGAGTAACTCTTCTCTGATAGGTCCAGAACGTGTTCCTGGACCTGTAGTGATAAACAGCGTAATGTTTCATGAGATGCCTGATTGGAAGTTCATTTGCATGGAGAAGACAAATTAATATTCACTCTTAAATTGTGTCTTGGTCGTCACAATGTCGATATTACCAATCATCATATTTCGTTCATTTCTCTGGTCTATTAGAAAGGATAGTTCTATCGATGGAACTTCCCTACTTAACTCACATTCACAGAGTCTGTCGGGGTCGGGGCACTTACAAGTGCATATATCAAACAATTTTCGACCTTTATTAATGAAAGCTCACTCATGCGCCCTTGAGGTTGGTCCACTTCGTTTGTGCGATTTCAGAATATTCCGTTATTTACTATGATACAATTTTATCATTTCCACTATTCTACGCTTGCTATGATATGAAAGCTTGCTGTTTTCCAAACCTCGATAAGTTTATCGGCAGTAGCATGAGCGATGTCTTTTACTGAAAGGTGTTTTCCACCTAGTTCGTTTGTCTTTAACTCTCTGATTCAAAGAAAATGTGTTATCATATCCTCGTAGGTTGGAAGTTGCGACTCTCTTATCGGTCCTGGTGTAGCGAACAAAGGACTCTCAGTAGTAGATACGGCGAGTACAGAATTATTTTTTCTACTGACAACACAATGCATAAGAACTATTGCATGTACCACTAAACCACTGATATGATACACTATTTCACAGAAACAAGTGGTACAAATCTAGCCAGCGTAGCTTACCAAATACGACTGCTGGGCAGACGCTACCCTGACTGCCAGCATCCCTCTCTTCTCTCACTCCACAAAAAGATGCTGGTGCCAGATGCGTCTTTTCCTGTACTATCTTTGCTAACTTTTAAAAGGGAGGTAGCTGTATAGGTATGCAGACTGTTGTTGTAATAATTTTTACAAGTATGCATTATAAATTCGAATCTTCAGTATTGATGCGGGGACACAAGATATTGATTAAATTTAACTTTCTTTCTCCTGCAGTCTTTCTGTCACAAGTCGCAACTTTTCCGCACTGGCCACCTTCATTTAAAAAAAAAAATTCGATACACCCTAATGTGTATCTTGAATTTTTTAAGCCAACCAATGAAGTTATTAATGAAATTTACACAGTCACTTTTCACTGAAATCATATTGGCCCTGTCTGTTGTCCATTTCTTGTATTTAAGTTCTTCAACTAAATTTCTCTGTAATAGTGACGTCAATATTTCTCACAGATTTTCACTACCAAGACATTTTTTGCAGTTATCAAGATAACAATTTGGTGATGGATTATTGCAGACCATTGCAGCATTAAATCATTGATATTTTCTATTCCACTTTCAGATTCAAGAATTGCATATGGTCTTAAACTCATGAACATTTAGTTTTTTCGCATATAGTGCAAACACAAACGTTGCCCTGGTTGCCCAGCCAAGACGCAATGTTTCAATCTCAGAGACACAAATCGCGAAAATCCAATCTTACAATTTGGTTGCCTTACTTTAGAGCTCTTTTAAGTTTGTTAATAGTAGCCTTTTTTGTTTTGTTTTACTCTTTTATCCCCTTCCCTGGCATTATCCTACTAATATCGTCTTCTTCATAGAAGTGTGTGCTATGAAGGCGACACTCCGAATTCAGATATTTTATATTCACTCCAACTTTTTGGAAGGCAAGTTAAAATCATATACTTTTCATTTGCTGATTTTACATGTGTAAATTTTTCTTTAAATTGGTTGATCATTTCCTGTGTTTCATTAGTCACGCCACCAACATTAAATATGCCTCTTGCTTCATTCACAGAAGTTGCTTTTTGTTGAGCGTATGATTTAACTCACGAAAGCTTTGGTTTTGAAACAGGAGACTGTCCTAGCGGTGTAAGAAGTTTATTTAATTTAGTTACATTTATAGAATCTTTACCTTCAGGAGCATATTCTTCTCCACATGTTGAATTTCCTGCCTCTGTTTGTAAACATTCTCTTCGCTTGTTAATTTGCCAACTGACTTTCAATCCCAGCAACTCCACTAATTATTTCAATTTTTGAAATCTTATGGCGACAGTGTTCGCAAATAGCATCACCTACCACTAAATGCGGGACCTTTTTACACATGCTACTTGTCACTTTTCTTTTACAGACTTGTGACGAATGTTTTTCAAGTCCAAAAAGGTTGCAACACCACAGATGACTCCAACTTTTCGTCATTAATTTAGGCATATTGAACACTTACAACTTACAATGACAGAACAGATCAAAATCACCCTCTAAACCAGGCCTGTACAAGGTTTGTGCTCTCCAAGTTGGCTCACAGCTTGAGAGCGGAATGCAGATATTGGCACTCTCTGTATAGGGTTGGACTGGAAGAAGGGGTGATCTCGTACAAAATGTACACAAAAATACTAGTACAAGTGTTCATGAAATGAATTCCCGTTCAGTGTTTACAAAACTATCTTGGACTATTATTAATTAATAAAGAAATATTTATTTGACAGAAATAATAGAAACTCTATAGCTATTTAAATATACAATAACAATAATATGTTAGCAAAGAAAGGAACTAAAATCAACTTAAAAACAAATTTCAAGTTCCCATATGAATCAATAAAACGAGTCATAAAAATAATAAGTAACAGCAAACAGGCAAAACATCAAAATTCAAAGTGGAAAGAATCATTCAAAGCTCCAAAACTAATTCCTGATTTACCTCGAAAATCTGCCGTGGCCATGTTTAGATTGATTACTGGTCATGATTGCCTCAGTAAACACCTCCATCGTATTGGAGTACTGAATTCACCTAAATGCTTACTGTGCACCAGAGAAGAGGACATGGAGATGGAGCACCTGGCTAATTGTGAAACTCTTAGGACATTTGTGGACCTTCCATCAAAATATTGGGAAGCAAGAAGAATGATGACTTCATTGTTAAATCCAGAGCATTAGATACACACACATATACAATATCATTTTGTTATATTTTTATTTGTCAGTACATCAAAACGGGGTTTTATGCTGTTGGCAGCTGAAAGGAACAGTACTGCTCGTAATGAAACATCAGTTACAGATGTTCGATGCCTGCCTTTATTAAAGTTGATTATAGAAAATAGTTGCTCACTCGTTTTCACAACCAGCTTGTGTAGTCGTGGATATTATTGCTGAGGTTTAGTCTTGTAAAACTCAATCAGACTAGTAGTATTATTCAAATGGTCTTTAGCCCTTAGGCACATTGAAGACCAATAAGTTCAAGCTGTAAATCGTAAGAGACTGTTTCAACTGGTGATGAAGGAATTTATTATATCTTTAAACTTATATCCAATTAAGACAAGATCTTGGAACCTAGAATTAAATTTATTTTGAATTTCAATTTAATATTTGCACATAATCGTTTAACATGGCTTCATCACGAGCAGTTTCTATTGTTCGAAAGTGAGCCATATTATTTTCCCGAAACTGACTTACAAAAAGTGTAAGTTTACGACTGAAATCTCGTAATTTATTCAACATATCAACAATGAGCTGACCTTTTCCCGAAGAGAGATATTTAAATTGTTGAAGAATAATAAATTCTAACGTACCCTACCTCATGTAATAATGTAACTTTCAACTCCTGAACTTTTTTACTGTGATCTTCACCAACAAAACCATTGTATCTCTATGTGTAGGTTAGTAATGACGCATTATATTTTGTTTTCCTCTTTCTTTCAAACTTTTGTGGCAGGTAAGTATTGACTCCAGCTGCTGTGAAAAAAATAAGCATTTTCCCATATAATATTGAAAGAATTTGCCTGATGATCACTTTTCCGTCTTTTAGATTCCTCCATTATGTAGCCGTAGATAGGCAAAGTGAAGTAGCTACTGATAATACACACTACATCAGATAGCTGCGTGGACTATCCTCTACCTATAGCAGGCCTACGTCATTCCGACGTACCTTTCCGGCGAGCTGTTAGATGGCTCTCCCGCTCCGAAAGAGCGGCCGCGTTCAGTGAGCGCCGTTTGTGCAGAACTACTCTAAACTGAAGAGAAAAAGTTATAGTGACAGAACAGAACAAAATCATCCTCTAAACTTAGGGGGAAAAGTTGTGTTGAGATTATAACAGGAAGAAAACAAACCGTCACGTGAAAGCTATTACTGACCCGTTGAGCGGATGTCGTAACATCTGGCATTTGTCATATCGATCGCTAATCACGCGTATGGGTGTCTGCTATGAACATGTGACATAATACACTGCATGCGACTTTGAACCTTAACGGCAACATTTCTAATTCTGGTTTATTTAATATTTCCCATAGTTTTATAGATGCCATCATAATTTTTTTAATAATCGATCAAAATATTGTTTAGGCCTATCTCAACATAAAAAAATAGAGCATAGAAAAAAATATTCGATTTGAAAATATTAATATTTCTTTATTTTACTGTAAGTTTTAATACATACTCGAAGTAAAATCCATAATAACTCAAAAGTAAGTTTAAATATATAGTCATCATTGTATTGGCACAATTTTTACGTTGATACAATGAAGCATGTCATTTTAATAATATTTTTAACAATAGTCTATATATCAACTCCCCGAATATTTCACCCTTCATTACATTTCAACCATTGATAATATGAAGTTCATATTAGGCCACTTAACTGTTTATTATTATGACATTCATTTACTAGAATATTGAAAAAAATCCAGAATTTGTCGTTACAAAATTTAAAATGTTATATGGAATGACCCATACTCAATTAGAACGTGCAGGAACCCCACTGACTGGTCACATGTATTTTTAATACATAAAATGCAACCTCTCATCAGTCACGTCTTGGCCTCCTCAACTTTCAAACCCACCGCCCGCCACTACTCAGAGAAGGACGAAACTAACATGATTATGCCGCGTCTGTGGTTCAAGCACTGATCTTCCATGTGGGCGACCCGGCATCGATCCCTCGCCAGGTTATGACTAAATTTGTAGCGAATAAAGTAGAGTTTTTTCTCGGGGTACTCCCATTTCCCTCTATCACTCCATCAACACACTTCTCATTACATCTATCATAGGCTGCGAGGTCGGGGGTACATATGTGCATTATACTTCTGCCGGTATGTTTTTCAAGTGGCTTATCTTGGTCGTGAGCGTCAAAGTATTAAAAAGTATTACAACTTTTGCTATCTCTCTTCCCCTCACCGCAAACTGTGACGTTGCATAGGGGCAGAAATACAATAAAAGATCTGAAGTACTGATTTCCGATGCTGATAGAAAGGGCTTGAAGATCCGGGACCTGGGGCTTATCAGGTACCTACTTGGCTGCGGATGGAACCTGGCTCTGTCAGAGCTGAGTCAGGATGGCCCACTTGTCAGCGTCGAGTTCATGAAAGTCATCCACACATCTGTCGGACTTAGACAATTATCGTATGTATGTATTATAGGGTTCACAATGGGCTAAAGCAAGACTATTTACAGTATATACAAGGAACTGTCCTGAATCCAGCCCAAGGTAGATACAGTACCAAATCGAACTGACCGTGATTATCGATAAAGGCCCTGGCTCCTTGTCGGAAGATAATGGTTTACGCAATGAGAACAAATAGGCCTAAGTACAGTAGAACCACAGTCTAGTATATAGTCACGAAGCTTGAGTTGTTGAGGGTACTAGGAACATTAGTCTGTGCTGGTACTATTTTGCATTGTCTGTGATGAGGTGATAGTAGCAATTCTAGTGGTTAGCACCTATCTATGGATGCATATTCCCTATGTATTGAGCTTCCGAGGTTTTCCCCAGCTGTGGGACTGAAGCCGGATGGTCTATGACGAGTCCTTGGCATCAACCCCTTTGATTTGATTACCTGGTTGGGTTTTTCCGAGGTTTCCCCCACCAAAAGGCAAATGCCGGGTAATATTTTGGCGAATCCTCGGACCTCATCTCGCCAAAAAAAAAAAAAAAAAAAAAAAAAAAGTAAAAAATTGCACAAAATTGTAAAAATTGTAGAAAATTACTAAATTGTAAAACTATAGAAATTTGTAAAAATTTTAATTGTAATATTGTAAAATGTTGACTTGTTCCACATCTTAAAGCTTCATTGCTCATGTAAGGTCTATGGAATAAAATAAATGAGTGAGAGAGTGAGTGAGTATATACTAGACTGTGGTAGAACGTCTAAAAGGATAAGTTTTCAGATGGTTTTATTTATCCCCGTCGAGCTGCCAAAAGAGCAAATGAGTTAGAACCAGTAAATACCAGTCGATTAGAAAACGTCTTTTCGGTACTTACAAAAAATGATGTACAAGAGCAATCCATTACTAGCAACATTATTATAAAACAGAAACAACAAAAAATGCCAAATCCCAAACGGATTTTCAGATGATTGCAAATAGTTAAACCATTTCTCAGACAATAATTACATATCAGTTATTCACCAATAGGAACTAAATTTATATCACTAGGGGGCGAATGTTGATGACCTAAACATCTACTTAAAATGATAATTAAAATACCCTTAAACTAATGGAAAAATGACATAAAAATAAAAAAATAGCATTTAAACATTATTCACCGTACTCGCACCACAACTTCTTAAAAATTAGTCACCTTGTTTCAATAACTGCCCTGCAAGTCTCGGAGAGAGGAGGCAACTTCCTGGAATTTGGCTAAGATAAAGGAAAAAAAAACATGCGACAAAATGAAGGTTTTAAGGGAAAACTATAGATTTTAATGTGTTTCAATCAGGGGTAGACCATGTCAGTGCCTTCATTCTCCGTCTCCTCCTCCTTTTGCACTTCACTTTTGTTACCAGATCTTCCAGATGAGGGAGTGTGAATGACAAAACAAATTGTGGGCGCAGCGTACATTCTTGCAATCTTTGTGTTAAAAATTTTGTCTACTACAGTAAACATCCCTTCCGAACCATGTCGAGGACAAAACGTCCTGTCCAGGACTTGGTGAAAGTTTCTCCCCTTTCAAACATAAATTCTAAAGACATCCTCGTACCGACAAAAGAACAGTAGCAGTCAAAGTCCTCACTTAAACTACGCTGCTGTCAAGCATTTTATATTACTTCCGTTGTGTGAAGTGAAGCCTTCAGTGGAATGAGGGATGGACTTTAGTGTCTGTTCTAAACTATAAAACTCAAACTTCACTGTTATTCACGTATTCAGTAGGTAATTACTACTGACCTATTTGGTTAGAAAATGATTTAACAGACCTATCGGTGAAGAAGAAAGTAAAATGCATTCCAAATGATGTAAAAGTTCTTCAAAGTATTAAAAATAACCAAAAAAATGCTGAAATAAAAATAAAAATGACGTATTAGTTCAAAAAATGCAAAAAATACAATATAAGAAATTATTTTTTTATGTTGATATTAACATAGAAAGAATTTCTATATTCATAGGCATCGTCCTAATGTGAAAAATAAGATATTTCATCAACATCCGTCCACAGTATAGAGAACATGTTCTCTATACTGTGATCCGTCCTCTATATATCACTGTGTAAAGCTGATCATATCTACATCGAGAATTACTTTTAAGTTAAAAAGATTTGAATAATACTACGCATAAGCACTGTGAACGAAATTCCACTGCCATCCCTTGCATGTGCGATTGTGTATTCCGGTTTTCAGTACAAAATTAGAATTCGTCTGCGATACATGCCAACATTTCAGAGTTGCAGTGGCATTTCACTGCTCACAGGAATGGCTATCTATATGTCTTGCTTACTAGCATCAGCGGAAGGGGAGCACAGTACTGATTCTATACACAATTTCAAAATGTGACGATATTAATGGAATTGATTGTACAGTCTTAGAAAAAAGTTTTGTCACACATTTACTTTGTCTCAGAAAAGAGGCAGTGCGCATGATCAAACATACAACGAAACAAAACTGATTTTATTACCTCAATTAGTCCTTCGCTTGTGAACCAGGTCGCTCGTCCTCACATCATGCGCACTGCCTCCTTTTTGGTACTTAAAAGTTTCTGTGCGACAAAACTTTTTACTCCTGCATCCATAGTAAACTACTTATGAGTAGACTTCGAAGTTGAGGAACTTTTACTTTTAAGTTAAGTCCACACAGAATAATACAGTTGTGACGGATTTAGCCTTGTCAATACAAATATACTTACTTATATTATTGTAATTATTTTGTCGAAGAAATTTAATAATTTATATAAAAATTTGTTCTAGTTGAATTTCGTTTCCGACATCGTAGTGACTTCATGTTGTGCCAACTGTCCCAGCTTTAGTGCTAATACGTACGAAACTTCCAACCAGATCTAGACAGACAGCGCAATGGATAGATCCGATAGATGGAAAAAGTAAACAAGCCCTAGTCTGTTTCCCCTACTTCCGCTCAATACTTCGGTAACAGTTTACCTGTATCTCTCTAAGCGGGACCTGAACTTAGAAGTCTACTTATCAGGCAATGCATGTACTTTATTGTTGCAAGAAAGGATTTTACTATATAAAGAAAATTAATAAGATTGGATGTAATAGGCTACATAAACCAGTAACAATCAAGCACACTGCAACCGACGCGACGTAACTAATACTGCTCCCAACAATTGAGTGAGTCTGATCGGTTCACGAGATTATGTTACGCTACATGCGCAGTAGATCTGCGTATTGGAAAGCATTCCTATGTGACGATTACTATACTATGGCATAGTACAGTGTGATATATCGCGGCGAATGACGAGACTGATTTACTTTAAAAATACAATAGAGGTTAATTTGAAAAGTCCCTTTTTTTTAAGGACGTTACTTCACCTTCGATGAAACGAGTGGCACGAAAAAAAAAGAACTGAAAAGACAATATGTTGTCCACTTTTGGAACAACTTGCATACAGATTTTCACAGTATCTTGCGTGGGTTATATTACACTAAAATGTTTTCTTTGAGAAGAGAGACTAGTTTTCAGAGTAGGAAATAATCGCACGGTATGAAATCTGTATAATATGGTGGGTGAGCAAGAACATAAATTATTTTCGGGTCAGAAATTCTTACAGAACTACCGCCTACGATTGAGCGTTATCCTGGAACAAAACCATGTACATATAATTTTCCTTACCTACATCCAGGGGCGAATCTAGCTACTTGGCGCCTCTAGGCAGAGAAAAATATTTCCGCCTCAGATTTCGCCCTATATGGCATTTGGATCAACTGAAATAGCTTAATTGATTCTGCGTTATTATTACTGTTTCTATAGTCGCAACGCTGTTATTCCCGGCGTGACTCCTCCTCTTTGCTTACGTCTTAGGAAGTGAATGCTCTATAAAGTCTAGGTAGGTAGTATCATTCGCCATTTTTGTTCTTCCATTGCCGAGCTACCAGACGAGGGATCTATTTGCCACACCGTTAAACATTATCATGTCGTAGCTCCTATGATAATAAATCAAACGCACTGTAATTCAGCAAATAATTGAGCTGCAAATAACGTCCTCGTGTGCTTTCTGCGAACGCCAACAAAAGAGCCAAAGTGGCGGGAGATTATAACCCATATATGCCCACAGGGTCGTTAACGACCCACGTCATATTTTTATCGGTTCCTTTAATATTTGTTTAAATTTTCGGTTGGACACCATCATTATGTGTTCGATAATATATTGGCAACACTTTAGTTTGTCCAATTGTTCCGTTGTAACTCTCTGCAATGCATTTTAACTGAAAATGTTTAACACTTAGTTTGGTTATAATGCACGTCAACAAAGAAATGTAAGTAGACACTTCATTGTTAAGTATTTTAGTTCTGTTATTGTTTTATTACATAGGGCAAGCAGTAACCAATATGATTACATAAGGTGGAGTCATGAATTGTATTCAGTAGAGGTGTAATAGTGTAACAAATTTGGGTGGGCACATAGGGAACCTTTCGTACATTTTGCTAAATTTTCTAATAATATTATTATTGATAATTATTGTGAGCAGATTTTCTTTACTTTCATATTCCCTATTAAAATTTACGAAACATCTATGATTTATAAATACGTGAAGTAATTTTTTAGGAAAAATACTATCCCGCTAACAGAGCTAACAAACAAACATTCTGATGACGGCAAATAAAAAAGTTAATTTGTTTTTCTTCCACCATGTTAATAATGTCAAAAGAAGTGCTTATACACATTTTGGCCACTCGACCACAATTACGAGACGTCCAGAAAGTAATTTTCCCTGGGGCTGTTTACAGAAAAAAGCACAATTGCATGGAAAGACTTATTGAAACAGATACAGCAGTTGTTGCGCTATTTGTCAACATATCCCCAACTGGAACTGAGACATCTGTCACACCATGGGGTCAATTTTTGTAGAAGTCAGCCGCTTGGGATCGGAACCAGCGTTTGACAGCCGTCTGCAAGTCTCTGTCGATCTCATGATATGACAAATATCTCAAGTTCGGTGAGAATATATTGAAAAATAGCTCTACAATTGCTTTGTCTGTTCCAATAAATTTTTCCAATGAAATCGTGTTTTTTTTCTGTTAACTTCCCCTGGCGAACTTATTTTTTACGGCCCTCGTAATTGCGGTTGAGTGGCCAAAATTTGTATAAGCACTTCTTTTGAGATTATTAACATGGTGAAAGAAATTAATTAACTTTTTATCTGCATCCATCAGAATGTTTTCTTGTAAGACGTTTGTTTTCCCTTATTTTAGAGATAATTAAGACAAATCTCACAAAAAGAGTCTTACCACTTTCGAAATATTGGAAGACTTGAGACGGTATTTTCTCAACAAAATATTTCAAATATTGAGTGGTTCTACAACCTCCTGAAGATGACGGTAATGAAACTGGTGACGATTCGGTTGACGAAGATTGTAACAATCTCTGTGCCATCGTCAACTTGAGGCTCCAGTTGAACAGTAATAAAAAAATTCCTATTATATCAAACATGTAAAAGGTTGACTAAATTATGTCCAACAACCTTAGTAAACACGCCGTGTTACAGACCTGCAGAACTGTAGCTCTTGAGAACGACTTCTTTCCTTCCCTTTCTTACCCCACCCACCTTTCCTACCTGTGCGGTCACGGCGTTCTAGTTACGCTCGGCTGCATCAACATTCATTCTCGCGGCGGAAGTCGATCATCCCGAATAGAAGTGGAGTGAGGCTGACGTCATAGTTCCCCTACTTGCGAGTTCTGCAGGCCTGCCCTATTACATAGCACCCACTTGGAATTTCTGAGTAACAGAGATAGTTTATATGCATAGTAGTTTTGTGCATATGTCCCTTTGTATTTGTATACACAAAATATAAGTGTAATAATAAATTTTTGAGTTATATTAAGCAAAGGAGTCATTTTTTTTTATTAATTATGTCCAACAGATTTAGTAAATAATCGTTATGATGACTTTACTGTAATATGCATGAAAAGGTTGTTCATGTGCCCACAGGGTCGTTTTCGACCCACGGTTAAATGGGCACTAATGATTACGTAAACGGAGATTTTGCATTGTCATTCTCTTACTATGACTAAAAGAAGCAACATTTGTGAAAATGAAGACTTTTTTTTCAAAAATAAAAGTTACTGGCATATATGGGTTAAGTATTTATCGAGCCTTGGGAAATGCATAACGTTTTCACCAGCGAATCACAAGACGCACACGTTTAAATGTAGCCGACCTGCAACGTGATTGGCTGCCGGAAATTAGAGCGACGGGACTATAATATCGGAGATGCCTGACTCAGATAAATCACATACACCACTATTTTCGGTATCTACTGTTCGCCACATTATTACACTCTGACTCGAACTGGAACAAGCTGGCTGTGTTTGTTTTTAAATAGCACATATATTTTTGCACTTTTTGTCATAATTTCTTATTTTTTATGGCCTTGTCTTTTGCGAGTTTCCGGTATTGTTGTTTAGTCAACTGTCCGAAGACAGGTCTGGACCCCACAAGTGACACCATCAAGGCATCACTCATGAGGCAACTAGGCCAAGAGATAATGGTGTAGGGTGACCAGTTCCTTTCCCCCTCCATTGCATATATCGCTGATTAGCTACATATTACACTAATCAGATTTCAGATACAGTTCTTCCTCTGACACATATCGTCAAGTGAGATGTACTGTCGGATAATAGATTACACATCAGCCCGAACTTCAATCAGAGGTGTTTCCGGTATTGAGAACCACTTAGCTTTTTCCGACTGTTACTCATTATAATGAATATTAAAATATAAAACACCTAGGTACAAAACAACTGCACTCTTTACCGTTTCAAACTAAACTGACTGCCAAGCGTCCAGGGCTGCCAGATAAAGGAATCGCAACCGTCGTTCCAACTTATGAAAACTGACGTAGGCCTAATTCAGCATAAAATTGTCGTACATTTCTCAGCTTCCTAATATATAGGCCTAGGGATATCATTTTATTTTTACTAACATTTCTAATATTAACCTGGCTATACCTTTGGATCAACGATTGAGAACCGGAAACACCGTTTGCTACCCCCTTCCACGACTGGAGTTCGATAATACTGACGTAATATACAAACAAATCAATCACTTTACTAGGTATAGGAGGGAAGAAAAGTAGCTCATCCATTTACGTAAACTAGAAAATATCACGCTTTTGAGTATGATAATTTTCATTAGATTTTTGTTTAATCAAAATGCAGTACAGTATTAACAATGAGTGTTTTTACTCACGAACTGAGCTGTCCATGCGGACATATTCATTATGCAGTGTATATTATACTGTCTACAGCACATTAACGTACACTATAGAGAATTAAGTTAAACTGAAAAATAATCATAATATGGATATTTAAACACATTTTTGAAAATGGTGGCCGTTCATTTCGATACAGGCTTCAGTTCTAATGTGCATATTACCGCACTATAGACTATTGTACGCAATTCCAATTACCAGGTTCGTACTTCGTATCAGTACCTCATATTGAAATAATTCTCTACCTACTCTGTAAAAGAGTACCTTACGTACTGTAAATTCAATCTTCACTTCTGCCCGATCCAAAAAGATAAAATTACTCACACAATATGCTATCTACTGTACGTAATTCCAATTACCAGGTTCGTACTTCGTATCAGTAACTCATGTTGAAATAGTTCTGTACCTACACTGTAAAAGAGTAGGCCTACCTTACGTACTGTAAATTCAATCTTCACTTCTGCCCGATCCGAAAAGATAAAATTACTCAGACATGCTATCTACTGTCCGTCCAACTGGTTATGTCGCAGGGTCATAGAAAGGGAGGAAATCACGTGAGAGTTAATTACTTAACGAGGCCCTTTTATTTAAGTTATTTTAAACAATTGTATGGGTATAATATTACGTACACGTCCAATTCCTAACAGAAATTAATGTTCTCAGAAATGCTAAGACAGCCCAGCCACTAGCCTTTACAGAGAAGCGAATAGAAGCAGGTGGGGGAAACCGGGATGCGACGTAGGCAAATGGATGACAGTACCTGTGCGAAAATGATTCAATATTGAAAGCTCTTTCGTCACTGGAAAACGCGAACATATTTTTGGAACGTACTATTTACTATGACCTTAAGGCTACCGTGACTGTATATGCGGTCTTGGATCTGTGTGGAGGACGGTTGAACTTCATTAGTAGAAGGGGTGGGAGTGAAGTACATTCAAACACTCAGGTTCAATAAAAATTGAAGTAAAAATAAAATGATGTCCCTGTACATAAAACAAACATGCCACCGGCGTAGCTCAGTCGACCTTTGTGTATTAATGGCTAGAATGCCTGACCGTGAAACGAGCAGGCTGAGGTTTAAATCCTAATTGGGACAAGTTACCTGGTTGAGGTTTTTTCCAGGTTTTCCCTCAACCCACTAAAAGGAAATTCTGAGTAACTTTCGGCTCTGGAGTCATTCCGCTGGCATTATCACCTTCCACCTATATATCCATCGCAGTTGATAAATAATCGTAAAATAAACTATATATATATATATATATATGTTTACCAACAAATTTTACTTCCAATTAAGAATACAGTACTACTAATAAAATTATTGTTCACATCCACAATGATATTCAGCATTGAAACAAATCACCACCCATTTCTTATCATCAACACTGTCATGGCTGTATAGCGTGCATGATGTCGCTTGGTTAGAAACAACTTTATTATATTTAAAGTCAGCAGAAATTTGATCTCTGGCCGTCGAGGCGGCAGATATCTTAGTATCAATCACTGCGCGACACCTCCATACTGTCGGCGCGTTTAGACTTCATAATGCTACTGCGGTACCGGTACTATTTCACTGGTAAAAAGACTTCCTTTGTCGAACAAACAAGAAAGTTAATAAAATTAAACTTGTATTACTTTGATATAACCGCGCCGTATACGTGAAACCTAGAGCTCAAGATGACAAATCATGACTTGCATGACAAGGATAGTTAGCCTACCAGATGGATTTTCAAGCCATTCAAACCGCCCCCTTTAAAAGCATGTTTCTTTCATATTAGTCCAGGGCATATTGAATGAAGAAAATTTATCTAAAAGGGACAGGTTAATCATTAATTTTATTTTAATTATAAATCAACATTATAAGTTGGGTTATTCCGTAGAAAAATTATATATATATATATATATATATATATATATATATATATATATATATATATATATATATATATATATATGTTTTTGAACCACGGATGTCTCAAAAGTTAAAAATATTGTAGTAGGTTATTCTGTATGTTCTAAATATGAATTTCACGCAATATTATAGAAGCTGGAAAAGTGAGTTCAATGTAATTCGAAAAAGGAGAGTCTAGTTTATAAATGCCCTCAAAATGAAAAAAATATATAATTTTTTTTTAAATAGTTGCCCGCCGTAAAATAATTATATATATATATATATATATATATATATATATATATATATATATATATAACACAAAATGCAATTTATTTTTACAGACGGAAAAAACGTGTGTTTAATTCTTTAGTGTATGTTGATTCCACTACGAAAATTTTAGAATATAGACTTAAATACCATGCTAGTTTTTAATAAAAATAATCAGCGGAACAAAGGAGCTCAGCAGGTAGGCTATCCCGTCGTACAGCCGCGTGATGCTGTTTAGCCTACACTGCTTCTGTCCCGCCGCGACTTCACCGTGCACTTACAGTAACTTCTTTGGGTATTTCAGGTGACGAAGAAAATGTTTTAATAGTTATTTTGTTCTCGCAAACTGGAACTACACAGTGAATGCTACGTGTTCCAGGCACTGCCTTCAGTCTGAGAAACCGAACGTTATTTAAAATGTCAGCCTCATTTTCTTTCCTCGTAAACGAAATATCAACACCAGAAATATTAGTTTTCGCCAATTCATACAATTCTTTCGGGTTCGTAATTTGAATTCCCCATAGACTAGCGTGTGCAGCAAGCCTCTTTACTGTTTCACCGACACCGTCGCAGAGGCTCTTGCCGTGACTTGTTGCAAAAAAATGCCACTCAGCTGCGACCTGAAAGTCCGTCATGCGATAAAATATATTGACAAAATTCTTCCTCTTCTTATATTACCCTGCTGTACAATCGCTGAAATATTTTTTTTTTCACATCCTGAAATTGTTGTCTTAATTTTAGTATAAGTTGTTCTTTAAACAAATGAACCCCTGCAGTATCATGTACTAAACAATCAGATATAAATGCGGAGCACAGATTTTCCACTGAATTATCCTTAATGTTTCTGAAATAAACAACAGATGGGTAGCTTGGCTTGTACTCCAGTGTATCCTTGAATCGCATCCTGTATTACAAAACTGTAATTATTCTCATAATAATCGCCAATAACGATAAATTCTCCATGTTGGATTGTATTCTTGAGATGTTTTAAATATGAGGATTGAGCTTTTGCAATGTAATTAAGGGCTTTGAATTTTTTAGACAAATTATGAAATTGTATATTATGAAGTTTTCTACAGTTGTTTTAATTGTTGTTATGTCAGCTCTGTCAGTTGTCCATTTTTTGTATATAATTTCTTTTATTAGATTTTCCTTCATGAAATCATTTATTAATTGGGAAATACTTTGAGTTCCAGGACATTTTTCACATATTTATTAAGGAAGCAGTTTTCAGAAGAATTTTCACAAACTATTTTTGTACAAAAAAAAATCAATTTTATTCATTTCGGGATTTACAAAGCTAGAAAATCCTATTTTTCAGCCTGGATGCCTGTTCTTAAATTCTTCGTAGAGCTCTTTTAGATTAGCCTCAAGGAGCCGTTTTTGTTTTTTTCACTATGCTGTAGCCCTCTTTCACAGACTTTGTATCTTTAATTTCTGCTAAAATCCTGATAATGTCGTCCTCTAAGTAGAAGTTGTGGACAAGTGTGACAGTTTTTTCAGGGATATGGCGTTGATATTTTCTGTCAAGTACAGACATTATTTCTTTATGGTTTTGTGTCAGTTTAGAGATGAGCGAAATGCCGAATTCTGACATTATTTTGTTTACGATCCAGCTTTTGGGTAAACAGGTTAAAACCATATATTTTTCGTTCGTTGAGTGCACATTAGGAAATTTCTCCTTAAATTGTGCGATCATTTCTTCGCCATCGTTACTTTTATTCCCTACATTAAATATTTTACTAATTGTTTCGTTCACGGCACTGGCTTTGCTTGCCGCGTATGATTTGACATGCGACAAATTACGTTTAGAAACAGGAGACTGTCCAAGGGGCATTAATAATTGATTTAAATTGCTTATTGTGGCCTCCTCTTTAATTTCTAGTGGAACGTACTCTTCTTCACTAGATTTCGACTCAGTATCAGTTCCCGGGACACATTCTTCTTCGCTCGATTTCCTCAAATCACTTTGTTCACTACAGCCCGCTGATGACATTTTTAATAATTTGATACAACACGAACTGCATATTGCATCACCTGTCACTAAATTCGGTATTTTTTCTCGCATCCATTCGATAACTTTTCTATTACCTGTCTTTCTCGTATGTCCTTGGAGTCCGAAAGGGTTACAACACCACAAATACCGAAAACGACTTTCAGATTTTGGCATTTTCAATCTAATCAAGCACCACTGCATTATTAAAATTCACAGCTTTAAACGAACGCTTCCGGACGTATACTGTCAGTTCCAGCTGCGCGATCAAGGTCAGAGAGAGAACACACGGATTTGAGATTACCCATCGAGTTATGGCGTCTCGCGATGCTGCGACCGCCACACATAGCAAGCGATTTTCAACCGTCGGAACAAAAATTAATAATTTTATTAATTTAATTATTCATATGCTTTTGAGATTATGTCATAAAACTTGGGAGATGGATTAAGAATAAGATTTTCTTCAATATGAATGAAATCTGCATTAATTTAAAATGTTGCATTCGAATATACAACTATTTCTTTTTTTCAATGAGGCGTTTTTATGAGGATCCCTTGATATTATTCGAATTTGTCTTTAAGGTATTAAAATATGGTTGTTCAGGTTTACAAGGCGTCTCGTTAGTTTCGACGATACTTCATATAGAGTGTCTAGAATATTTCAAATTATGGGTAACATGTATCTGCCACCTATTTGTCAGTCATCCGTATGACTAAAATATCAATGATATGGCAGTCATAGTGGTAGTTTAATTTATTTTTATAATAACATTATTATATTGAAAGCCCAAAAAAACATGACATCACTGGCATATTCTTAAAATTTTCTATTTAATGATCCAGTTCCAAAATAATTTTGTTCCTTCATTAAAATAGTCATACAGAATTGTGTACGACATAGAATTCGGTCGTACCTCGTACAATTCGTCAAAATAGTCGTATGGGTACGACTGTAGTCGTACGTATGACAACCCTGCAAACGTCCGACTGCTACAATAGCTGGCGATATTTTCTTTGAATTTAAGTCTGAATGGGCATTAATTGAGTGTTGATACTGGCTACTCTTATTATAGGGAACGGAATTTGGAGCAGTAAAAGCTAGTATTGTTAGCTACACAGCCATTTGTTTACAACCCTTTATACCAAGTCCTCCCCTCCACGACATACTCGCAGATCTCTGCACGTCAACAACAGGTGAACGGGACAGTTGTCGCATAAGAACTTCAACATGCAGGTTTGCAGTTCAACAATACAAAATTGAAAGACTATATTTGTAAAAGCTCCAGATCGAGTATCAAAATTCAAGAAACAATTTTCTAAATTGTCGCTTCCCCCATGTCCAGTTCAACAGTACCATTAGTCAATGGCCTGTCTGATCACGATGCACAAATTCTAAGTGCTTTCAATATGAGTGAAAAATTCCAAAGTGTTAATCTAAAAATAAAAAAAAGGATTATAAATGCTGAATCTCTTCATCATTTAAATACATGTCTACAAAATGAATCTTGGGAAAATGTATATAGTACCGATACCATTGATATTAATACTAAATTTAATGCATTTTTCACTACATTTACGAATTATTTCAATGAATGTTTTCCAGTCAAGGTGGTGAAAAAATGTAAAAGTAAAAACACGTGGATAACTCAGGGAATTAAAATATCATGTGCTAGAAAAAGGAATCTATATTTAATGAGTAGGAATAGTGATGATCCTCATGTTCTTAATTACTACAAGAATTACTGTAAAACTTTGACAAAAGTTATAAAAGATGCAAAGAAAATGTATCTGAATGAAAAAATACAAAATTCAGATAATAAGATTAAAACTATTTGGGATATTATTAAAAATGAAACTAATCGATATTCAAAGAGTGAAAATATTACTTGCATTAAAATCAATGATAGTAAAATAGATAACCCAAAATCAATTGCAAATCATTTTAACGACTTCTATATAAATATTATTCAGAACTTAAACATTCAAGATTGTGCAGAAGATGCTGCACTTGGTTACCTAACTGATGCATTTAACACTGAGTTTTTAGGTCTCAAATTTATTCCCACTACCGCAGCAGAAATCATGCATGTGATAAAACAACTAAAAACAAAATATTCCTCTGGATATGATGAAATTCCAAGTAAAGTTCTGAAAGCTTGTTCTGAAATATTATCCCCTCCGTTAAGCTATCTATGCAATTTGTCAATGCAATGTGGTATTTTTCCAGAAAGACTCAAATATTCAATAGTAAAACCAATATACAAAAAGGGAGATAAATGTACTATTGCTAATTACAGACCCATATCATTATTAACAACATTTTCAAAAGTGTTTGAGAAAGTTATGTATAATAGATTATATCATTACCTGGAGTCCAACAATATATTAGTTTTAGAACAGTTTGGATTTAGAAAACAAAAATCGACAGAGAATGCTGCTTTTAGTTTGGTGGATGAAATACTAAATTCATTAAATTCGAAACTACATGTAGGTGGGATTTTTTGTGACTTGGCTAAAGCATTTGATTGTGTAGACGATAGTATATTAGTAAAAAAATTGAAGTTTTATGGCATTAAAGATGAGATGTTGGGTTGGTTTACATCGTACTTATCAAATAGAAAACAAAAAGTAGAAATAAATGTACCAAATAGTCATAAAGTTACTTATTCAGAATTTAGAAATATTAAACATGGTGTTCCGCAGGGGTCAATTTTAGGTCCATTGTTGTTTCTAGTTTATATTAATGATTTAGCCTTGACCATAAACAATTCATCCCATGTAATTTTATTTGCAGATGATACAAGTGTAATTATTTCAAGCAAACAATACGATCATTTTATAAACACTTCTAATACAGTGCTGAATCTAATGAATGAATGGTTCCATGCAAATAAACTAGCACTTAATGTTGATAAAACCAGTGCAATCAAATTTAGTACACACAATAGTGCTCAGGTTTCCTACAGTATTCGATTAAATGGAACTCATCTCAAAGAATCTATAAGCACAAAGTTTCTTGGTTTAGAATTGGATAATCACTTGAACTGGAAAACGCATATAGAATGTATTACTCGTAAATTGAGCTCTGCCTGTTATGCATTAAGATCCTTATCTACTATTGGTGATATAAACTTACTTAAAATGTCATACTTTGCATATTTTCACTCTGTAATGAAATATGGATTAATACTCTGGGGTAACTCGTCTGAAGCTAAACACGTTTTTGTTTTACAAAAGAAAGCTATAAGAATAATGGCCGGTGTGCATAAAAGGACCTCATGTAAAAATATTTTCCGAAACTTAGAAATCTTGACTTTACCTTGTGAATACATTCTTTCCCTAATGATGCTGTATATTAAGAACCAAGATAAATTCAGTACTAATCAAGACATTCATCATTTTAATACAAGACATAAATCAGATCTTCATCTACCCTCTGTTAGTCTAAGCTGTTTTAAAAAAGGAGTTCGCTATTCATGTATAACAGTCTTCAATGCACTGCCTAATTATCTTAAAGATTTGAAGAACAACGAGAAAAGGTTCAGAAAAGAATTAACCAAATTTCTACATACTCATACCTTCTACACAATTGATGAATTGTTTATGCTTGTGAATTGAATTATTCTACTTAAATGACATGTACAATTTTATATAGCTCAACTAAAATATGTTTTTATATTGACTTAATCTGTTTACTATGTATTGTATTTTTTGTTTAGCATAACTGATGAATTGTATGTACTGTAAATTGAATAGTATACTGTATAGGTCAACTGATGAATTGTTTAAGCTTATAAATTGAATTAATCTACTTCATATGAATTGTATAGCTTAACGAAAATAAGTTTGTAAATTGAACTAATTTGATTGTATATGTTTGTATAGTTTGGCTGATGAATTGTATATGTTCTTAAATGATTACTAGTCAGTGTAGCTCTACTGATGAATTGTATACAGACCTACTGTAAATTGAATGGTAATATGTATAGCTCAACTGATGAATTGTTTATGATTATAAATTGAATTAATCTACTTGATATTAATTGCACAAATTTGTATAGCTTAATGAAAGTATGCTACTTTGTATTGTATATATTTGTATAGATTTGGCCGCTGAATTGTATATGCTTTATATTGAATAGTAATCTATATAGCTCTACTGATAAATTGTTTGTGTTTGTAATTTGAAGTAGTTTGCATGATATGTATTATCAATTTCTGTATATCACAACTGGTTGAATTGTTTATGCCTTAAATTTAATAAAATTGTTTTGTATTATAATATAGCTCAACTTATGAATGATCGTTTGCGTTTGTAAATTTAATAATCTGATTGGCTATGTATTGTATACTTTTAGTAGAGCCATCGATGTTGGTCAGTCGACAGACTCGCTGGGCTGCTGATCCGGAGCTGCGTTCGGGCTTGGGTTGGACCCCCCTTTGGACTTTGGTTTCTTCGGAGGTTTTCCCCAGCCGTGGGACTGAAGCCGGATGGTCTATGGCGAGTCCTTGACATCAACCCCTTTGATTTGATTACCTGGTTGGGTTTTTCCGAGGTTTCCCCCACCGAAAAGGCAAATGCCGGGTAATATTTTGGCGAATCCTCGGACCTCATCTCATCTCACTACATCTCGCCAAAATGTAAAAAAATGTAAAAAAATGTAGAAAAATGTAAAAAAAATTGTACAAAATTGTAAAAATTGTAGAAAATTACTAAATTGTAAAACTATAAAAATTTGTAAAAATTGTAATTGTAATATTGTAAAATGTTGACATGTTCCACATCTTAAAGCTTCATTGCTCATGTAAGATCTATGGAATAAAATAAATAAATAAAAAAAAAAAAAAAAAAAATGAAAAATGAAATTAAGAGACGGGGGTCATGGTTAGAAGCTTGCAATTATTACGCACATCACCTCCAATCTGTGAAGAAAGTGGTCTAATCTTTCGATTCAAATACGCTAGGAACTGCTAAATGATAGAACAATCGAGAAAGAAGTCATGGTTATTAAGTCAATTTTTTTGTATTTACCGGATGCCATTATTCAATTAGAAAAGTCAGCAGTAGAACTAGTTGAGCGAATAAATATTATGAAGACTATTGTAAATAAACTGAGTGCAGTATAAGATGAAGTAAGAGAGCGTGTTGGTGAAAAAATGAACATAGTTTTGATTAAAAATGATAGGTACAGTATTCTTAGTCGGATTTCAGATGTACTAACAAAGACGTGTACCAATGACGTCATTCAACATGTGAATTTAATTGACGTGTCTTGTTTCAAGTACTCTCCAATTGTCTCTGCAGATGTAGAGCGGAGTTCTTCCATGTTAAAAAATGTCCTACCTTGCAACAGAGCAAACTTGTATTTTGAAAATGATATTTACAATTTATTATAACAAGGCACAGCAGGAATAATTGTTTCATCAACAAAACATAGCGCTAATTGAAAATGTCATTTCGTTTGGTTCTACATTTTGTTCAACATTTAATGATACTGTATTAGGCTACATTGTAAATATTGTAGTATATTGCATATATTGTAAATACTGTCGTATACGTTGTATACATATTATCATATTTCATTATATTGTAAATAAAGGTTTTAATTTAACACGTTCCTGACAGAAAAACATACATATTCAGAGGCGAGTTCCATACAGAAGACAACTGTCTATCAGCCATCAATATTTCCACGCGAAGATGCAGAGATTGGTATTATTTATGTATATTTGTAATGTTGTTTATTGGTGTCTTGTGCGTTGCCAAGAAAAACACATGTAGTTCAAAATGAAATGCAGATTATGTATGTAGGCCACTGTAAGTCATTAAACTATAACATTTGTTTATTCTGCAATATGTTTACAGAACATTGCGTGTAAGTTTGTATGAAGTGGACTGTACTCGTCCATGCAGCTCGCTTGGCAGTCACTGAGCTACGAATATCTATACTACGTTTCACCATTCGTTATAATACTCCAAATCCCTTTCCCTGCATGACAGAGTTAGCGGCATCTCTAACCACAAAGTTTATGACTGCGAGCAACGAGATTGCCTTCTTAACGTATCGTAATATAATACCAGTAAGTTCTTTAATGCTATCACGATGAGAGGGCATGATATTGAAAAAAGTGCCATGATCGCATTGTGGCACTATTATTGAAAACTGTCCTTTTCCGTTGGCAGAACGTTGATTAAATTTGAACTAATTGTTGCCAATGTAATCCATATCCTTTCCATTGTGCGTTTAAGTTCATGTACGGTACTCTTTTAAAGTGTTATGAATACTTACTTACTTACAAATGGCTTTTAAGGAACCCGAAGGTTCATTGCCGCCCTCACATAAGCCCGCCAGCGGTCCCTATTCTGTGCAAGATTAATCCAGTCTCTATCATCATACCCCACCTCCCTCAGATCCATTTTAATATTATCCTCCCATCTACGTCTCGGCCTCTCTAAAGGTCTTTTTCCCTCCGGTCTCCCAACTAACACTCTATATGCATTTCTGGATTCGCCCATACGTGCTACATGCCCTGCCCATCTCAAACGTCTGGATTTAATGTTCCTAATTATGTCAGGTGAAGAATACAATGCGTGCAGTTCTGTGTTGTGTAACTTTCTCCATTCTCAAAGTGTTATGAATAAAATTAAAAAAAAAAATAACAGTAGCCGCCCCCTCAAATCTGCCGCCCTAGGCAGCTGCCTAGTCTGCCTAGGCCTAAATACGTCTCTGCCTACATCGTTGCAAAAACTCTTAGTATCATTCAGAGCTAATCACAGTAGTATGGTACCGGTATGTTATAGAAGGAAATTAGTATTTTCTTTATTTACGATTTCTGAAAAAATCTGTTTCTTTTAGGTGAATTTTGCTATTTTCATTCCATATCTTGCTCTGGGAGGTTGAAACTGATAGTGCCGTATTCTGTTACGTGTAGGCATTGGTTCGAAGAATTTTGTGTTTCTTCGAGCAGTTTCAATTATTTATTTGGCATATCCAATACAATCAATTAATCATGTTCTTGATCTTCTCTCAAGTTATGAAAATAAATTGTGGAGGTTATTTTATGACGCTTTATCAACATCTTTGGTTATTTAGCGTCTGAATGAGATGAAGGTGATAATGCCGGTGAAATGAGTCCGGGGTCCAGCAACGAAAGTTACCCAGCATTTGCTCATATTGGGTTAAGGAAAAACCCCGGAAAACACCTCAACCAGGCAACTTGCCCCGACCGGGAATCGAACCCGGGCCACCTGATTTCGCGGCCAGAAGTGCTGACCGTTACTCCACAGGTGTGGACAAATGGTGGATGTATACCATCATTCTACCTAAACCTTTCACTAATATCTTACATCATCTTTTCGTGCATTATCTTCCAATATTCTTAAACATATTTGCTTATTAATTTTCCTTTCCTTTCTCCTAAACCTTTCACTGATATCTTGCGAGGTATTGCATCATTTATTCCTAAATTATCTTCCAATATCCTCATAGTTATTCAACTATTAGCTTCCATCATTTCACTCGTTTTTCTGATTCAAACTTCGAATTTGTCTGAACTGAACGTCTTTGTCCTTCAATCACTTCCCAATCTTGTTGGCCTTTAAAACGAACAAACAAGAGGAACATTTCTCTGTGGGATATGCATTTATCTTCCCGCGCTTGTTTAAACAATTTCACAATTTCAAATTCACTTCTACTGATTTTTTGGCACACCTACATGGAAACTGCTGTTTTTCATAACACACTGTTGGTTAGAAAGTTCTTCTTTGCTGTACGCGTACGGCAAAAACATTGTTATGATTCACTTTTCCGTACGAATACCGCAAAGTTGCCACAGTAGGCCTAACATAAAAAAACTATGGTGAAACATTATGAATACTATTACGTCTCAATATCAATACATCGTCAGCTATGAACAGAAATTGTAGACACTGCCTCCTAGTCTACTAAAATTGCTAACAGATAATCTCATTAACTTTATTTACAGAAACAGAAATAATACACAAACAATTTCATAGCCATAGCTTAACACACCGTAGACTATAAGCTGACATACCCTTTTATTGAAAAACGCAAGCATTACATGCTCCGTTAATTTCACACTGTTATATCTTGTCAATTCTTAAAAAATAAATAAGTAAATAAATAAATAAATAAATAAATTCCGTCATGTATCGTTCTTTAGATTTTCTAGGTATTAATTTACATAAAGCCTTCTCAGAATCTCCCTCTTAATATCAGAACAAAATATATTTTTTCGATAAAGCTGTTTTGAGTTTTTGCACAGTTCAGAATACACAAGCCCTCACTATAACTATACAACAATAATGACGTTATATCTAGATCTACTGTAGCTCTGCTTATATAGACTATGTAGTATTAGTAGGCCGTGACTCCTAGCCTACAAAAATCTCACTAGGCTGTTATTTATGTAATAGGTTAATTAATTCACATAGTATTTCCATGTAGTTGTGCCAAAAATATTGTACTTAACTGCACTACTGTTTGTGAAAAGGGCAACATCAAGAAAGAATTGCCCGAAGGACTCCAAACTCGGGAGATGTATAGAACAGTGTACCATCAATAATTTATTACATTTCCAGAGAGATTGCGTACATATAGGCCCAACAATGATGTCTCTTGTGTCTCTAGCAAGGTCAGTGTTATGTCTTGCTCAGTCAGTGCAGAGATTCCAAACGAAGTGGAAACGTGAAAGCTAGTGCAGGTATGCCTCGTCGACGTGGAAGGGCGCAATATCACCACGTGAGTGAGTTCGAATGAGGCAGAATGGTTGGTCTCCAGGAAGCATGTTAGTCATACCGTGACATTTCGGCTTGTACAGGGCATGCTGCTACGACAGTGATGCGTGTGTGGAACCAGTGGATAGAAGAGGGTCGTACGCAGAGACGAGCGGGTACTGGACCACATAATGTGACCACAGCGCGAGATGACCGCCATCTTGTCTGCATGGCCGTGACGAACTGTACAACTTCATCCACAGTATTGATCGACGTTGGAGTACTGAAACGGGTGTGGACCTGTCTGCGTCAACGGTTCGTCGCCGTCTTTTGAGGACTGGACTAGTGGCTCGCATGCCGTTGCGTGGGCTTCCATTGTCCAGAAACCACCAATGCCTCAGAGTGCAATGGGCGCGTGAACGCCGTCACTGGCGTGCTGAGTGGCAAAAATGTAGTGTTTTCCGACGAGTCCCGCTTCAACTTGTCCTACAATGATGGGCGCATACGTGTTAGATGCTACCGTGGTGAATGCAATCTGAGAGCCTGCATTGTTGAGAGGCATAGCGGACAAACGTCTAGTGTGATGGTTTGGGGCGCCATTGGATACAATATGCGATCTCGCCTCCTACGTATTCAGGGCAATCTGAACAGCAACCGCTACATTAGGAACGTTTTAGAGCCCGAGGTACTGCCCCTCCTTCAGGCAACTCCACATGACATATTTCAGCAGGACAATGCCCGGCCACATGTGGCGAAGATTGTGTGCAAGCCTTCTTCGAAGAACGACGGGTATAACTGCTTCCCTGGCCTGCACGTTCGCCAGACATGTCGCCAATCGAACATGTCTGGGCTATGGTTGATCGGCAACTTGCTCGTCATGGTCCTCCAACATCCACTCTTGACGCTTTGTGGACTCGCATACAAACTGCGTGGAGGGTGATTCTATAGGAACATATTCAGGCACTCTTTGATTCCATGCCACGACGCTTAGAGGCTCTGATTGCAGCGCATCGAGGCTTCACACCATACTGAAATCTCACGCTCACAGATCAGGTACATTTCGGTAATAATTCTAATCATGTGTGTATTGTCATATACAGTACCTTATCTGTGGTATAAGTTTCATTTCAGTCACATGTATTCTTCTTGGTGTTGTAATTTCCATAAACATTAGTGTAGTATGCTACGAAAGTGTCTTTCGCGCACTCATTTCGAAATTCCGAATTCGGCTAACTCCTCGTCCGTAAACGTCTCACTTTTATACAAAAGTATCACTTTCTGTCCTAGTTACGTATCATCGCAGCGCGAGTCAGAGTAACGACCGGCAGATCAAAGAAAAGGTTAACAACAATCACAGACCTATCGATTGCATACTGTTCTAAAGCGATGTTGTCGCGTCTTTTTCAAACTGCAGGGCGTACAAACGAGAAACACGACTATTTTATAACTAATAATAATAATACTAATAATAATAATAATAATAATAATAATAATAATAATACTTTCATGCTATTTAACTACATTAATTAAAAAAATATGTAAATTACAGTTATTAATTACCTGACATCCTAGCTCTCATCTGAACTGCTTCCTTCACTGTCACTGTCACCTACGCTTATAATGAACTAGTCTCTGTCGTTTTCAGAGTCGCGAACAATATATTGACGTTCTATTTCTCTTGTCCTGTTAACACACTTTGTCCACAATTCCGAATTTATAAGTTCAACACATTCTCGTATAGTTCTGTATACACTGTCATTACATGATGGAGTCACATTTCGTTTTCGAACTTCATGTTTTAAGCGCGCCCAAATAAGTTCAATAGCATTTAAATTACAGTGGTATGGGGGGCAACCGCAAACCCTCATGGCCGAAATCTCTTGCAATTTTGTCAATGACAAACTTTCTACTGATATTAGCTTCTTTTATAACTTCAAGCTATACATATATAGTGGGGAATGGATTACGTACTTCTAGTGCACCGTGAAGCTAATAATATCATCCTTTCTTGTGGATCTATTTGGCAGCATAAACTGTAGCCTGGAATGATAAGCAGCGTTATCCGTTACAATTATACATGGAGGGCTTGTTGGAAGATTTTTCATTAATTTGGTTGTAAATCAATCCTCGAAAATTTCAGAATTCATTTCATCATATGAATCTGCTTTGGAATCACCTATATTTCTAGCTGAAAAGAACAAACAATTTGGAACCCAGCCGTCACTACTACCTGCGTGCAAAACCATATTCGTTTCCAGCCAGATACAGGGGCACTGAAGGCACATGAGCAACTCCCATAATCCCAACCTCTTTTGGGGACATCATGGGTGTCATACCATGTCTCGTCCAAAAATATAATTTTATGGCCTGCCGAACTTTTAGAACGAAGTGTGTTCAAGTATTTGTACCTCCACGTTACTATTCTCGATGACTCCATTATCACGCGTCTTTTGTTAAGAATTCGGAACCTGAATCATAACTTTTTCAATAATTCTTTCAGTTTTGTTTCTTTGTAGGGGAATTCACACGTGTGTTGAAGTTCTATGAATATTTCACTAACTGTTGGCGACTGTCCATTTTTAAAAAATCATACACCATTCGACGAATCACATCGCAGGTGAAGTTATCAGCTTTTTCAAATTTCTGTTTTTTTATTTTTACATTTTTTGGGTGTTTTAGGACCTCTTTCTACAACTCTGCTTACGGCTTGCCTACTTAATCCAACAGCTTTTGCGGTCTCTGTAATCGGTCCCTTGCCCAATTTATTACTTTTGACGTAGGCATACACATTACAAATTATTTTCTGAGACTGTTTATACATTTGCTACCTGTAATTGTCTTACTTCTACTAGTTGAAGGGACATACGCATTTACATTACTTTCAACTTCATCATCACCTTCCCACGGCCTCCACATCTTAAATATTAACACCAACTTATAACTTCCACTTGAAATGCTTTACTAAACTGAACGAACATTTGTTATTAAAACTGGCAACCTTGGTTCTTACTCCACGTGGACTTGATATGTACACGTCAAAATTCAATCCTGGATTGCCATTGGCGGCGACAGTTTCTTCTAGAATATGATTGGAGCGGTGGGACTGAAAGAACCACAATCAGAAACGTCAAACAATGGCTTAAAAATATCAAAGCCTCGCCGGTCGTTACTCAGGCTAGCCCGGCGATAATACGTAGAAATTTATATTACCTAGATGTCTGCTGAAACTTTAAATGTTATGTTTTATTTAACGACGCTCGCAGCTGCAGAGGTTATATCAGCGTCGCCGGATGTGCCGGAATTTTGTCCCGCAGGAGTTCTTTTACATGCCAGTAAATCTACTGACATGAGCCTATCGCATTTAAGCACACTTAAATGCCATCGCCCTGGCTAGGGATCGAACCCGCAACCTTGGGTATAGAAGGCCAGCGCTATACCAACTCGCCAATCAGGTCGACCTGAAACTTTATTTTATGATGCAAAGGGTAAGCGCAACGCAGATAATAAACATTTTGTGTTATAATAGAGTAGCCTAAGAATGAGAGAGTATTTCAAAATTAAACTTAAGATTAAAATATGAAAATAACATTCATATCCAGTATCATTATCTACTTTCCGGGCTCTGTATTTAATGTGTTACACTATTTCTGTAATTCTCCTGATAAGTCTGAATTCTAAGACTACTACTAAACTGAGTAATTTTACTTACATTTTTCTTAGTACAATTCTCGCTACACTTCTAATATGACAACTATTAAGCGAAATTAAAAAAATACATATCCAATGTTCCGTAAATGATTTAAAAGAATTTAGTGGAAGTGCATTAAAAATTCAGGTACAATAAAAATTGAAGTAAAAATAAAATGATGTCCCTGTGTTATGATACGACACAACTATTACACGCGATGCGGAAAGTAAAAGGGAACCTCTTGTCGTAAAAATTCAAAATTAACTTTTTAACATTTTAAGACGAAAATAGTTACTTGCTTGATGTTTTTTTTCCAGGGTTTTCCCTCAATCCATTAAGAGCAAATGCTGGGTAACTTTGGCGTTGGATCCTGGACTCATCTCGCTAGCATTATGACATGACCTTCATATCATTCAGACGCTAGATAACCATAGTAGTTGATTAAGCGTCGTAAAATAAACTACTAAAAACACAAAAATGACCCTGATACCACAAAATAGGACGACTTGTCGCTTCCTTGTAAAATGTTCATAACGATATGAGGTCCCTTTCAGCAGCAGTGACTGTGAACTATAAAACGGCCAACAGACGCAACGATCGGTTCTACAATCCGTCGTACAATTGTACTCAGTTCGATGGTTTGAACGATAATGTTATTGCAGCGTGTGTGGCGTTGTATTACAACCTGAAGTACGTCGCAGTCGAATTGGATGGCAGTACGGAGCTTCCATAAAATCTGTCGTAGCCCAACTACTGGCATATCGAACGACAGATTGGAAGGCGTAGAGCAGTGAGTTCCAACACAGTCTAGTATATACAGTCGCGAAGCTCAATATGTAGTAAATATGCAAACATTAGGTAGTTGCTCACCACTAGGATCGCTAATATCGCCTCATCACAGACTACTGGCATATCGAACGACAGATTGGAAGGCGTAGAGCAGTGAGTTCCAACACAGTCTGGTATATACAGTCGCGAAGCTCAATATGTAGTAAATATGCAAACATTAGGTAGCTGCTCACCACTAGGATCGCTAATATCGCCTCATCACAGACTACTGGCATATCGAACGACAGATTGGAAGGCGTAGAGCAGTGAGTTCTAACTCAATGCTCTGTGACGTCATAGCGAGCTTCTCTCGTTCTCCGTAGCACTCTAGGTAGACTCTCGGAGCAGACCGCAACGCCAGACCACAGTCTAGTATATACAATTACGAAGCTCAATATTTACTAAATATGCACCCATAGATAGTTGCTAACCACCAGGATCGCTAATATCGCCTCATCAGCTTAGCAGACGATAAAATGTAGGCTATTGTACTTTCGATATCGTGTTCTTTTGAAAAAATTAACACCTTCCTTCCACTATTGAAATATGAAATACATAACGTTTATATATTACTTTCATAAAGAATATATTATATATTATATTTCTTGGACTCTCACTTTGAGAGAGGAACAGAGACTACGGGTGTTTGAGAATAAGATTCTTAGGAAAATATTTGGGGCTAAGAGGGATGAAGTTACAGGAGAATGGAGAAAGTTACACAACACAGAACTGCACGCATTGCATTCTTCACCTGACATAATTAGGAACATTAAATCCAGACGTTTGAGATGGACAGGGCATGTAGCACGTATGAGCGAATCCAGAAATGCATATAGAGTGTTACTTGGGAGGCCGGAGGGAAAAAGACCTTTAGGGAGGCCGAGACGTAGATGGGAAGATAATATTAAAATGGATTTGAGGGAGGTGGGATATGATCATAGAGAATGGATTAATTTTGCTCAGGATAGGGACCAATGGCGGGCTTATGTGAGGGCGGCAATGAACCTCCGGGTTCCTTAAAAGCCAGTAAGTAAGTAAGTAAGTAAGTAAGTATATATCATATTTCATAAATTCACCTTCCTGGATCTTTCGGATGAAGGATAACTCTGACCTCTTTTTCTTACAATTTATAGTGCTACAAACGTCTCCTTGTCCCACATTATTACTCAAATTATTGTATTTTAGCATTTACAGTTATTACCAGGGAACGGATTTATATGGACTAAAAATATATGAAATATGTAAATATATATGTAGTTATTTTTACCAAAATATGGAATTAAATATGGATTTTTACCAAAATATGGAATTAAATATGGACTTAAAATTATAAAAAAATGACTATGTACGTTAAATATTGGTACATTTTAATCAAACTAAACAAAAAATATAATGGACGTACCTTATCTTCCAATGTAGTTTCAACAAAACACAATTTTTATTGTCTGTTACCATAACAATAGGTTACAAACATTTCTTTCAAGTGCTGAAAAGTGAATCTTCTTCTATTGTCTCTGAGGATAGATTTATACTGACTAAAAGAGCGTTCGACGTCACAAGAAGTAACTGGTACATAATTCAATTTCACAATGTCTGCTGGGGATAAGTCCAAGTTAATCTTCACTGTTGATTCACCACTCATCACAGCAACAACCTTTTGTAGTTCTTCATATCCAGGGTTTTTTGAAAGTACAGTGTCCACCTTAGCTCTTACTGTATCTGCAACTTTACCTCTACCACGATTCAGTTGTTCCACAGTACTATTTATAATTTCAAAACTTTCAGATAGTGAAAGGTGCCTATTTTGGAGACTTTTGAGCGTTTTTATGATGCATGAAAATGTATGCTGAATGTGAGCTAAGTCATTCTTCACACTTATGTCACAGGTAACTGTTTTCGCAGTATCAATTGAGACTGCATCTTCAGAGTCCAATGCAAGGAGAACATTGTTAATAGAGTCTATATGTTCGGCATAATATTCAACTGCTTCTAGCCATGTACCCCATCTAGTTAAAATTGGCTTTGGTGGCAATGGAATTTCAGGGTACATTTCTTTCAACACGTTAACTCTACTGGGAGCTTTGAGAAATACTTTTTTCACTGATGAAATCAACAAATCTACTTTAGGGAAATTGTCTCTGACCACTTCTGCCACACGATGAAATGCATGCGCCACACAAGTAAAATGAGTCAATTTAGGATATACAACAGATAATGCTTGTCCAGCTTTGACCATATAAGGGGCAGCATCGCTAATAAAGAATAACACATTATCGTACATAATACCCTTTGGCCACAGGATACCCATAGCTTCGTTGAACAGTTTAACTATAGTTTTGTTATTGCACTTTTCTAGAACATCACAATGTAAAAGAATTCGTTCAGAATATTGTTCACTTAACAAACCGATAACTACATTGCCAACAAGTCTACCTTCTTTGTCGGGAGTCTCATCAATGGAAACCCAAATTGAACTATCTTTAATTTCATCTCTTATCTTCTGTATTGTCTCATCGTAGATGGATGGAGCATACGTCTTCCTAAGTGTTGACTCATCCGGGATTGTATGTTGAGTATATTTTTCAAGGAATTCCCTGAAGACCTTATTCTTTAGTTTGTAGAGAGGAATATCAGCAGAGATGAGAGAACGGCACAGGTCGATGTTAAACTCAGATCTTACATTCGATGTTGTTGGTTGTGTTAAAAACAATTGTCTCTGCTTGGAATTTAGTTGTTTGTTGGCCTGATGTTTACTAGTTGTAATGTGTTGTTGCACCAGGAACTTTTGTGTAGATGATACTGCACACTGACACAAATTACAAAATAATATTTTATTGTCAGTTGATAAACCATCTTCTTTAAATTCTGAAATGTAACTTGTTAGTTTTGATTTTAAATTGACTGAATGACGTACTTTTGGCATATTTACCGTCTTTATAGTATGATTTACAAAACTGAACCTATGTGTACTCTGACTGGCATTTAACTGTTGAGCTGCACAACTGAAGTCTGTTAAAAATTTTAAATTAAATTAATACAGTTTTGTAACTTACTTTCCCATTGTTGATAGGACTGCTAATTTTCAAATAACTCTGATGTTAAAGGGATTACTGAACATGTGTTTAAATCTCTATTGTTGAAATGTATTTTTAAAAGTTAATGGAATTTTGTTTTGTTTTATTGTTACACCTAATATAATATGGACTGTTTTATATGAAATATGGAAAATATATGGAAATTAACGAAAATATGTACTAAACTCTAAAATATGGAAAAATATGGAAAATAAAAGTAGGATTTTTCAACCCTACACATTGTGAAACATAAAGATAATGCAAAATATAAATTATATTAGCTTTATAAGTAAATATGTATTTACATATAAATCCTTTCCCTGGTTATTACAACCGATAACGAACATTTCACAGTTTACACAACTTTTCACAACAATGTGAAATACGGCACAGTTCAATGCCTTTTCGATCTAGACCAGGCTATAATGTATGTTCGGGTTCTCTATTTCAGTGTATAGAGGTCAGTGAAATATTATATTATAGCTTTATTGCGTATCATTGCTAAGTTTTATTTAGTGTAATATAAGTTCCGTTTACTTCTTGTTGAATATGTTGCAGAAATAATTACAAAACTGTTATTTTAATGTGGAGAGAATTTTACATGTTAACATAATCTGTTCGCATCAACATTTTAAGTTTAGAATTGAAGCTATTTTGAGGTTTAATAACAAAGAATTTATATTGTGATTTTAATTTAGCACATCTACCTTCCTTTATTGTAGACAGAAAATTTACCATACCACTCCTATGACATTAGTGTGCGTATGATTATTACTTCTTCTCTTAGGCAGTAGATAAATACAGTAATTCAGTACTCAATTGTAGTATTAAAATGCAGACAAATTGAATGTACGGGGTATCATACATGACATTATGTTTAATTATAATCTATAATTGCGAATATAGGAATATAAATTAAATATAGGAAACATAGCCTATAATTTCCATATGACATAACATACATATGTAGTGGCAGGGCATTGGAGACCACTAAAATTAGACAACAAGGGTCAACTCGTACAGTAAACATAACCTATAAGTTCAACATAAATAAATATCCGTGCGGTGCAACTGAAAATGATTGAATCGTGCATAAATGAATTTACAAGAATTTCGCGATATTTAATGGAAATAAAGGCAGGTATTACACATACAAACAACGTAATTTTCACACCAAAATAATATTGCACCTTAACTCGCAAGTGAATTATATCTGAAGTATCTCATAATCATTGTTTTAAATTTTATTAATGCAATTACACTACATTTTAGAGAAATATATGTTACTCTTTATGCATTCCAACTAATTTATATGGTTGAAACGCCGCCCTTCACGATCGGGTTAAGCGAGTCACATGGTCTGCCTTACGGCCTGTATTAGATCTAGAGTCCTGCAAAACCGGTTGAAAGCCGAACAAACTTGCATAGCGCTACTGAACGCCTGGCTTTATAGGCAGTATGCGAAGTACATCTGCTTGCGTACTGCCTGAGTATTCGGTTTAACGTGTATTCGACTTGATCCGATCTCTCTGTGGGTGGACGGCTCTAGCGTATAAAATGAAGATCACAGTAAACCCTCCAGATATTATAGCTGCGGATCATCAAGAGGAACAAACAGCATGCAGCGTGAAACTGCAGACGTTGTAAAGCGTAAATTGCAGAAAAAAAAAAACTTTCGGTATCCACAAATTACCAAGGTTGTACTTTTTGCTTACACTAGAAAACTGAATTATAATATTACAATAATGACACACTTAAAAAACAGTAAACTCGATCAATAATAAAACTAAAGCAAAAATAACTTTATATCTTCTGAAACCTACTACAACCAATGCTTTTAGTATGTTTACTATGACTAGAGAATTAAACGTAATATAGGTTTTTCCATTCATTTAAGTGAACCTTATCGCCCCGTACAATCTGCAGCGTTATTTCACTTCTACCCTGTATATGAATAGCTACTGTTTTGGAGGAATGCATTTAGAGTTAATAATTATTTAATTTTATGTTTTGTGATTAATTGTAATTCTATTTTGGATTTATTTACTTATTATATCTCACATTACACATTATGCTCATTTCATTTTCTACGTACTAAATTGACGGAAAAATCACCAAACAACTCTAGCCTCTCTAGCAACACTTGTGAAACGAATATTGGCCATTCCATGAATAAGTGTTTCCACCGAGCGTAACTTTAGACTAGTAAAAGAGATTTATTAATACATAAACACAAGAAGTCAACTCTGATCATGTAGTCTATGATAATAGACCCTAATAATAATTGTGAACATCAAATAGTTGATATTAGCACGTGTGTAATAAAATAGTTCTTTGAATGACACTTGTTTTCTCTGAAGTAGATCTTTTCTATACAGAATGATTTGTTTCTAAACCTTGCTATTCTTTTGTTATTTGTAGTTTAGAAATGTGTAAATTATACTTATTTTGTACAGAACAACAACCATTGGGAGCCAAAGTAATCGTATTGTTGAAAATAACATTACTGTTTATCTTTTTAAATTGATGTCTTAATAAATAATATTGCAACTGATTAGAATAATTAAAAAGCATGCAACTATTGTTTTAGATGTAGGCCTATACATTTTTTTTAGTTTAAAGTACAAACGTCATAATATACTTATTTTCTATTTTGTTTTATAATGAATTGTAATCACAGTTTTGAATATGTTTACATTATGATATTTCACATTATACATTACGTCTATTTCCTTCGATCTCACTGTGTCCATTGTTCATTTATTTATTACTAGTCAAATTACTGCAAGTTCAAAATACAAAAATAAATGTATTAAAGTGTCAAATTATTTGTATTCCTATTTGAAGCAAACATATTTTTGTAATTAAACAAAATAAATATCCTTCAATATTATTACTCTGTTTGTATAGCCTACTGAGAAAATGTTAAAGAGTTATTGTATGATGAAATGTACCTGGTGTTATTTGGAGATCGTATTTTCTTCCTCCTTACCATTTCTTTCTGTGTGAGATTTGTGTTCTAAATAATTCGCGATCTTACATGAACTTATGTAATATCGATCATTGGGTTATACAAATCGAACAAGATTCAGTCAATATGTGACGAGAAAGAGTTACGACGTAATCAAATGATGAAGTTATGACGTACTGCATACTGTTTAACACTGGTATAAAAAAACGCCAGCTATATAGCGTTTATTGGTAAGAAAAATATACATGGCTTGTGCACGTCTTATTCTGTGAAAAACTATAACATTGTTTAACATATCTATAAGCAACTTTCATTAGTAAAACTCTAAAAGTTTAAAATATAAACGATACTTATAAAGTTACTGCAAGTTCAGAATAATAAAGAAAATATATGTGTTATAGTGTCGAATGAACTGTGAGAATACTTGCAAACACTTTTTTTTTCAATAAGACAACGTAAATTTCCTTGTTACTCCGGTTGTGTACTCGAAAAACGTTATTTTCATGTAAATCCGCCTGATGTTCTGTCTACTTTGCAATACATCAGGCGTAATCGCTCGACAACCGAGTTATTCGGCCCGATGTTCATCGTAGCCGGTTGAGCTCCGGCCGGTCGAATCTAAACCGGTTGTGTGCACAGTTTTGCAGGTCTCTAATTAGATCACGATGGCAGTGACACAGTCTATTGTTCCTAGTACTCACAGCGCTTCAAGCGGCTAGAAACTATCGCGATAAATGCAAAAAATCATCCCAAGCTTCGTAACTGTATATATACTTAACTATGGTCAAACCCTATCGAAGCAGTGGTGTATGGCAAACCAGTTTAACTTAGCGTTTACAGTACCTAATAATAATAATAATAATAATAATAATAATAATAATATATTAATCCTTAGGAACGAGATAGGTACACGCTACTATATTTAAATAATTTTGGTATCTTTCTGATATTATTTAATGTCCTCTGAGTTCATGTGGACACATTTTTAGACTATAGTCGTGGGCGGCTTGGCCTTCCATTAAAAACCCTTTGTGTCAACCCAAGCTAAATATAGTTATTTAGTAGGTGGGCATATTTTACTTATGTAGAAAGTCACCTGATGTAACCTAGATATCAGAACTACATGTATTTAAATAATTTTATAAGGTTGAAGATATAAATGAAAATGCAAGTAATTGCACCAATCCTGAAGTTTCTGCAAAGTGTTCCAAAATAACTACTGTAATTCTGTTGGAAGTGAAGTTGATTTATCAGCTCACAATCCTAGGAAAGAAAGATTGAGGAAATTAAAATGACCCAAAAAGATGGCATGTACAGTACAAAGTGAAGTATCCTCATTGTCATACGTAGGAGAAAACAGTCGTGATTCTCAGCTTTCGGGTGGAAATAGCGACAAATTACAAATGTATGTGATAAGTTTTTAACTACCGTAAAGATTTAGCACATATTGTGAAAAGTCAAGCGGATTTACGGGATCGTAGCAAGAAAGGAATGTGATATCCAAAGGAACTGAAAACTGTGGCTCTAACGATGTTTTGTAAATCCTAATGTTTATAAGTTTATGCAGTACTACAATTGTCTACAACGTGCTTAAGATAAATGACAGAAAAATGGCAGTACTCTCCTGCCCCAAACGAATTTATATTTTCTGGTGTAAAATTGAAAGTGAGTAATTTAAGTGAGATAGAGAAATATTGTCTTAATTTCAGATGACATATCATTTTTTTACTTCATATCGGATGATGAAATAGTAGGATTAGGTAATACAGGTACTGTACAATGAAATGTGTAATCTATGTTTGGCATGAACTGGTAGATCTACAATGTAGATTCTACATATTTGTAGTTGCTTCATAAATGAATGGGAATTTAAAAAATGAGACAGAAGGCATTGCCCGTTTAAGTATGGTAGGCTATTCCTTGCATACCGTATATAATATGATAATATTAAATGAGGGGCTTAGAACAAAAAGCAGGTAAGTGACATTATTAAAAAATGAGGTAAGTGCGTGTTGTGATAGCCCAAAAGAATGTGCAGTGCTGCTATATGGGCATCATTTCACCAAACTTGTGTATAATATTCCGTTGCATGTAGAACTTTAACTGTAATTTCCTTAAAACTAGGTTTCCGTCACTTACCTCCTTTTTGTTCTAAGCCCCTCAAATATAATTAGTATCATTATTACGCTATTATCATTACTACTACCACTACTACTGTATTTTATATTATGTATAATAAGTCTAATTCTGTACCTAATACTTTTCCATTTTTGTATTTCTTTGTATTACTAGTATGTATAGCAGGCCTGATTTCAACACGGAACCGATATCTACTTTCCTTTCTGTATATTACTTATTCTCTACCTTACACTATTAGACCTATACATTCAACCAGAGCTAGTAGATCTGAAAATCCACGATCCGCCACAGCTCCGATCTCGGCTCTGACTATTTCTCCGGGCCTATTCTCCGAGAGGAAAAGAGTGCTCCGACGTCACAACTCGACCAGTTGGTAATGACTGGTATAGTGGAGTTGTTACGACCGATAATATTTGTAGTATAATTGCACATACTGTATCTTATGCCAGGTGCTGTGATTGTATAATTAATATTCGTCATGGACTCAAAAGAAACGTTTTTGGAAGAATTTATAGAATTATATAGACAAAATAGTTGCTAGTGGGATATGAAGTCAGAAGATCATCTTCATAGGCCTATCAGTTTTCTGTTACCAAATATCTTAGACAGATAACTTTCCCTTTGCAGTTATATTTTGCTTCGTGATTTTGCCTCGTACTAAGTTCAATAAAGCGTTAAATTTTCCACTATGCATTCTTGAACAATTTTTCTAATCAACACGTTCATTTTCACGCAACTCTCATAGTAAATTAATATCAGAGTACATATTTCTTTTTAACAACCTATCCTTGCAACACTTTGTTCTTTTCTTTTTCTTCCCTTCAGTATCATCTAACAAAGCACTACCGCAAGAATCGTAGCTTTCTTCTTCTTTGGTTGCATGGACTGATACTAGTTTTTCTGTTCCCGTCTACTCCGCGGACACCACCGGCATGAAAACATTCACATTTTAGCGATCAGTAGAGATGGTAGATTTTTGCAGTAACGTTAAATGGGAATTGTGCCCAAATTATATCAAAATAAATTATTTTATGTTTAAAAACATGTTAAGTATATTAGAATAGTCTTATAATCCGCCATAAAATGTGAAGTTGAATACAAATTGCAAAATGTACTGTATATGGTTCTGCGAAATAAGAGTAAAATTACATTTTATAAGGCATTTACGTGGTTTTCTTTTTGTAAAAACAATCGAATTTATCTGAAGGCCCCGAAGATAGGTTCTTAAATTTTTTTTCAAATACAAATAGTTCGGTAAATCTACCTTCTCTAGCAATCAGTAAAATCGTACTACCTGTCAATCTAGTTATTTACGTTTGTGGGAAAACAGCGAACAAGTCTAAACGAATTTATTTTCAACTTCTAGTACGACGTATCTTACAACATGTCGTTTCGTCTGTGGACCGTTTCAGAGTTCGTGGATATCCTGAATACCGCAATCCTTTGCGCCGGCAAATGGGCAAATGCCGACAAATCGGCCATTGTTATTCCAACGCGCGCTATTTCCGTATGCAATCGTACAGAAATGTGTGTAATGTGAGTAAGAAAAAATGCCGTGCTGTTGTGTCCCAAACTTTTCACAGAGAACTGGAAAAGATGTCCGTTTGTTTTCTCTGCCAGAAGGTGAAAGAAATAAAGAAAGAAGAAAGAAGTGGATTATAAATATAAAAAGGGAGGACCACTACCCCAGCGAGCATACATTTGTGAGATTTGTTTATTGTCTAGAAAGAAGAAAATAACTACAGTATTACAATGTTTTCATATATCTGATGCCTGTTATAGTTAATTTATCCTCTACTTTAATTCCATTTTATTTTACTGCATGGTTTTTTCTTAAATGTAGGTCTATTCCTTTACAGAAACATTTTAGCGAAAATCAATTTGAAAATAAACGACAAGATAACAAGAGACCGTTGCGATGGGATGCTGTTCCTACTATACTTGAACACAGACCACCAACTAAACGTAGAAAATCGCCAGCGATCAGGAATATGTCAGTTGGTAAGATCAATATTATTTTATTATTTTTGTTCCTACTTTTAAATCAATCTAATAAAGCGAAAAGAAGCTTGGCAATTACAACGCTTACAGAAGCAATAATTTTATATAATAGGTTGTCGTATGTGACTGCTGCAATGAAGAAATGGTTAGTACCGGTAATGCTTCCTTTTTTATTCAATATTGTTTAATATTATTACAGATGATAGGGAAGATCCATGTGTTGCAGATAGACAAATAATATCTGACAACGAATCAGAAATTCAGGGTAATGTTGAAGTAAATCCTGAAGTATTAGAACTTCGAAGAAAATTAAAATTATCTCAGAAGAAAGTAAGAGCACTGACCTGTCAATTAGATTCTACAGACACATAGGCTATCTCAAAAAATATTTGGGGAAGATCAGCTGCAGTTTTTGAAACAGGGTACTATTAGAGGTTCACAATGGCAAACGAAACAGTCAAAAAGGCGATGCAGCTCTATTTAACATGTGGCTCTAATGAATAGCTTACGGATTCAGAATTATCCTCTGCCAAGCATTAGAATACTACAGAAAAGGATGGGGAATTATAAATTTAGTTTCGGCATCATCGATGAAATGTTCCCATTACTGAAAATAAAAGTAGACCGCATGAATCCGGAAGAAAAACGCTGTGTTCTCTTAATGGACGAGACGGTCATAAAACCAGGGATCAATTTTGACAATTCAACTGGAGAGGTAATAGGTAACTCTTGCTATAATGTGCAGTTTATTGTTATTATTATTATTATTATTATTATTATTATTATCATTATTATTACTATTATTTTATATCTGTATTCATTCGTAAACGTCCATTACAGGTAGGCTGACAATACCAGCATCAGGTTCCCTTGTGAAAGATGAACTTGCAACACACGCTCTGGTTTTTATGATTGCGGGCCTGACTACGCGTTGGAAGCAATGAATAGGCACCGGATGTTTATGTAATATCACAGTCTACTATATACAGTCGCGAAGCTCAATATGTAGTAAAAATGCAAACATGGGTAGTTACCCACCACTAGGATCGCTACTATCGCCTCATCATCGCAGATCTCTCTCCTAGTAGACGACAAAATATGTTACACTTTCGTTGTGTTCTTTTGGAAATATTAACACCTTCCTTCCATTATTGAAATATTAAATGCATAAAGTTAATTTATTATTTTAATGAAATATATTAAATTCCACCATAAACTCGAAGATACCTGCAAGAAATAGGTTAATATTATTTTTGTTTGTGCAAAACGAACTGAAATTTACTATAATCGCTTCACTCATTCAAGATTATAGTGATAATTAACTATGAAACCAATAAATATTAATTTGCATTTCCCTTTACAATAATAATAATGGAAATATGAATTAATGGAGTAACTTAGGTGTACCGGTACTTGTAGTGTAGGCTTACGTAGTTAACAAAGTGGGATGAGGTTAAGCAATAATAATCACACCAGAATTGGAAATAAAACGTGATCAATAAATTTTATTGTAACAGACTTTTTCTATGTCTCTAGTAAAGTAACAAATAAAAATAACAACAAAATTAACAGCTATAATTAAAAACATACCCTTTGAAAAAAAAAAGCAGGCCTAAGCAATAATAATAATCCCACCAGAATTGAAAATAAAACGTGATCAATAAATTTCATTAAAACAAACTTAATTTTTCTACGTCTCTAGTAAAATATTATTATTCCAATTATTGTATTTTAGCCATTAACATTTCCATTACAACCAATAACGAACATTTCACAAGCATCAATGTGAAATACGCAACGAGCTAGCACTCGATGGAAATACGACACAGTCCAAAGTCGACCGTGGACAGTCTATTGTTTTTAATTGCTAACCGCTTGGAGCGCTTTATCACGAGATTTGCAAAAAATCACCTCAAGCTTCGCGACTGTATATAGTAGACTGTGTAATATCAAGGTGTGAAATATGTACATATTTATGTAAGAAAAATAAGCTGAATATGTACCAAAATATGTAAAATCATGGAAATATTTAATATCAATATCCGGCAGGTATAGGATAGGTAAGACTCTCCAGTTGTGTTTTCATAGAGCACCCGACCTTTTTTCAGCGCACACTTGACACATTACTATTTTTCCATCTGTAGTGAAAGCTTCGCAATCCATGATTTTATTTTTGTCGTTAGGGTTGAAGATACAGGGGCCATTTTAGTTAGTTAAAAGCAGTTGATAAACTCACTTTCACTTTATACTGTAAGTACTAAAACTAGAGAACTGAGTGAAATGAATGACAACAGTAATGCAAGCACTGTTTCGCTTTACTGGATTAGGAGAAAATAAGAGGAGATGTGGGACACATGCATTTTAGCTGCTCCATGTAAGAAACAAGTATCTACTAAAACTTCAAACTATAGGCATTTACAAACTGTTGTTTGAAAAGTGACATTCCTGTCTCATTCAGAAGGGTAGGATAATTCCAGCCGAGAACCATACTTTCTAATTGCTCGGAAAATTCCATTTCCATATAGATCTACTAAATTTAAAATAAAGAGGTCAAGCAATAACCTAATATCATGTCAGACTTGACACGGGTTTTCCCTGGAAGAATTAGGAAGAGGATGGGTAAGGTTGCAAATTGCATGGGAACGACTTGTTAAGACGTGTGCAAAACAATTTTTCCCTTGAAATTATTCAAAACAATTATAGTTCGAGACAAATCAAGTCGTCCTCTACCACTGAACCGCATGAAGGCAACGCTACTTTCTGAGTGATTTTTACAATACATGGTAGTTGTATGAGAACGGTTACCTTTTGTTCACTCATATTTACAATGGGTGGTATGGAGTGAGTGCCTCTATTACTTCCTGAAAATAAGGACGTTATGTTTCGTCCCGAAATATATCCTTTCGTAGGTAGGTAAGAAGACTTTTTAAATCTGTGTATTTCAAATTATAAACTTCCCCAGCAGATTTTTTTTTCCTTTCAGAGAAGTAAAAATGAATGAAACCCCTAAATATGTAGATTTGTGTAATACGAAGCCATAATATGTAATGTGGGGTAAATATGTAAACATATGTAGTATCAAATTTTAATATATTAATGGTAATTACAAGATTCGGAAAGATTTGTTATTTATATACGGTTAGGTTGAAAGGAATATAATATGTAATTAAATAAAAATTCGGTCCCTACTTATGAATTTACAGGAAGTTCGTACAGTGCAAACGAAGCAGCAAGAAATACGAAAGAAATAATCCAGAAGTGTCATGACATTGCACTGCACGTAAGTGTTATTGTAAGCGACATGGGTTCGCCAAATCAAGCAATTTGGCGTTTGAACGGGGTTGTATGTTCTAGATATAACTGGCCAAAACACTTCACGCAGCATCCGTGTGATCCCGATGACAAGTTGTATTACATGCCTGACACGCCTCACGTGTTCAACAACTTAAGGTTGGCTCTAACTGATGGTCACACATTCTTTCTGTCTGATAACATAAAAACAAAGTATAATTTGCCTTCAAATGAAGTTTCAATTGAGCCAGCGAAAACAGTTTTTCGAGTTGAGAAAAATGTCCAACTGAAACTTGCTCCGAGGTTAAAAGAAAATGCTAAGTTATGCAACCTGGACATTATGAAAAAATGAATGTTGGGCTGGCGATATCTTGATAAATCGTGATGTTGCTGTTGCAATTAAATACTACATCACTCAAGGTAAAATTTCTCCATGTCACTACACTACCGCTTGCTTTTTTTTTTTTAAACATTTTCGAGAAATGGTTTCGAGTGATGAATTCGCGGTCACAGACTCTGGCTTTAAGTTATGATCAACCAGATATCTACAACGAAACATCTTTCTTGATATAAATAATTAACATGACGACTGAGTTGTCCGTTGGCAAAAATTGGAATTGGAAACCGTTTCAGACAGGAATTATTTTAAGTACGCAGACTGCACTAGACATTCAGGAGCTTTACTTGAATAGTGAAAATTACAAGTACTGTAGCCTACATCATGCTAGGAAGGCTTATCCAAGACGCATTAGAAGACTTATTTTCTAATGTGAGATCTATAAATCCTGTACCTGGGGCTAAAGAGTTTAAATCGTCACTGCGACTTATTTCAGTATCCCAGTTTTTCAATCCACCTAAGCGTGGCAATTACGCGGTAAGTGATTGTGAACAACTTCTGAATTTTTTCAGACTAAAAGAGTTGACTGCACTGACTTTCATGGTAATCTGCGTGATGATGGTGATGATGATGATGATGATGATGATGATGGTGGTGGTGGTGGTGGTGGTGGTGGTGGTGGTGGTGGTGGTGGTGGTGATGGTGATGGTGACGATTTTGGTAGAGATTGGAAATGTGAACTGAATATTGACTTAAATTGCAACACTATTATCACTGACTCTGAAAAGCTATTTTTGTATTATTTGTTAGGATACGACCTTGTAAAGATAAAAAGGAATTATAAAACATGTGAAGATTGCCACGAAAAAACTAACTAGTAAACAAGACGAAAATATTGCTGACTTACGTCGCATTATTCAAATGAAATCATATAAAGCAGGTGCTTTGGTTTACCCTTCCCGAGAAATGTTTGATTGCATCATGAAAGCTGAAAGTTTATTTAGAAGGAAGAGCAAAAGTGTCATGTCACATAACATAAAACTGAAAGATTTAACACCAACTTTTCTCGATTCCAATCCTAATAATTGCTTTTTGCCAAAATGTCATAATATAGCTGTGAAAGTTCTGAATTTATTCTTCAGAACAAGATTGTATTTTTTTATTCGATTGGAAAATACAAAGAAAAGTCGCAGAAATCCTATTAAATGTGGAAGTCGAAGGATGGGCATGAGGAATGCAGTTGGAAATGTTTAGATTTATTATTTTAATTTCAACATTGTTGTTTTAATTACTGTAATGCAATTCATGTTGCTGTAGTACTTATAATATTGTTATGAATAGGAATGTATTGAAAATTTAAATGTATATTGTTGATGTAATAATTATTAAATGAAGCTTCTGTACATTACTTTGTTGACTAACAACAATGCTCTAAAAATATGAAGATCCTTTTGAAGATTTTGCTCTTTAAATTAAAAAATATTTGAGTTTTACATTAAATATTCCTATCCCAAGCGTGTTTAAGTGGAATAACAATGGCGGCCGACTGGATGATTGCGCTACTCTGAGTATCCACGGACTCTGGGCCGTTTTAGACTTTTCTGCCATCTAACGTTGACGTATGCAATTAATTGATCATTTGATAGGTAGAGAATATTAGCCTATAACATGAAAAGGGATCAACAAAACACAAAAAACGGATATTTATGACCTGAACTTCGTTTCTCATCTCTCCTATAAAACTACTTGAGAGATTTTCCCTAGACACTCCAACTGATGAAATATGTCAAAAGTTGAACGATCTCAATTGGAATGTAGTTCAAACATACAACTTTATTGCCTTCAGTTTCACATCCACTCACAAACCCTACACGTACAGTTACCCTTAAAAAGAATGAGATGATTCTTGGTTGTCGGAAGTTAAAGTTCTACAGCGCGGTTCACTCGGTATCGACGTATAACGATAAGTAACATGACAAATAGAACAAGAATTGTTACAAGGACCACAACAAGGACAGGGATCAGAATAAGGATCATGAAGAAGACAGCCATTTAAAGCCACGATTTCACAACATAGCTCGGGTAACAAAATATCATTGCTTCTCTGTACCGAATGGCAAATGCCTGCTATCGGATCTATAATCTGGACTGCTGCTGTCACTGTCTTGTCTCGGTAGCTCATATAGTAGCGTGTCGGTTTCACCGTATAAACGAAACGTTTCGTGTTCGATCCCAGGTAAAACTCTTTTTTTTTTATTGAGGTGTAATTAATTTGTTCAGATTTCCTCGACTGTATAATTTGTCGAAAAATATGGAATAATTTATGCCCAATTTTTTGGTCTACAAGTGGGCTGAACCTCGTCGAAAAATAAATAAATCTTACTTGGAAGTTAAAAGTATTCTTCCTGAAACAAAAATCATAAAAAACAAAAAGAGACCCGTTAACTTAAAATCTTGTCCGCATACCATCATACATTTCTCCAATCGAAATCCACTCGATTGGTAGCGAAGGCAAGATGGTTGACAGCTTGTGCTTCCCCCAATATTTCCATTTGCGCAGCCCTCCGGCTCCTAATACCGCGGTTCCTCAACCTGCTGATCACAGTCCGTGAAGAACCGGGAAAGTTAGATGCTGCTCTTATTTCGTTAGCAGTCCGAAAGGGTCCAGTCGAACTGTCTCGAATAAGAGAGCATCCTCTTCCAATGAAGAAATCCGCAGACGCCCATGGAATAGGGCGATTTTCGACCTCCCCTGAATTTTGTAACGATGAACCCCCTCGCTGCTGTACTTCCAGGAACACCGACCAAACGGCCAGCAGATCTAGCCCCATATCCAGCCTCAACTAGAGCTATAACTCGCTGTCTCATGCCACGTCGGTTCGCCATTACGATGAGAAATGAGAGATGACGATAATACTTCAGTGTAGACAATGACTATTTAGCGTGATATATAATTATTGAAATAATGGGCATCTTGCACAGTAAGAGTTAATAAGTCAACCCTAAATTAAATATTTAAATAACAGGATATAACAGGAAGTCCAATTATTGTTGCGAAACTAATCAAATTAAATCTAATTACGTTAAGTAAACAAATCCCAAGTTATGACACCACATTACTACAGCTAAATTCTAGGTTATTAACATAATTCATTTTAATTGTTAGTTTTTAATATATATGCATTTACATTGTATGTGTGTATGTATAAATGCATTCATTAGATTAACGTTTACAATATTATAACTTGTAATTTTGTATTGTCTGTGATCATTAACACAATCTGAGGAATTTGTAAAACTCTATTTCAACGTTATTTAGCTATTTCAAAGTTATTTAGACAAAAAAAATCGTTGTATAAACTAGGAATCGAACTCGCACTCTTCTACACAAGACGCAGAAGTCTTAGCGTCTGAGCTATTGAAACGACACGAAAGCTTTCCTTTCTGTGTTGAGTGTCGATCTAGTCATGAAGGTCCATTGTCGATTTAACTACACGATTTATGTATATATTTATCTTTTATTTACGTAATATTATCATATTTTTTGCAGTTTTTGAAGTGAATTTCGGAACGATGCTCATAACAAACCAAATAGCCTGAATTTAAGTAACTCAATATTCGTTATCTTGTGTATCAGTGCTCTGGTCTCCGATCATGCGCAGTGTCTTACATCTGAGACTTAGGAATATTCAATCGTCTCATCCTTTTCTAGGGAAACTGTACGTTACTGACTATTTGGATGAGATGAGAAGTGAAACCTAGAAGATCTTAAAAAAACACACACAATTTAACACGTTTCATTTTCTCAAGTATAAAGACCTAAGTTTATCAAAGTTAGTCTGGTCCCTATCAATAATATTGGCAGAACTTCGGACATAATGGAAGTAATATTGTTAACTGGCTCTTACCTGCGTCAGTGTATCAGAAATTTATCAACAGGATATTCAATATCAATAAAATGGTAATAAATGAACCAGCGAATTGCTGCTTTTGTGGAGGTGACTACCCAGAAAATTTTTCCTGATGTTCGGCCTAAGCAAAAGTCGTTCCTTCCTGGTTGACTCCATCTCACAATCACAATATCCGAAGGCATTAAGACAGATCTACTAAATAGCTACAAGACTCACATTACCAGGTTGGAGAACAAATAAATTAACACAAAGAAACGCCATTGACATAAATCGAAACAAGTATGATTATGACTTAGCATCATTTATAATTAATATTAGTAATCCCTTTAAACAAATTCATTAGCTATCATCAATGAAAGTTCGATCAGTTACTTAATGAAAGAAAAACCTTTAAGCAACCATACTTTTAACCTTAGTCGACACAGCAGCAGAGAATGAAATAAGTGCCTTCGGAAATAATCTGCAAGTAATGGCCAAATCTCAATATATGACTAGAGACCGAAATCTTTGCCACTACTCTTTGAAGTTGAATGAATACGGAGTTTATGCATTGAGCCAAATGACTTGACGAAGAGTAGTGGCGCGTGGTGCTGTACGATTAAAACAGATTACTTCTGCATCAAGAACGGGTTTGTTGTGTATTACAAAAGAGAAACATAGCCTTTGCTTTAAACTTTTGACTTAAAATGTTAGTAATTTCATGTTGTATGGTTTATCCGATAAGCAAGTTGTAATACAATGTTAAAATTGAAATGTACCGTCTATACTTATCTAGTTTTTATATGATTGATTATAACATAAACGTTTTCGGCACTAATGTGCCATTTTCAAATGTATGAAAATTTGCCTAATTACATGTTCAAATAGATGCACATGAACTGTGTGAATGAAAACATATAATGAGTACCCTTGATGATCTCATATCACATATAAAACAATCTATATATAGATAATTAAATAATTAAAAATTAAAAGCACACACTTATTACTAACATTTAAAATCTGTTTTTCTGCTGCAATTATCCATTATTTGGTGGAACACTGGGGTTATCTTGACGTATTATGTAGTCAAATGCAGTTATTCAATTACTTAAAATGTTATAAACTTACACTGAGATACTAACTGTTAATATATTAAAATTCTTTATATTAATTCATTGTTATTGCACCAAGGTTCCTTGTTTTTTGTTCACTTTCACATATTGGAGCACTTTACCATAATCGAATGTGGTGCGTAATATAAGTTACATTGATACCTGGCTATTGTTTTCCTTCGGCAAACAAGGAACCTTGGTGCAATAACAATGAATTAATATAAAGAATTTTAATATATTAACAGTTAGTATCTCAGTGTAAGTTTATAACATTTTAAGTAATTGAATAACTGCATTTGACTACATAATACGTCAAGGTAACCCCAGTGTTCCACCAAATGATGGATAATTGCAGCAGAAAAACAGATTTTAAATGTTAGTAATAAGTGTGTGCTTTTAATTTTTAATTATTTAATTATCTATATATAGATTTGTTTTATATGTGATATGAGATCATCAAGGGTACTCATTATATGTTTTCATTCACACAGTTCATGTGCATCTATTTGAACATGTAATTAGGCAAATTTTCATACATTTGAAAATGGCACATTAGTGCCGAAAACGTTTATGTTATAATCAATCATATAAAAACTAGATAAGTATAGACGGTACATTTCAATTTTAACATTGTATTAAAATGTTAGTGTTTCACTCACTACTCTTAATGAAATGTTTAAGCCTATATTACAACAATCTTTGATGTAAAATTTTAACTTAAAATGTTACTGTATCAGAGGCACTATTCTTGACATGTTTAAGTCTTACTTATTTACTTACTTATGGCTTTTAAGGAATCCGGAGGTTCATTGCTGCCCTTACATAAGCCCGCCATCGGTCCCTGTTCTAAGCAAGATTAATCTAGTCCCTATCATCATATCCCACTTTCCTCAAATAAATTTTAATATTATCCTCCCATCTACATCTCAGTCTTCCCAAACGTATTATTCTCTCCGGTCTCCAACTAACACTCTATGTGCATTTCTGGATTCCCCCTATATGTGCTACATGCCCTGCCCATCTCAAACGTCTGGATTTAATTATGTCAGGTGAAGAATAAAATGCATGCAGTTCTGCGTTATGTAACTTTCTCTATTCTCCTGTAACTTCATCTCTCTTAGCCCCAAATATTTTCCTAAGCACCTTATTCTCAAACACCCTTAACCTCTGTTCCTCTCTCAAAGTGAGCGTCCAAGTTTCACAACCATACAGAAGAATCGGTAATATAATTGTTTTGTAAATTCTAACTTTCAAATTTTTTGAGAGCAGACTGGTTGATAAACACTTCTGAACCGAATAATAACACGCATTTCCCATATTTATTTTGCGTTAAATTTCCTCCCGAGTATCATTTATATTTGTCACTGTTGCTCCAAGATATTTGAATTTTTCCACCTCCATGTTTAAGCCTATATTGCAACAATCTTTGATGTAAATTTTTAACTTACAATGTTACTGTTTCATAGGTTCCACTCTTAATGCAATGTTTAAGCCCATGTTACGATAATTTTTGTTGAGAAATTTTAACTTAAAACACCGGTACAACTCTAACACAGGTACTACTCTGAATGAAATGTTTAAACCTATATTACAATAATCTTCGTTGTAAAATTTAACTTCATAAACATTGCTAAACTAAAGTATACTGTACTTGTTTAGAAGTAAGGAATCTGTTGTAGAGTGACCCTGTAGTGCGCATTACTTGTGTTTGTGAGCAGGGTTTCTACTGAAGGATACGTGACGTAATGTATACCGTAGGGCTCTCTAAAGTATTTATAGAGCCTTATATACCCCGTGCACACTTATACTCATTCCAGTGTGTGGGACTAAGAAAACGGTATTTATGACCAATAATAAAAAACAACTATTCATAAGAAAGATACCGATTATTCAGAGATCTAATGGACCAGTTTATGATAACAAATTGAATTAACTTGATCGGAAAAGAATTACTGTTCCAGAAATTTAATAATTGCACAAACATATTTTCCATTTGAAGTTCGAAACCAAGCGATATGGTACGAGAAAATAAAATTTCTTCAAACAGCATTCGGCCGAAATAACAGATATACATCATCAACAGTAAAGAGAATTACACGGAAAATGCCTTCAATGAAAGCAGCCGGAATTGATTGTGTAAATTACGCTATTTTGAAGAACCTCCACAGGAAAGGACTCGCACATCTCACAAAACTACATAATATAACTTTCAAAATCAGAGTATGATACCCGAAATGAAAGCAAGCGAAAGTACTAACAATACCGAGACCCGATATTGACACCATAATCATTAGGAACTCAGTCTTCTAACTAGTGTACACAAAATATAGAAAAGATTTATACAGTATTACGACGTATAAAACTATAGCCGTAAGTCATATACAAGAACATATACTATACAAGAAATATTTATATTACGACGCATATACAAGAACACGTAGGATGGTTTGTTTTCACATCAAGACGATCAACGACATTACAAATATTTCGGACAATTGCTCAAGTAACGGGAGCTTTTCAACACAAAGAATTAACTGCATGAATATTTCTGGATGTGCATGCAAAAGGCGTACAACCAAATGCATAAAAACGGGTTATCTCTCAAGCTACCAAACCATAGCCATATTTGTAAAATGCAAAAAAGACGAAGATCATGGTTATCGGAAGAAAAATGAAGAAGGTAAACGTGCGAAATCTAAATAAGACAGTAGAGCAAGTGGACAGCTTCAGATACTTATGGTGTGCTAAACGCTGTAACATGAACTGCTGCCAGGAAGTCAAAGGGAGGATAGCAATGGCAAAGGAAGTTTTTAATAGGAAAAGTGGCATCTTCTGCGCAGTGACGTCGCCAGGATCAGAGCAAGGGGGGTGCGGATGGGGTGCGAGCTCTAAAAATGTGGTACATAAAAAATCCAAAATGTTCTTTCATGCACTTGCGCGCATACTATACATCTGTTTATTTATTAATATTAATATTAATATTATTATTATTATTATTATTATTATTATTATTATTGCTCATCACATCTATTACGATACACTATGGGACGTAGTTGTTTTTTCACATCCAAGAAATTGTTTGTTTGTTTTTGTTCTTCAAAATAATTTATGCCTCGTATTTTGTTAATAAAGTTCCCTTTGGGGTGCTCCGATTTTTATGGGGTGCTTGCGCACCCTTTCGCACTACCCTAGCGACGTCTCTGCTTCTGCGGATCTCTGGAAAAATAACTAAGGAAGGGACTAGCGAAGTGCTTTGTGTGGGGCAGACGAAGTGAAGAGAAGCAAATAGAAGCATTTCAAATGTGTATATGGAGAAGAATGGAACATGTGAAGTGGACAGACAGAATAAGAAATGAAGCTGTGTTAGAAAGAGTGGGTGAAGGGAGAATGATGCTGAAACTGATCAGAAAGAGAAAATGGAATTGGTTGGTCACTGGCTAAGAAGAAACTATCTACAGAAGGATACACTGGAAGGAATGGTGAACGGGAGAAGAGTTCGGGGCAGAAGAATATATCAAATGATAGACCAAATTAAGATACATTATATGGATCATAGGCTAATTCGAAGACTAAGAGGAAGGCAGAAAATAGGAAAGATTGGAGAATTCTGGATTTACAGTGAAAGACCTTCCCTTGGGCATAAAACTATGAATGAATGCTGCACTTGGTACTACCAATAGGTACTGAATATACAGAATCGTATATTATGCACTATACATACTGTACATGAGGGCGAGCGATATACTGTACCTCAACCAGAAAAATGTTATGGAGAGAAATATTTTGAAGAAATCCACTCATAACCTATCAAGGCATAAGTAATATAGTTAAGATTTACGTTCGGAAAATTTTAAACCAATAATAATAATAATAATAATAATAATAATAATAATAATAATAATAATAATAATAATAATAATAATAATAATAATAATAGTCCACCGCTGTGGAGTAACGGATAACATGTCTAACCATGAAGAGCGGGCTCGGATTCAAATCTCTGTTTTGGTTGGGACAAGCTACCTACTGTAGTTCAGGTTTCTCCGGAGTTTTCCCTCAATATATTATGAGAAAATGCTGGATAACTTTCGGCGCTGGACCCTGAACTCATTTCTCTGGCATTATGACCTTTATTTCACTCACGCTAAATAACCGTCGCAGTTGATAAAGTGTCGCAAAATAAACCAATTAATAATAATAATAATAATAATAATAATAATAATAATAATAATATAGTTATAAAGAGTGTTATATAGGGCAAAACGCAATGAAGTCTGTATATGTTGAGGGAATTTTACAGTTTATATTCAAAATATACTGCACTACTGACTACAATATTTATAGATAATTTATGTTTGATGAAAAGTCACATATGTCTGTGCTATAGGAGGTTTGAAATCTGTACAAGAAAAGTTTGTAAAGTACGTTGCGTTCATATACAAAAAAAAATACATGGACGTTATTTTGTACTCGTCTTTTGATTGCGATTGGTTGATTTACGCATCAGTCTGCCACCGTACAAGTGTCGCCGTCTGTGGGCAAAGTGTTGGTGATTAGTCAAATCCATTTTAGTGGATGGACTGAGGTGAGGGTTGGAGGAACTGTGGATTGCTGACATGAACTACCAAGGTAAACTTCCAATTTACTACTTAGATACTGTAAGTAATAGTGTAGAATAGTCTACATGCGTCTTTAGTTTTTGACGGTGAAAAGTCTTTCTGAATGGACGTAGAATTTTTCCTTGTTTTTGCGAAGTAGGCTTAGACGTAGGCGTAAATAAAACAGTCCTACAGTATTTGTTCCTTTCAGACTTCTTACATTTTTTACGACATTAATTACCGAAGTTTTAAATTTGTATGTAGATTTATCAAAAGAGAAGTATTGGAAATTTTGTTTTCCATATTCCACTGAAAATCAACGTTCTGCTATTTGAACAAAAATGTGTGCTTGCATGCGAGCATCAGAAATACAAGTGTCTGTGCATTCATGGCTCAACTGTCCACGTTGAGTAATCCTTGTTAAACATACATAAATAGTTTTAAAGAGCACAGTAATTATGTAGCAATAATGGTATTAATACAATTCTATTTGATAAATAAAACGTCACATTTTACAAATAAAATAATTGATCTAAATTCTTGAAACTCAAGAGAGTACGAGTAAAACTGACTTTCCTCTATACGATACCTTGAGTTACATTTGATTAGCCAATGTTAGGGCTACACCAATATTAGAACTGCGTAGTTGTTGCTTGGCGACGTATTCATTTCGTGTCTATTTTAATAGGAATTATACGTTGTTGTATAGAATTCAACATTCAATATCATCCTACACCACGAAAATGTCACTGGTTCGGTTAAACTAGCGCTGAGGTACTTTCCCTTCCTACCTAGACCCACAATTCTACTGAATACATGCATACACTGCAGAACTCCCCCGTTTACTGGCTCAGGGTACCCGAGGCCACTGCGAGACACCACACACACTGGGACAATGGACAGACAACCAGTCCCCGTGAAGAAGTCCAAAATCCTCCTGACTTCACGACCGGGAATCGAACCCGGGCCACCTTGATTAGAAGTCTAGCATGCTACCTCGAGACCAAGGAGGCGGACTTAAACTGTCTAACTCGTCATACATACAAACATAACTCTGGTGACATTACGAAAGTTTCACGCTAGTGTTCACTCATGTTAAGCCTTGCATTTACGAATCTGTGACAGGTTAGGCTCTTGTTATGCTTTGCATATAAGGATCTGTGGCAGGTTAGTTTAGGTTAGTTTAGTTTAGTCTTTTATTATGTCTTTCATATACGAATCTGTGCAGGATTTTCAAAGCCTGGCGATTTTAGTTTTGTAATGTCAGTACTGGCTAGGGTAATGGCGGACGAAGTGAAACTGTATGTGTATTTCATTATTATTTGTTGCGATTCACTACTTTTCAGTGGTTATTGAATTAATACAAGTTTTGCTTTCTTCATATTATAGCATATTGTGTGCTTTATATCGTTACTTTTCTTTCCTTCACTGTAAACCACAACGTTTGCACTTTCATTACTACGCACCTCTCATTTCACACCTAATTTACTACTCTTACATTTCCCAACAATTTCCTTTTCTTAAAATATTTCCCTTTAAAATCCTAGGCGTTTAAAATCCATCTCAAAAAAAAAAAAAAAAAAAACCTTACAAATTCAACTATTTTCGCATTCAAAATCACCGGAACTACCTCAGCTCTAGTTTCTCCAGGTCTCAACCTCACAAATGATACCAATAAGGCATCATTTATGAGGCAACTAAGCCAGGAGATAATGGGGTAAGATGGCCAGTTCCTTTCTCCCTCCATTGCGTATATCGCTGACTAGTAACATATTACATTAATCAGATTTCAGATGCATAGGCCTACAAACAATTTGTTCTTCCTCAGACACATTGTCAAGTGAGATGTAGGCTACTGCCTGATAATACATGCAGCCAGAACCTCAATCAAGTGCATGGTTATGTTGATAATTTGTAATCCTATAAAAAACTATAAGAATTACATTCGCTTATTACGAATAGTATAGAGTATTGAACATGTGGTTTTACTTTCCGGCATCCAGCAACACTTTCCACAGAATAACCTAGAACTGCACTCGCCTGTTGAATGAAAGCAATGCCACCATAATCTCGTACTTTACGGACGATTGATTATTATGGCTACTGTGAAATCTGTTCAGGCGGTTACTTACCAAATTTTATCCGGGGTTATTAAATTTCTGTAACGTTAATGTTAGTCTCTCGTGACAATATTAATTCCGGTTACACTTTCATTTTCATAGTAAACAATCTGAGGTGATTTCATAGCTGTCATAATACGAGTCTGTAAAGTAGTGAGGTTATAGGTTAGGTTGGGTTATACAGATCTGGGTTGATGTGACGTGTTAACGATCAACCATCCAGGTAACATAATGCTTATTTTGTCGTTACGTATTTGTGATCAAAAATATTTAGCGTCCGACGTCTTCCTCAAACGATTTTATCGTTCGTGGGGAGAAAAATATAATTGCAGACGTAGGTGAAAGGTGTCCCAATGAAAAATATCTTTTGTCCTTTTTAATTCGTAGAAAAGTAGAGTTGTACAAATTCTGTGCTTTTTTGCCGTTTCCAATTACAATTACATTGAAAATATTATTAAATATTCCCATATTTAAATGTAAATATACATGTTTTAGAGATCCTCAGAATATATTTCATTTATCATTTTTGTATCTGCAGGTTTTTTAAACAAATATTTTGGTCACACTGATTAAAAGTTTGGGTGAATGTTACTTATGTCCCGACCACTACAGGAACTTGATAAAATACCTTCAAAATTCCTTGGATTGAAAGTATTTAGTACTAGATAATTAATTGATGTGATCACTGGGAGAGCTGCAAGTCCACCCTGCCCGCCTTAAATACGTACCTTACTTATAGGCTATACGAAAATCGTCGTGCGTGAACGAAGAATACGGCCATATTTCTTTAATGTAACAGTGGGTTTCATTGTTGCCAACAAAGTAATATGCGCACCTAATCAAACCTAACCTAACCTTTCTCATAATATACACACCTAATCTAATCCAATCTGTCACATAATACTACACACCTGTAGTAACATTCCTCACACTTAGTATCATTTTCGTTTTCATGTATTGTCGGCTCTGTCAATCGTGTCGGCTTCCATCTAGTGGAAGTGGATCGTACTAATATGAAGAAGAAGCAATGGCGACTTTCATAATAATTACATTTTCATGTTTCGTGATATACTAAATGTGTTAAGGTAGTAATAATTCTCTATATATATGGTACAGTAAGATTTTAAATGTGTTGTGGTTGTGATGAAAGTATCGAAAATTGGTTTATAGCGCCACATTGGCAGTGACAAAAGTGTGCAATATTCGTTTAGTGGCCGGTGGATGCTCTACATTGACCAAAATTTGGTAATCTGATTTCAAATCTCGTTGATCGGTAGAAATGCATATAAGTAAAATATAAAGTTGCTTTGCTGAGGCTAATATTGTTGGTCCCATAATTTCAGTGCTAGTTTTCTAGGTAGGGATCCCCTATAGGCGTTTGAGTGGCCTGGAGGTAAAGCTTATGCTTTCATGACTGCGCCCCAGCCGCAGAAAGGGGCCTTTTGATACGAGGCAGAGTGAACCTCGGGGACGTCCTGGAAGGTTTTTGTAACAATAAAAAGTCCTTCGAATGTAGGCTTTCACGGCCGGCGTCAGTGGGGGGAGAGTTATCCGGGCTGGGCCGTGGTCTACTGGCGATGTTATGTCCAGACGTTTCGTCTACCGCAGCTGTAGGGCGATGTCTGGATGTAAGATCGCTGGTAGACCACGGCCTGTAGCGGTACACGAAACGTCTGGACGTAACATCACCAGTAGACCACGACCAAGTAGCCCAGGTAACTCTCATTTCATATAAAAAAAATCCTTTACTAACTGGAATTAAACCCAAGACCTTTCATTCCGTAGTCAGCTCTACCAACTTAGCTAACCGGCCGCGATAATTCTGTAACATTCTTGAAACTCGGCTGCATAGAATTAAACATTATCTAATTTTATTTTGATCAGTTAATTTCTTTTGAAGGCATTTTTAGTCAAGTGTAAATGATAATTCTAATATTAGGCTGAGATTTTGCAAACTATTTGAGTGTTTCAAATTTGGTAATTTAAATGTGGTAATTTTTTTAACTGATTGAAACTTTGTTTTTAAAGGTCTGTATTAATATACGGGATGTAAGGCCGTCCTTTTCACAGTCGTCGGGGACGGTCTACAGGATCAGAAAATGTCCATACAACATAGGGTCAAAACTTGATAGTTTTCCGAGAAAAAAAATTCTTCTTATTTTATTCGCATTATACTGCTTATATCGTTAGTGAAATTACGAAAACAATTACATCAGTAGGTATATCTAGCAAAGAGTTAATATTAGTTTAAATACATATTTGTGTGTTCTATTACGTTTTCGTGAAATTAAATAAAATTGCATGCTTAAATTTGTTAATATTCTGGCGAGAGAGACGTAGCAATGTATTCAGCAGGCAGTACTCTGCACAGACGTAAGTACGAGTCAGCTGAGTTCAAGCTCCCTGTCCATAGATTACTACCGAGCGGATAGCAGTTCGGTACCAGGTATTCGATAAACAACTTACAATGTCATTTACAGTTTAGGAATATCATATGTTATTAATTTTCGGAGAAAGTCTACGTAATTCAAGTGAGGCTAGAAGGATGTACCGTCAATGTTTTCCGCAAAGAAGGTTACCCAATCGGCGAACTTTTATAGCAGTTTCTAAACGATTATTAGAAACTGGGAGTCTCTTATTCCGTTTCGAAAATCACACAAACAGAAATTTCTTTAAAAACGGTTCTGCTTTATGGAAGCGGGAGAGATTGAAATGTTGCATTAAAAAAAAGTTCGTGTGATTTTGTGTAGTAAACCGTTATTGTTTATTTTTTAGACGTATAATAAAAAAATGGATCAATATTGCCAGTATTGTTAAATACAATGGAAATTTACCATAGAGTTCTATTACTGAGATTGGAAGTTTGTATTTGCTGTTCGTTTTATGTAAATAACGGTCCTCCCCTGCATTAGAACAGATCATCTGTTTGTTGCCGATATGTCTATATCCGCTTGAGCTGTACTGTGTACTTGTAAACTCCCTCCTCCCCATCCAGCAACGTTGCCAAACGCCTAATATTGTAAACTTTAATAATTGGTTAAATATTGCAATGAGAAAAAAAATTGAGGACATTTTTTTTTCTTATGACATGAACAATCGGTATGAACCCTGTATAATGAACTTTTTTTTTTTCAGTCAAGCAACTTGTCTGTAATTTTGCCTTAGGAAAATGAAGTAAGACTACAAAATAAATAGCGCAATGATTTACAGTACACAACTTTCTCATACCGTTTATGGTATTCAAGTCGTATAAAATAATTTGTATTAAGGAAAATTGAGTAGACAGTTATTTTGGTCACGATTAAAATGTGAAGTCTTTGAGAAGAAATACAGAACATCCATGTCCGTAATTAATTTCGGTAATCTTCATCTTACGATGTTTGGTGACGTATACACGTTCATTAATTTCGGTAATTTCATAAATTCCAATTGTTGTGGATAAGCGTATAAACGAGTGGTTTTATGTGGGGCGTCGTAACCTATATCATAATACAATATACCGGTAGGTAGTAGAAATAGAAATATTTTATATTTTTCATATCACAGGATAAAGTTAGGCGAAACTAGCGCACGGAAAGTTCAGGCGATACCTTTGACTTAACCGAGAATCGATCCAACTTTAATTCTATATTCTAACTAATAAAGTAATGTATTAGCTATATTCAAACCTAATCCGAAATGTAATTTTGTTTGTTGGGATGTAGCCCCCCCCTCCCACATCCCCCGCTTATACACTGTCACTCCAAAACTCCCACTGGCGCTTAATACAAATAAAAAAATCATTAAAACCAATAATATACACGAAGATAGCAAGTAGTACTTCGAGTGAGATTAAGTTAGCGAAAAGCGACATACAGTACATTATTATGTAAAAGATGGGCCTCTCCTATCCAATTACCGAAATTTGTATAGGCTACCGATACTTTATATATTTCTATATATGCCTTAATTATTGATAATATTTTGAAAAATAATTCGAAGTCTCCTTTTTTTTTTTGTATTCTTTACTATCGATCGTAGCATCTTAAGCATGATATTAAGATGCGCTTCGTGGTTTGCTTTTGTACCCAGTACACTGCTTCTATGAAATTACCTCAATTTCGGATTCAATGAATTAGAGTTTAAGCTGCAACAGAGGACTAACTGACCCAAATATCTTAAATTATGCACTAAGTTAAGGATCGAGCAATGGTATTTAATCTGTTAAGGAAGAAAGACATTAGTCTTATTTTTTTTTACAAAAAATATATTAACATACACGTTGCAATTGGCATTTATACACCACAATAACCTTCAGTAACACACTTCCAAACTGTGGTCCAAGTTGACTTACGACATCATAAGCCTTAGGGGGGGGGGAAATGTCCTCTGTTACGAAAGGAATTGAAAAAGACGTTACCGGTAATTAAATATACGAAGTAATGAAGTCACATGTCTGCTGTCTGTGGCCAATAAAAAAATGGAAAATTTTATTATGAATACATACATATTTAAACTTCAAACACACATTTCTGTTATACTTTTGTTAGCATATTTTAACAGAGAACTAAAATCATAATTTAGATGTTATGGAGAGAAAAAAGTTCAACTTTTTATTGAAATGTCTTATTTGGAGATTAGAATAATCAAACCATGCTGGGTAACTTTCGGTGCTGGACCCCGGACTCATTTCACCGGCATTATCACCTTCATTTCATTCAGACGCTAAATAACCTAGATGTTGATACAGCGTAAAATAACCCAATTAAAAAAAATCAAACCATTTACATTACTAGAATTCTTAAAAACGTATCGAGGACATCATGCCAGAAGGGCATATGAACAAAACTGCAACTTTACATTAGAGCCATTTAAATAGTATAGAATAATTATTGTTCCTATCCTTGTTTACTTAATACGGCACTTTCTTTGATTCTTTCTCTTGCTCATTGTAATTCTCAAACTATTGTTTTCAAGCATAAATAGGTTCCATTAAAATATTTCAATAACACTGCATTTGTTACTGCGCACTTCTGGTATGATGCCCTCGATATAACAGCTCATGTCGAGCTTCCTTAATACTCTTATCAACTGGAACATTAAAATAATAACGCACACGTTTTGTTTCTACCACTCATGGGTTTGGAATGATACTGGTTATATCTGTTTCTGAAATCACAGAAGTCATTCACTGCATTTTAACAGGCCTACTGACAGCCACCGGCGTGGTTCAGTCGGTTAAGGCGCTTGCCTGCAGGTCTGAAGTTGCGTTTGGGCGCGGGTTCGATCCCCGCTTGGGCTGATTACCTGGTTGGGTTTTTTCCGAGGTTTTCCTCAACCGTAATGTGAATGTAAGGTAATCTATGGCAAATCCTCGGCCTCATCTCACCAAATACCATATCGCTGTCACCAATCTCATCGACGTTAAATAACCTAGTAGTTGATACAGCGTCGTTAAATAACCAACTAAAAAAAAGACCTACTGTGTGATTCGTGTCCATACACTTTAGTTCCATAGCTTTATAGTCCTCTTACAGCACTTCCTGAACAATCACTAAATAGGACCTATCTGAAGAAATAATCTTGTCTGCAAAAAGAAAATCTTGCCAGAACACAAGTATCTCCTGAAATATTTTCTGCAGTATTCCTATGAATATATTCATAAAAAAATATCACTTTGCCATTACTCTTTTTCAGACAAAAACAGAAAAAAATTATACCACTTTGCCATTACTATCTTTCAGAGAAAGACAGAAAAAAATTATACCACTTTGCCATTACTCTTTCAGAGAAAGGCAGAAAAAAATTATACCATTTTGCCATTACTCTTTTTCAGAGAAAAACAAGTTCTCCAAAAGAAGTCGCGTGTTTTTGTTTTAGGTACAACACAATTATTATTTTGGATACCATGAACATTATTACATTTCTTTCAAGGTTATTTTAGTTTGGCTGTACTTATCGCTCTAGTATATAAAGAATGTTTGCTAATGGAGTCGGTTTCATTGCTGTATTAACTCTTTGGCAGTGTTCATTTTCTTATGTAGCTCTGCTCTTAATACTACTATCTATACTTCACCACCAATGCAATCATGTTGGCCTTCCCCATGCGAGGTGCAAAAATAACTTCTGTCTGCTGTGCAGCTATAATTTTTACTTGAAAAAGGAAATTTCCCAAAATGAATTTGCCCTTGAATTGACTTGGTTCCATCTGTGAAATAACGTATGGGGATAAGTTGAAATGTAGTTTTTCTACAAGAATTCCTTTACAGGGCTTAATTGAGCATGTGAACTGCTTATTTCTTGTGCTGTACACTTGTAGAATGCTGATAGATTTTCTTTAGGCCTATATTTTCTTTCTCTCTCTCCCCCCCCCCCTCTTTTGCCTTCTTCCACAAATGCATAGTAGAATTTGGCTTTCTTGTTCTGTACATTCTAATCCTTTGTGCAGTTGATTTTGCCATATTTAGCATAAAAGGTTAGAAAAAAACTACACTAGGTTTACGCGTAGAAACAATATGGAAGTCTGAAGTCATTCTGCAACAAAAAATTTCCTTCCCTAACATAAATTTTATAAACAAAAAACATGTAAACTAATACTTACAATATAGATCAATTTCATTATCTGGTAGCTCCTAATCTCAGAAAGGGAGATTAATTTACTCAAACTAACAGCATCTATATTTCTTAAAGCAACCTGAAAAATATCTTGTAAAATGTTACGGAAAGGGAATTTAAATTTTAGGGGTTCTTTTTCGCTTATGTGTAATGAAGCAAGCGATTTTCTCTTACTGCAGAAATATATTGGCCTGTTAAAAAAATTGCACAAACAGTAAAAAAAAAAAACATTTCAGTAATGCAAATTTCAATTTAGCAAAACTTAACCGTTTTCTTTCCGTAACACTCAAAATATATTTTTTCTTCACTTTTCTCTCTTTCTTATTGAGATTCAACATTATTTTGAAAACTAATGTTATCACAGCAAGCTCTGAAGATTATACCATCTAAAAGAATTAATTTCCATGAGAAGTTTTAAAATGAGTGGTCATGTCCATCAATACTATGGTTTAACACTTAAACATTTTATGATGGGTGAACGTCAACATTGAACGTAATGGACAACGGAAGATCAACACACAACACTAGAGGAAAACTTGTCATCTAAAGATGTACCTGTTCCAATTCACGTTACCTCTCGGAGTGATGTCGCTACCGTCTCTGTTTACATCAGAACTACGGTGACTGCGGGCAGCAAGCGGAGTTGCGGGGGTAGGAAATATGGTACAGTACATGTCGCAATGTTATAGACAGTATGTAGGTTCTCGCATACCATGCAACAGTAGAATGGAAGCGATCATAGTATAACAGGATTCCTTGACGTTTGTAGTACCTGACAATGAACAATATTATATTAGGTTAATATTATACAGTTAATAATTATAATAGTTTATAAATTATTTAGGTTCGGCCTATATAAGGTATAATATTATAAATTACAATATTGTTTTTGTGTCTATGGTATATGGTAACATTTAAAAAGAAACTTACTGTATTATTGATAATGCTGTAAAAAAGCTTCTATCATTTATTCTGCTTCGCTTTCCGAGTCTGTTGAACTCCCTGCTGTATCAGTGGTACTGCCACCTTCACGTTCATTGCATGAGGCCTCACAGTTATTATCGTCTCCTTCATCATCGCTTGTGCTCAGACCTACATTAATTGTAATTTGCTCAATTTCTTGTTCCATTAAAGCATCACGTCGCCAATAATCCTCCTCAATCGTTTTGACTTTATCGCACGCCTTTTTCCAGTCCTCAACATCGATATTGTGAATGCACTCGCTAGTTAATTGTTCAAGTTTCGTTAGGGAACACGGTTTTACATTTTTTCTGCTATTTTGTGTTTCATCACATTCCATTTTCATGCAATACACAGCATATTAAAATATATTACAACTAAATGAATCACTAATGCAGTATTAAAATGCTTCAGTGGAGTATAAATACGTACCGCTCGATTCAATGCACAGTATATTCAATGATAATACAACTAAATAATTCACTAATGCAGTATTAAAATGCTTCAACGGATTGTAGACACGTCCCTCACGCTGCTCTAGTCTAGACTGATAGACTAATATTCTCTCGCGACTGTACAGTGTATGACGTAATGGATGGTTCACGAAGACGCCGCGGGTAACGTGAGCTGAAACGGGTTTTTTGTAAAGTATTGTAAATAGTATAGTTTTGTCAGTTGTCAAATCTGTAGAATAATTTTATTTGGAGCTAAGTTGCAAGGTCTTCGAAAAACGCGTAGACTACGCTTAAACTGCCGAAGGGGAATATATTTCTTTTTAACTTGTACTTTGTTAGCATTCTATACAGGTATTATATTTAAATTGTCTTAAAAGTACTAGCCAATTGTTTCGTTTAACTTTTTGTGGTAAAAAGTCGAGAAATAGCCTATTGAGTAAATAGCAAGCGTTATTTTAACGAAACAACGAAACTTTTTAACGCAAAATAGTAGATTGTTCAAATTTTCAGTGAACAACTTTTAATAATAATAATAATAATAATAATAATAATAATAATAATAATAATAATAAATAACAATAATTAATAACAATAATAATTTTTGCGGCCTCCATTAACTGCTCTTCGGATCCCTAGGGGGCCGCAGTTCTCTATTTTGAGAGTCAACAGCCTTAGACCACATAGCTTTTCGGCCAGTGCTGTCAACTCTTGAACGAGAATTGTCTCCCGAAATACTTTGCAAAGTTGATGGAACTCTCAAAGTATTTCCAAACAAAACAATTTCTCGTAATTTAGAGTGTGGAGCAAATTCAAAAGTAATAGCAGTTCATAATCCATTAAAATTGTCTCCAGATGTAGGTACTTAATTTTATTAGCAGTCTGAAGAAAGATCGCTGTCTGCACTCTTTCCTCGTTTCATGGTGAAAAATGGACTTCAAGTTGCATTTTCTTCTATTTGCTTCTGCTGACGCTGCGTTTCAGATGTTGTGATTACTCTTCAGTTTTTTTTTTTTTTCGTTTCATTTATTATATTTCATAGGCTAGATCTTACATTAGCAATGAAGTTTTAAAATGTGGAACAAGTCAAAATTTATAATATTACAATTGCAATTTTTACAAATTTTTTACAATTTTTACAAATGTTTACAATTTTGCAGTTTCCTACAATTTTTTTTGCGAGATGTAGTGAGATGAGGTGAGGCCCGAGGATTCGCCAAAAGATTACCTGGCATTCGCCTTATGATTGGGGAAAACCTCGGAAATCAGACCAAACGGGAGTGAAATGAAGTGAGACCGAGGACTCGTCATAAACCATCCGGCATCAATCCCACGGCTGGGGAAAACCTCGGAAGAAACCGAAGATTGCAAGAGAAGCATGTCTTTCCGAAATATTTCAAATGCGTTCCTACACTAATATTGCATTCAGCGTATCAGTGCCTAGTGTGTTACGACGTTTTGACTTTACCACGTTCACTGTGTTACACCACAGGGGTGTCGTCGTGCCAGTCGGTACTTCCTTATGTAACCTAGAAGCGCCCTGCTTCTTTATTTTTACTTTTTAAAATAATAATTGTCTTAATTGCGTCTTACTCAATTTTGTAGATTTTAACCTCTTGAGTCCTAGAATATAGTAAACTATACTATACTCCATACATGATTATGATATAAGATGTAGTGTATGTGCAGACCCGAAGTATAAAATAATATAGGAGTCTGACCTCGATTTCTCGAACCTGTATAACTCGAATATTCCATTTCTCGAAGAATTTTTTAGGTCCCAACCATATTATATGTACTTCACCTTTTGTTATATTATTAAGTTTTGTACTTGTGAACTATATCAATAAATCAATATGTCAATATGTACTTCACGAGTTAATAATAATAATAATAATAATAATAATAATAATAATAATAATAATAATAATCATCATCATCATCATCATCGATAAGTTGAAATTCAGTATCTAGAAGCAAAATTTTGATCCGAAAAGGCAGAAAATACTCTATCTAGAATTCTATAGTGCTTGAGATGAACAGATTGGCTTTGACGATATTGCCCAGCCCATCCAAAGATAAGTACTTACAATGATCTAAAATCGGTGCGAGTGGTTTTCTAACTCCTGAATACAACCTCAAAATTACAACCAAAGGACCAGTATATAATCAAAAACTTAAAACACTATCAAAAAAGTCGTTCGGAAGGTCGTCGGGAAAATTGATTGTGAATTGGCATTAACTGACATCAACCGTGTTGATTCTATAATGTTGCTGCTCAAGTCGTGGGTCGACGTCAAAACGGAAACAATTTCAAATTGCTTTCGAAAAATAGGATTTTCGTATGGTGACTAGGCCGATGATGTTGAAGATAAAGAGGAGCTAAACTCCCCGTTCCTGATGAATGGTAGTGCAATTGTGGATCCGGTGGAATCAGAAGAAGATGAGTTAGTTGAGGTTGGAGAGGTCGAATGTTATCCAACACCATCTGCGAACCAGGCGTTAGGTGTTCTAGCAACAATTCGATCTTACATCCAGGTACAGTCATATGTGACTACCCCATTATCCCCTGGCTTGTCTCATGAGTGTTGCCTTGTTGGTGTCACTTGTGAGGTTCAGACCTGTCTTCGAACAGCTTTATTTAGAAAAAAATAATAATAAACTTTTCGCGAAGCGCTCTGGTATTATTTTATTTAAGACTACAATCCTGTGTTACATCAGGTGTTACGCTCCGTCTCGGTATTAGCATATTAGTATTAACTTCCATAAGCAGGGTGCGAATTAAGATTTCTGATGGGGGGGGGGGATAGAATTCTAGATAGAGAATACCATGCATAAAATTATTATTATCCCCATTCGATACACCTCAACTCTTGGTCGCACTGTGTTGCTTGTCTTGCATCTTGATCATAATAATAATTATATCCGTGAGCAGGCTTAAGATAAGATTGTAATTCCTAAGTTATTGATTGTTGTCAGCTTGCCGGTGGTGATACTTTATACTTTATAAAGTACATATACTTTATTTTGCTTACTTTATACTTTATAAAGTATACTCGTTTGAAAACAATTATATTTTGTGAGGGGAATAGAAGTTATCCCTGACAGGGATGTTAATATGAATTTATGAGAGGGGGATAATTTCGCGGGTGCTCGTGTAAAGGTGGTTAAGTCAAATTGCGAGGTTTGTAAACTTCTCTCCTTTGGTACTGAACAAAACCCCTTTGTCACAAAATATGGAGCACTGTAACTGCATCATAGATGGAAGAATGACCTAACTCCTTTAACATAAGAGAAAAGTAATTTGTGGATAGTTCAAATCTGTACTTATTCCAGTGTAGCCAAAACAACTTAACCCCCTTTACACGAGCACCCGCGATTTTCCAACAGGGGAGGAAATCCCCCTCCATCCCCCCGTTAATTCGCACCCTGTGACCATAAGCGAATGTAGACAGATTTATCGCTAGTTGCTAAAATGGAAAACCTAAATTTGATCGTTTTTCATGCTATGAAATCTTCAGTTCTAACGACAAAGTCGACAAGTTGACAACACTAGCTGCTGCATGGACACGTTTTGGTTTACTTCGTGTATATCTGCTGTCCTCGCTTGTTAAATTTCTTGCCTACAATATCCACTGTTTGGTCAGAACTGTAAACTGCGAAAATCCCAAGCTTCTCTTACTAACGAGTATTTCAAATTTTTTTGCTTCATCTCTGCACAGTCCACAGTGAAGTTTCTTTTATAAACATACAAAATATAAAGTTGTGTTTATCAATCTATACAGCGAATTGTTTTATTTTGAGCTGTACACACTTAATAAGCTTGAGAGTATGTAGACCGGTGGCCCTTTTTATGGAATGTTTTGATGTTTTCCTCAATATATGCACCAGTATTCTAATTTTACTGCATAACTTACTGTTTCTTCCCACTCGCCGATCACAATAATCATTTCATTATAATGAAAATCTTGATTATTTGATAGACTTAAGCCACCCTAAATTTATAATAGTTTAAGCCTTACGCACAATAATCCTAATGCTGCGTCCGGAACAAAAGAAAAAAATCTCCCTTACAGATGCGTTGTTAATTTTCAGGATTTCAATCAAAATGAGCTAAGGGTCATGCCGTTGCATGTAGTATAGCTGTAGTAGTAAAATCAGTTACACAACTTTCTTCGACGTCTTCCGGTTGCCCGACCCCTCGTTTGCATTATCCGTTGTATTTCGCTCAACCTAATTCTGGGGTGGCCTCTCTTTCTTCTTTCTGGTGTGGTCCACTGAATTATCTCTCTGGATTCTTCGTTCTTCCATTCTTTTTAAATGGGCGTACCACTTCAGTTGTTTATTTTGGACATCATCTAATATAGTTGCATGCATATTCATGATTTCTCTCATTTTTTCATTCCTTATTCTGTCTATACGAGAAATCCTAGCAAAACGTCGACAATCCATTTCTTCTGCTGCACTCTCCTATACTTCTGATTAGGGATGGGCAAAAATAACCGGTTATTTTGATAACCACTTATTTTCATATGGTTAACCGGTTAATTACCGGTTATTTTTGCTTACGGTTTAGCCTGATAACCGGTTATTTTCCACAGTAAACGAACGACCGGTTATTTTTTTAAATATACATCTTGGAAAATTTTATTATCAGAAATTTCAAAAATATCGTTAGGAATTTAATTTTTAAAGAATATATATTGATTTAATATGTATATGTATTTGTATGACTTAAATTGTTAAAATTGAAATTGTATTTTTAAATTAAATTTATTCCTGTAAATTTTTTTCTTGACCCAGTTTGTGTCAAAAAATTATCTTTGTGTTTATTTTTGTTTAGATATCTCCCTGAGCACGAGTTTTTTTACTCCTTCAGGGAAGAACTAAGAATGTATTTCTGTCAATGTTATTTTATTAACAATAAACAACAACATCGAATCAAATGTTTCCCTTTATTATTTTGTACTCTATCTAATCAACCCTGCATACAAATTCTCATGGGCCATTCATAGATGGGGTATGGGTTACTACTTTACTCACTTCATCTGTCCATAGATAGCGAAATGAAATTAGACTTTGATTCAGTGTCAATAATAATGCCTGTCTTAATCGCTGACTTTGTCTGATTGGCTTATAATGCACATCTGAGGGTATTGGGGCATTTCAAACGGCGAGAAACTTTGACTTCAATATCTATTGGTTATAGGAGAATAGAGTGCCCGTCGAAATGTACCATAATTGTAAAAGTTATGCAATTTGTGTTACTGTTTATTTATCTGACCTATAGCGCTAATGTGAGTGAAATAATTAACTAAATGCAATTTCATATCGTCTTATTATTGTTTATATATTGTTAAGGGACGTGTTCAGCATCTAATGACGTTCTTTGAACTATCTTCTGGTTGGTTTACTGGTGACTGCAAATTGTTTTTTTTTTTATATTTCTATTGAAAATAACGTCTCATTTTGTTTCCCTGACTAATTTCATGGCTTTAAAATTTAAGAAAAATAATAACCGGAAAGTAACCGGTTAACCGGTTATTCTTGATCGGTTAACTTCCTTCAGGTTAAATTAATTTTAAAATAACCGGTTAACCGATAACAGGTTATTTTCTAATAACCTCCCATCCCTACTTCTGATACATACAGAATCACACTTTTGATTATTTACTTACGGCTTTTAAGGAACCCGGAGGTTTACTGCCGCCCTCACATAAGCCCACCATCGGTCCCTATCCTGTGCAAGATTAATTCAATCTCTATCATCATATCCAACTTCCCTCAAATCCATTTTTATATTATCCTCCCATCTACGTCTTGGTCTCTCCAAAGGTCTTTTTCCCTCCGGCCTCTAAACTAACACTCTATGCACTTCTGGATTCGTCCATACGTGCTACATGCCCTGCCCATCTCAAACGTCTGGATTTACTATTCCTAATTTTGTTAGGTGAAGAATACAATGCGTGCAGTTCTACGTTGTGTAACTTTCTCCATTCTCATGTAACTTCATTCCTCTGAAGCCTTAATCTCTGTTCCTCTCTCAAAGTGAGAGTCCAAGTTTCACAACCATACAGAACAACCGGTAATAAAACTGTTTTATAAATTCTAACTTTCAAGTTTTTTGACAGCAGACTAGATGACAAAAGCTTCTCAACCGAATAACAGACATCTCCCGTATTTATTTTGCGTTTAATTTCCTCCCGCGTGTCATTACATTTCTTACTGTTGCTCCAAGATATTTTAATTTTTCCACATCTTCGAAGGATAAATTTCCAATTTTTATATTTACATTTCGTACAATATTCTGGTCACGAGACATAATCACTCTGTCTTTTCGGGATTTACTTCCAAACCTATCGCTTTAGTTGTTTCAAGTAAAATTTCCGATTTTCCCTAATCGTTTGTGGATTTTCTCCATACATATAAAACGTCATCCTCATAGACTTACTGCAATAATCGTTGGTTGGATACCTCACAGCAGTGCCACAGTCTAGCTCAAGTATATAGTCATGAAGCTCAATACGTAGGAAATACTCATCCATAGATAGTTGCTAACCACTAGGATCGCTACTGTCGCCTCATTACAGACAATGCGAAATAGTACCTGCACAGTCTATTGTTCCTAGTACCCTCACAACTCAAGCTTCGTGACTGTATATACTAGACTGTGGCAGGACTCCTTACCTCGTTGCACGGTTATTTGCACGCGTGAAATTTTGAGCATTTCTGAAGCCCTGGTCTAAGGCATCCTACCTAGGACTTGCGTTACGGAATGCGCACTGGTTCGAGTCCTCTTGGGGAAGATATTTTCTCATGAAATTTTGGCCAGTGCATGGGATCGGTGTCTACCCATCATCGTGATTCACTTGGGAGCTACGATAGGTAGCGAAATCCGGTTACGAAAGCTAGCTATAACGGCTGAGGAGATTATCGTGCTAACCACACGATACCTCCATTCTGGTTGGATGATCATCCACCTCTGCTTCGCCATGTGGACGTGAGGCCTGCAGCCGGCTGGTCGGTCATGGTCCTTTATGTGTTGTCGTGCCTCGATTATTATTATTGTTATTATTATTATTATTATTATTATTATTATTATTATTATTATTATTATTACTTTAACCTTCCTCTTCTCAATGATCCATAAATTACTACATACCCTATGAGTCACGTATTGTCACCTCCAAAGGCCAGATCTTTGCTAGCCTCTGCGTGTGACTCCCGTAGGCTCACTGTGGAGCGAGGATATCGGAGAATTACTGTTTTTCTGCTGAACCATTGGATCATTATTTGAATTCGAGCTGTCTACCTGGATGGACGCAGTAGGTAGAGTGCTGGCCTAAGTCCGAGTTTGAGGCTTTGATTCCGGCCCAGATCGATGACATTTTAGTGTGCTTAAATGCGACAAGCTCATGTCAGTGAATTTACTGGCCTGTAAAAGAACTCCTGAGGGACAAAATTCCGGCACACCTATAACGCTGATATAACCTCGGCAGTTACGAGCGTCGTAAAATGAAATATAATTTAAAAAATTTGAATTCTAGTTGTAACTTGCAGGCAATGATCGCTCATCACTTGGCAAAATGGCATTGCTAAGTGTGAAATAGTTTGTTTAATTGACTAAAAGTTTATCATTGATTTGATGTTAGAGCTGGATTTTGAAGAAAATATCGACAAAATTGAAAACCAGTGGAGGAAAATCAGCTGCATCTGATGGACGAATAAGACATCCACTCCTAAATTCTGGCAAGAAATGACGTCTGATTTGATCTCGCTAGAATTTTCCGTCTTCACTCTATCGCATTTTAACGCGGAAGCCAAACAGATTTTCAGCCAGGAAAACATAGTGAAAAATAAACTTAGAAAGATACTTAAACCAAATACCCTCTCTGCTATTTTGAACGTGAAGTTTGGGTTGAGACGTCGACATATATACCGTATGCTGTTTTTCATACTAAGTCCAGAAGAATATTGAAGCTTTCTGACAGAGGATGATGATTTATATCTGATAGGTGAGTCTTCTATTTTTTTTTACTCATGAAGTTCGTTAATTTGTGTAAATGTTAAAAATGTACAGGAACATCATTTTATTTTTACTTCAATTTTTATTGTACCTGAGTTTCTGAATGCACTTCACACCCACCCCCTCTACTAGTAAACTTCTAATCGTCCACACAGAACCAAGGCCGCATATCCAGTCAAAGTCGCCTTACGGTCACAGTAAACAGTACTGAGTTAGTGAGTATAATACGTTCCAGAAATGTGTTCGCGTTTTCCAGTGACGAAAAACTTTCAATATTGAATCATATTTTCGCACAGGTACTGTCATCCGTTTGCCTACTTCGCATTCCGGTTTCCCCCATCCGCTTCTGATCTTCGCTCTGTAAAGGCTAGTGGCTGGACTGTCTTAGCTATTTTCTGAAAATATTAATTTCCGTTATAAATTGGACTTCTACGTAATATTATAGAGCTGTTTAAAATAACGTAAATAAAAGGGCCTCGTTAAGTAATTAATTGTCACGTGATCCCCCCTCCCTTCTACGACAAAACCACTTGGACGGACAGTAGATAGCATGTCTGAGCAATTTTATATTTTCGGATCGGGTAGAAGTGAAGATTGAATTTACAGTACGTAAGATACTCTTTTATAAGTAGGAATTATTTCAACATGAGTTACTAGTACGAAGGACGAAAGTGCTAATTGGAATTAGGGACAATAGTCTATAGTGTGATAATTTGCACAAAAGAACTGAAACCTGTATCGAAATGAACGGCCACCATTTTCAACAATGTGTTTAAATATCCATATTATGATTATTTTTCAATTTAACTTCGTTCTCTAATTTGTACGCTATTGTGCTGTAGACAGTATAATATACACTGCATAATTAATACGTCCGAATGGATAGCTCAGTTCGTAAGTAAAATCACTTATTGTTAATATAGTACTGTATTTTGATTAAACAAAAACCTAATGAAAATGATCAAACTCAAAACCGCGATATTTCCTAGTTTACATAAATGGATAAACTACTTTTCTTCCCTCCTATACCTAGTAAAGTGATTTGTTTATATTTTACGTCAGTATCGTCGAACTCCAGTCGTGGAAGGGGGTAGCAAACGGTGTTTCCGGTTTTCAACCGTTAATCCAAAGGTTCCATTCACATTAGAAATTTTAGTAAAAATAAAATGATGTCCCTGTATAATTGAGCAATTTCTGGCCTTTTTTGGTAATCCGATTTACCTTATTTTACTGAGCGATAGTTGGAAATATTTCTTCTGTTAAAGGAGCAGTCCGCGATAAAATTCGAAATTTTGATTACATTATAGTATGTTTACCTAAGTAATCCTTAGATTAACGGCGTTTGTCTCATCTCTCTACGCCTTTTAGTTTGTGAAATATTAAAGGTCTTACTGCAAGCTCTGACGTCATAACCACTGATCGCTTCATAAGACTGCATTGTACAGTTCCGTTTGACATATAGTGTAGGCCGAGTAAATACAAATTCATGTTACAGTCAGTTATTATTAACTCACTTAGGACCTATCACATGCATATACTGTAATAGTAATAATAATAATAATAATAATAATAATAATAATAATAATAATAACTTACCCAAACTCTATCCCACTTTAAATCCCGTGTACAATGCATTCTGTTCCATTCTGTGATTAGAACGACTTGGGTCTGATAAGGGTTCAAACTGAAAAGGTTTAATATTTTGATCAATTATAACCTAAGTCAACGTCTTCACTGAGTGAGTGAATATATGTGAGACGTGAAATATTCGTTATGAAGGGACTACAGATACGTGTTTATCTCACGTCAGCAATAAATTAGTACATGGTTTATATTATTCTATTGCACCATAGTTGTTGAGTCGCACGGTTTAGGCACCGGGGCTTGTTTGAGAGAACTCTAAAACATGTGCATCATCGAATTGCAGTAGTGGATAACCACGAGCTACTTCCAACACATTTCTCTGTATATCTTCTCTCCACGCGTTTTCCTTCCTGCTGTATGTTTTCTTTTCCATCCATCGTTTAGTGACTTTAGGGTACTGGAGTCTGGAGCCAGTTACATCTCTTTTCACGTTGTAATTATGGCCCACTATCGCAATCATAGTTCTTGTTACTATTCCATCATATGGAAAGTGTTTTCTCTTAGGAATGTAAACCAAACTCTCGTTATGATATGATTCAAGTTTGCTGGTGTGACAAAACTGATTAGTCTGCTTTAAGTCTTTTAAAGGGCAGGGTTGCATACAACATTATTCAGAGCATTGTAATCGTTGGGTCCAGGTTTGATCCATTCCCTCTCGCTATTATATGGGTGAATGTGTGCATATTTTTTATATGTCTCTGTTCGTGTATATTACAAACATGATTTAATACAGAAATGAATCTGTCTTCTAAGTCGTCAGAATCACCTTCACATGTAGTACATAACCACCATGAGTGATTTATGATGCTGTCTTTCCACATTTGTATTTTCTCATATGTTTTTGCAGCGGCTTCAAGGTTTTTAGATAAGCTTTTTGCAATGTGCCAAATGTCAAATTGATGGTCCACCATTCATATTTGGTCCTTATGAATTTCCTAATTCCTCTATTGCGGTCCGAAAGAGAGGATAATGTTCATTTTTTCTTTTAGGCGATCTAGAACTTTTTCGCATGCTGCTTTTTCAAGATTGCCTACAATTAGGCCCTTTTGCAGAACTATGAAGTCTATAAGATTATCTGAATCGAGGTCCATTACACTGTAAGTCACATATTTTGCACTGTAACCAGGTGAGTCAAATTGGTCATCACCGCGATTCACACGTTTTTATCTTTTAGGGAATTGATAAGTTGTTCATGAATGTGAAAATAACTACACCTACTGTTGGTTCTACTAATTTTGAAATTATTTTATAAAATGTTGTCTTGCCGATGAAATATAGTTGTAAAGTTTTTGAAAAATTTTCAAACAATTTGTACCTTATACCTGATGAATTAGAATTTGAAGTTTCTTCTTCTATTTGAAAAGATCTGTCTAAGTCAGTTTATGGCTCACTCACATCTGATTCACCACACACATTTCTTAGCGTCTCTCACCCTATCTCACACTGCACAGTTTCGTTTATATTAGGTTTCTGTGAATTTTCAGCCTCATCGAGAACTACACATACGTCAATATTTTCAGCTATAGGTGCATCAGTGCAACTTGCTATTACTTCTTCGACGACCTTTTTTCATTTATAAGCAGAGGAGCGCTTAGTATTAGAACTGTTTTGGGGAGATTCTCCTTTCAAAAATAAGGGACAGCAGTTTTCTTCATTTTCAAAGAAGTTCTATTGTCTTTCATTAAACGTCTTTTTAATAGACACGATTCTTCAAAATTAATTTCATGGAAATGATTAGAACACACAACAGCAGTTTTCGATGGTGTAAAATCTTTTCTGTTGATTTTCTTCGCCCATGTTTTAAATATTTGCGGTGACTTTTCTTTGCTCGGAAATACATGAAATGATACCTCTTCTCCATGTTGTGCTTTTGTTCTTCCCTCTGAACACGAAAAATCACAACACCACGGCATTTTAAACTGTATTACGATACAATTTCTTCTGTTTAGTCTACTGTAGTTCAAAGTCGTTCATATAAAAGAAAATATGCCCTACATAAAACCACAACGTTGGTATGTGCTGTTTTATGATTAAATGAAAAGCAAAATATAAATTCACTCAATCACAACGAAGTCCGAAATTCTGTTTACGTGTATTACGGCGCGAGAAGATTATTTAATACAAAGCGCTGCACTCGGGATGTTCTCGGCCTACTACGCAATCACACCAGTTCAGTGGCTGTGACGTCATAAGTATTTGTGCGGAGTCAGTAACTCAAGAACCATGCCTCGCATTGACATGCGGTAAATTACATTCTACTTAGATTGAAAAACGTGTTTGATTAAAGCCAACTTAATTTTATCGCGGACTGCTCCTTTAAAGTGGATCATCATGGCAGAGCACGGTGAATCTAGCAAAAGAAGGGATAAGGAGACTCGATCTGATAGGTCGTGGCACGACAGATACTTTATAGCTATAATAAATGATCGTATAATACAATAACATTATTATTACAGCAAGAAAATATAATATTGAAAGATACTACGAAGCTAGGCATGCTGTCACGTACGAGTATGATGAATTAGAGGAAGAACGTTTCGAGAAGTCTGAATATCAAAAGTAATCGAAAGCGGTTTTTTTAAAAATTATATTTTGTATGATGATTTTTTCTATGTTATTGATATGTTATATTTTATCGATGTATTAAAGTTTTTCAAGTTAACTCTGATTTATTTTTATTTGTAGATTCAGTAGTTTTCTTTAATGTTTCAAAAAGGGAACGAAGTTAGAGGCCAGGAATCAAGTTGCTGTTTTAGCTTGCTACAAAATCGCATACTTAATTGCGAGGGAATGCAGCCTATTCTCAGAAGGACCTTCCGCGAAGCCGTTCTTGCGTAATACTGCTGTTAAATTTAACATGACCTACGTCTCAACTCGAACTGTAAGGGTTACGTTTTTGTACAAACTTCTTACGACTGCTCATCACTAGTGGCGAAACACGGACGAGCTGGGTCGCACAGGTCAGACCGCATTGTCCTAACACTTCCTTCTTATCATGTTGCAGTACACTCCGTCTCAAAAATCGCTAACATTATACACGAAATGTGTTAATTATGTAAATGATTTTACTTATAAGTATATGGTATTATTGTACTACAATTAATTATCTTTAAATTAATTATCCACAATCATTAAAGTTGCTCAACACAAGATAGGCCTGTTGTCTCTTCCTCACTCGGTTCTTCTGATCAGAGCTCTTCCTCAGTCGAACTGTGACTAATATTTTCTATACCTTCAATCAGAAACTGTTCAGTTGTTCAGTTGTTTTCCACTACAATATTTTGTTTTTATTGTAATGCTGTTCCTCAATTTTGTCCACATGTCGGCATATGGGCGTATTGTCATTTTTCCACTCCTATTTCTTCGAACCGTTTATTGCAAATTAATACAGAAATCCGGCACCGCATAGCTCTGTCACCTGAGCCGCTTACCAGCCGATCCGGAGTTGCGCTCGGGCGTGGGTTCGATTCCCACTTGGTCTGATTACCTGGTTGGGTTTTTCCGCGTTTTTCCCAACCGTAAGGCAAATATCAGGTAATCTATAACGAATCGTCTGCCTCATCTTGCTATCACCAATCTCATCGACTCTAATCTAGTAGTTGATACAGCGTCCTCCCCAAAGGTATTTTTTTTTCCGGCCTCCCAACTAACACCATACATTTCTGGATTTCCTCATACGTGCTACAAGCCCTGCCCATCTGAAACGTCTGGATTTACTATTCCTAATTTTGTTAGATGAAGGATATGGTGTGTAGTTCTACGTTGTGTAACTTTCTCCATTCTCCCGTAACTTCATCCCTCTTAGCCACAAATATTTTCCTAAGCACCTTATTCTCGAACACTCTTAGCCTCTGTTCCTCAAAGTGAGAGTCCAAGTTTCATAACCATACAGAAGACCCGTAATATAACTGTTTTATAAATTCTAACTTCCAGGTTTTTTGAGAGTAGACTAGATGACCAAAGCTTCTCAACCGAATAATAAGACTATTCCTATATTTATTCTGCGTTTAATTTTCTCTGGAGTGTCATTTATATTTGTTACTGTTGCTCGAAGATTTGAACTTTTCCACCTTTTCAAAAGATAAATTTCCAATTTTTATATTTCCATTTCGTACTATGTTCTGGTCATGAGACGTAATCATATACTTTGTCTTTTCGGGATTAACTTCCAAATCGTCTATTTACTTACTTCAAGTAAAATTCACGTGTTTTCCCTAATCTTTTGTGGATTTTCTTCAAATATATTCATGTCATCGGCATAAACAAGCAACTGATGTAATCCGTTCAATTCCAAAACCTCCCGGTTTTCCTGTACTTTCCTAATGGCATAATCTAGGTCTAGAGCAAAGTTGAAAAGTAAAGGTGATAGTGCTTCTCCTTGCTTTAGCCCACAATGAATTGGAAAAGTATATGATAGAAACTATACGGATTCTGCTCTACGTTTCACAGAGATACATTTTAATTTAATCGAACTAGTTTCTTGGGAATTCCAAATTCAATAAAACTATTATATGGAAATGTGCATTAGAGAAAGGAAAATGGTTTTCCAAGTATGCAATGTTATAGTCTCAAAAAAATGCTTTAAGTAAACTTTTAGAGAAAAGGAGAAAAAACGGGAAAAATTATCCATTTATAACATAGTAGGAAAGAGCAATTTACATTCGTTCTATTGTCGATGTTGTTCAGTTTCTAATGTCTAATCAGCTGTCATTAAGAGATGATAGAAGATGAGGAATGTTGGGCAACGATTGCAGTGGTTTCTTTTTATAGCTTTTTTAATTTTCAATAAATAAAGATAAAAGATTTGCTGAAATAGCAACATATACAATTCAAAATGCCAAATACACTAGCCTAAACCTTCAAAATGAAATAATTCTTGTAATGGCTGACACACTTGTCGAAACAACAATGGACAGAATTAAAAACAGTGCCTTTGTTTCAATATTGGGTGATGTTGAAGATCTGGCAATTGCTTTTCGACATATGTTTAACATGAAGCCTACAGAAAGGTATACTGCTGTTTTAGGGCTTAAATCTTAAGACGAAGAGAATATAGATGGTAATATTTTGGAGACACTAAGAAAAGTAGGATTGAATTTAGACCAAATAATTGTACCCTCATATGATGGTGCGTCAGTGATGATAAGTAGGTCTGGATGTGTCCAAGTTTTAATTTCAAGAGCTCTCAATCGCCACATTATATTTCTTCATTGCTTCAGTCACCAGCTTCTTTTGGTTACTGTTCATAGAACTGGAGCAGTCCCTGATCAATTCAGGGATTGCTCCAATTTTATTATTTGATATATGTGAACAGTTATATGTGTTCTGAAAAAAAAGTCGTAGTGCTGAAATTATGAATGCTAAACTTTGGAAAGGTTAATGACACAGGTCACCTCCAATTACTTCGAGTTATGAAGTCTGAGAAAAAGCATTTTTTCTACTCTTTTCACAGTTTGTCACCAGCATATGATAACTTTGGAAGTCATAAAATGGAAGCAGTTGGATTGCTTAAAGAGATATAAAGTCTCGGTTTTTTTAATAACTCGGCCTTTTTTCATAAACTTTTTAAAAAAACCTAAACTAGAATTAACCACATCACAATGAAGGAAACGCAGTCATACAGTATCCCAAAAGTATCAAGACAGTATTGATGCAAGTGTGAATTTTGAGCCATCTTTTGAGAGTGAAGCGCAACACTTGAAAAGTACTGTATTTTATTCAATGTTGGATTATTGCAGCTGGGAGTTCCAAGCAAGATTTCAAGGGAAAGAAAATGTGACTCTTGTCTGTCCCCACCCAAATTTATGATGCCCACCCCTCTCAAATACAATAAGCAGGCTATGGGCATGCGGCTGACTACACTAAGGTTCGCTGCATTCCCAGGTTTAAAGCAGGCAACTCCCCCCCTCCCTCGTCCTTAGACCAGCCCCCTCCGTGCCTCGGGGAATGCTATGTAATGATGACGAAATGATGCAGATGCTTAATATGGGGGAAAAACTCTATTGATAGAATTAATAGTCGAATGGAAATTTTCATCTGCATGTCCTAGTCACGAAATAATGGAGTCCATCTCTGTAATGATCTTACTGGAGGTTTACTGGAGGTTAACTCAGAAACTAAACATTTCCGGGCCATTGCTCACATAACCTAATTCATCTCTACATGTTGGGAAATGACTTTTTAAATTTTCCCTCTACTTTTGTAAACACCCTGTGTAACATAATAAGAATTTTGGCATCAGCGGATATACTGTAAAAAATATTATTTTGGTTAGTATAACGAACAGTTGCTTTCGGTCGTAAGATGTTATTGAACATATTTATAAGATGAATTTTTCATTTTTGTCTCCTCTACAGTCCCTAAGGTTTTGTAAAACTTATTCTGTATACAGGAGATAGATATACTACATATTAACAATTTATGATTTTCGTAGGGAACTTCGAAATACAGATGGAAGAGCAAATGGATTCGGTTTATCCTTCACTTTATCCACTAAACAGGAGCCTAGCTGAAGAAGTTGAGAGATTGTTTTCTAACTGCTGTTTGTCACTTGAAACTGAAGGAGGTAAGATATTTCAATATAATTTCTTAAATGATTAGTTGATATTACTTTAATTTCTACACTTAAAACTTATTACGATAATTAATTGTCATTATTACAGACATTATTCTGTAGGACAAATTAATAAAATCTTTAATATTCTCATAGCTAGCAGTGCATATTACTGTGCACTTAACTGCGGAATCCCGGCCAGTCAGTCACTCAGTTGAGTGCGCCCCTTGTGTAATGGCAGTTGACTTAGACATGAAACGTCAACGTATTATGCCTAACTTGGAGTCAGGCCACAAAGGGAAACACCGATGGAGGATAATTCGATCCGGTGCTGTGGATTGAATTCGGCGTAGCTCAGTGGTCAGAGCGCTTGGTACGTAGAACCAAGGACCCGGGTTCAATCCCCGGCGCCGGAGCGAATTTTCTCCTCAAATATTAATTGTCAATATTACAGATATTATTCTGTAGGACAAATTAATAAAATTTTAAATATATTATTATGATAAGTTTTTTCTTGACCAGAAATTCTTAGTCAAACGTAATTTCAATGTGCTTAGGAGTATGAACTTGTTATTAACTGGTTTTATTTTGTTACTTATTTCATCATCATCATTATTATTATTTTTAACAGCTCTCCTTTTTATTTTTACATATAATTTCTCTACATAATCACTTTTCATAAATTTGATATAAGCCTACTTTTCATAATATATTAGTGTCCACAAGTGCTTATTGTTCGGAAATAATAATTATAATAATAATATTATTATTTATAATCTAATTACGAGGCTATTCCAAAACTGTCGACATTGTTGAACCCACGGATTGTGGTTTAGGGCCCTTACACACAAGCCGCTTTTTGCAGTCGACCTTAGCGGCTTGTCGCGGGTATGCAGTCGGTAATGTATTTAAATGGAAAACGCCAGTTGCTTTACACACGAGCGCTGACCCCGACTGCAGCCGCTGTCTTGCAGTCGATCCCTGCGACTGGCGGCAGCGTTTTCTGCTTACACACGGACGACTTTTAGCCGCCAAGGTCGGCGACACGCAGTGGTCCAAACGTAAATCTAACTGGATATAATTAATATATTTTCACCTATTTAACAGATTATCATGTAACTTTGTACAGTAGTTACAAGTAGTACTTTTTTTTTGTATACAAACTCTGATTATGTTTGTACCTGCATAAACGAAACTACTCGCTATACTAGGAGGTGCGTTTAGAAAAAATTGATAACTTTTTTCCTATTTAACAGATATTCATGAACCTCTGTACAGTAGTTACGGGTAGTAGACTATATTTGTTTTGTATACAAACTTTGATAACGTTTTTATAAGGGAAATTACTCCTTATGGGATGCACCTAAAGAAAATTAATAACTTTTCTCCTATGTAACAAATTTTCATAAAACTTTGTGCAATAGTTTCGGTTTGTATATTTGTTTTGTATACAAACTCTGATTACGTTGGTACAAGGGGAACTACCCCTTACAAAGAATGTATTTAGAGGAAAATTAATAACTTTTCTCCTATTTAACATATTTTCATAAAACTTTGTGCAATAGTTTCGAGTAGTCTATTTGTTTTGTGTATAAACTGATTACGTTGGTAGAAGAGGAACTACCCCTTACAGGGGGGTGTACTTAGAGAAAAATTAATAACTTTTCTCGTATCTAACAGATTTTCATGAAACATCTTTTAGCCGCCAAGGTCGGCGACACACAGGGTCCAAAATGTAAATCTAGCTGGACGTAATAACGTTTCTTCTATTTAACAGATTATCATGTAACTTTATAGAGTAGTTACAAGTAGTACATTTTTTGCATACAAACTCTGATTACTTTGTACAAACGAAACTACCCGCATGTAGAGAAAATTAACAACTTTTCTCCTATTTAACATATTTTCATTAAACTTTGTACAGTAGTTACAGGTAGTACATTTGTTTTGTACCCATATACAAACTCTGATTACGTTGGTACAAGGGGAACTTCCCTTTACAGGAGGTGTATTTAGAGAAAAATTAACAACTTTTCTCCTACTTAACAGATTTTCATGAAATGTTGTATAGTAGTTATAGGTTGTGTATTTTTGTGTACAAACTCCGATAATGTTCGTGTGAAAGAAACTACTTCTTATAGGCGCTGAATTTAGAGAAAAATTAATAACCTTTCTCCTATTTAACAGATTTTCATAAAACTTCGTGCAATAGTTTCATGTGGTATATTTGTTTCGTGTACAAACTGAGATTACGTTTGTATAAGGGGAGCTATCTCTTAAAGAGTGTGTATTTAGAGAAAAATTAATAACTTTTCTCCTATATAACAAATTTTAAGAGGTATTATAATATTTATGAAGGTGTAATTGATGGCTCAATGACTTTGCATAAAAGGACGAAATCATTCTCCTCTAATTCTGTGAGGTTTACTATTTTCATTGCTGGTGTCGTTTGAGAAATGCTCCAGAACCTTCTCATGCTTTCGAAAACATAATTGTCTTGTATCGACCGAGGATAGGGTTATTCAGAAGTCGGGGTAGTTTCTAAAGCGCAGAAACTATGTGAAATAAGGTGTATAACTTCTCTAAAAAAGAAACTGAGCTACCCTAAAAAAAACTAGGACGTGAGATTCCTTTCTCCATATGGAGGAAAACCATTTATTAAAATCCCAGCATTTACGACATTTCGTAATTTAAGGAAGCGTTGTTACATTTAACAATTTCAGTTTTCTAAAATTTATATAAATTTGATTTGGATACAACTATTTCAGTTATGGGCTCTAAACAATGACTGCTAGGAGCCCCAGTATTTTCAGATACAAATCCCGTTTAACGGACATAGCCTACCTATGGAAGTGATATAATTACAGTACCTCGGGGGCGGATTCATATGCACTAAAAATGACAAAATATGCATGCACGTATGTTTAAAAAAACCAGGACATATGCACTAAAATTAACAAAATATGCACTATTGAAATAAAAAAAAAACTATTTTATTTCAAGGAATTTACTATTATTGATAGTTACTCTATTATAGTCTACATAAGAATATCGAGACACCACGAGTTGTTAAAGTTGCGTGTCCTTCAATCCACTGATAAGCAGTACACTTTCGGCACATTTTTCGTTAGACATTGTTGATAAAACTAATTCAAAATTAATTATTTTCGTGTGGCTAAGCTGTTATAAAATACAATCATGGGCGGAGAGAGAACAGCAAAACCATAAATCCCCATATAGAGAGATTATGGGGGACATAATTTACCTTCTCTCCCGTTATAGCTTGACCTTGGTACAGTATATCGGAATATAATCATTTAATAAAGGTATTGTAAAAGAAAGTAAAATTGTAACAAAATACACAGATAATTTTACTTTTTTTCCTTTTGTACGGAGGAGGGACCTGAAGGTTGCACTGCAGCCTGAGGCTTATTGTGCTTGCCATCCTATTCTGTGAATGACTGGGTAGCCGAACGGTCGCGCTCTTGTACAAGTACAGCACGCCGCACCGTGAACTTAATCCGGGCTATTGTATGGATGATGATATGTGAATTAATGATGGCGTAATGAGTCGCAGATCCAACACCGAAAATTACCCAGTAATTCTGCCTCAGTTGGTTGAGGAAAAACTCCGGAGAAACCCCAACCAAGTTACTTGTCCCAATCAGGATTTGAACCTGAGCCCGCTCGTTTCATGGTCAGACGTGTTAACCATTACTCCACAGCGGTGGACCAATTTTACATTTGCTTTATCTGTTTATTTAAAAAAGCAAGATGTCATATGAAATGTAAAAGCAAGATATCATATGAAATGTAAATTCTAATTATTTTATTTAATCTCGTCTTTAAGTTTACACATTACACCGGGATCACTTTTCTTTTTTCTGCATTGTTGTCCAGTATGTTATTTACTTGCAGAGTTCTAACACACGAGTACTAGCTGTTATTAAAAAAAAAACATTACAGTACTTCCGTTCCTCAAATGAGGTATAGAAATTCTTATACAGGGTGTATCTATATATGTGTCCATAAATGTGAGGGCGTATTCCTGACACCAAAACATAACAAAAAGTTCATATGAACATGGGTCCGCAAACCCTTCGTTAGGGAGTTATGGAAGGAATTTCCTTTAGTGGCCCCTTTATTCACCTCAAACTTGCATTATTCCCACTTTCTTCATTACAGTTGGTCACGACATTTGTTTTGTTTGCGTGCAAACGTTTTTCCACAAGGTAAGTGCCTCCCAGGGTACCTTTCTGCATAAAGTTGACGTGCTGCTACCGTATTCCTATCTGCTAGGTCATAAATGTCATTTTTTTCACTGAAACCTCTTGTGATGTGATGAATGTTACTGTGAATAACACAAAACAGAACAAAAGGCAATTAGACAAATAAAACAAATGTCATGACAACTGTAATGAAGAAAGAGGGGAAAAATGCAAGTTTGAGATTAATTACATAATCAGGGGTCTCTATAGGACATTCCTTTCATATAACTCTCTAACAAAGGGTTTGCGGACCCATGTTCATATGAACATTTTGTTATGTTTTGGTGTCAGGAATATGCCCCCACATTTATGGACACATATAGAGATACATCCTGTATATTCAGAAATTTAAAATACATATGCCTATTATAGTCCAGACACATGATCTGAAGACATTAATTCGTCAATTTAAGCACAGAAAGTTAATCATAAACAAAAGCAAGAAAAAAACTTTTGAATTCAATATTTTCTAACGTTAATTGACATGTCACCATAATAAAATGAAATATTCTGATTTGCCAGTAGGCAAATAAAACACAGAAAATTGCATTATCATATTTATATTAAGCATTTTCTTGACAGACGGCAAAATTCGATTTTAGCGAACCCAAAAGTGTCTTAGCAAAACTTTCTGTAACTTCCGCGCCGATCATTTTGCAGCGTTCCTGTGGCCGGGAGGAAAGAGAAGGTCTTAAGTCATTTTTTTGTGAAAAGGAGAATTTGATATATTCTGAAAGCGGAAACAATTCTCTACAATCTGGCAAAACGGTTAAAGTCAAATAAGACTCCTGACTGGATTTATAGAGCGTTACCAAATGTCTAAGTACTTTTTGAATCGAGCACACACAGAATAAAGGGCTTAAGAATATTTATTTCAATACTTTATTCCTTTTTATATTATAAATATCTCATTTTCACAAAAAATTAACTAAGATCTTTTTTCTCCCGGCCACAGTTTGAAGTAGAAGATAATGCGGCTTCTTGCTTTGATTATCTGTTCTTTTAATCTCAACTTCCATCCATCATAACTCAATATTACATATTTTCAGAGTCAGCAATGCATTTTTATGGAGTGCTTTGTTGATTTCCGCGAAATAATCACAATGATTCGCCGACAACAGTGCACTGTCTGCATGTTGTCAGATTGCCATAAAAAAGTGTTCAATGTCTGCGTTTTTTTCTGTATTCCATTTTCCCGATTTTCCGTGTTAAACTTGGTTTAAACACCAGATCTCTAAAAAAGAAAAAAATAACGAAATTTGTAAATGCGCGAAAAGCTGTAATATGCATTAACCCCTTAAATATGCATGTATATGCACTGTAAATCTTGACCTTTGGTTACAAATAACTTGTAATGCATTTATATAATGGTAGCATGTGGTTTACAAATAAGGAATAAAACGTGTAAATATGCTAAAATCCACCCCCTACTAATTACACTAATAAAAATCGTTCTAAATTACCCTAAGCCAATCTGTTCAATTATTTCTGCCTTAAATGAATAAATAAAATATTAGTTTCATGACTGAAGTAATCTAACATAAGACAGTTATTTTGCTTATATTTTCCCACAAAGCTTATTACAGTTTAAATAAAATAATGTTGCCGACACACTCTCGGGGAGAAAAAAATAAAAAGAGAAGAAAATGAAAATTCATATTTAAAATGCCTTCCAAATTAGGGACTAACAGGCATTTGAAAATGACTTTGTACATTCTTTGTGGCTTACTTTTTCGAACTTCATTCGAAACTATTATGCATGATAGAATTTTCTTAAATAGCATAATTCGATGTATCTGATGGTCTTTTCACTGTATGGGTTGTGAATTTAAGTAGACAGTTCATTATAAATTCATTGAGCGCTTTCTTGAGGCTAGAAACATTTCCAAGTCAGTTCGATTGGGTGCTTAGCTTTGTTTAGTGCAGGGTTGCAGAACTGAGGAAGAGCATGGGGAAAGAGTTCGTTCCCCATCCACAATCCCCGGGCCTTGAATTACGTATCTGTGATGTCCGCAAGCACACTGAATACACATTTCCTCTCCCCTATCATAACCAATGACGTGTGAGGGTGAAGAAAGGGATGAGTCACGTGTTCCCGACACAATTGTAGCACACTTTTGCATCCCTGGTTTAGTGGTTGCCAGAAGTGCCTCACTGGAGTTTAATAGGCCACAGTTTAACCCTTTGATAAAGTCGCCTTATAATATGGGGCTAAAGTGTCTAATAATTACGTTGAAGAAGAGTATAAATCGCGATACCGGCTCTATTTTTCATGTATTTGATTTTTTTAAATTGTCACTTCACTACAATTTCTAGAATAATTTACTTTTCATATAGCCTACATTTTTTTTAATCAGATACAAGCCTTGAGACCAGAAGAATTTATTCTTGGTATCTTTTTAAAGCCAGACCCAAAGAAAGGAATATGGAAATTGAACAAAATTCCAACAAATTTGAGATCTAGGGCTGCTTCCTGTAATTTAAGCAGTGTGTCCAGGAGAAACGGTAAATATCCTGATAAATCATAGTAACGATAATTTTGAACAAAAAAAGTTCATATGAATATCGAACGGTTATCGAGATAAAATATTTGAATGTGAAAGTAAAGAAAAAGAGTTTTGTTTATATATATATAAACAAAACAAATTATATATATATATATATATATAATTTAATGTACCGAAGTACATAAGATGTTTCCATGCAGATATTCTGCGTCATCGTACGATGAAAGAATAGTGGAACGGAGAAAAATTCTCTCCGGCACCGGGATTTGGACCCGGGTTTTCAGCTCTACGTGCTGATGCTTTATCCACTAAGCCATGTTTTATTCCATGTTATTTCTTCTTCAGTAGACGAAGATTTTACAATACATTCTCAAAAATTCCATCGTCCGCCTCAATAGTTTCAACTCGGTGTGAGAAGAAATGTTGCTCGTCGAAGATCATCGTGACGTTCCTTGACGCAGCAACTGCATCCATCATCGAGCGAGCATCTCGTGTCACTCGTATATTACCTTCACTTCTGTATACCCTATTTTATTTCAAGGAGTGCAGTTCGGTGGGTCCTTTGAACACCCACTTACAGATTTATGACTTCCTACACAAACAACTCTGACAATTCCATCCTGTCCCCTCGTCCCAACATTGCACAGTTGCCACAATCCTGGTGACCTTCGAAATTATGCAGTGAAACTGACGGGATTCTTGAAATTGGGAAAAGATGCGGCAACTCTGCCTCCACGTGGATTTGACGGGCACCTGTCAATTCTTCTGAACGAGGGTTGTGATTGGTTACTAACAAGAGAAGACAATATTTCCGTCACAGTAAGGAAGACATTTATTTATAACAATCAATTAGTAGGGGGCAGTAGGTCTGTCGGCAAAGTCTTTTCTATGAAACTGCACTCCATGAAAAAAAATAAAGTATACACTTCACGTCCACACCTGTGGAGTAACGGCTAGCGCGTCTGGCCGCGAAACCAGGTGGCCCGGGTTCGATTCCCGGTCGGGGCAAGTTACCTGGTTGAGATTTCTTCCAGGTTTTCCCTCAACTCAATATAAGCAAATGCTGGATAACTTTGGGTGCTGGACCCCAGACTCATTTCACCGGCATTATCACCTTCATCTCATTCAGGCGCTAAATAACCTAAGATGTTGATAAAGAGTCGTAAAATAACCTACTAAAATAAAAAAATATACACTTCACTTCCTTCATGCAACTCCATAAATAAAAAGTTCAATGAGTTGAAGTGTGGAAATGTTGGTGGCCAGAGAATTGTACTTCCACGATCAGTCCACCGATTTGTAAATTTGATGTTGAGATGGTTTCTTAGGCAGTGCCAATGACAAAGGACTCCGTATGCTGAAAGTACATAACACTCCGTGTAGCCAAAGGAACGTCATCTAGTAGTCCTGAAAATGTACAGTCCCCCCAAGAAAGAATGAGACGACTCTTGGTGATGCGAAACTAAGTTCTATAACGCGGTTCACAAGCAGAAGACGTCTGCTGTGCATGCGTATTTTCACCCTACTCCAAAGATACTCCAGTGGTCCCTGTTTACGTCCATGATATTTTATCGTTTATGGAAGTATGGAAGGTACTGTGTGACAAAAAAGTCACTTTCCAAAGGGGTCGTCTTCGTTACAAGATCTTAAAACGCAGTACTGAATTACTTTGGATCTCGTGATTCGATCTCCATGAAAATGTCAGTGTTGTTACAATACCAATTTCACAGTCAAAGATAATTAATTTTAGAACACAAGTTTATTATGCTTTTTTTATTAATAATAATACCAGGTATTGTGTGTTCACTGTATAAGACTTGCTGAACTTTGTAAAATATGTATAGACTAACTCGTCAATTTAATTAATACCGCTTATCTGTTTCATATGTGTTAAACATTGATTCTTTAGCTTTTCCTTCGATAATATCTTTCTTTGCGGCTAGTTTTATTGTATTCAAAGTGAAGAGTTCGGAAACAACAAGTGAAGAAAAGTTACTTAATTACATAAGTATTTTACTGTAGAATAATAAACCATATTGTAAATCAAGTTGCAATTAAACCTTCTTCTATTGCAAGATCTCACCATTCAAAGTTGACTGCCACCTTATGTTAATATGAAAACGGTAGTATTGAAGGAACATTATTTTCAGGAGTCGTAGGCCTAATAATTTTGATACTCAAGTGATGAGTTTATTTTCATACTGTATTTAGTTAGATACGCGTACGGTATATAGTTCTGCCACAAATACAAGAAAATTGTGTTTATCTGTATGGAATAATATCAGTAAATTCTGAATTGTGACTGTACGCTAGAAACCAGACAAATTAATGACATACGGCACAACACAACATTTTCACACAGACGTACGGTGGCAGTCAACTTTGAATAGTGACATTTTTATAAGTTATAAGAAGGTTTGGAACTGGTCATCCTATCCCATTATCTCCTGTCCTAGTTGTCTAGTAAGTGTTGCCTTCTTGGCAGGGTGCGAATTAAGATTTCTAATGAGGGGGGGGAATAGAATCCTAGATAGAGAATACCACATATAAAATTTATTATTATTATTATTATTATTATTATTATTATTATTATTATTATTATTCTCATTCTCATTTGATACGGCTCAACGCTTGGTCGCACTGAGTTGCTTGTCTTGCATCTTGATCATAATAATAATTATATCCATGAGGAGGCTTAAGATAAGTTGGTAATGCCTAAGTTATTGATTGTTGTCAGCTTGCCGATAATAATACATCAATATTATTTTCTTTGCTTACTTTATACTGTACTTTATAAAGTATACTCGAATTAAATCAATTACATTTTTGAGGAGGGATAGAAGTTATCCCTGGCAGGGATATTAATATGAATTTATGAGAGGGGGATAACTTTCCAAAAGGGGGGAAATCCCCCCATTCCCCCCGTTAATTCGCACCCTGCTTCTTGGTATCACTTGTGAGGATCAGACCTGTCTTCGGGTAGGACTAAACAACAACAATAACGACGACGAAGACGTTTGATTACAACTCGCTTCACAGCAGAGTCCTGCAGACTGGCCCTTAGCGCAGCACTGGCAGTCCTAATGCTTAAGCAGCCCAGCCCACCCAAGACCAACACTGCTTGGCGCGGCCGCTTCGTAGCCCAACAAGCTGGGTTACGCAGCCCAACTTAGCCCACCGCACTAATCCGGTGACGTCATCCCACCAGTTGATTGCATTCTACTCCTTTCCTGCTTGTGCTTGGCGTGTGGCATAAGCATACAGGACACAGTACAAAATTAAAATATTTTCCACTGATGTCGAACACGGATATAAAAACTGTCCCTATGATACTTTTTGAAATTTTCATCCGACTTTGTATTTTTAAACTTTCTAGCAGCGATTTTCTCCTTCACTACTTTTTATCTAGAGAGATTGTATTTTAGAAAGTATGCTTTCACGGCCGGTGTCTGTGATCTTTTTCCGGGCTGCTATTACACTGTCAAAGTTTTTTGCAAAGATCTTTTTATAAAATATATATTATACAATATATGACAGTGTAATGGGTTTTCTTTTGTAAAAGTTCCTTTGATAAAATATCTTTTATTAAATGTAAGTGCAGCTTGTTATCTTTGATAAAAGATTTCTATACCTTGAAACAAATATGGCGGAACGTAAATATAACTAGGTTGTTGCTACCACAAAAATTCTGATATCGGAGTATGAAGCAAATGAAATGTAAATAAATAATTTTTATAATATAATATTAATATTATTTGGGCTAATCCGGAAATGCATATAGAGTGTTAGTTGGGAGGCCGGAGGGAAAAATATCTTTGGGGAGGCCGAGACGTAGATGGGAGGATATTAAAATGGATTTGAGGAAGGTGGGATATGATGATAGAGACTGGATTAATCTTGCACAGGATAGGAACCGATGGCGGGGTTATGTAGGGCAGGCAATAAACCTGCGGGTTCGTTAAAAGCCATTTTTAAGTAAATATGTTACAATAATTTGTATAACTTTTCAAGTCCTCTCATTGTAAGTCTTTCAATAAGTTCTGATGTATACCTCTCTTATCACGTCTTGCAATCCATGGTTTAACCCCTGACCACATATTTGTATTGTGATCAGGAGTTTAACCCAAAGGCGTTTCTTTCTCAGTAACATGCATACTGTAATAGCCTAATTGAACTAATTGCAGCTAAACAAGCATAATACTGTTATTTATTCATGATGTTATAAACTTAACGCGTAAATAATAGTACGGTATAAACAAATCATATACTTAACGCGTAATTATTAGTATCAACTAATCCACGGAAAGCGTGTTTTAAATGATTTTATGTAGTGTAATATACCCCAAATCCTATCTTTCATCAAAGATCTTTGATGAAATATTTTATCATAATATTCTTTGTCAAAGAACTTTGATAGTGTAATAGTAGCCTCACGGAGACAGTATTTCTTTGCGATGCACCATTATTTGGACTCATCTTGAAAAACAGAAATCAAAAACGAAAGCGTTTGAAACAGTAGCTGATCGTTGATCGAACCGCATACACAAGCACAAACCCGCGCCAACTCAATTCATAAGTAACTGATAGAAGCGGAAGCTTGGGCTTATGCTTTGATACAAACAAGTTCACCGCAATAAACCGCTCCACAAGCAGTCCGCCGCGACCCGTGCGGTGGTGCAGGGTGACGTCACGGGCTAGTTTCGTGCGACACTGCTTAGCCCAGTGACGTCAGTGGGGTATCAGCCCGTGGATTTGGGCCGATTTGCTCGACTCTGCTTCACAGTCCATCGCTGTGGAGTAACCGTTAGCATTCCTGACCGTGAAACGAGCGGGCTCGTGTTCAAATTCTGGTTGAGGAAAGTTACTTTGTTGAGGTAATTTTTTAGTGTTTTCTCTCAATCTATTAATAGAAAATGCTGGGTAACTTTCGGCTCTGGACCCTGGATTCATTTCGCTGTCATTATCACCTTCATTTCATTCAGACGTTAGATAAGTTGATAAAGCGTCGTAAAATAAAAAGTTTAAAAATTGCTTTACACCGTGATTTAATTTTTCTACGTAAAATACTTCTCTGGGTACGTTTTACTGCTATTCAACGTACACTCTTAGACAAAAAAAATGACCGGACTCTTAAAGCGTAAATTTGTCTAAGTTCCGTTCGGCTGTGCGCCTGATACACAAGACTAAAATCAGAGTAGTAAGGACGAAACCAGCGAGATCCAAGAACATACTCTTATATCGGCAAACAACGGTTTGAATTGTGTATGTCATAGCTCCGTGGTAAAACTCTGACTTCACACGCAGAAAACCCGTGTTCGTATCCGACTTCGTATAAGTATATATTTGTTTCATTTTATTTTTTTTCTAGCTAGAAATAAATGATACATTTATTAACGTGCACAGGAGTTTGGATTAGTTGAAAAATTAAATAAAAACATTCAGTAATATCGGAGACTTCTTCCTAATTACCCTTGAATTAAAACAGATGCTCAGTTCTTGGACCTTCTCCCTTCTCATTAAGGAGTATTTGTTCAGTTACTAAAAGTAGTGGTGGTGGTGGTGCAACAACTAGAATAATAGCAATAATAATCATAATGTTAATAGTATTGCAAAAACGAGATGAATAATGTTAAAGACAAAACCAATGCGTTCCAGATATTGGCTACACTCGTAAATAGTGCCGTTACATATCTGCTTTGTCTAGTCTGCTCGGGAAAGAGTACAAGTCAAAATATACAACTTTTCAGTACAATCAATTTAATGATTCACAATCTTACTGTTTGCTAATGTTTCATACTATAAAACTGATTTTTACATATTTATTGCATGGAAATGAATACTTTGAATTAAACTAGAGAAACTCTTATGAAATTATATGGAAATAAAGAAAAGCTGACTTATACTGTCTGGACCACAATCTCTCAGTGACTTATACTAAAGTGACCCAGTCAAAAGTACTAACTTATCAATATTTTAATAGTCTTGCTACTAGTAACAATGAAGTAATTAACAACTTTCTTTCCAGACCATGACCTTTTTGCACTAAAGCAATAAAAATAAAATTTCTCTCCATTAAACAAAGTCTATAAACTGGAGCCTCCGAGAACTATCTTCATTCAGTATCTATCAGTCAGTGGTTATAATGCTATTTGCTATCACTGGGAATAAAACATTTGAAAAAATTAAAGTGATTCGAAATGTCATCACCTGGCTGGAATATTAATTTAACTAAACATCAGAGAAATCATCATCCTCATCACAATACACATCTCGGGCCCCTGTGGTCTTCAGTGTCATAGAATTCATGCAACACTGGATTTAGCCTATCAATATCAGAAGGTCCGAAGATTTTTTTTCTCTTTTGACACAGGCAAGGTACTCTGAAACAACTTTCTGCATACAAATCAACTTCTATCTGACCTCTTCACAAAACACAGATGGTCCTGAATGGTTCTTCCTAATTTAGAGAGGTTTTGGACAAAATACTTTTTGTCTCCTTAACGTAGCAGAGTCATTTGATAACATGCCAAAGAAAAGTATTACCATTAGTGTCTTTTGTTCTCATCATATACTTACTTACTTACTTACTTACTGGCTTTTAAGGAACCCGGAGGTTCATTGCCGCCCTCACATAAGCCCGCCATTGGTCCCTATCCTGAGCAAGATTAATCCAGTCTCTACCATCATATCCCACCTCCCTCAAATCCATTTTAATATTATCCTCCCATCTACGTATCGGCCTCCCCAAAGGTCTTTTTCCCTCTGGCCTCCCAACTAACACTCTATATGCATTTCTGGATTCGCCCATACGTGCTACATGCCCTGCCCATCTCAAACGTCTGGATTTAATGTTCCTAATTATGTCAGGTGAAGAATACAATGCGTGCAGCTCTGCGTTGTGTAACTTTCTCCATTCTCCTGTAACTTCATCCCTCTTAGCCCCAAATATTTTCCTAAGAACCTTATTCTCAAACACCCTTAATCTCTGTTCCTCTCTCAAAGTGAGAATCCAAGTTTCACAACCATACAGAACAACCGGTAACATAACTGTTTTATAAATTCTAACTTTCAGATTTTTTGACAGCAAACTAGATGACAAAAGCTTCTCAACCGAATAATAACAGGCATTTCCCATATTTATTCTGCGTTTAATTTCCTCCTGAGTGTCATTTATATTTGTTACTGTTGCTCCAAGATATTTGAATTTTTCCACCTCTTCGAAGGATAAATCTCCAATTTTTATAGTTCCATTTCGTACAATATTCTGGTCACACGACGTAATCTTATATTTTGTCTTTTCGGGATTTACTTCCAAACCTACCGCTTTACTTGCTTCAAGTAAAATTTCCGTGTTTTCCCTAATCATTTGTGGATTTTTCTCCTAACATATTCACGTCATCCGCAAAGACAAGAAGCTGGTGTAACCCGTTCAATTCCAAACCCTCTCTGTTATCCTGAACTTTCCTAATGGCATATTCTAGACCGAAGTTAAAAAGTAGAGGTGAACCACTGCTCATAATTTTTACATTTTGCTCCTGAAGTTCGTTTTGTGCAATAATCAACGCGTTAAAATAGTGAACATCCCATATACAGAGTGGAAGTTAAATAGTCCTGCAGAATTGAAAGGGACAATAGGACGATAGAAAACCTATATTACGTTTTGTAATTAACTGCACGGTTAATTAGAAAATTAAGTTGGAAGTTCCAGCAGTCTGGCAACCTCGCCGCTCACAAGTCTCTCTTTTCGTTTCATAATACAGATGTAAGGGGGCAACAAACTCTGCGTACGTGAACTGTCTCGCTTCTAACGTTGCGATATGGTTGCATCATTCAGTGGTTTTTAAATTAAATTGATATGAAAAACCGTGCACGCTATTGAAATACGCCAGAGGTATAAATGATTTTTTATTAGATTTTCTATCGATATGGACAAAAATCACGATCCAACTCGCAATAGTTATCGAATAAGAGTGTTAAACATCTGGGGGGGGGGGGGAAACATTTTTTTTTTCTGAGAAAACTTTCTACCAATATGGTATTACAGTTTTTTGTTGCATACACCATGAGCTACTCGCTCTAAAAATCTGCAAGGTTATTTCACTTCCACTCTGTATAGTGCAATAAGAAGTTAAACGTGTTGTGGCAATTGTTTGTCTAGACTAGACGAGTGATTTCCGTAGCATATCAGCTTCTTTGATTGCATTGCGAAATACTGTAATATGGAGGTGCAATAGAATATTCACATTGCCATGTTGAGATCCTATTTTAATCGAAGTTTGGGAGTACTCTAGGAATCTTGCACCCGTCACAATGTAAAAAGGTCTCATCATGTCTTTGCAACAAAGAGACATACATGCTTTAGTCACTTTATCTTTTACTCTTTGAGGAAGCTGAGAGGGAAGACGGACTTAAAAAATTCCGAATTATACTTTGCCCTGTCACAATTTTACAAGAATGCCTACTTAAATGGAAACTTCCATTTTTTTTAAGCAGAGAAGATTAAGATAACATGACATTTAATGCATTGAACAGCATGGGTCGTTTCATAGCGCGATTCACACGATAACTTCCATAGGAAGATTGACACACCGCTCAGAAGCGTGGCTTTTCGTCTCGCCTTGGTAGCTCAAACGGCTGCCTGTTGTGAGGAAGGGAACGAGTTCGAGCCTCATCCCAGTGTGATTTTTTAAATTTATTTATTGGATAACGTTTAAAATGGAGTTTTACAGATGTTTCAGTTTATTTCACAAAAAGTGAATGGGTTATTGTTAGACTTGATCTAGAAGTAATGTTACAAGGGTTAACGGTATAGAATTCAGTTGTATCTTTTGACCACTTTCGAATATACTAGGTTTAGGGCGCAGATTACGCGAAGGGAGCCACTGTATATTTGGCGAGGAGAAAGTGTTTTTTTTTTTTTTTAAAGGAAAGAACAAGTTATTGACTACATACTGAAGAAACTAAATTTGGTGAAATGTACTGATGACATTATTTCATTGTAAGGAATATTAATGACAATTTATATAATGAACTGAAAGTAATCGAACTCGTAAGAAAGTTTCAACTAAGAACAGTCATTGATTGAATTGTATTGTATTGTAACTTTCCCAGAAAACGTGTTAATGCAATTAGAGCTTGTGAAACACCAGCATCTTGTCCTAAGTTTACACCTGGTCCCAACGGAGGAACATCCTAGGATACTAGCATGAAATGTGTGACGAAAAGTAGAGGCATTATCAAGTACGAGTAGACACAAACTAACACTCTGGTCAGCTTAATTTTGCGATAGAACTAATGTTAAACTTGGGTTTCAGAGAACATTTTTTTTTTCATAATTATTGTGCTTGTATTCTTCAAACAAAATAAATATAAACAAACTAACTTCCAATAATAGTTATTTTTGCTAGCTGGAGCCTAAAATAAGTGATAGGAGTAGGGTAATAATTATTCCACTTTTTGTTAAACTGAAACATCGGGCCCAAGACTCTGTAAAACTTCATTCTAACGTAATTAAGAAAATAAAAAGGAATTTACTAGTACGAGACTCGAACCTGCTTCTCTTTGCATAACAAGGGTATACTATAGCAGTGGTTCCCAACCTTTTTTTGGCTGACGACACACCTTACTGAAAGCCCACTATATGGCGACACACTTATTTGTTTTATTAATAATAATATAATAACAACCAGTGCTTTTCTTCCGGAGAAAAAGGTGGTGGAACTCTGTCTAGAATATATTATAGCGATCGGGCAGATGATTACTGTTCATTGCACTGGAATTTTGTCATTTTAAGCCCCTTTTCGTCCCACTACGACTTTCAAGGTCTAAGCGGAATTAAAAAAAATTATATTATACCATAGTTATTCATGCATATTTCGGTTTCATGATGAAAATGCAAGAAAAGATGCCGGAACGCCGTGCAAGCGCGTTCCGCCAGAAAAAAAGCACTAATAACAACTTCCTTGTAATGTCGAACATCCAGTGTTATAGATAGGTCGAAGTTAACACGCAATCGATTATTAAAAAAAAACAATCAGCAACTTGAGTGGCATTAGTCATTAGAAAAAACAAAGTTATATGTCAAAAAATCCAACCTATCTATGCTGGATGTCCGATAAAAGATTTTTATTATCGTTTTTGAAAACTCTCCAATTTAAATTAATATGAAGTCTGCGCTTTGTGGGTTACACAGAATTTCCCTATAAATGGCCTTAAGGTTGACAGATCAACAAGTAAATCATCCTCAAGATGCAGCAGTCTGTTCCTTTGTTTAAATTTCACTATTTTCATGGTAGAAAATACTGATTCTTACAATTATGACGTTAAAAACGGCAGTTATAAATATTTTTTTAGTTTATTTCGGCACCATCGACTGATTTAACAAAACATTTCCGCTTATAAAACACTCAAGATTGTGTTTATATTCATCGCCACGCCACGTAAAACCATATTTCAAACATCCATCACTAGATATTTACAGAACGCAGTACGTTTTTGTGAACCCTGAAGGGAATTTTCGCTCACATTATTTGAATTAGCACTGCTGTCATCTAACCCAGAACTTGATTCAGATTGTCTTTTTCGAATTAAAAATTTGTCCATGATAACATCTAAAAAAAGCAATTTTGATAAAATAGTCGCACTACCACCTGCTCACATGTATATACTGAAACTGATCAATGTGTTCTGACGATTCTAAACTCTGTTTATTACTAAGTGGAAAGAGTTGAATTACTAAGCAATGTTGCAGTGTTCACTTTCATTTGAATTATCGCCGGGCATAAAAATTAAACTGAGCATTGTTGCAGGTATTCACGTTTCATTGGTAAAGTCTGTCTCAAAATAAAATGTACCATATCAAAGACTTCGTTGTAAATAAAAAAAAATGCGCTGTAAAGAGACTTTCTGGATGGCATTAAATTTATTTTTCAATTTCAAAATTTCGCGACACACTCCATGGGGCTGCGCGACACACCGGTTGGGAACCCCTGTACTATAGTACTAGCCATTGGTTCATTATAGTTCGCTTGAGATCAGGTCAGTCGTATTGGAATCCTATGGAGCTCAGTTAGTTAGGCCTATTTGTTACTGTAGAAACGCGCTGACGTTTGGTTGCAAATGTGATGAGTGCATGACCTTTTTGTGACCTGTACAATTATTTTCATGCGTTTGTGTCCCATTTTAATGTTTAAGTTGTATGAAATTCGTTGTACAGTACATAGTTTGTAATAGTTAAGCCAGAATAATTAATAAACTTCGGAAAAAGTACTTGACTTCTTGTTGCATAAAAATACTCTAATTAAGCCGGAGGTCGTTACTTTGAACAATTCCTGTAACTGACAGTGAGTAGTGAAAGAATAATTTGTTTTCCTTTATTACAGTACCATAGTATGTACTGTACTGTACAGTCAGTCATTCCTGAATATTGCTCACTTCCTCCTCTAAGGAAGATGAAATGGGAAATTTCTTTCTTTCTTTCTCATTTATCCATTTTGTTGAGATATTTTCTATTAAATAAGATAATGGTATGCAGTATTTACGTACATTACAGGTTAACTAGTAAACTTAATGTGGCTTATCCAGAGTAATGGTTATGCATAATTTTTTTCAAACTAAATTTCTCTTTCACTCTTCTAAACAATTCTCGTCATTATTGCTTTTTAATGTTAGAACCTAATTTAAAGTTAAGTTAAAAAAAAAGTACCTGCTAGAAATTTGAATTTTCGACCTCATCCTCTGACAGAAACCAACTACAGATTGTATCACAGAGACAAAGCAATATTTTATCCGACACATTTCCAACTGTATCGCTATGCCACGTGCGGGTTTAATCAATGGCGTACTGTCTCAAAAATATTTTACTCAGTTACGTGCAAATTTGAATTCGCGGATCCCTTCACAATCCCTTACTTTTTTTTCCGGTTGAATTCTGAAACACCCTGTATATAAACATATACACGTAACCCACCCCCCCCTACACACACACACACACACACACACACACACACACACACCACTGATTGAATTGAGATTCTGACTGATATGTAGACCTACACGGAGGGAGATAATTTGTCGAGCGGGCGAAAATGTTTCTAGATCTGTAGCGCGGATCATAAGAAGCTTTAATTTTAATTACTTCTCAGCATGGATAGTAATATTTAAATAGAAAAGTGAAGCGAATATCTCAACATTTATGACCAAAAAAAAAAAAAACTCGAGGCGTTCAACTATTACGTCCCTCATTCATTGTGCATCTATTTCAGGCAGTACATCTCACTTCAGCATGAAGAAAAATTGTTTGTGTACATCATAAGGCTGTTTGGTGAAATGTTACTCGTGTCAGAGATTATGCAATCTCCTGGCTTAGTTGCCACATGATTGATGCCTTAATGGTGTCACTTATGAAGTGACAATCTATCTTCGGGCAGTTAATTGAACAACTACTAATATATGATGTTTGCATTTTATAATTCTACGCTCGCGAATATGGAGCGGAAACGCCAGTGTACAGCGCGCACATGCAAGCGTGGATAAATAAAATGTATGCACTATATTTTTTTAGCTACGGATGAATGAATATTTGACAGAGTCATATTAATTAAATAATTAATTATATCTGAACTAGTTACTTCTAAAATTAAACACTGGAATTATACAATGGACTTAAGTTACTTCTGAAAGTCTGTCTGGTGCTGCTGTCGCCTTCAGAAATATCTTGTTCTATGATAATGAGATATTTACGATATTTAACTTCAGCATACAACAGACATTCTGTTAAAGATTTCTGTTGGTAACGTAGGTTAATAATGTAGGCTGCTTTAGCCGCAACGAGTTATTTTTATTTCTTTAATCGATTTACAAATCTGGACACTCCCGGAGTTCTAGGAACAATAAAGGCTGGTTCACAATAAAACGGGAACGAGAACCAGAATGAAAACGAGAAGCAGAGGACGTGAATATGAAAATTTTTTATTAACAATAAACCGAGAACGTAGACGACTATGCATATCGATATGCATGTCAATAACGATATATAAAGTCGATATTACGCATTCTGATGTTATTTGTGTATAATTGACCAATGGCGTTCTCTCATGAGTACAAGGCAGCCAACATAAACACAGGTTAACCAACGTCGAAATTTCAACTGAAACATTTTATTAGGTACGGTACTATAAATATGCCCATGCATATTTATCACAACCTATTTTAAGTCTACCATAACGTAAAATAATTAGAGAAGAAACATTTGTAATAGAACAAAAATGAACACAACAGTAGTTATTGAATTGAAGCATGAATATGCAGTGTGTAATACAACCAATACAGTAACAAAATATAATTCACTTACGATCGGTGTTCAAAGATGCAGCTATTGAAAGCCACGTATTCTCCTTCATTTTCTCATCTTTATACGAGGCGCGTCGCTTATCGTAAACGTGAGGATTTTCCTCAACACTCAATATTAGAATCTCATCAAATAAAACTTGCTCCATGATGCACAGCACAGAACAAAATAATGCATAGGTTATGTCACGGTCTTCTTGCTACAAAATATATGACGACAAAATAGCTTTTAGATGGCAATAGAATTAATCTAGTGGGCTTTGATCGGAAACGTGAACGCCAAAGTTGAAACTTGGCCAACTCTCCGTTCCCGATCCTGGGCTCCGGCAAGCTTTTCGTTAATTGTGAATGCTCACATTTAAATGTACACATTTTGACAATTTTACAGTTTTCGGTTTCGTTCGGATTCTCGTTTCCGGTTTATTGTGAACCAGCCTTAAGTGTTTTTCTACGTTGGAAGCAAGGATGAGGTAATCTTTGATCTTTTTCTTTCTTTTTTTGTGTTTCAGATGTCATGAGAGAATTCCGTTTAAATGGACAGGATTCAGATTATCCTGATTCTGTGTATGACAGCAAGCCATTGCCTATGTCGGAATTAATAGAAGCCCAAAAAATGATTACAGTTTCAGAAAGTACTGGTATACCAGTCATGAATTCTAAACAATCGAAGAAAAAGACAAAGAAGCCTATACAGGAATGTGTGTTTTGCAAAAACAACGGAGAACAGGCAAGTTTTTATCAGCGGCATGTCTTGAAAGATTCAGAAGGACGAGTTGTTTGTCCAATTTTACGAGCGTACATCTGCCCTATATGTGGGGCAAATGGAGATGTTGCTCATACTATAAAATATTGCCCAAAAAATGACAATACTGAATATATTCCGACGATGACTTCTTTAAAATGCCGCCGCACTGCTACGGGCCATAAACGATGCAAGCCGTAATTTGAAGAATGTTCTATAGTTTTTAGTTCACTTTAAATGTAACACTCCTTTTATTTGATGAGTGAATGTAAATTGTGGATATCTTTGTACTGGTATCTTAAGTAGAAATTTTAATTTCTATGAATTGCAGGAGAATTTATAAACTCTTTTTATGAAAAATTCAATATTTTGTTTTCAATTGTGAAATTTCAGCGAACTTTAATGAAAATGATGGGACACAATACATCAGTTCTATAAGAGAGTTTTGAATAGTGACAAAATACAAAATGTTTTGTAATTTGTGAAATTTCATATAACTTATTTTATTTTAGAATATTCTTTTTATACAACCGAAAAAATGTGATTAGGACGATATAATTGGAAAAATATCAACTGGAGTTAAAGGATGTAATGGAAAGTTCACGAAAAGTTTGTGTTCTATATCAGTTTCTGTAGCTATGATGATCATATTAATATGGAACATTATCGAGAGTACAAAATATATTTGTATTGATTATAATACTTACTTACTTATAATAAGCAAGAATATAATTTAATTGTGATAATCGAACAAAATTCTTGCTAAGTTGTTTGTTGTTTCCATGCGTGATTTTTTTTATTTGTTATGACAAACCATGGAACTTCCCTGAATTCTCATTTTCTCTTTTTTGATCAATTTTCGCAATTAAAATTGTTTTAAAACAAAAACAGTTTTAAACCATAAAATATGTTTCCTGAAGTCGTATTTTTTATGAAAATGGCTTTCGTTCTTACTTTTTCTAGTTTTGGTTCAAATGATAGATCATGTTAGAAATATTTGGACTCACCTTAGTGACATAGAAAGTTAATATTTTTACAGAAAGAAATTAGTTGAATCAAGTTTTACTGCAATTCTAAAGTGTGTAATTAGCCATCTTTAAGTGGAGGATATTATATTATAAATTATAAAACATCTTTAAATGAAAATAAGACTGATTGTATTCAAGCGAATTTTTAGCATTAATTTTGTGAAATGGCATAGTATAATAAAGACAGTACTAAAGTACAGTTTTTTTTTCAGGGATGATTTGTAGCAATGAACAATTTGCTGTCCAATGTAAATAACTATGCATAGCAATTATGTTTATGTACATACATTAGTTTGATATTTTGTACTCATCTATTTTGTAAATAAACAGATACATAAAATCTTTTGCAGTCACTAAACAACTTTTGATATGTGCTGGTATTTTCAGACTTCAATTTTAGTTGGGCAACTTCTTTGTAGATGTACTAGGGCCTTCAGAATTACCTTCAGAATAACAGTAACGTCATTACAACCATCACAGCTGCATCTTTCAGAGACTTCCCTCCCACGGCCACAGTTATCACTAAGTATGGAGGTGTTTATCGGGTGAGACATGGAACATCCATAAGCACCTCAGCCCAAATAATAGTATTTTTTTACACCGTGATTAAATGACACGTACCAACTGTGCTGCCCCGCTAAGCCGACTCCACCATCTGCCACACTATATATTTCTCCGCAACCATCACATTCCTATATTATCATAACACTGACGATGGTCTGCCGTATCGGACAGGAATCGTGTCCCTTCGAAAAGAAAAAAAAAACCGTGAGGAAAGGCTTCTAATGTCTTTATGCATATTTACGAGTCTTCTAGAACCTACCGCCACTGTCATCTACCAGTCTTCGGGCAAATCGCGAGGAACACTTATCATGGGAGTTGATCGATTCGGAGCCACGCAAACATAAGCGGTGTCTTATTTTTCGAGATGAAAATAGTAACCAAAAGAGAATCATTATTCAGTCTCTTGGTAGAATGACGAATCCCGAGAAAAATAACCTTCAGAATCTCGACTTTGTCAACAAATAAAACTCCGCCATGCCCGCGATTTGAACGCAGGTCTATCTGGTCGTAAGCCAGTGCTGTGACAAATGAGCTGGCAATGCGCCTACTGCTGTAACACTGTTCAACAAATAAGTGATGTAAATAATATTTTCTTATTAATTGGAAGCCACTAAATCCGAAAATTACGATTGGTTACGAATGTTTAGTTTTCGGATAAACACCATTTTTCCATTTCCGAAGAAATCGCATAGTTTAAGAAAATATAAATGGTGAAGACTTGACAATAACTTTTAAAGCAAAATCTAATTCGTAAACAGTGTTGTCGCCTCAAACCATTGGAAGAAGGTATAATAATAATAATCAGGGGCGGCTCGTCCATAAGAGCTGCGGAGCTGCAGCACTCCCTGCTTTGACAGGAAAATAAAAATAATATTTATTTTAATTTGTAGAAGAATTGTTACAGCTTTTATTGGTAAATTGCTTTATATTTCATCTGGTCGGGAATATGTACTATTATCTTATGCATAATCTTTTTGCGCGTCGACTGTATTGGAATTGACACTGCATTCAAAGCCGTCCTGGGATCTGCAGGGTGGGACAGCTCGTAAGAGAGTGTGTTTTGGTCAGGGGGCAGAGAGGTGAAGGGAAGCAGAGGGAAACTGCCGCTGTTTAAAACCCATATTTCGCTGCAGTGGCTTGCAGAGCCAGGCGACAAGGGAAGACCTTTCCTCCACTCCTACACCGCTATTGTAATGCTATGTCAAATGGATTATCTATTCCCTTGAAACTTAATGACAAAATTTTTATTTTCTTTCCACATACTTATTGTTGTAGAATCTTATCGAGTTAATATAACGAAATTAATATTCTCTTTTGCCTTATTATTATGTATAGGCTATATCCAGCCTCCAGCAGAACCTAATATTTGCCTTAACTCAAAATGATTGCACGAGTAGAATCCTTTTGGTATAGCACGTAAAATACGAAAGAAACTTCTTTTCCAGTTTCAGAACGATCAGAAAGCTCAGAGATCGTACCGCAGGCTGTTACTTTTACCTTACTCCATCAATGATAGGAATAACTGAGGTTAAAAAGCAGCATTAAATATCCTGATCTTCCTTCTGAAATTCGATAGATAACCGATGGAGATGATTTACCTGTACCAAAGCCGCCGCAGATGTATGTATCAAGCCCAAAATCTTCTTGAAGTGAACCTAGGCCGGGTATATCCAAAGAAAGTGAAGAATTCCATGGCAGTCCGTCAAAGAAGCGTCCTCACTTCAACACTAACTCAGCTTAGTGATTCAGTAAGAGATTTGGAAGTAAGTAAATCGAAAGCTGAATTAGTAAGTTCTATATTGCAATATTGGAATATGTTGGTAGCAGACGCGAATATGTACTATTATCTTATGCATAATCTTTTTGCGCGTCGACTGTATTGGAATTGACACTGCATTCAAAGCCGTCCTGGGATCTGCAGGGTGGGACAGCTCGTAAGAGAGTGTGTTTTAGTCAGGGGGCAGAGAAGTGAAGGGAAGCAGAGGGAAACTGCCGCTGTTTAAAACCCATATTTCGCTGCAGTGGCTTGCAGAGCCAGGCGACAAGGGAAGACCTTTCCTTCACTCCCACACCGCTATTGTAATGCTACGTCAAATGGATTATCTATTCCCTTGAAACTTAATGACAAAATTTTTATTTTCTTTCCACATTACATTCTTTTTACATTCAGAGATTAATATGAAGAATTTCTCGTCTCATTTGACAATGATATAGCCTAGTATTTTGAAATAATGTCTAAGATCTTATGTACGCTCTCAATATAGTGCACGATCCTCATGAATTTCGACTTTTTATTGACTCTTCCAAATAGTGTTTAAAAGCTGCACTTCTTCTAAATGACAACTTATTTCCTACTATTCCAGTTTCTTACTCTATTAGAAATGAAACTTTATGACGGTATAAAATAAATTCTTAATTGTATTTTTTGTTCTCTGTATCCGTGGTATGTGTGGAGATTTCAAGGTAGTGGCTCTTGTATTCGGACTTGCTGAAACAAGTGTTAATTGTGTAGTCAAGATGTGTAAGTTTCGTTGTCTTTTATGCGAGTGGGAAACTTCAGATAATTGATGGAAAATCTGCTTAGTGCGTACAAAAAATGGACTGCAACATGATCCTCAAAATGCATTTCTTGCATTCCCATCTGGAATTTTTCCCAGTTAGTTGTCGGTGATGAACATGGCGAGCAGTTCCGTCAGGATCTAGTATCGATGGAAAAAAGGTACCAAGGAAAGGACTATAAAACATGCTAGCTGATTACTGTTTATACTTTTCAAGAGATGATTCTGACACACAACACGAGGAAGTCAAAAGGCAAATAATTTAGACAACGGAAAAATTGGTGAGTTGATAGATATAGCTACCTTCGTACACAGTAATATAATATTTATTTTCGTATTTACTAAGTCATTTAATAATATTTTAATTATAAAATTACTCACTTTTAGTTACCAAATAATGACACGTTTTTTATATTTTAGTTGGTTAGTTAACGACGCTATATGATTGTCTCGTGGCCAGAATATTGTACGAAATGGAAATATAAAAATTGGAGATTTATCTTTCAAAGAGGTGGAAAAATTCAAATATCTCTGAGCAACAGTAACAAATATAAATGACACTTGGGAGGAAATTAAACTCGGAATAAATATGGGAAATGCTTGTTATTATTCGGTTGAGAAAATTTTGTCATCTAATCTGTTGTCAAAAAATCTGAAAGTTAGAATTTATAAAATAGTTACATTACCGGTTGTTCTGTATGGTTGTGAAACTTGGACTCTCACTTTGAGAGAGGAACAGAGATTAAGGGTGTTTGAGAATAAGGATCTTAGGAAAATATTTGTGGCTAAAAGAGATGAAGTTACAGGAGAATGGAGAAAGTTACACAACGCAGAACTGCATGCATTGTATTCTTCACCTGATATAATTAGGAACATTAAATACAGGCGCTTGAGATGGGCAGGGCATGTAGCACGTATGGGCGAATTTAGAAATGCATATAGTGTGTTAGTTGGGAGGCCGGAGGGAAAAAGATCTTTGGGGAGGCCCGAGAAGTAGATGGGAGGATAATATTAAAATGGATTTGAGGGAGGTGGTATATGATGATAGAGACTGGATTAATCTTGCACAAGATAGAGACCGATGGCGGGCTTATGTGAGGGCGTATTGAACCTCCGGGTTCCTTAAAAGCCATTTGTATTGTATTATTGTATTGTAGTTAACGACGCTGTATCAACTATTAGGTTATTTAGCGTTGATGAGATTGGTGATAGCGAGATGGTATTTGGCGAGATGAGGCTGAGGATTCGCCATAAATCACCTGGCATTCGCCATACATTTGAGAAAAACCTCGGGGGGGAAGGGGGGAACTAACCAGGTGATCAGCTCAAGAGTGAATCGAAACCACTCCCGAACGCAACTCCGAATCGGCTGGCAAGCGGCTCATCCGACTGAGCTACGCCGGTGGCATGTTTGTTTTATGTACAGGGACATCATTTTATTTTTACTTCAATTTTTATTGTACCTGAGTTTTTGAATGTACTTCACTCCCACCCCTTCTACTAATGAAGTTCAACCGTCCTCCACACAGATCCAAGACCACATATACAGTCATAGTAACCTTATTGTTATAGTAAACAGTACGTTCCAAAAATATGTTCGCGTTTTCCAGTGACGAAAGAGCTTTCAATATTGAATCATTTTCGCACAAATACTGCCGTCCATTTGCCTACGTCGCATCCCTGCTTCTATTCGCTTCTCTGTAAAGGCTGGTGGCTGGGCTGTCTTAGCTCTTTTCTGAGAACATTCATTTCTGTTAGGAATTGGATGTCTACGTAACATTATACAACTGTTTAAAATAACTTAAATAAAAGGGTATCGTTAAGTAATTAACTGTCACGTGATTTCCTCCCTTTCTACGACCCTGCGATATAACCACTTGGACGGACAGTAGATAGCATGTCTGAGTAATTTTATCGTTTCAGTTCGGGCATAAGTGAAGATTGAATTTACAGTACGTAAGGTGCTCTTTTATAGAGTAGGTACAGAATTATTTCAACATGAGTTACTGGTACGAGGGACGAAACTGGTAATTGGAATTACGTACAATAGTCTATAGTGCGATAATATGCACATTAGAACTGAAACCTGTATCGAAATGAACGGCCACAATTTTCAACAATGTGTTTAAATATTCCTATTATGATAATTTTTCAATTTAACTTTATTCTCTAAATTGTACGCTAATGTGCTGTAGACAGTATAATATACAATGCATATTGAGTAAAAACACTCAGTTAATACTGTACTATATTTTGATTAAACAAAATCCTAATGGAAATTATCAAACTCGAAAGCGTGATATTTCCTAGTTCACGTAAAGGGATGAACTACTTTTCTTTCCCTCCTATACCTAGCAAAGTGATTTGTTTGTATATTACGCCAGTATCATCGAACTCCAGTCGTGGAAGGGGTTAGTAAACTGTGTTTCCGATTCTCAAACGTTGATCCAAAGGTAAGTATAGCCAGGTTAATATTATAAATGTTAGTAAAAATAAAATGATGTCCCTGTATAAGGCTACCGATAATTACCAACCCACTAGATTTATTTTAGGTAGGCCTGTTTTAACTGTTATTGAGAAATGCAAACATTTTGAAAATAACTACAAGTATCCTCTTCCACACAAACACTCTAACCGATCGAAAGTTTTCGCGGCCATTTTGAAACACAACTACCCCAAATTACTTAGACCTACTTACTGCCAATATACAGTATTTGAAAATTAATACAATAAATTATCTTATTGATCTTTACGTATTGCTCGGTATGAATTGATTAGGAGGCCGATCATGATGATTCCATAATTGGAGAGGCTATCTAAATGAATTCCCACTCTTTGTCTCTGTTTGTGTAAACAGAGAATATTCTTGTACCACTGTCGCACCATCTCTACTATAGGCCTGTCTGGCTCTGTTATGAGTACTTTACTGCCATTATACTAACACTTGAAAAATAAATTGAGTGCAATACTTAATGCACATGGAGGACAACCAATGCCCAAATCTAGTAGACTTATACTGTGAGAACTCTGTATATCAGAACACGATTCCCGGACATTATTTTTCTCGAATACCAATTCTCCCGAAATACTATCTCTCGAATCCAATTTCCCGATAACTTTGCCTGAAATCAAATTTCCCGAAACAAAAGAATCCCGGAAAAATTATCAAACGTTAATGACTGCTGAATAATTTGTCTACAATGAGAAATTACATCCAGTGCGTGTTGTGTATCTAATTCTGTTTCCTTCTTTATATTCATACCCATTTTAAATCTCTCCACTTTCAAAAAAACTATCAAATAGAAGATAGTTATCGCACTGAGAGGTTTTTTTTTTTAATCTATCTGGAATCTCCTGAATTTTTGTTAGCGATATTGGATTAATTGGTAGATATTTTCATCTTCCCCTCCTTACAGCTTTCTTCAAATTTTAACATTCCGGTAGCAGTATTAAAACACGTGAAGGAGCTTCATGTAATAATTTCTCAAGATTTGTCCAGGCTTTAGTTCAGGATGGTCGCCTGCCATTCGTTTCAGGTTTGCTTTCACATTTTCAGCATCAGTCTCTTCTCTATTGGTTGCGTGAGAATGTGCAAAGTTCACGTCGCCTTTAATAACTCTTACTCTTGAGCTTGGCTTAACCGTAAAGGCACTTGCATTACTCTCACTCTGCCTCAGTTTCTTGAAATTCCAGTACGTTTTTCCGTCTGTCCCATTTCTACTTTTATAATAAATGTAACCATTTAATATACTTCATAATTTAGCGCCTCTTTTTTGTAGGTTATAATTCTAGGTCCGTTGTCCATTTCAACTTCTTTACTGTGTCAAATTTGTTTGAAGATTCTGAAACGTTGATTTTGTGAAATGCGTAGCAACATTAAGATGTTTTTGTATTATGTTGCTATTGAAGCTTACATTTACAGTATGTATTGTTCAATAAACGATACAAAATAGATTCAAGATACTCGATTCGGGAAAATGTTCATTCGGGATTATGGGTTCGGGATAACAGATTCGGGAAAATGTCCATTCCGCAAAATATACCTTCGGGATTTTTGGTTCGGGAAAATGGATTTGGGAATTTGGTTGGAAAAGTCAGAACACAATGAAAATTATGCAAAAATGAAAGTCTTACCTTATTGGTGTTAATTAGTAACTTAAAGATAAGCGTGGTATAAATGTGTCGTAAAATTATGGGATACTTTTACTGTCGACGTTTTTGTAAGGAAATTGAAGTTAGAAGTTACTGAAAAATGTTTTAAATAAGATTGAAAGAAATTGACACAAGGATACTATTGTTTTTAAAAAATGTTTATTCATGGCAATTTATTTGTCACTTGACAGCACTTTGCACTTGTTTGTCTGACTGTACTCTTCATTTCTTTGAAGTGAAAACATGAGTTATGTAACTTTTATTAATTTTAAAACTAATAGTGTGAGAAAGTTGTGTCTTACAGAAACATTACATATAAAAGCTTTGATTTTGTGATTAACATCTTGAAGGCTGTACCGAGCCTTATATTTCAGAAATTCTTCGTAAGTTCGTTAAGTTTATTCAGTAGTAAAACAAGAATATAGGCCTACAGTGTCTTTATATAATATTTTAATTTACAGATTAATAAAAAATACAATTATGTAATCCCATAAAAAGGAAAAGGTAAAAAAATAGTCACAAACTGGCAGCTATTTATACAAAGAATAAGAGGAAAGAACATGGTTTTCCGCTCTTTCACGTAAAATGAATGTTTGAAAAAAATGCAACGAAAAATATTAACCCATTATGTTTCAGAATTTTAAAATTAGGCTATACGTAGATAACAATGAAACATGGATGTATTGTAAACTATAATTAAATCATCACAATAGGCCTTATAACTAAACATAAAATGATAATACTGCTGTTAAAATGGAAACTTACAAATGAAATCATGGCACAATAATTATTTATATAAACATTAGAGGAAAATAATATTTCTACGTTATTTCACATAAATTGGATATTTAAAGAAGAATAAAAACAATATAAAGAACAGTATAGGCCTAATATCTTTTTTATTTTTATACATTGTATTCTGATTTTGTTTCAAATCTGGGTAAAACTGTTCTTGACTCAATGTCCTTATAAATCATCTAAGTTTTTTTTACCCATAATGGAACTGGAAGCTTCAGTCACAAGCTTCGTACACCTTTCAACTGGCTGGGTGTGACAAGGAAATAAAGAAAACTCCAACGCCGAAATTTCTGGATCATTGATCAATACTTCGATGCGATTTTCTTGACATGGTTTTGAAAATTGATGGTGCTATAATTCAATTTTCGGCTAAACTAGCGCTGAGGTGGTTTCCTTTGTACTTAGTTAATACATCTTGCAGATTAGAATCTGTGACAGATTAGGTTCGGTTAATTTAGGCGTTTGTTATACCTTGCATATACGAACAACTGCATATCCACAAAAAAAATCCCTTCTGAATTAAACGATTTTCACTTCCGAAATCACGTGAACTACCTCAACGCTAGTTTCAACTAGATAACTGTTTTAATTTGTTATCCATTGACGCATAGTCCGGGGGGGGGGCTGAGCGGGCGAAATTATATGTTGCACAAGACATTACCATTTTTACAATTAAATAGGACACTATAGTTACTTTGTTGAAATAACTTGAGACCTATTGAAAATTCCATTGCAAAACTGAAACAGGAAAATGAAACAAATATTGTAATTTCATAACTTGAGCTAGGCCTAGGCCTATTTGCTTTTCTGTATTTGAATTCGTAAGCGTGATGATGTGCATTCGACAAACAGAGACAAATATGTTTTTTTTTTTTTAAGATAAATTGCTGGCAGTGAGGAAATCGTACACGTACAGGAGTTTTTTGAAATAAACATAATTAAATAACGTTATCGCGCTTTAATACATTGCAGTGAGGTTACTAATATGCATCAAGTGAAACCTATCCACCTACGAAATATTATCGTTATTTTGTACCAAAATCAGTTTAAACCACTCATATTCCACTAGGACATACATTGACCTTTCCATATACCTTATCGCTTCTGCCCTAGATCAGCTGATCGAACTCTGGTGCCACTACCCAGCAAGCCTTGCCCCTTCTATTTATTTTATGTTGAAGGTTGTAATCAGTAGGGCCACGGTCGACTCCATAGACTTAAAATAACCGTCGACTCTAGTAGGTTGAAAGGCTCAACTTAGCAACACTGTGTCGTCTGCTGTGTACAGTCATACTGTTATCATACATACTTCACCAACAGAACTAGAGCTTTAAAGTTAATATCAAAAGAAAACTGTTAAAAATTTAATCATACGTCGTACAAGGATTCAGTATAATACATTACGGGTTGCAACAAAGTAAAGTAATCCTTTAATATATTTTTAAAATCTTGAATAATATCAACTCTTAAAAAATGGTTGTATTTTAATGCAAGGATTCGTAAGGGGCATGTTGTGTCTTCGTTATTTCTCTCGTTATTTCCCACATGCTATGATTTTATATTATTTATGAAAAATATTCCATTACATTATGTAGAAAACTCAAACACATACAATTCATAGGCGTGTATATTAAACACATTTTGTTACATTGTACCTTATTTAGGTTCTAGACCTAAGTTGGTTTTCAGTCAGAATTAATGGATCTGTCCAGTTAGGCTAGGCCATCTTTTTCAAGCTTCAATAATGTCAATTTATAAAAAGTCGCTGTAGATACAGGGCCGGATTTAGGTATAGTTCCTCACATAGGCAGTACTAAGATTTGCCGCCCCCCAACTCCCACAAAAAATAATTATAAGCAGCTATTATACAGGTCATGGCATTTGAAGTCTAATTAGTGTAATATGTAGCTAGTCGGCGATGTATGCAATGGAGTAGGAAAGGAATGGCTACCCTACCTCATTATCTCCTGGACTAATTGCCTTATAAGTGGTGCCTTCTTGGTATCACTTGTGAGGTTCAGACCTGTCTTTGGACAGTTGACTAAACAGCAGCAACAACTACATACATACATACATACATACATACATACATACATACATACAGGTCATGTTTAGTTTAAATTAGTTTTAAATGAAATGTTACAATTCAGAAAACAATCAATTACTGGAATCAAAATATGAGTACATACTGTACATCTTACTTCTAAATTGAAGGGTTGGGTGCAAGAAAGGCACTTCTCTCAAATGCAAGTTTTAAGAAAATTGATGTTGAAAATTCAAACCGTAATAATGTGATATATGCATGCCTTTACATTTTGGGTTCTCCTGACCTCTATGATCACAGTATGAACTACAACTTGGTGATCATATGCATAACAGATCAGAGAACACAATAAAGCGTTTTACTCAAAAAAAGGCACATCCTCTAAAATGCCCTTCTTACACCCAGCCCCTCAATTATAAATATTTCCTTCGGACTTCCTTCACAGAGAAAGTATTGTTGATGTCATCAAAGTCGATCTGACGAAGCACATCAGACTGGATGCAAAGAAACATATTCAAACTTATTCATTGTTGAAAGAAAATTGATTTATAAAAGCCAGACTATGATTTGTTTTTAACCCTACAATGTTCTCCGGGGTGACGCGTCACTCCAAATGACTTCATTTTCTTCTGTAGTTTAGTCTAATAATATAATAATAGCTTGAGCTATTCAAAGACAAAAGTTTCAATTACCTGTAGTGGAGGGAGGGAGGAGAAAAAAAGTTGTGGGGTGACAATATACCCTAGGTCAGCTGTAAAGATATCCAAAACAGGGTGAGCAGTCCAGGGTTAAGCATCGGTTTTCTTGGTGGAATAATTATTACGAGTATTTCTTACCTCGATAGGAAGTATAAAGTAAATTGAAAAACAATCTCCAAATCTTGGCGGAGTAAACCTTTCATATCGAATTATATCGTGCACAAGCTGAAAAATGATTAAATAGTATTGTTGACGATATACAGAATGGCGCAGATAAGAGTAGCCCGTGTAAGTATAGAGCAAATACAGAAGCGAAGTGCTGAAAAGGACTCACCTTTTATACAAGATACTGAAAATGACTCCCTGCAATTGTGCACGTCTAATCATGTTCAGATGCACTTGCACATATAGGCCACATTTTATACAGTTCCCGCAGCGCGCTATTTTTTAATCAAACTCTTTATAGCTCTCTTTGCTGGTTGTCCTCTATCCGGAAACTTGTTCTGAAAATTTCTCGGATTTCCTTAATCGAACCTGTTCTGACATACGCTTCCACAATTTCCACTCTTTCTTGTACCGAGTAAGTCATTTTGCAGAATGCGAACTGACACGTGTAATTCGATTGATGACTGCTAGGAAGAATGCGAACAATCGATTATTGCATAAAATTGTTCATTGTTGTAGCTGTTTACTCATTTCGTTATGATACGATAAGACAGAATATGGAATTTCAAGCAGTCAACATATCGCATTTGCATTCAAACGGGAGGCGGGTTTATTGTATATGGGAAATGTAACTGAGAATTGTGGTTACTATTCATAGCGGTAAATAAGAAACACACATCCAATTTGATTTTCAACAATGCATTCTTGTTTATACAAGCAGTTAAATTTAAGCAGTTTCATAGCATAATAACGTGATACCGGTATTACAATGCAGCTGCACACTTTTCTTTTACTCTCGCTGCTACCACGACAATGCGACTTCCGACTTCCACAAGGTGTTCAAGAACAAACGTCAGAAAAGATTTACCAACAAGTGTTTTAAAAACAAATTTCACTCTAAAATGAAAATTGGGGGAGGGGGGAAGAAGGAAGAGAGAAAAAACGCTGCTCCCCTGGAAATTGCCTCCCTAGGAAACTGCCTAGGTTACCTAGGCCTATATCGGCACTGTGTAGATAACTTACAAGTAGCATGTCTTTATTATTACCATACGTAGATATTTTTATCTTATTTCTAACATCTATAGATACAGCAGTTCTATAGCCTATTGTTTATCAAAACATTCCATTACATTATGTGCAATATTCAAACACATACTGTACAATTCGTAGGCTTAAATGTCTAGACCTAGGCTGTACAGTATATTAAATACTTTTCATCTTATTTAGGCCTACTTTTTCACATCCTTTTCTAAGATGTCTGCAATTTCCTCTTACCATAGTCCATACACTGGTTTATTGGCAGCTATGATATCAGTCTTTGCCTTTGAATAATTATTAATTAACTATGTTCATAATGACTGAAAATATTTTATCTGCAAGTTCAACATATTCCATCCCACATGGGCATACATCACTAAACAAGATTGTTGTTGAGAGTAACTTCCAACAACTTCTTATGATTTTCACATTTTACCAACTTTTCTTTATTAACACTGCTTGAAATCAATGCATTTACAATGAAGTAGAAAACTATTGCAATGTAAAGTATGAAAGAAGAGTTAAGTCCTCCTCGATTTAAGGTGTCAAAATACTGTGTGTGTATATATATATATATATATATATATATATATATATATATATGTATATTGTTGGTTTCTTTTCCTACCATGTAATCAATACAAAGTGAGCAATGTAACTATGAGGATACCTTGATATAGGATAGGCATATGTAAAGAAGGCTGGATGTATCAGCTTCAAAGCTGAAAGTATCAGGATCTTGGATAACTCTAAAAAATGGAGCTACATCCACCATTCCGTTCCATCTTGGTTCTATATCTTTTGCTGTTTCAAAGATTTCTGAGGTCCATACTTGTTTGATTTTATGCCTAAACTTAAAAGAAAAAACTTGACATAAATTGTAATATTCTTCAATACGTGAAAGAAAGGATTAACTCGCATACACCACTTGTTTCCTTCAAACGCGCTCGTAAGAAAATTGATGCCTGACTCACATGTTGCCAAGTTTCTGTCTTCCCACCTTCTACTAGAGTCGACGATGGTAGGGCTTAACAGTTTGACAAGATATTTCATTTTCCTGGTCTTGTAATGTTTCTTACTTAAATAATGAAACGAAAACGTGGATATTTAAATTCTCCGATTGTTTTAGTTATTTATGTGGGTAATTCACAGCTATACCATAAAGTAAACCGTATCTGCTAAACACTGCGCTTGCTTCCCACACAACTTGCAACAGATGCTACTTAAAATTAATGGCTAAAAGAGAAAAAACAGTACATTCCTTTTGCAGTTTCAATAGTCTAGTATAAGTGAGATTACTATTGCCCACACCTGTGGAGTAACGGTCAGCGAGTCTGGCCGCGAAACCAGGTGGCCCGAGTTCGAATCCCGGTCGGGGCAAGTTACTTGGTTGAGGTTTTTTCCGAGCAAATGCTGGGTAACTTTCGATGCTTGACCCCGGCATTATCACTTTCGTTTCATTCAGACACTAAATAACCTGAGATGTTGATACAGCGTCGTAAAATAACCCAATAAAATAAATATTTTGACAAATTGTTATTTCTGCCTAACCAATGTAATAAGTTTTACATAATTAATTAACGCTTAAATATGACTATTATAAATTATTGAAGATGAGCATTTGTGACGAAGGTCGTTTTTGGCTGAAAATTTTAAAATATGGAGTATTAGTATTATTTAGTAATAGTTCAAAAGTACATAAACTTAATCTTAAAACTGATACATTCACAAAAAGTGATTAAAATATGGAGTAAGATATTCTTCATGCTGAAAAAATTAATTTATTACAAAATTAAAATGTTACAGCACTATAGTAATAAAGATTGGTAATATTTTATTTTATGTATTTCCGAACAAAACAAATATTAATTTAATACAAAATTAAAATATTACAGCACTACAGTAATAAACATTTGTAATATTTTTTTAATGTATTTATGAACAAAACAAACATTGTCGAATTAGACAGAATTAATTCACTCAACATTACAAAAGCCGACTTTCGACTCTTGTTTCAAGACTAGTAATATCCATTACCATTTTCCCCACTGCTGTTCTCTGTATTATCAATGTCTACATCACCATTCTTCTTGTCCAAGAGTTGCCAAAAATTTTTGACTGCTTGGTCTTAGTAAACCATAAAGTTTTCGCAAATCCTGTGTTTTATAATAATTTATTTTTGGAGGTGCATTGACGCATTGTACATTTGAGGAAAAGAGAGCTTTGAGAAATTGCTGACCTATTACATATTATATTAATTGTTCTCCATGCCCCTGAATAAGAGTTCCTTACTCCGATGAATGATAATTTTCGATCTGTTCTATACATCCTAAGACCCTTAAGCTTCATTTCATTTCCAGAAGATTTACGAAAGTATTTCTGTACTGCCTCTTTGACATTATGAAAGTCTTAGTGATGCATCCTCGTGACTTTAAATGGATTTGGATGGGATCTACAGGAAGATATTATATCATTTCATTCCTCAGGTGTTTCCACACACACCTTTCGTTTCTTATTTGTTATCATCGAAAAATCCTGATCGTTAGGCAGGAAGCAATGCCCACGCATAGGAAAGAGACGAGTTATTCGTTTGAACATACCGAAGCAGTGCACAAGAATGTATCAGAAATAAACCATAACAAAATTTTTGTTTGGCCAGGATAGACGTCTGATATCAAGATTAAACAGACGACGCTGATATAACCTCGGCAGTTGCGAGCGTCGTTAAATAAACCATAATTTAATTTTTATACTCTCCTCCTTTGTGTTAAACTGGGCCTAATAAAAAGATTGTGAAGGGAATTGAAACTGGTGAAAGTTTCAAGTACATATCGGTACCTACCAGAAAGAAGCGTTTCCCACTTTAAGTGAAGTTAAATTAAAATAAGGAATTTTTATTAGTCTATAGATAAGAAAATTGCTTAAAAATCTCAGTTTTGGTGCTAACCTAAATGTCGCTGAACTTACAGCGTGGTTATCATTTAAAGAAGTAGTGAAAGGGTTCTTAGAAAACAAACAAAAAATTAGTGATATATTAATTAATAAAATTCTAAAGAACTACTGCAATTTGATGTAGAACTGGGGGGGGGGGCACTTAGTGACGTGCAAGATGAACGTTTTCATCACGATCTATCACAGATGGAACGTTGGTATAAAGGTAGATGGGACGCCATCATGTTGAGTGACTATTGTTGGTTTCTTCAGCAAGAATGTCCTACTGTGTATAAAAAGAAAATCTCATAGAAAATAGCTTAAAAACTACTTACGGATCCAGAAACTAAAGGTAATAAAATTGTTCGATATCATCATTTTTATACTATTTTGTTACTGCAATAGGTCAAACATAAATTTGAAGTTCCGAACTCCAGTCAAGGGCGTCCAGCCAACTGCTTTAAGCATTGAAATGAATTTAATGGGTTAGGGTGCCGTAACTCGGCTGACTTCTGAGAGTAATGGGGGAAGAAACGGTGACATTAGAAATCAAGATAGCCCATTAAATTGCTATAAATTACTTTCATGCCTGTTCTTTAAATATTTCTAAATTTGGTTCATATGTGCAATTGGATGATATAAACGTTTCTTTCACAGAATCCAAATGTTTTTCCGGAAGTTTTATCTTGAGAAATGTTTTTTTTTAATGTAAATAGTTATACACACATATGGGGTGATCCTTTAAGACTGTCACCGCGGATATTTCCGAAACGAAATGTGCAATAAAATTGATGTATTGTTTTCACAGAATGAAATATTGTACTTATTTAAAATACACAGTATGTTAAATATAATAGTATATTAGTACTAATTTAAATTACATATTTTAAATATCTCTTACTTCTAATTAGGATTTATACAGTATAATTTTAAATATAGATACCGGTACTTCAAAATCATGTCTATATAAACTTTAGTCCATAATTAAGGTAGTGGCGGCTCGAGCCTCGAATAGTAAGTGAAGAAATACTTAAAAGTATGAAAAAAAAAACTTAACTACTTTCTTTAAAAATGAAACATAGTAAATCAGTAAGTCAGTCATGCATAACTCACCTATTTTTTTATAGATCAAGTCAATCCTTCTAATTATCTTTAGGGCAGCAAACCTCTCGATAATGTCACTGTAAAAGGGGTGACGTTCAGTAAGTTGAGCTAAGAGTTCCTTTTGGATTGCAATGTTCGATAAAGACGAAAGTCAACTCTGTGGTGTGTTCCTTACAGGAGTTTTTATTCTTTCTATTCAAGAAAAACTCCTTTCCACTGATGTACTAGTCGAGGGAATTGTCACACCAAGAGAGAATAACTTGCAAGATTCCTCGAATACGTCTTGATTTTCTTGGAGAGAGTTCAGTATTTCTTCAGGAGTGAAATATCTGTAATTTTTATCTGCATAAAGAAGACACCGTTCATTTTTCAGATTGCATATATTTATGGACAGCACTGATGTAACTGTTGTAAGGCCTCAGATGGAAAATTGGTGGCGTGATCTTGAAATTTTGAAGAGTTCACAAGACATGGAAACTGCAATTTATCACAATCTTGAAACCGAACACTTATTTACATCAAAATGTTGTCGAGAATTTCAAAATAATGGATTCGACAATAAAATTGTGGAAAACATCATCTTCTGACAGTCTCCTTCCCGCGGTCGCACTAGTGAGCTTGATGTCATTTTCAAACAACGTTACGAAATACCGTTCATCCCTTCTACTCTTTATAATATCACCTGTATTTTTGATTTTAGTTACACAGTAACCGAGGTCCAGTGATTTTTTCTGAAGGGTATCAAGGAGGACATCAGTTAAACTAAAAAATATATCATTGAAAATGATAGCCAGGAAAGTAAATTCAAATTTGTCCATTTCATTGAGAAATCTATTTCTAGAACGAACAGCATTTTCATCAGATTCTACATCGTTAAAGATAACTTGGAAAACCTGTTTTAATTTGTCTCAGTTCTCAACAATCACATGGATAAGTTTTGAGTTTGACTTCTACCTTGTCGCAGTTAAAGTAGAGATTCTTTTTTTCCAAAACTGAATCAAGTACATGCGTTCGTTTCGCAGAATTATGGAAAAAAAGTTGGGATGCCAGCAATACTCGCAAAAAATATGTGACATTTTGAAATAATATTACAACTTTGTTTTAGAACCAAATTTAACCGGTGAGCTAAACAATGCACAAAAATCGCTTGAGGCGCTTTATCTTTGATCCTCTTCTGCAGCCCGTTTGAAAGACCTGACATTACACTCGCACCGTCATAGCATTGAGCAACTAATGCACATTTATAGTCAAATAAAATTCTCTTAAGATACTATCCAATAATTGAAACCCTAAAAATCTCTCAACTAATCTCCCCTCCACATTAACGTATCTCACTGTAACAGAGCATTGGGACGTCTGACAAATGTCTGTGGTATCATCGACTTGCACAGAAAAGAAATATGAATGATTAATTTCAGTTTTTACATGTTCATGTATATAATCTGAAATGCAATCGATAAGTTCGTTTTGAATTGTCTTAGAATCGCCACTGAATACACTATTTTGTTGTAATGATTCTGTATTTGTAAGGGACTTCTTGACATCAAAACAGTAACAATTTCTTTGAATTTTCCACGATTTAATGATGAAACACTTTCGTCGTGGCCCCTGAACGGAAGTTTCTGTTTGCACAATAATACAGTGTTGCGTCAATTATTACTTCTAAGAAACCGTATATTTAACCGTACATTCTCATTAAACCGTTTATTTATAAGTCTCCTATTCTCTTGAAGGGCGTCAGCTATAGTATTTCTGTTTTCCACGAATGCTTTGAGTTGCAATTTGCACTTCAAATGTTCTCCCGAATCGGCATGCTTATAGAGAAATCGAGTAATATTTATGAAGTCAGTGAAGCCTTCTTTATTCCACACGTTGTTTTTATTACTAAAAAGTAAACATGGCCAACATAACAACGATTACAAACTTCGGCTACTGCATAGCCAAGAAACAACAACAAACCAGGAACTTTTTAATTTAATATTATACAATTTCTCCATTTTCTTATTGTCCCTTTTAATGTCAAGAATATCAGTAGGCCGGCCATAATTTAAAACATATTTCTTGTCTTCATCTTTCCATCTAGAAAAAGGTGTCTGTAATAAATTACAAACAATATCGTTTACCGGATACATTAACATATTTTACTAACTCACGACGAAAAAACCAACCATCTTGCGCTGACACTGAACTCACACTAACAACCTTAAGAATACGTTGTGAACGACAGCGGTAAGACCAAGACAAAGATTCCTTGTAAACTGGTATTCAGCCCCGTGAAAATATTTATTTTCTGGTAGGATGTTGTTCACTCTCGCAGTATGAACGACGTGGTCAAGTGTTATGTTCATGTTGGTTGACATGGCAACTCGTCATCCCCATCACAATTCAAAGCCCAGACTGCCACAATACGTTAGGGACTAGATGTTCGAAAGATAGGTATCCATTTCAAGGATGATATATAAATAAAAAAATAATAAAAAGTAATATAGGCTAAAATTTAAGTCAAGTGCATCTTCACCTACTGCACCTGAAAAGCCGCTGCTGAAATAAGGCTGTATTTTTTTGCCAGAAATTGTGACGCATTTTGCCATTTCATATAAAATTATTTATTTCTACTGTAGGGTTTTTTTGTGGAAGGAATTAAAAACTGTGTATTTAAAAATTTGTTCCAACTGAATTTCGTTTTCGATTCGCAATGACTTCAAGTAGTTCCAACTGTCCCAGCTTCAGTGCTAGTACTTACGAAACCTCCAACCAGACCGGAAACAGTAAACAAGCCCTAGCCTGTTCCCCACCTCCTTCCAACACTCCGCTATCAGCTAACCTGTAACTCCTCCATCGGGATCTGAACTTCGAAGTCCTCATTATTGTACGAGAATCACGCATGGAAAATTAAGTAGCCAATATGAAAATTTGTTCCTTCCCAGTTCGTAGCCTCTAATACTGTCATGTTATCTATTTCCATGTATCAGTGCCAAATATCAAAAGCAACAAAACTACAATTTAAAGGTCAACTTTTATTGTTTATTTATTATTTATTTATTTATCTATTTATCTATATATATATATTTATTTATCTATCTATTTATTTATTTATCTATTTATTTATTCTGACAGGACTAAGGCCATAAGGCCTTTTCTTCCATCCTACATCCTACTTTTCAATATAGGATAAGAAAATTTGTTCATACCGAAAATGTAAATTTCACGCAGAAGTTTATGTTCATTAGAGTGAGATTGTTAAATCTATTTTGATCCATAGTGCTCCTTAGTTAATTTTTAATCCTTTTCAGTTTTGAAAACGAGCGTTCTTCGCTGCAGTTGGTAACCATAAGTGACAAATAGATGCGTAAAGCATTATCTACATTTGGGAGACTAGGAGCCAAAGAAATTTTCAGAGGACCGTTTTTACAAAACTCAACAACTATAATATTTCCATAATTGAGTTACTTATGACTAGACTTCGTTGAATTGCCACACGCACCATGCAATCAGGTTGCCGATGTACGGTAGTATAGAGGAGGTGAGCGATCTCCCGGTCTCGTAGTATAAGCAGTTCATGTTAAGAGTTGTGACCGGTCCAAATAGATAGAGCAGCTACAGCTAATGTATACCTATGTAAGCACTTGTTTTTGCATTACTGTGGTTGAAATAATCAAAGCTTAACATTTGTTCAGTGCAGACAAGAACTCAATCAAACATACTACAATGAGAGTGTTGCTGTGCCAAATAATTGCCCCTGGAATACCCTTACCCCCGCAGCCAGTCTTGACCCGTTGGAGAACGTTGTTGGATGCTGTTAATTATTATGCAGAGCCTTACGGCAAAATAATGGAGGTAATTGATGCATTGGACAGCACAGACAGTTCCTCTGTTGCAGCTGTAAAATCGTTGTCTTGTGAACAGCTATTGGAAGATATTCTGTTCATTGATTATAATTTTAAAATCGTGTCCAAAAGCATCACCCTGTTACAATCATCTAAACTATAACTCTCAGAAGCCCTTAATATAGTGGATAAAGTTTCACAAACCGTTATCGAAAATAACAATTCACTAATTTCAGAAAAAGTGAAATGTAAGTTGAGAAACATTATTGCTAAAAATTCTGCCTATTCACAACTACGTATTATAAATGATGTACCATCAGGTCACGACAAGACATCTAAAGTTGGTGTACTAAAAAGTAGTGACTTTCCGTTCTTCAAATATGTACGTATTACATCGTGTGGTTCACATCTGTGGAGTAACGGTTAGCGAGTCTAGCCGCGAAACCAGGTGGCCCGGGTTCGATTCCCGGTTGGGGCAAGTTACCTGGTTGAGGTTTTTTCCGGGGTTTTCCCTCAACCCAATATGAGCAAATGCTGGGTAACTTTCGGTGTTGGACCCCGGATTCATTTCACCGGCATTATCACCTTCATCTCATTCAGACGCTAAATAACCTAAGCTGTTGATAAAGCGTCGTAAAATAACCCACTAAAAAAATACATCGTGTGATGTTGAACGTATATTTTTCCCAATATAAAAACTGTTTAAGTGACCATCGGAGGAGGTTCACTTTGCAGTTGCTCAAAACATACGCAACTCTTATCTGCAGTGCACATATTCAAGGATGATGTGAAAATATTACATTAAATTTTAAGAGTTACCGGTAATATATCTCACTACAAAATAATTGTGTATTTATATGTTTAGACATTTCCTACTTCAATGATCATTCATTATATTTCTTGAATACAGGATACAGGTTTATTGTAACCGCAGTATACTGCTCAGTGTTTACATTAGAGGCATACTCTATCCTTTCCACGCCTCCTTCTCGTACAGTCTATACTGCGTGCATAGTGGAATTGGGAGAGGAGTACGTCAAGGATACCCTTTGTCACCTGCCCTGTTCAACATCTACTTGGAGGAATTAGTGAAGAATTGTTTTCAAACGTGGGAGGATTAATAGTAAGAGGAAGAAGAATAAAGTGCATAACATTTGCTGATGATATGGCGTTGTTAGCAGAAGAGGAGATGATACTAAGTTATATGCTACTGAAGCTAAATGACAGCTGTGAGCAGTATGGAATGAAGATAAATCCAGTAGGACGAAGAGCATGGTCATAGAAAGAAACGTAAAGAAGGTAAACTTGCGAAATGTAAATGAGGCAGTAGAGCAAGTTGACAGCTTCAAATACTTGGGATTCAGTGGGGTAGCCAGCGGGTGGGCCAGGTGGGTCCAGGCCCACCCAAAAAATATGAGAATTTTTGCGTTTTTTATGGAAAATACTCAACATTAAAACTAAACCATGGATCCAGAGCAATACAGTCGAGAGCATTAAGGTAAGAAGTCAAAAATGCGTTCATTTCTTCAAGAGCCAATTTAACTGTGTTGGGTTGGGCCTAAAAAATTGTCTGGCAGCGATGAAAAGAAGTAAGCCATGGGGGCTACTTAATTGTTACATCAGCTATAAAAATTTGACACTTTATTTTATTTGGTATGTTTAAACGATATTCTTACTCTTACAAAGTCATTATCGGAAGCACCTCAGTCTCCAAAAATGGATATTAGTATATGTTCGTCCTTCATTGAGGCAATGATATAAAACTTTTCAAAGCTCTGAAACGGAGAAAAATTCGACAGTCATGTCAAACACAAGGCTTTGTAATCTAGCAATTCTATCCATTGAGAGGGAGAAAAGTTGGGATTTGTTGAAGGACCTATCATCAGCGATCGACAGATTCGTTGCTAGGAAATCTCGACAGCTCCAGTTTATCTTATGAAGCGTTTGTATAGGTATGCCTTGCATGATTGTTTATCATAATTTTGCATGTTATTAAATAAGACTTGTGATAATGAGTTTCAAGAGAGTTGACGGCAGCGGCATTGTTAGGAGATGGGTCAGGTACTTTCTAAACCCTGCATATCTGGCTCACCCAAAATAATTAGTCTGGCTACGCCACTGTTGGGATGTATTATAAGCAGTAACATGAACTGCTGCCAGGAAGTCAAAAGGAGAATAGCAATGGCCAAGGAAGCTTTTAATAGAAAAAGGAGCATCTTCTGCGGACCTCTGGAAAAATAACTAAGAAAGAGACTAGTGATGTGCTTTATATGGAGTATGGCATTGTATGAAGCAGAAACATTGACATTACGACGAAGTGAAAAGAAGCGAATAGAAGCATTTGAAATGTGGACATGGAAAAGAATGGAGCGTGTGAAGTGGACAGACAGAATAAGACATGAAGCTGTGTTGGAAAGAGTGAATGAAGAAAGAATGATGCTTAAACTGTTCAGAAAGAATTGGCTGGGTCACTGGTTGAGAAGAAACTGCCTACTGAAGGATGCACTGGAAGGAATGGTGAACGGGAGAAGAGTTCGTGGCATAAGATAGATGACATTAAGATATATGAATCATATGAGGAGATAAAGAGGAAGGCAGAACACAGGAAAGATTGGAGAAAGCTGAGTTTGCAGTGAAAGACATGCCCTTGGGCAGAACAATGAATGAATGGTAGTTTGAAGTGAGAGAAATCAGAATTGAGGTAAACTGAACATCTAGCAGTATAATTCCATTACAAACATTAATAAATCTTTCAAAATTTAACATCTGCACAACTTTCAGTTTTTTATTATTTTGCAAGCACTTTATATGAAAGTTTGCTAGCACTGCATTTCTGTTAATTATACATGACAACACTATGAAGTTTCACAAATGTTTCACTGAATTTAGTTAAATCAGTGTTATTGTTAGAATAACTTGTCTTCGGTGTAAATATTCTCCGTTGTTATATGAGGAGCAACTAATCAAAACGTAAATTGTCCATCTCCGGTCAAAATTGAGTTTGGAGTGGTTTGTGATAATGAGAATTCCCCAAATCGTTCCAATTTTACATAATTATATCAACATTCACCCTTCAATAGAGATTATGATTGTACGATTATCCTTCCTCAAGGTTTAATCAGTTCATTTTGAAAAAGTCTATACAAGTATTCAAAAAAGATGAGAGGAGACTGCACTTTTATGTGTTGGTCAATTTCCAAATTATAGCTAGTGAGAAGAAACACGTACAGTAGTTCTACTTCATAAAAGTGATTTTCGTGCCCTTGTTCAAAAGTGCCTTTTGCTTCTTGTTGGTCCTCTCAGTTTCCTATATTTTTGCCTACTGCGACTCACTTTTTCTTCTTTTATAATGCTACCGAGAATACGTGCTAGAATGGATATGGTGTCGGTTTGGGACGTATTTTATGTTTGATTCACAACATTCCTAATAATATTCTAATAACACACAAAGTGAAGAGTTCTGTGTGGAATATGGCATTGTATGAGACAGAAACATTGGATGTTACGACGAAGTGAAGAGAAGCGATTAGAAGCATTTGAAATGTGGATATGGAGAAGAGCGGAGCGTGTGAAGTGGACAAACAGAATAAGAAACGAAGCAGTGTTGGAAAGAGTGACTGAAGAAAGAATGATTCTGAAACTGATCAGGAACAGGAAGAAGAACTGGCTGGGTCACTGATTGAGAAGAAACTGCCTACTGAAGGATGCACTGGAAGGAATTGTGAACAGGTAAAGAGTTCGGGGCAGAAAAAGATATCACATGACAGACGACATTAAGGTATATGGGTCATATGCGGAGACTAAGAGGAAGGCAGAAAATAGGAAATATTGGAGAGTGCTGGTTTTGCAGTGAAAGACCTGTCTTGAGCAGAACACTTACGAATGTATGTATGTATGTGTGTATGTATGTGTGTATGTATGTATGTATGTATGTATGTATGTATGTATGTAATACACAATTGAGTCACATTGACTGAAGTGTGCGACTAGTAAATCGCGCGCTGACGCCTGTAAGTTACTGCTGCAAAATATTGATACCGTTAATGGACTTATCCGCCACTTACACTTGTTAAGACTGCAGAAGATAAAATATAAAATAAAGCAAAGAAAGTATCAAATACTATTAAGAAACAACATGTGCGATTATGAGGAGCGTTAAAACCTTTCATTTTCATAACTAACTGTATACTTAGCGGCAAAAAGAATGGGCCGAGAGTTCTAGATGCTTGCTCGTCTCGTCAAAGCCATAGTTCACTAGATAACACATATTAAACCATTTAAATTTGCTGTATTTTGTTTAAGAGTCTAAAATATGTAATAAAATCGAATGGCAGGTTGATTCTAGATACACCAGGACCCTTGAAGAGTGAAATAATAATAAAATTGATAAATACAAAATCAACCGGAGCGAATATGAACAGGAAAACCACGTATTATGCCCAACTGATATTAACAAGTCACAGTAGCGTAAGTCGTTACGGCATTGGTCTATTGAACAAGTTGATAGTAGTGGCTCAACGTTCGAATCTCCCCAAATCTTCTTTTTTTAATTACAAATTCGCCATCATAAGTGTCTCGCAAAGCTATAATTATGTGGCGATATCTCTTAGAATATGCCCAAACTCTAATAAATAATAAACCTCCCTCCTTTTTGAAGCAATACTGCTATCTGTTAATACAACGGAAAACGATATCCAGAAGGAACACTTTTCTTCCAGCAGGATAATCATCCCATACACACCGCCAACCGGATTCAAAGATGGTTTACGAGGAGGCGTGATGTCGACCCAGTCGACTGGCCTCCAAATTCACCAGATATGAATCCGATTCAAAATTTGTGGGCTGCAGTCAAAATGATTCTACGCTCTAATTGGGCAGAACAAACACCCGTTCGGACACCTGAGGAATTGTGGAACAGAGTTCTAGATGCGTGGGAGGAGATGGCCAAGAATTTAGACCTGTTCCATAGTCTTGTGGACTTCATGCCGCGCAGAATGAGGGCAGTTGTTGACGCAGGTGGTTTGTGGACGAGATACTAGTCCCCATCACAGGCCTTGTTTTGTTAATATATTGAAAAATTGTTGGTTTTTTTTAATTTAATTATTTATTTGTGTTTGATATGCGTCCGGTTTTTTAGGATGTGAAACAAGTATTTTTGTTTATATAGGCCAGGTCTCACCTATTAATAGCCCACAGGTGATGGACAATAATATTTTTACAAGGCAAGCATAACGAAGTTTGTTAACAAATGCCATTTCACATTTAAACTAATAAATTAAGTAAAAGTTGAAATAAAAAAAAATTATTTTACCGTACCGGGAGGCGAACTCACTCACTCTGGTACGGATGTCAGACTTCTTACCACTGGGCCACACACTGCTCGTAAGGTTTACTACATTATAGACGGACGACTTTCAATGAAGAGACACCACAGCAATGCCTTGCAGTGGGTTACGTTTACACGAGTGAACCGCGCGATGGAACTTAGCATTTCTATCGACCAAGAGTCGGCCCATTCTTTTTGCCGCTAAGTGTACTTCACATTGCGTCTGATTGAAATTTTTCAGGCACGCACCTAGTGGTGTTTGCATTAGGTTCGGTTCTAAACCTGAATCCTGTATACCGGTAGCTAAATGCATGCTCCAGCCCATTTGGATCAGATCTTTAATTGTTAGATTTCGAATTCTTTTGAACAAGGCTTAGAAACCCTTCCAACGGACACACATCCACTGTAGTGTACTCGGTGGCATTTTTAACTTTTAGTGCCAAAATATCCAATGTTTAGGCGTAATGACCGGAAGGATTTTGTAGAACAGAAATTCGACTTCGGTTAGCATGGAAGTCCTTACATCATATCCGATAAACTCGACGAGTTCATTTCTATACATAAGGGAAGTCCGCCAACCTACTTGGAAGAGTTTAATATAATCCATGGAAAAGGATACAATACATATATTTGAATTAATAACGTCATTCAGTTGTGCTTTGTCATGGACGCGAAACAGATGCGTTGACAACACATGCGTAACGCGTAACTGGAGAAAGTTAACACAAGCTTGGCATTACATACAGATGGATAAATAATAATAAATTTACGGGATATTCTCATGGGCTTATACAGAGTGGAAATAGTGTAAGTGCAGATTTTAACAGCTTATTCCTTGGATAAAGTGCAATAAAATGGCTAATATGATATGTCTCAGGAAAAAAAAAACCCTAAATGTTAACACTGTTCTACTCGGTAAGTACAGCTATACGATTCTAATTTTTACTCTTATCATTAGAGAAACTGATAAGGAATGATTTATCTCCTTGCAATTTTTTAATAAAATGAACGGTTTTCTTAAAAATTAAATAAAGATGAACACGTATTGTTATTTCCTGCCATTAAAAAGTCTGGCAGTCTACTCCAGTGATTAAGGGGTGGAACCACAGTCTAGTATATAGAGTCCCGAAGCTCAATACGTAGTAAATATGCATACATAGATAGTTGCTAACCGCTAGGATCGCTAATATCGCCTCATTACAGACAATGCGAAATAGTACTGGCACAGTCTATTGTTCCTAGTACTCTCACAACTCAAGCTTCGTGACTGTACTAGACTGTGGTGGAACTTAGATGTTCACACAAAGTGCATATGTGCTTTCATTCGTTACCCGGCGATGCGCTATTGCCAAACTACGCAGACTTTTCAACCTAATTTTCTAATTAACCATGCACTTAATTACACAATGTATAATAAGTTTCATTTATGTATTTTAATGTATTCTATTGTCCCTTCAATCTGCACAGCTCTAGCCTGTCACTTCCACCCTGTATACCTGTGGCATTTAAGTAAGAAATAACAAAGGATTGATTGATGTTCTGTGTAAAATATAATAATAATAATAATAATAATAATAATATTATTATTATTATTATTATTATTATTATACATACATACATACATACATACATACATACAATTTCCTGTGTCTCCCTAAGGGAGACAACAAAAAAGCGTCATTTTGACCTATTTGCGGCCACGGCCTTCACTTCTCTCCAGCTCTTCCCTAGATTTTGGGCTTCTTCTTGAAGAGACCGCCGCCACGCTATCCTGGGTTTTCCTCTTCCCTTACTTCCATTCGAGTGCTTCTTTAGCAATGTTTCCTTCTGGGCATCTCAGGGTGTGTCCAATCCAGCATCATTTTCTTGTTTTTATATCCAGATCAATGGGCTTCTGTTGCAGCTTCTTCCAAAGTAAGCCTAATGTATTTGAAAAGACGTTCGACCACCATATCCCCAGTATGATGCGTAAACAACGATTCACAAATGTTTGGAGATTATGGATGAGGTGTTTTGTCATTTTCTACAGTAGTTATTGATGCAATAATAATAGCAGTGAAGTGTGTAAAATGTTACTGAACCAAGAAAAAATAAGAACTGATATTGTGAAAGAAAATATGTAAACTGCAATAATTGTTAACAAGTATTATAAATATGTTAACGTTTTTACATACGTATAGGCTGACCAGATTTTTTATGGTCCAGCAGGGGACATCGACAATTTCAAGAAAAACCACAAACGCTTATCTAGTCAATTTCCGTTGAAATGTTGCATAAAATACATGTAACAGTAGAGACAATGACAGGCCTAGTACTTCGCACACTAAATTTGTAGAGTATCTTAACTGTTTTAAATGCATAAACACACGTAACTCTTATACATTATTATAGTCGCTAAGAATTCAATTTTAGTACTGACACATGCAGGAAAGTCTTTCACATAATAATTGTACACACTGAACTCTAACATAGACCTACACATTTTACAAGTACTCGTCTGAAGAATGTATCTTTTTAAGGATCTGTTCATTCCCATACAGCTTCACACTAAGTTCTTCACATGAGAAATGAAAGTTTGTTTTCACTTGTAACAAAGCTTTAACTGTTTCAATTTTCATTCTTGAATTTTCATCAGTCCAGACTGATTTCATTGTGGAGAAAAATCCTTCAAGTAATGAATTACTGACTGAAAGACACATGATTAATGACACTATTTTGAGAAGATTTTCAAATGGAATGTTTTTTTTTTAATGTTTAAAACATCATACCACTTGGTTTGTCACAAAATTCCTCATTTTTTGAACTACTTAAAAATTGACACAGCGGCAGTTCTAACACTTCCACGCAACGCTAATGAAGACAAAGATGCTATGTTCTTCCCAAAGAGAGTGCAGAATATCTCATACTGTGCTCGGTGGTTCTTCTGTCTCGTACTGAGAACCGTTCAGAAATGTGCATGAATCACAGCAGTTTCAGCACGATACTTAAATATTTATCGTATAAAATGTTACTGAAACAAAATCAAAACTTCTGGGGACAAAATTTATTTCCGGGGACAAAAATGGGGACATTTGCTTCCAGGGGTCAGCATCCCAAAACTGGGTACTGTCCCCGGAAATCGAGGACGTCTGGTCAGCCTAAATACGTAGTCCGTGGACTCGTCCCCTTGAGACAACCTCGAGTACTCGTAGGGGTACGCGTATCATAGATTGAATACTACTGCGTATACAGTATATACACCAATTAATTTATTGTTAAATTCTGTGGATCAAAATCAGTTCTTTAATTGTTATTTTAATAGTACATTCTGTTTTAATATTTTATTATTATTATTATTATTATTATTATTATTATTATTATTATTGTACAGGAAATTTAGACTATCCTAATTGGATTACCCTAATTCCTGTATAGATGTTACATGCAATTATAGGGATTTTTTCAAATTGTCTATTGTATGCCGTTTTTCAGAAATAGAGGATTGCTGTATTATAAACTATTGCAATCCACTGTACATAATGCTATTATAATATTATGTACATTTGTGTAAAAATGAATATCTGCAGTAACGGTACAATATAGGTCTGCATTTAAATGAACCTTACTTTATAATTAAGAATGCACCATATTTTGTATTCGTGGTATGTGATATAGCCTAATTTCATTCGAATCATAGGGTATCTTTTGAAAGATACGTAGTTAGTTCAAGAAATTCCATTTGTGACATTATAAAGAAACTGTATTATTGCGGAAAGCTTAAAAATAGAGAGTGAGAAAGTATGTGCCAACTTCCTTACATTATTTTAAATCGTATAATGAGGAAGTAAAAATTGTTAAACAAAGAACTGCCTGCTTGTATGTCCGGATATTCAAAATAACACGGAAATAAAAATCATGCAAACATTGGGGTAAAATAGCTTCAGGATAATTTAAAGACCTTCACGTGATGCGTGATTTGGATGATGTCATTCTTACCTTGAAGTTCCCCACGTGCTCAGCAATTAAAAGCAGAGGAGGTCAGTATGTCAGACAGAGTCATCATCTAGTTGCTTCCTTCTCGGAATGGAAGTACAGGGCTACATGAAGTTTCGCAGTAATCTGAGTGCAAGATTATTTTATTTAGATTTTCTGTATTATCAGGGTTGCCATACGTTCCGGTTTTCCGGAATTGTCACCGCTTTTGTGTCCATTGCCCCGGTGTCCCGACAAATTCGTTCGGGACGAACAGATGTTCCGATTTTGAGTTGGTTTACAGCTTCTTTGTACTTTAAAATTACTACAATATATCTATTGTGTGATTTAGTCGAACTTGTTGAAAACTTCAAATAGTAACATAGAAGCGATATTAACTTAGCTAAAAAAAAAAAAAAAAAAAAGCCGCTTTCAGAATCTGAAGTGTTTGATCAGTTTGTTTGCTTGAAAAACTTTGTGAGTACAAACTTGGGTGTTCATGAATGGGAAAGCGGTAAAGTTCAAGTCAAGTAGATTAAATTTTTTGAAACTGTAAACCATACAGAACAGTATTCAGAATTATTGGAAATCTGTCGGTATATTTTCGCTGTGCCTACACACAATGCAAATCTTGAACGTAAATTTTCTCTGATGGCAGCACAACGGACTGATGAAAGAAATCGGTTAAGCATAGACATTATAGAAAGCATATTGCAGTGCCACTACAATTTGAATATGGCATGTTCTGAATTTTATACTTATGTATAAAAAATCCATCCATCATGCAGGCTGTAAGCAAATCTAAGAAATATGAATGGTATGATTATGAAAAAAGAAGCAAGTAATATTATATTAATTTCTTTGCAAAATTATTTTACTTCCAATAAAAATCAATTTTTACACAAAAAAGCGGGTGTTTTAATTATATATATATAGGTTTTAGTTCCAAAGTTTATGACAACCCTCTGCATTATTAAAAGAGATTTATTTAGCAATAACATAAAAGTAACATTGCAATAAACATGCAGTTCACTCTATTTGGTTGACTGGTTTGCCATTGGATCAGAGGATTACAATAAATTTAAAAAAATTGAGGGTCCAATTTACAGTAGATCACATTTTTTTTTTTTTGGTCGATCTCGTCTCAGACATACGGATTGAATCAGACCTCATGCAATTTTGTGCATAAAATGGCCGCCGGAACGCAGTTTTGGAGGGAAATTTTGTCCAACCTGTCAGACCAGTTTCATGCGAATGTTTAGGACTATGGGACTCCTTTGTCTACACAGTGATATACTCTCCGTTTCGCTGTTTATTTGTTCAAAATGTATAAAGGATTCTGATGTAATACTTTTTGGACACCTTTACCGAGCGGTTTTCGAACGCCGCCGTGTCGGATAAAAAGACGTGATTCTGTGGCAAAAGAGCTTATTTCAAAGCTGTCAAAAGAAGGTGATACGTTACTTCCATATTTTCGGCAGAAACATATTTTTTAGAAACGTCACGTCTTGTTGAGTTTGCTAGAAATGTATAAACACTGAGGAAAACAAATGAAAAATAAAAGTAGTACAGAAAAATAGTGACTGTCTTCGCTTTCAGTACAGGGCCAGCCCTACGAATTCATTTGTGACTTTGTTTTAGGCTAATTATTTTTAACTGCGCACTGGATTACTTATTTGTAGAAGTGTGCAGTAAGTTTAAGTATAGTCAGTTATATTTTAAGAGAAGGAAAGTCGATAGTTACGTTCTCAATAAGCATAATCTGTCTTCCATAATTTATGGCGTCGACATGGAAATTGAAACTACATTATATGAGGATTAACAAGCTCTAAAATCAAATTAGGCTTAACTAAATCTGTTCACCTAATATATACACACTTTTGAAAATGGGCACTCGTTAAGTGATTTGAAGAAGTGGTTGTTCTCCAAAATAATAAACATAAAATAAATAAGGCGTTATTGATTTCGCGAAGAAAGCGAAATATAATATGTTCCTTATTTAATTCATTTAGTCGAAATTAGAATTTGAACTGGTTTTCATTTCGAGCAAGACAAACTTTGAACCTCAAAATTCGAGTAATCCTTATATATATTTTTTTTTCAAGTCGCCGCATCCCACGAGATGATACAAATTAATTCCATTCGAGCTTTACCAATCTTATTAAGTACACAGAAGATGCCTTTCTTGGAAATAACGAAACCTCGTTTATTGCAAGCTTCTTTTATTTTCACTTAATTGTACTTGGCATTGGAAAGGATTGTTATGTACCCCTTCCAAAAAGGCTCGATTTTCTTGGAAATTTCTGCTGTGAGTCGCCCTGCACTCTGAGATCACTCACTACTGGTCTGTCACCTCGCGCCACAGTTCAGCTGTCGTGTGACTCCTGACGCACATGATGTCATTAAAATTCGTTATCAGAGATCGGAAACAATTCTGTATTCATAATATAGTGAGAGAAAATAGTCCCTTGAAATGAAGTAAAAAAAATCACGAAAATCGCGTACTTTATATGTGAACACTGTTTCTGTCCATTTTCGTTCAGCATTATTAATGTCAACCTCATGTTTCGCCTGGTTGCAATTCGTTTATGATTAACCATGAATCAACAGTGAGTGTTTCACGGCCCTGTCTTTTCAAAGGAAGTAGTTAATGACTCTTCCTGTATACTCGATGTGGTGGATTCAGCCGGCTGCCTGAATGTCGTGTGTTGCGTCGACGATAGTGTATAGCAATAACCTCAAGGTTTACATATCCGTACTTGATAAAAGCATTATGCAGTAATTGTTCTCCATTCGGAAGAAGTGTTACTTTGAAAGGACACAATTTCAGTTCTCAGTAGAGGATAGGGAAATTCTCTGCTTTCTTTGTGTCGTGTGTCGTTACTATGTTGTTAACTAGTTTCCATCATGTTGACAGTATGACTAAACGAATCACAGAAAAAATTAACCTTTAACACATATAGGGCCCCTTCAGTATAATTAGGCCTATACATTATTCACAAACGGCAGTGCTTCTGAGAAGCGTCTGGAGGCGGCCACTTTATGAGAGGGAATGTATAGAGGTGAGAGGATAGAAAGACAGGAGAGAGCAAAAGTTTGAAACGGTGGAATCAAAAGGTGTAGTAATATGGCCGTCAAATTACCCATAGTTCATAGTTTTCCGGTGTGTTAATCAGCTGTTTTGTTCCTATTACTATGATTACGTTACTGTTTCGTGTTGCGAATATTTCAAAAGTGTAGTCATATTCAGCAGGTGTTATTTTTTTTTATAAATAAGCTAACATTCTGTTCGGCTCAACTGTAAAATGCTTTAACATATGGAGTGCCAACATCCTTCTTGATAAAAGAAAGAATGTGGAAATGAAGTGTTCAGTCCATGTCACAACCGTAACACTTTCAATAAATATACAGTGAAATGTACATTGATATAATAATGTGCCAATACTTCTGTTACCTCCACATCCATTCTAAACCGTTTACTTATGACCGGAACTTATAGTAGCAATTGAATATTTAACGGTATTTCACGGAGGATTATGGAGCGTAGAAGGTGTAGTTTGACGTCATATTTGTCGCACCCATTACAAGCATGCTCCCTTATGTGTTTCTATCCTCTATAGCCCCTTCACTTCACACACAGCTACTGAGTGTTCAGTACCGCCACTGAAAAGCGCTTCCGCTATTGTGACTTCGTTTTTAATTCCGTCATGGATTCGGAGGATGTCTATGTTACTGAACAAGAAAAAAAAAACAAAAACAAAATTAATAGGAAATTTTGGGTGCATCTAACAAGAAGGAAGAATAGTTGAAGGTTTATTTCACACATCGTATGACGATCTTCTCAACGATGACAGAAAGTTGTTTTTATATATTTCCGAATAAACCGACAATAATTTATATTTTGACTACCGGTAACTTTCTTATCCATGATACGTGCTCGAAATAGATACAGATTTAAAAATAGTACTTTGAATATATACCGTTGTATTGACTTGCCTGCCAAAAAGGCGACAAGAAATGGAACAATGCTCGTGAAAAAATTACACACTTATTTATGAGTGCCGAGGAGCAACTACCGTATCATGATAACAACAGAAATCTAAGGTCAGCAGTTCAATATGTGAACAGCATTAAAATAGTTATGCAGGGTTAGTAAAAAGTCCCGCACCACCCAAATAACTCCTGAAGCATGTGGTTCAGTACATGAAACTCGGTGTGTGGGAATAGCCGTAAACTAAGAAGTCAATAATGGTATTACCGAGTTTTTTCTATTTCTGGTTTAATCTCTTATTTTAAATGGAACACCCAATATGTTTTTTTTATTTTTTTTTTTATTTTTGAATAATGCTCGTTAAGAGCTTTTCAAAAAGTACCCACGCTTGATACTTCTATACAAATTCTGTGTTGCTAAATCAAGAAAGCAGAAAAGTGTAAGTCTAACGAATATTACGAGTAAAACGCTTTTTTGTTCACTATGATTAGACTGTCCTTTGTTTATATCCATGGAATCATGTTTATTGATACAGAAACATCTTATTTAAGGGATTGAATCTGACATCTAGTGCGTTAAATAATTCTATCTGATGTCGAGCGAAAGGGAAAGAATTCTAATTTTAATAATGGTTGCTTATGGAGACAGGCAACGATCTCATCGAGAGGCGGCGAATTTATTTAATGTTATGCATCTAGATCGCAGTTCAATTCCACATGCAACAGTGACAAGGATCCTAAGAAAGTGTAAAGGACTTACCAAGATCAAGTAGACCGAAAAGTGCAACTGATGAGAATACTTCATTGGATGTTCTCCTCCGTGTGCAAGAAAATCCAGAAGTTTCTGCTACAAATTTGGCATTAGAATCCAATATAAGAGGCATTCCGTGACAAGCCAAACACTGATTTAATCGCAACCCTTCAGATTCTATTGATTTTTAAAAATTCAATGAGGAAATCCATTAAACCTATATTTTTTATTTACGAAATTGCGACTATATTTTCGTAGTTATAGATTTTTGTAGTTCCGCGTGAAAAGCCTAGATTGGAGCGCACCATAAAATTTAAATGACCGTAACTCTGGTTCTATCCATTGCAAAAAAAAAACTCATTTTGAAGGAAATTAAACAGTGTTACTTTCTGCATTTACCATATTTTTATAACGGTATTAGTTTTTGTGTTATTGCCGATTTTTTTTTTCAGAAAGAAGTTTAAGTATAATTTTCATTATGTTTACACCAAAATATTTTTAAGATACCAGACAAGCCTCATATTATGTAACTTCGTTTATGGGACAAATTTTAACATGGAGAAGCAATGGATATATATACATATATATATATATATATATATATGAATTAATTATTATTACATCAAGTACTCACCGACATATAGCTGAAACTGGGCAAGGTGTGCATCCTTAATATGGGCTTAACATGACAAGTTATCATGTAACAAAAATCCCTAATAATTGTTTATAATACACTAGGATTACGTCATAGTTCATAGGTACAAATATTTTTACACACGAGTAATCTTAAACAATTTTTTAGTACGTATCTGAATTAGAGTGCACTTTCGCTGATATAATTTGTTTTGAGACCTGTAAGAATGTGTGGTACGATTGCGTGTCTCGTATTGAATTTGTACTAGATATTTTTCTTTAATTCATACGCAACAAGTCTGCTCTCAGTCTGCTCTCAAAAAAGCTGAAAGAATTTTTAAAACCGTTATATTACTGGTTGTTGTGTATGGTTTTGAAACTTGGACTCTTACTTTGAGAGAGGAACAGAGGCTAAGTGTGTTCGAGAATAAGGTGCTTAAGAAAATATTTGGGGCTAAGAGGGATGAAGTTACAGGAGAATGGAGAAGGTTGCACAACGCAGAACTGCACGCATTCACCTAACATAATTAGGAATATTAAATCCAGACCTTTGCGATGGACAGGGCATGTAGCACGTATGGGCGAATCCAGAAATGCATATAGAGTGTTAGTTGGGAGACCGGAGGGAAGAAGACCTTTGGGGAGACCGAGACGTAGATGGAAGGATAATATAAGATGGATTTGAGGGAGGTGGGATATGATGGTAGAGACTGGATTAATTTTGCTCAGGATAGTGACTGATGGCGGGCTTATGTGAGGGCGGCAATGAACCTTCGGGTTTCTTAAAAGCCATAATTAAATAAGCAAATAAGTAAAACAAGAAGCACATATTTTCAGATGTGAGGTCAGTTGAATAGGTCTATCTGGTCTGTTCAACTTTTCAAGCATAACTGGAAGCACTCGTCTTAAATTTTTGGCATGTTTCTTTTCAGCTTTTCTAAATTAAAGAGACATCAAACCGAGACTGCTTGGCACTCATTGTTCAATTTTAAAGTTAGAACATAATGATCTTATACAAACTAGCTCAATTCACGCACAAATCTCGCACTAAATCATACCACCTTTTTGAATTTCAAAATAACATTTCTTCATTAACAAGTATGTAATGTTAACTACCTTTAATTTTTCATCCTGCATGTAAACAAATGCACGTGTACAAATCCCCTCCTATTGGCTGCAGGACAAAAACCTCTTTATGGAGCGCAGAACGCTAAGTTAATTAATTGCCAGTCTGAAAACACAACCTGTTATTTTCGGAGAAAACGTGCTGTTTTCCTAAACACGAAAAGTAAATACTATATATGAAACTGATTAAAAGCTAATTATTAAGTCTGTGAAGAAAGAATGTAATTTGTGGGCAGGGCGAGGACGAATCATTGTTAGATAAGAAGCGTGATAGCTGATGTAGCTGCGTCACCACTCACAATATAATCTGTGATTGAAATGGACCGGATCCACCAGCACGACGTTCCGGTTCGTGAATTCCAGTACCCTTTGCGTTCCGTCCACAGTACACCATGATTCAAAAAGTATGGTGCAAAACTGAAAGCTGTTGCCAGAGTTGTAACAACGGGAAGCAATCAACAGTTTTGTTAATTATGAAAGCGACCGGACTCAAGTTTGTGTGTTTACTTTTGCTCGTTCATATCATCATTAATAGAGGCATAGTGAAGTGCTACATAAGATGGCAACAACAAAGGTAGAAAAAGTTTATTGTGTGCCTGAATTCGCATGAACGGGAGCCCATTGCGACAGTCTACACCACATTTGGATGTTCGACAGTACCTGAATGACATCCTACCACAGGGCCGGGCATGAGAGCGGCTCCATTTGGTCGGCCAGAGCTGCTCTCGCTCCGCAAGGTACTTCAATTTCAAGCGAGAGCAGAACGCTCACGCAGTGGCGGACTCGCATTACAGCTACCTTCCCTGCATTAATATAACAAGAGCCACGGTTGTTCTAGTCATTCAGTCTGTCAGTATATAATATTTTATAAGGATATTACATCAGTCCATTGTACAGTACAGAATTTATAACACTCTTATTAATTTAATAAAATAAACTTCGCTCTATGCACACACACAAATTATTAGGCTTATTTACATAATCCATACGCACATACTGCAATCTCCTCACCACGGTTCTACGAGACAGGCGTATGGCTTCCACTTCCCCTACTTGCTGTGGGCAGAGTTCATCTACCAATATAATTAAAGATCGCTTGACGAAGTTACCTTCGTTGAATGTTTTCAATTCCTTTGCAATTTCGTGGCAAATATTATAGCTAATTCTCATAGGCTATTCACTAAGTGCATTATTGTCACCCTGTTAATATATAATATAATATAATATAATATAATATAATATAATATAATATAATATAATATAATATAATATAATATAATATAATATAATATATAATATGATGTGATGTGATGTGATATATGATATGATATGATATGATATGATATGATATGATATGATATGATATGATATGATATGATATGATATGATATGATATGATATGATATGAGACCATAAATTAATACAATTTAAAGAAAATGTTTCTCAGGTACATTACATTAGAGTTTTTATTCGATATTTATATTGCATTATAAGTTATTATAGTACATTTAGTAATGTATAATTTTAAATTATACAAATATTATGATATATTATAGTATAGTATATTACAGTTCATGATATATAATATGATATATGATATATCATGAACTGTAATATACTATACTATGATATATCATACTATACTATGATATATCATAATACTTGTGTAATTTAAAATTATATATTACTAAATGTATAATAACCAGACATCGGATTCTAGGGCAAATGTCTATTTTGTTTCTTTAGGAGAAAAGTAAAAATAATTATTAATATTTGTGTTTCATGGAAATTGAAAGGTATTCAAAGAGTTTTATAGTGCCCTAAAATGCTCTAAAATGGTTATTAGAGCCTAATTTGTTAATATTCGCCTAAAAATGCCTAACTCACTGTAAAGTTTCGCATTTTACTCTTACTTTTTATAATTTATACATGCATTCACTGCGAAAGTTAACGCATTTAAAAAGTGGAAAGTTTGCTTCACACCTGCCATGAAACCATTGATAAAGGAAACAAAATGTTTTGAATCTCACGACACTCGCAATAGATTTCACCGAATTTAACATGTTTGGAGGCATAAATGCCAACAAAGAACCAACCTTAGTTTTGAAGCAGGCAACAATCACAACATGTGCTGCTACTGATTCAGAGATATACTATACTATAAAAATGACTGTTTTCGGTCTGAAACCGATTAGCTGTACTGCCCTTCAGAGTGTCATAAAATCACAATTTTTGGAGAAAGAGTGTTTTTGAAATATGTATGAAAAGTCGTAAAACTGCGAATTAGTAGGGTAAACCGTTACAAAATATTTAAAAGAATGGCCCTCCTAGTGTTTACACTACCAGGAAATGCAACAATAAGTGGAACTTTGTATTTTTGTCCAATTGAATCTCAATAACAACGGTTCATTTGAATGCTCGTTAACAGTTGCTCTTTCCCTCACATTATTTGTGTTGAGAAGTTTTGAGCGGTAGGACGTTTTCCTGTGAAGTTTAACGCGATAATGCGGAAAAATATAAGTGCAAAATCTACATTGATCCGGCAATGGCTAACAGAATATTCAGAATTCACTTATGATGGAAAAATAATATTCTGCAAGATTTGTAGCAAACAGGTATGTAACAATAGTTGAAATATATAAATTCTATTAATTTTAATGAGTAGGCCTATAATATTTATACATTGACTGAGCTATCCTGAGGTATAATTCTTTTTAAGACCACTACACTTTAACCTTTTAAATTCCGATAGTTAAAGTATTTGCAGGTCATTAAAATTTTGATTTTTCGAACCCACTAACTTTGTGATAGAAATACGGCAATACAACAATTAGGATTTTATTTTAATTCAGTTTACTTTACATTTTTAGATTTCGCAAGAAAAGAAGTGCCACCTAAAGCAGCATGCGCAAGGAGCGGCTCATAAGGCTAAAGCTCAGCAGAAAAATAAACTGCAACAAACTTTACTAACACAGCCTACTTCATCCAACCTCAGCAGCAATTTCTATGCTGATTTAACCAGAGCGTTTGTTGCTGCTAACATTCCCTGGAATGCAATTGAAAATCCGGTTTTAAGACAGTTTTTACAAAAATACTGCAAACAAAATATCCCATCTGAGTCGACCCTAAGAAAAAATTACTTAGACAGAATATACAATGAAACTTTAGCTTCCATTCGGGAGGATATAGGTGATTCTTACATATGGGTCTCTGTGGATGAAACCTCAGATCCTATGAATAGGTATATAGCAAATATGGTAGTAGGAAAACTTAGTCCTGATGGACCTTCGATTCCACACCTCGTATGTGTTAAGGAACTTTCGAAAGTGAATAGCCAAGCCATTGCTTATTTTGTAAATAAAGGCCTACAGTCTTTATACTCAGGTAATATAGACGATTGTAAAGTTCTGTTGTTTTGTACTGATGCTGCCTCATACATGGTTGCTGCAGCTCCACTTCTTAAAACATTTTATCCTAACCTCACGCATGTAACCTGTCTAGCACATGGCCTTCACAGGGTTTCTGAAACAATTCGGAATGAATTTCCTCTTGTCAGTTCGTTTATTTCTAACACAAAAAAATGTTTTTGTAAAGCCCCATCCAGGATTTCAATATTCCGAGAGAACTTTCCAGATATCCCACTCCCACCTCAGCCGGTTGTTACACGATGGGGAACCTGGATTCAGTCAGTGGTTTATTATTCTAAGTATTTTAAAGAAGTTGTCACAGTTATTGATAAATTACCTGAAACTGATAGTGCAGCGTGTGTGAAAGCAGTGAAAGATTGTCTGAATGACTCACGAGTGAAAAACGATATTGCCTACATAACATCAAACTTTTCTTTCATACCTGCAAGCATTGAACAATTAGAACGTGAAAAACAATCTCTTTGTAGCCAAATAGCAATAGTAAAGGAAGCTCAAGTGAACATACATTCTGCTTTGGGCGAAACTGGGAAAAAAGTTAAAAATAAGTGGGACAACGTATTAAATAAGAATGTAGGATTTTCATTGTTGGAAAAAGTATCAAGAGTGATATCGGGGGAAAGTGTAAATGTTCCAGTAAGTATTGATGTTTCTATTGTACCTAATTTAAAATTTGCGCCTCTCACATCAGTTTCGGTTGAAAGAAGTTTTTCTGCTTTCAAAATGATTCTCAGTGACAAAAGGCAAAGGTTAACTGTGGAGAATTTAGAAAAAATTCTGGTGGTGTACTGTGCAGATAATTATAATAAAGTCTGAGCATGGAACTGAATTTCAATAACTTAAAATGAGTAATCTTGATATCAATAATCATTATTTCATTAGTTTCAATATATTAAATTTGTGCAGCTCTGTTTATAAATATAATATAGTATTCTTTTTTAATGTTTAAACATACTTTTTTGTGCGTATTTTAGTGTATAACTAAAAATTTCAGTGAAAGAAATAAGTATGATACCTTGATGTGCCTAAAATGCCTATTTTCATTAAAATAGAGCCTAATTTTACAAATTTTGAGCTTATTTTAGGCGCCTAAAACTGCAATTTTTAGTGCCTAAAAATCCGATGTCTAATAATAACCTATAATGCAATGTAAATATCAAATAGATACTCAAATATAATGTACCTGAGAAACATTTTCTTTAAGTTGTGTTAATTTATGGCGTTCATTACCAACATATTTGTGATATTCAGTAGCATGTTGTAAAGAATAATGTCGTTGGATATTGAACTTCTTAATCAGTTGGAGTGTTTTATGACAAATTAAACACTTTGCTAATCCACTGCTCTCTACCAAAAAGAACTCCTCCTCCCATGATACATTAAAAGCATTGCGAATAGCGGGACGGTTAGTGTATGAGCGGAAGCTCCGTCTTCAAAGTTCGCCATCATACTGCAGAGTCATCAATGCACCGACACTGAATGACGTACAGTATGCATGCGTCAGAGCGCTCGCTAGACCCGCTCTTTAAAGCACACAGCGCTCATTTCTCAGAATCACGTAATGTGCCCAGCCCTGTCCTACCACAACGTTGGCTCGGCCGTGCAGCAAACAATTCACCAATGTTGGTCTGGCCTCAGCGATCGCCGGACCTAATACCCTGCGACTTGTTCTTTGTGGAAGTACATTAAAGACTCCGTGAATGTACCTCCCTTGCCAACTGACTTGAATGATATTTTTAAATTGTTTTTAAAGCTTTGGGATGGCTATTGTCTGTGAACATTATTATACTGTTGAAATACATTTTGTTTTTCATAAAATTGAGAGTGAAAAAATTATTTTCTGGATAAAACATTTTGCAGGAATGTGTATTTGTAGCCAATGAATCTATACATGTCAGAATTTGAATTTGAGAAATTGTGTGGGTTACGATATTTTGCTCTTTCATGAATGATAATCACTTTCTGAACATCAGAGAATATAATAACACCTTTCCAAGTCTCACTACACAATTTTAGGGTCACTACGTATTGGAGTACATGGACAAATGTTTAGAAATATTGGTTCTTTGCACCGTAACGAAGGTAATACAGTAGACCACAGTTTGCTCAGCTATATAACTTATTCTCGACGCTCAGGAAGCCTATGTTTGAATGAATGTGACATCCTACAAACGAATATTGCTGGCCTGAAGTTGTGCAGATTATTCAACACATTTTAACTTCTGTCAGCCCATATGTGGTGCAGTTGAGGCAATTAGAAGATATGAAATTCCTCACAACGATTAATGAAAATAGCCATATAAGAGACTTGACGATGTATTTTGTGGAACACAAAAATAAAGATCAGAGACGCTACAATCTATCTACAACTCAGCAAAAAGTTGCCGCTGTATTCAAACACTGAAACGGCGATCCTTATTTCAGTGATATAGTGAGTTGCCAAACTCACGGTTCAATTTAAAGTGCTCAGCTTAGACAAGTGGTCAACTTGCAGAAATGTATCATGAATAGCTCTACTAAGTAAATACATTTTAATATGTAGCCTACATATGCGCTCTACTGTAGGTAAGCCTATAAAAATATGGTAGGAATATTAATCTTGGTAATTAAACACACTATCTTACTGTATAAAATTAGGTTAATTACATTCATGAAAACTAATACCATAAATGGAACCTTAACCATTACATAGGTACACATTTAAAGATTATAAGCATTTGTTACATCATACAGAGGTAATGATGATACATGCGAAACTTTCTACAATTTTATTATTTTCTTTGTTAGACGTACCCTCCTAGATACCTAAAATACTATTCGCGAAATAACGCAAAATTTGTATGATTGTGCAAAATATGTCACGAACTCTCTATCGCAAAAACTACGAAATATGCACCAACATTTTATTCACTATTGTTAAAAAAACACGTTAGTGACTTTTGTTTCAGTTAACTTTTCAACCGCTTGATAACACCAATATTTCTGTATTTTATCTATGGATATTATGTACAGATCCAGAAACAAAATTTGGGCCTCCTAAAAATATTGTTTGTGTGTCTGTACATCCTTTGACACAAAAACTGGTCGCTGTTCAGACTAATTCCCATTCTGAAATAGCTCGGGATTATCGTGTGCGCTGTTTACACGCATGCAATTTAGTACACTGACCTCACTAATCGATAGTTTTCGATAACTTGTTCGTGTAAGTGTCGCTTCTTTAATTATTACTTTTATGAATAGATGGCACCAATAGTACATAGGCCTAAATATATCCGCATTATAAAATTCAAAAGTTCATCTCCCTCTTATGATTGTGTAAAAACATTAGATTTAGAGGGAAACCGCTGATAATGTCAATTATGAGAATAATCTACTGAGTCTTTTATAAGTAACGAGTCTATCTAAAAATCAATTAATTTGGATAATTTTTTGAAATGATGTTCATCCTCACGAGAAAGAAACCTTCCTGGTGCCGTACAGTCGATTTGGAAACAAACACCCCCTTTCCTCACCGCCAGAGGAACCTACTTATCCATGTGTAATGTGCATTTGGTGCCAATTTAAAATGACCTGGAGCATGGCCTTCTATACGACAAGGATAATGGCACACGGCCATGCCTATACACGTTGTTGTGAAAGACTGGAATGATAAAATGCCATGCAGCTTACCAAAGTTCATGCAGAGTTGATACGTCCCTTATATTTATGCATTCAGCACAACGGAAGACATTTTGAAAATTGTACACCATAATTTGTCAACAATTGAAACTCTTTTTACATTGATGTGCTGTAATAAACATTGAAAACACTAACCATTCTTTCGTTTAATAGCTCTGGCAGTGTTTGTTTCCAAATCGACTGTACGGCACCGGGAAGGGTTCTTTCTCGTAAGGATGAACATAATTTCAAAAAATTATCCAGTTTAATTGACTTTTAGATAGACTCGTTACTTATGAAAGACCGACATTCTCTCAAATACTTTTTTACCCGTCCCAATAATATAGGGTTACAATAATATAGGAAGACATGAAGTCTAAAATAAGAGGATATTGCTGAAAAAAGAGGACTTTTTAAAAATTGGTATGAACAAAATTAAAGATGAAAACGATGGCTCACCTTAGTTTTCTCACTAGTTGCTGGATCTGTACCCTACATATCGGTGGAGCCTACTTTGTGCACAAGAGTCTGAAGAGACAAACTTCTATCTTGTACCAAATAACTATGAAACTGTTCGCAGGGCATGTCGTTGAAATTATATTTCACCATGATGATACCTCTGACTGTCTTCGTTAGCATGAGATTTCGTTCTTTTGTCCATTGAGCAGATATTAGGGAAAATACTCTCTCAGCACTTCCATTGTGACTTGGGATAAATAAATATAATTGACATATTTTTTAGAGTTCTGAGAAAGTTTCAGTGCTCGCAGAACTATTGGAATTGAAGAATTTGCATCATTGTTCATATAAACTTAAATCTTTGTCCAAATTAACTTGATTGGCATATCTTGGTACATTGCAGAATAAAATTGATAAAACAGATTAGAATCATGAATAGTGACATTTTTGAAGTGTAAGAATTCAATGCATGTCAATAGGTCATGATATTTTATGTTTTTTTAAACGCTCCAGCTTCAATTATTGAAAGCAGTTCAATTCTATCATAGGTTTTCACCATTTGTTTAGATATTTTATGCATAATATCGCACATTATTCAATATTCATATTAATTCTAGTTGAAATGTGAAATGCCGGACATTTCAATTTTTTTTAATCCCTGCCGGACAGGATAAAATGATTTAAAAAGAGGGAATGTCCTCCTTTTGCCGGACGGATGGTAACCCTACAATAATAGGATCACTTATTCAGAAATAACGGAACTATTTCAAAGTTTGTCAATTTCTTATATCTTTGGTTCTGTCTTATCCCATGGGTAGAAAGTTCGCTTACAAAAGCATAAAATCGTAGGTCAGATACCTTTGAATGTCAGTGTACATAAAGAGATCTGAAGCCCTGTCTTTATAACGGTCTTTGTAACGTGAAGACAGAGCATTATCGCAAAGTCATAAAGGCTTCATAGGGAATATGTCGTTTCGTGACGTACAGATACGTCGCTGCTAGACTTGATTTCCTCCTCGGACCTCGTTGCTTAATATTTTCCCGTGTGAAACTCGAGTTAATCGGAACGACACTTGAGACACATGTACGCTACAGGAAAGCGACCATTTCCCATGTCAGTGGGTGTACACTCATTTTTATTGAAAAATGTGGTATGAAACATTGTAACATACCCATACATGCTTACTATTGTACTTGGTTTTTTATTTTGGTGATGCTGTTATCATAAGTGTAAGCAAAAAAAAGTACCGGTAACAAAAAGTTTTATATTAAACATATTACATAATGCAGGGACGGGCAAACTTGGCTAAAATAGTCAAATATGTCACAGCATGACTTTACCCCACCAGGCACACGCTATCTGCGGGACAGAAGACAGTGCGTGTATATCGTATCAGATGACGGGATCAAAGAGTTTGTAAGTTACGGAATAGAGGAGTCGCAACGAATTCTTTCATTTTCCATCTCTGAAAGCTTTTCCAGGTATTTCAGATTACAAACGTAAAGAATATGGTAATGTCATTGAAAAGCTGCAAGAAGAAAAATTCAAAAAAGATTCCAGGATTTCAGAAATTTGGTAAAAGTTATTTAGTGTAGGTAGTTTATTTTGAATCCTTTGCAGTAGAAAATATTGAGATTCCTCTCGAGTTACAAATAAATAACAAACTGTTAATATAATGTTATAACGGCTTGGTAAAGATTGCCTCTCTTTAGGACATTTTAAGTCCTAACCTACGAATTAAGTCTTTTTAGGTCATATGAAATTTAAAAATGTTATTCGTTACTACATAAAACGATTAAGAAAAGCAATATTTGGAGAGTAACGAGATAGCAACAAAATTGATTTGAACCTAAGAATCCAGGGCTTGCTCATTACTATTACATAGCGTAATTTTACAGAAAATTAACTCGACGATTCTTTTTCTTCGCAAACCGATCAATTAGGTCACAACATACTGAACAACTGCTACTAAAAGAAGCTAGAGAGAAATCTGCATTTGTTTCTAAACTCTCGATATATTTAAAATACTATATAAATAAATATAGGCCTATCTCGTAACACACAAGAAAAAAAATAACAGGAACACCCGCAAACAAGAGAAAAAACTACCAACATAAAAGAAAACTTTTACGCAGGGAGAGAAAACTAACAACACGTGACTCAATTTTCTAAAACCAAGAAGAGAGAAAGAGAGAGAGCTTCCCAATACAGCCGAAACCAGCCGTGACTATAAGCAGTCCAGCAGTACAGTTGTCAGCAGTGGGTAGGACGTTTCCAAATTCGGCTCCCCTCACGCGTTCTAGTCAAGTTTAAACACTCTTCTAACCAGCTATCTTATTGGTTGAACTGTTGTTGTCATGGTTACCGGGGAGCAGAGTGATGTAACTGTCTCCTCTCTCCCGCTCTCGCATAGACACTGCAGGCTGCTAGATGTCAAATAAGTAGGTTATAGCGCTATCTGTTATTTTTCGGTACGAGTTATTTGTACTATCTACAGTATTGCGAGCGGACATCACCAACTGAATGTGGTCGACTTGACGTAACTTACATCTTAATCGTAGTGAATATAAAATTTAAATAAAAGGAAAAGTGCTCATTTGCTACAACTTGTCTGTGATCTTAATTCAGCTGGAATTAATACTGCCATATTGTGTTCTGGTAAAATATTAGGGGAGGCACGGCCTCCCTTGCCTCCCCTGAAAATCCGCCGCTGGTACATTATTACAATTGATTAAAAAGTTAATTTCATAAAAGCTACTGATTAATAATTAATTTAATGCAGAAATTGTTATCAAGAAGTTTTATGTTCACATTACTGTATATTGTATTGCAGCAGCTGATACAATTAATTTATTTATTACTTTTCCTCGAGGGTTTAGTTTGAGCGTTCTACCAGAGTCTAGTACAGACAATCACGAAGCTCAATACGTAGGGAATATGCATCCATAGATAGTTGCTAACCACTAGGATCGCTACTATCGCCTCATCACAGACAATGCGAAATAGTACCGGCACAGTCTAATGTTCCTAGTACCCTCAACAACTCAAGCTTAGTGACTGTACTAGACTGTGGTTCTACTGTGTTACGTTGTATGTTTAAAATTTAACTAAGAATAATGCAAACATATGCCGGTATTTATTCTGTTATATTTGCTATTTCATAATAAATATACCTACTATTATTTGTTTGAAACAAGTGTCAATAAAAAAGCCGTGATTCACCCAGAAAGAAATCAGCGATGAGCGGTATATGACCCACCACTGCTAGTAGTGACATTCACTCTCTCTTTCTATGAAACCTGTTTTCAAGTTCCCCACTCTGAGTGTTTTCCCTACCGTGCCCGTGCCTCACATAATGCATTTAAATGACAATTTATTTCACGAAATAGCCACAAAATTGACAATTTATTTCACGAAATACCCATCGAAATAGTGACAGGTTTAACACCGAAATTACTCATTTTAGTTCTCCAAAAAATACGGTCGCTAATAAAATTATACATTATTTTTCTGAAAAAAGTAATTAATTTTCGTTTGCTCCGTCACCATAATAGAAGAAAGCCGCTGAGCTTCAATACGAGTATTACTATACAGATGAAAAAGTTCACCCATGATCTGGTTGGTGAGAGTACCTAATTAATTGAAGAGCTTCATTATGGCTAGCATGATCTGCAGGTTTATTCACAGCACTATCGTCTTCACTATCAATATTCTCCGAAACTTTAGTATGGCCAACTCGATTACTATAACCTCTTTAATATTTTCATGAGAACACACACTTCCTAGACAAAAATAAATTCCAGTCTATTATCAATGCAGTAAGACTTCTTTCACATTACCTCTCGTGAGCCGGCTCACCATAGCTGCAGTTACAAGTGGGGTATTGTACCTAATGTCGCTTTTCACACACATCGTCTGGTTCATCTGAGCCGGCTCACGTGAGCAACTAGGTGGCTATCTCCGCTTGCAGCTGGCTCGAACGCTCCTTTGATGGGGTGTACAGTTAGACTGGTATACAGCCTTATACACTAAACAACCACCAAACTAAAACACAAACAAAACCGCAAACACGTGTTGGAAATTTTAATACTGTCTATTTTAATACTAATTTTAATACACGACAGGAACAGAGAGGCAGATCAATAAAATAACATTAAACCATGAAAGTCTCCATAACCATTCAGATGCTTCTGCCACCGGAAACTTAAAAATCTAATATATATATATATATATATATATATATATATATATATATATATATATGTATGCACAGTGTTCTGCCCAAGAGCAAACCCAGCATTTTCCATTCTTCCCAATTTCTTGCTTTTCTCTTAATCTCCTCATATAATACCTTAACATTGTCTATCAGCTGATATATTTTACCCCGAACTCTTCTCCCGTTCACCATTCCTTAAATATCTCAATTAACTAATTAGGCCTACACCAAAATAAAAGGAATCAGTCACTGCACTCACACACCTACTGGCACTTATGCCAGAAATAGTGTCCTATATGTAAATATATTATTATTATTATTATTATTATTATTATTATTATTATTTATGTACAATGGCTGGAGAGGGCATCCTGCGCGTATAAGACCCTAAAACGGCCTCTGGCTCAAAGCCAGAAATGTCGATAAACAACAACAACAACAGCAACCCACATGAGCTGAGCGACAGTGGAGAAAAGAATATCAATGCTGGAATAGAAAGGATTGTATATAAAATTCTGCCACGCATAGCAATATGAGACATATTATCTTACGTTACAGTAATCTGTAATGATTTAATTTGTTATCTAGTTTAAGTATTTAAGTTCGATAAACCTCTGGCTTATGCATTTTTTTCTGTTTAGATCTTGTCTTAGGTATACCTTTAACTTTCCGTTGTACTAATATCATATAATCATGTATTTCCTTTTTATCCTCTGGTTGAGTGGAAGAGAAGGCCTAACGGCCTTAACTCTGCCAGAAAAAATAAAGCATTATTATTATTATTATTATTATTATTATTATTATTATTATTAATCTGACAGAACACTGATTGCTAGTTAGAAGTGTGTTGAATAACACTCCGGGCTTGATGAGCTCTATTCAAAAGAAGGATGGAGTTAGGTTAGTAATTTTATTTTTATTTGTAATATTATTAAACTAGTCCGATTAATTAAAATATGAAACGTACAGCAGAGTCCGTATAGGCCAGTTTCTATCTGATGTTTCTCCTATTCGCTGTGGGTCCAGGATAACAGAGAGGGCTTGGAATTGAACGGGTTACATCAGCTGCTTGTCTATGCGGATGACGTGAATATGTTAGGAGAAAATCCACAAACTAAGCTTATTAGTGAAAACACGGGAATCTTACTTGAAGCAAGTAAAGAGATAGGTTTGGAAATAAATCCTGAAAAGACAAAGTGTATGATTATGTCTCGTGACCAAAACATAGTACGAAATGGAAATACAAAATTTGGAAACTTATCCTTTGAAAAGGTGGAAAAGTTCAAATATCTTGCAGCAACAGTAACAAATATAAATGACACTCGGGAGGAAATTAAACGCGGAATTAATATGGGAAATGCCTGTTATTATTCGGTTGAGAAGCTTTTGTCATCCAGTCTGCTATAAAAAAAACTGAAAGTTAGAATTTATGAAACAGTTATATTACTGGTTGTTCTGTATGGTTGTGAAACTTGGACTCTTTACGTTGAGAGAAGAATAGAGATTAAGGGTGTTCGAGAATAAGATGTTTAGGAAAATATCTGAGACTAGGAGGGATGAAGTTACAGGAGAATGGAGAAAGTTACACAACGTAGAACTGCACGCATTGTATTCTTCACTTAACATACTTAGGAATATTAAATCCAGACGTTTGAGATGGGTAGGGCATGTAGCACGTATGGACGAATCCATAAATGTATATAGTGTGTTAGTTGGGAGGCCGGAGAGAAAAAGACCTCTGGGGAGGCCGAGACTTAGATGGGAGGATAATATTAAAACGAATTTGAAGGAGATGGGATATGATGCTAGGGACAGGATTAATCTTGCTCAGGATAGAAACCGATGGCGGGCTTATGTGAGGGCGACAATGAACCTCCGTGTTCCTTAAAAAAAAACCATTTGTAAGTAAGTAAGTAAAGTAAATACTATTTTTGTATTTTTAGAATGCCTGTGACGTTATTATTTACAGTAAAATTACACAAATATCAGCGCCCGCATTTACATGAGAGTTGCGCAATTGGATTTTGCCAATCTTGATATGCGAACTGTGTCTAATGAATAATAATTTGTTTATAAAACAGAGTATTAAATTCTAAACTTTTTATATCATAATTTACTCTTTGTTGGTTACAAGAACGAAAGAATATGAAAATACGTATACTCGTACTTCGAATTTAACTCTCCACCCGAACCAGATAGCCTACTTTCCTTTCATCATCTTATTTTTAGAATAACTACTAAGATTTCCGAGGCCGAAACACACGAACAACGTGAAGAAGAACATCCAGAGACCTCTACGGAGCTTCAACTGCCGCCCAATTCGAAAAGACGAAGGCCGAAAAAGACTCAATGAGCAGTGTGTGCCGAATTATGACGGAAGGTTTCCAAAGGAGAAGTTACAGAGCAAAAAATGCAGGAAGTGTTGGGTAGTAGAAATGTTGCAAGTTGTAATGAAATTTAATGCAATCCCCCATTGCATCATACATCGCACGTATTCCTAATCTCTATAAAACTGGGCATATGGCCTCACATTACCTAATGATCATTATTTTGGCCCTTATTCTCAAGCACCATTTCATCATTAAGTTACTGCTTTTTCACAATCTTCTCTCCCTCAATCTTCCTCACATACGACTCATAGGTCTACGTATTCTCCAATTGATTTCAGTTTCTCAGTGTTAACTGACACATAAAGCATATTGATCTTTTTTCTTTTTTTTAATAAAAACAGGAGCTGATGGAATCCCCATTAAATTAGTGAAATGCTTGGATAGAGACAAGGAGGACATTCTATCATTATGCAACGATATTATATATATGAGAAAGACGAATGGCCTGAAGATTTTACGGAGACAATGTTGCTTTCAATGCTTAAGAAAAATAATGGCAAGAAATGTAACGAGTTCAGAATTATCAGCCTGATATCACACTCGGCGAAGATTCTTCTGTGAATACTCAATCGACGTTTATATTCTAAGATGGAAAGACAGTTGGAAGAAGAGCAGTTTGACTTCAGGACGGGAAAAGGTACGAGAGATGCAATTGGACTGCTAAGAGCAATCGGCGAAAGATACCTAGAGAAGAATAAAGAAATGTATGTAGTATTTGTGGACTTAGAAATGACGTTTGACACAGTGGATAGAATAAACTGATGGAGATTCTAAAGAAAATTGGCGTGGAATCAACTAGGACGTCATTCAAGAGGATTTTGGAATCAAACCGGACGCATCCATGCTGGTCATACCGGTAATGTCGTTTCACTTCCCTATCTACAATCATTGATGGCCTAAATCCCCTCCCCCCGGTAACAGCTTATGTTTATTCTACATTTTCAAGCCGTTTCCATGGTACTAACTTTGATCAAATGTAACGATATGCAGAAAGATGGTTTTCATCCAAGTTCTTGTATTAAAGATCCTCAAATTTCTTTGAATAAAGAACTTTGATAATGTAATACCGGCCTAACTGCTGTCATACTTTCGGTTCAAATGTTTTTTAGCCTCCTTAATAACTGCAGTGGCTCACAATAGCCATCAATAGGGTTGCCAATTCTCTCGTATTTCCCGGGATCTCCCGTATTTGCCCCTAATTTTTGACAGACTCCAGGGTCCGTATTATTCTTTTCTTCGAGCATTTTTCTCCCTTACTTTTGCATGATACGAGGCGCATCCAGAAAGTAAGTTTCCCGATTTTTTCCCCTTGAAACGTAATTAGCCGTGTCAATTGCGCATGCGTAACATATCAGATGACGTATCAATCATATGCCAGCCGGACAGGTCCCGCCTGGTGCCAGTAGCGTGGCAGCAGTGGTCCGAAATGAAAGCTCTTATTCTTTCTCCCGCCGCCTGCGAGGTTCGGTCGGTGATAAAGTTCTTTAATGGACAAAGCATTGCGCCAATTGAAATTCATCGGCAGCTCTGTCAGGTCTATGGGCCGAACATCATGAGTAAGCAGATGGTGCGTCCCTGGTGTAGGCAGTTTTCCGAAGGTCGTCAAAGTGTCCATGATGAAGAGCGCAGTGGGCGACCGTCCCTCATCAATGATGATCGTGTTGAGCTGGTGCGGCAGTGCATCATGGAGAACCGTCGCTTCACGATTACGGAGCTGAGCAGCCATTTTCTGCAGATATCGCGATCCTTGTTGCATGAGATTGTCACTAAGCACCTGCTGTTCAAAAAAGTGTGTGCCAGGTGGGTGCGGAAAAACCTGACATCCGAACACAAAATGCAACGTTTAGGAGCAGCACTGACATTTCTGCAACGGTATCACGATGACGGCGACGAGTTCCTCGACAGGATCGTCACGGGCGATGAGACTTGGATTTCGCACTTCACCCCGGAAACCAAGCAGCAGTCAATGCATTGGCGGCATAGTGGATCTCCGGTGAGGACGAAATTCAAACAGACGCTGTCGGTACGGAAAGTGATGTGCACGGTGTTCTGAGACAGGAAGGGCATTCTGCTCATTGATTTCCTTCCAAGAGGTGAAACAGTGAACGCTGACCGTTACTGTGAAACACTGCGAAAATTGCGACGTGCCATTCAAAACAAGAGACGTGGAATGCTTACTGCAGGTGTGCTCCTCCATGACAATGCTCGTCCACATACGGCTCGGCGCACAGCAGCTATTTTGACGGAATTTGGCTGGGAGTTGTTTGATCATCCACCCTACAGTCCTGATCTTGCGCCCAGCGATTTTCACGTTTTCTTGCACCTCAAGAAATTCCAGTCCTCCGGTGAGCGTTTTGGCAACGACGAAGAGCTGAAGACGTCTGTCACACGCTGGTTCCATTCACAGGCGGCAGAGTTCTACGACAGAGGGATACAAAAGTTAATCCCACGATACGACAAGTGTCTCAATTCTGATGGTGGCTATGTTGAAAAATAGCTGAAACATATCATTATTAACAACATTTTCAAAAGTGTTTGAGAAAGCTATGTATAATAGATTATATCATTACCTGGAGTCCAACAATATATTAGTTTTAGAACAGTTTGGATTTAGAAAACAAAAATCGACAGAGAATGCTGCTTTTAGTTTGGTGGATGAAATACTAAATTCATTAAATTTGAAGCTACATGTAGGTGGGATTTTTTGTGACTTGGCTAAAGCATTTGATTGTGTAGACCATAGTATATTAGTAAAAAAATTGAAGTTTTATGGTATTAAAGATGAGATGTTGGGTTGGTTTACATCGTACTTATCAAATAGAAAACAAAAAGTAGAAATAAATATACCAAATAGTCATAAAGTTACTTATTCAGAATTTAGAAATATTAAACATGGTGTTCCGCAGGGGTCAATTTTAGGTCCATTGTTGTTTCTAGTTTATATTAAAGATTTAGCCTTGACCAAAAACAATTCATCCCATGTAATTTTATTTGCAGATGATACAAGTGTAATTATTTCAAGCAAACAATACGATCATTTTATAAACACTTCTAATACAGTGCTGAATCTAATGAATGAATGGTTCCATGCAAATAAACTAGCACTTAATGTTGATAAAACCAGTGCAGTCAAATTTAGTACACACAATAGTGCTCAGGTTTCCTACAGTATTCGATTAAATGGAACTCATCTCAAAGAATCTATAAGCACAAAGTTTCTTGGTTTAGAATTGGATAATCACTTGAACTGGAAAACGCATATAGAATGTATTACTCGTAAATTGAGCTCTGCCTGTTATGCATTAAGATCCTTATCTACTATTGGTGATATAAACTTAATTAAAATGTCATACTTTGCATATTTTCACTCTGTAATGAAATATGGATTAATATTCTGGGGTAACTCGTCTGAAGCTAAACACGTTTTTGTTTTACAAAAGAAAGCTATAAGAATAATGGTCGGTGTGCACAAAAGGACCTCATGTAAAAATATTTTCCGAAACTTAGAAATCTTGACTTTACCTTGTGAATACATTCTTTCCCTAATGATGCTGTATATTAAGAACCAAGATAAATTCAGTACTAATCAAGACATTCATCATTTTAATACAAGACATAAATCAGATCTTCATCTACCCTCTGTTAGTCTAAGCTGTTTTAAAAAAGGAGTTCGCTATTCATGTATAACAGTCTTCAATGCACTGCCTAATTATCTTAAAGATTTGAAGAGCAACGAGAAAAGGTTCAGAAAAGAATTAACCAAATTTCTACATACTCATACCTTCTACACAATTGATGAATTGTTTATGCTTGTGAATTTAATTATTCTACTTAAATGACATGTACAATTTTATATAGCTCAACTAAAATATGTTTTTATATTGACTTAATCTGTTTACTATGTAATGTATTTTTTGTTTAGCATAACTGATGAATTGTATGTACTGTAAATTGAATAGTATACTGTATAGGTCAACTGATGAATTGTTTAAGCTTATAAATTGAATTAATCTACTTCATATGAATTGTATAGCTTAATGAAAATAAGTTTGTAAATTGAACTAATTTGATTGTATATGTTTGTATAGTTTGGCTGATGAATTGTATATGTTCTTAAAATGATTACTAGTCTGTGTAGCTCTACTGATGAATTGTATATAGACCTACTGTAAATTGAATGGTAATATGTATAGCTCAACTGATGAATTGTTTATGATTATAAATTGAATTAATCTACTTGATATTAATTGCACAAATTTGTATAGCATAATGAAAGTATGCTACTTTGTATTGTATATATTTGTATAGTTTTGGCCGATGAATTGTATATGCTTTAAATTGAATAGTAATCTATATAGCTCTACTGATAAATTGTTTGTGTTTGTAATTTGAAGTAGTTTGCATGATATGTATTATCAATTTCTGTATATCACAACTGGTTGAATTGTTTATGCCTTAAATTTAATTAACTTGTTTTGTATTATACATATGGCTCAACTTATGAATGATCGTTTGCGTTTGTAAATGTAATAATCTGATTGGCTATGTATTGTATACTTTTAGTAGAGCCATCGATGTAGCTCAGTCGGCAGACTCGCTGGGCTGCTGATCCGGAGCTGCGTTCGGGCTTGGGTTGGATCCCCCTTTGGACTTTGGTTTCTTCGGAGGTTTTCCCCAGCCGTGGGACTGAAGCCGGATGTTCTATGGCGAGTCCTTGGCATCAACCCCTTTGATTTGATTACCCCCTTTGATTTGATTACCTGGTTGGGTTTTTCCGAGGTTTCCCCCACCGAAAAGGCAAATGCCGGGTAATATTTTGGCGAATCCTCGGACCTCATCTCATCTCACTACATCTCGCCAAAATGTAAAAAAAAATTGTACAAAGTTGTAAAAATTGTAGAAAATTACTAAATTGTAAAACTATAAAAATTTGTAAAAATTGTAATTGTAATATTGTAAAATGTTGACATGTTCCACATCTTAAAGCTTCATTTCTCATGTAAGATCTATGGAATAAAAATAAATGAATGAATGAATGAATTGCTGTGCCTGTTGCCAATAAATGTTTTCCTGAAAGTGTGTGTTCTTTTTTTTTTAATAGGGAAACTTACTTACTGGATGCGCCTCGTATAAACAATTTTATTCTAAATATTTTATTTTGCCCTGAATGATGATGATTTATGTGGTGAATTTTGTTGTTCAAGAGATGTTTTATAATGTGCAGTCTTTGTAGAAGGTAATGCTGTCAGGAATGGGTTTTAGTGCTCGCCCGTTTAAAAGATAGCAATGCTAATATTATACATTTGGAAAAACTGGCGAGTTTTCTTCTAAGCTTACCAATGTAGCATCTTATTGGTTACAAAAAGGAGGAAAGGGATATTGCCATAGAAACCCATGGACGCCTTCAAATTTCACAAGCAGTTGTTTCAATTCCACTATAGAATGTACAGAGTCTTCACAAGAAAACGTAACATTTTTAAATAGTAATATTTCAGCTGATACATTAGATACATTGATAGTGTTTGTACTAAAGTATCCCTGAAATCTGGGAATTCGATACTATGTGAAAAGATTTTCAATATGACACCTTTCAACAGTTCATACAAAGAGATAGTTTTATCTCATGAACAATAATTGGACAGATGTTCGAAACAGGAGCACAATACAACTAATCAAATCAGAACTGCAAACTGTTGTGTAATTGAACTATTACGGGAGACAAAATCTGTCTCAAAATACTTTTAATTCAAGCCTGGCTGCCGAGTGTAGAATAAAGTAGTTTTTTAGTAACTGAACCGAATAATTTGTCAATTTTGTATATGCAATTTTGTCGATTCCTTAGTCTCTTGTATTTTCTTAAAAAAAGTTGGCAACCGTAATCCTCATTGTCTTCTAACCTTTCGGATCAAGCAGCTCTGCTGAGCGCAAGCCCTCGAGTGTAAGCGGTCTAAAGAGCAGGTAGCTCTGCTATAATTTTGTACTTACCAAGTACAGTATGATACAAAATTTTAAGACATTTGTTTTATTATTTTGTGTAGGTAGTCTACGCTGTTAGGGCAACTTGATCAGAATGTACTTATATGGTAAAACACGTTAAATGGTGGCCAAGATTCAAGATACAGGTGGTCAATTTATGGACTAATGACTACATATAATGTGACAGGAATTGCAGTTTCAATGAAAAAATATGGCCAACTTTGAGAGGTGGCCTACTTCACAGGTTTTACTTTACTGTTGTGTATTCACGATTGGTTTCGACCAGTACCTGTATAAAATGCCTAAATAAATATGTGAATTCCTTGATATATCAATTTCTTTTTGGTGATTTAGGTTGGGTAATAGGAATAGCCCACGTAGGACTAATAGCCACAATTGAACACAATAAATTAACACAAGCCAATAATGTGCTGTCTGTACGTGAGGATTCAGTTTTTTCCACGACGCAAAGAAACATGACATAAATGTGAAATCTTGCATTGTACCGACAATTTTCGAAGCATTAAAATCTGGATGTATGAAATACAATAAACACTATGTTTTGAAATTGAATGTATTTTTGGCGGCATGTTGTCACGTGCTACTGGTGTAGCTATAGTCTATATATAATAGAGTAGTGCAAAGTTCTGAGCAGCCGCGATGACGACTCCAAGAGCTACTTTCCTTAACATTGCAAGCATAGTGCTACTGACATTTCCACTTACTTCCGTGCTCTATCTTACAAACTGTGACAGGAAATTTCGGGAGACGGAAGGTATTACAGATGAGAAGCGCAGAAAAAAAAAGTTTTGACGGAAGAAAAGTTCGATGGCATTATCACCACTTGGAAAATTTCCCTTAAGATTCATTAAGCGGCTTGCCCAGCAAATGGGAATTTCCGTTCTACTGAGCATAGAGCCATAAAGTTTTTGAGAATCGAACCATAAAAAATTGGTGTCATATGAGCTACAACCGAGACACCTGGAAAAGGGCATACATGTTTTGTGAACGAGTTGTGACTAACGTCCTAAATCATATATCCCAGGTTGCTCTGCGTTATAGACTTTGACGGTAACAACGTTTGTCAAGTCTACTATGCTGCCATCTAGTTGTTACATAAGGAGTCACGTCATAACTCCCATTTGAATTGCATTAGCGACTGTACTGTCATCTCGTGTTCGTTTATGGCGGACGGATGGCGATCCTAGTGGATGTTCTCTTCAAAGTGCAACCGATTTTAACATAGGAATGAGCAATCTATATGTGATCTGGGCTAACGTGCATGATGGAGAAATAGTATTTTCTTCTCCGACGAGGCTTGGTTCCATCTCCATGACTAAGTATATTCGCAAAATTTGCGCGTCTCGTCCACTGAAATACCAGACATTATTCACGAGGTTCCCCTACATGACGAGGGAGTTGGTGTATGGTTTGCCATAAGCGAGGAAAAAATTGCAGGATCATTTTTTTTTTCATGAAATAATTAAATGCATTTTATTTTGCATCCCTTTTTTCTAGAGTTGACTAAGATGAAGCGAAATTACTCATTATTCCAACATAATTCCGTTATTATTCATACTACGAACGTTTCGCTACAATAAATTAATCAAGCGTTCCAGGGCAGAGTCATTGTCATTAGTAGGGCTGAGAATTGTATGCCTTTACATTGCCTTCATGCGCCTCTGACTTTAGGTACCGGTACGTAATTGCATTGGGGTGGGAGATTTCAGTGTGTTTCGTTCAGCAGTGAACTTCAGTTGATCGGTTACATCACGATCGAATATTGCTATTCGTAACAGGCAACATTCAGCGTCTTGTAAAGAAGAATAATAGCAAGATGCCGAGGACGAAATTTGTGACTTAATTTCAAATGAGGAAATTTGTAATAATGATACAGATTTTTAGATAAATGATGCTTGTGTAAAATATTTCAAATATTTCCCCATTGTTCCTGCAGAAGTGGAACGAAGTTTCTGTAGATATAAGGCTGTGTTTTCTAGCAACAGGCAATCATTCTCCTTTGAAAATTTGAAAATGTGGTTTGTTATTCGCTGCAGCAATATATTAAATGAAAAATTATGTAAAACAAAAACGTAATACACCATCATATTAACATAGTGAAATAATAAGCTGATACTTGTCAATGTTATATTACGTGTTTTTTATACAGACAGAAAATAAAATCTCTTTAAAATAATGCAATTTTTCTTTAGCAGATAGTTGTGTTTCGAAGTCGAGTAAGTGGCTTTCAACCACTAATATGCTGAGGATTAACTTACCGTGATGATAAGCATGAGTTCAAACGAACGAAAGACACCGCGTTAACTCAGCCCAACTCTGAGACGTACTCAAAGTTAAAGGTGCACGAAGCGCCATGGTAGTGTAACTATATATTTCTCAGGCCTAGCCATTAGTATTAATCTGTGGCCCTCTCGATCTTCCGATCAGACTAATGTGATTTTTATTGTTGGGATTCATTGAAAGAAGATCTGCCGTTGTGGCTATGTAGATAGCGTATGTGCTTTACAACCAGACGTTCTGTGTTCGATTCAAGGCATGGACGATGGAGAAATTTATCTTATCTTTCACCCACTGGACTGGGTGTACTGAGACGCCCGTCATTCCCAAGGCAATGGCAAATCCAAACTGTCTGACAGGAGATGTAAACATTGCCGGCAAACGAAAAGGGAAGGATAATTTCTATTCAACCAATGGCAGAAATCACATCCCAGCCTTGTCTTGAAGTTGGGTGGAGGTATAGTGAGGATCACGTAAGAGTAATTCCTAAAAGACTAATTTGGCCGTCTCTTCAGTGTTGCCACGTAATACAAGATATCACCAAAAGAGGAGAAAATCACACAATGCCATATACTATAATAATAATAATAATAATAATAATAATAATAATAATAATATAGTATTAACAATAACGATGTCTTGCTTATTTACCATATCTCATCTTTATGTTGAGGAGGTGTTTTCTGAAAGGTTCAATAATTTGTGAAAGAGTATATTTTTCTTCTGGACCTCTCGCACATTATGTATTTTGTCTGACAGCATGAAATTAATTGCTTTGATTAAACAGTTTACGATTCACGAGACCTAACCTAAAAATATATTTTGTTTGATCGCGTGACATGGTTAGTATGAATTCCGAAAACGAATGCCACTTCGAAATGCATGCTTTAGAATATTTACTCCATTATTGTAATAAAAATCTAAACACGAAAGAAATTAATTAAAATGTGAAATGGCATTTCTATCGATTACTCAAGGGCACGTATCACGCGAAATAATAATATGTCATATTTATTTGCACTTAACCTACCCGACTCTAATCTTGAAATTGTAACCACAACACAAAGCAACACATAGAATAACTATTATGTATTAATATTAATACTGATATTAATTAATTATTAGTATGTTCAAATTTCACTAGCTTCCAGTAATAGGCTCAGAAATATAGAACAATTTGAATTTTCAGAATTTAAATTACTACTGACAACTTGTGTCACTGCTACCAACATAACAGTTATAAAATCAATACCAGTTGTAGTATTTCTCAGTACCGAAATTCGAAACGAAGTTGGCAAAAGAAAATTCAACCTGCAAACTAGAAAATCACCATAATCCACTAGCTTGTGTAGTAATGGGGGGAAAATGGTTAGGTTTCACCCTTAGGATATTAAGTAAGCTGACCCGGACTATAGAACGCTTCAAACCGCCAAACTTCAAGATTAGCCTGGAATGTGACCTCTGTCATTGGTTGAATAACAATTATTATCCTTCCCTTTTCGTTTACCGGCAATTTTTACATTTCCTGCCAGACGATGTTATGGAACGCAGTACAGCCTAGGGTGGGTCGTGGTCCGCATACCCACGGCCTTACTTAAGGGATTGCCTTCGGGCAGGTCAATCTCCATCATTATCACCGGAAGATGAAGTGTACAGGATGAACAGGGCCGGGAAACAGACACTCTCGCTTTTCCCGCTACAGTTGCTGTTGTACGTAGATACTAATGCTGACTTCTCTGTTTACAATACGGGATTCCCACCCCGTCTTAGAAGATCTCAAGCATCATATCCGTCAAGAGATTGCATCTATTTCTCGATTGGAATTTGAGCAAACGATGAACATGGTAAGTAAGTAAAAAAAATGCATATAGAAGGACGGCGGGCAGTTTCAGGATGTTTATGGTTGAATTGGGCAAGAATAGAATGGAATGTTTTATTTTCGCTGGCAGAGTTAAGGCCATAAGGCCTTCTCTTCCACTCAACCAGCCTTAATCAATACAATATATATTTAAATTACGAATATTTACACTACATTTAAAAAATTCTACAGCAATATTCTTCAGTTAAGTTTTAACAACTAGTACATGTTTATTTAAATTTAGATAAACCTATAAGATAAAGTAATATCTTAATTTATGAGCAAATTTAATTCAATCAATTATAATTAAGTTGAGATAACTAGTAAAATGATGAGAATTAATTTAATATAAGTTTACTAGAACTATGTTATAGGGAGAAAAAATCTAAATCTAAAATATATTTATATAATGAGAATAACAATGTAATGAGATTTTGCCATTAGAGGTTTTATATTCTATTTAGGGAAATTAATGATAATAATAAGAATGGACAGATGTTAGCTTTATTATAAGTATAAGTAACAAATATTAACCAGTAATTAATCTGTTAAGTAAGAATTTATGTAATTTTGACCTAAATGTAATTATTGTCCAACAACCCCTTACATCACTCGGAAGCGAGTTCCAATTTCTAGCAACTGTTCCAATTTCTATCAAGTTCTAGCAAGTAAGTTATGAACAATACGAGTATATTGTCAATAGTTCAGGAGAAATACAAACAGACGGACGGACAGCCAGACAAACGGCTAGTAAAACCATTTCTCAGCGCCATGAATGCTGAAAGCGTGTATCTGCATGAAAATAAAATATATGAACATCTACTTCTTACAGCACGAAAATATTATCGCTTTATAAGTCATATAATCGCAGATAGAAAAACGTGCCTGAAAAGTTCACAATTAAAGATTTATAAGTTGGTGATTGTGCCTACCCCGACTTAACACAATTAGAGAGAGACTCCCGGAAAAAGAAGTTAGACTGTTAAGCCTACAGGACACTGAGAAGGACCTGCTCGTACATCAAAACAGTCCATTGACAGCCAGGGCCGGCCAGCCGACTGCTGGCCTCACGTCTCCATGGTTCCGCAGAGGTATACCAAAGTATCGTGTGTTTAGCACGATTATTTCCCCACTCATTATAGCTGGTTTTCGTTACCTGTAGTAGCTCTTCATGTTGCTGGGTGAGCATTGGTCCCAAAATTTCATGAGAAACTTTCTTCTCCCATGGGTCGCGCATTCCACAACGCGAGTCCTAGGCATGATGCCCAATTCACACGGAGAAGACGTGGCTTGGACATTGGGCGGAGGCACTATGGCTTTTCGAGTCTCTCTACAGATAAACAAATGTATCAATGCGCACCAGCGGTGACCAAAACTCGAACTGCAGTGATTACATGCGACGGGCAGCCTATGAAGTAAGGAGACGGAGGAAAGGTACTTGGCATGAAAACTACAACCAGTGGTGGTTCCTGTACTAACATCTTGGTCAATCCCGTGGATAAAAATCTCAAGCTTTGCTGTATCAGTAATGTCACTGCTGTCATCAAGAACCAGTGAATAATATACGATTTTTCTTGCTTCTTTTTTTAAACTTCCTATTGAATATAATCAGGAATTTTCTAAATTCTTCTCTCGATACTTGGTCGAGAAATTCGTAGTTTTTCAAAATTAAAAACTTCTTATGGACAAGTTATTTAAGCTATTTTAATCATTACTCTTTTGAGAAATTCTGTTCTATTAAAAGGCTTTAGAGCACGAGATATTTCAAACCCCATTAGGTAGCTGATTTCCTTACATTTATTTATGTCATCTTTCTCTTCCTGGCTGTGATTTAAGACATGTCAATTCCTGGCGTTTAACAGTTCGTTGGCATATAATACTGAATCAGTTTTTCTATAATACTATTATTAAATGAATAACTAATAATAAATAGTTGTCCTCATCTAAAGATTAAGAAGATTAAAATTGAGATAAAACCTAATAATAATGTTATCCTTCTAGGGTGAAGATCTAAAAATATCAATATTCATGCACGTACAGAAGAATTATAGAAACACATGTTTAGTGGTCAGTAATAATAATAATAATAATAATAATAATAATAATAATAATAATACATTATTCAGCGTGGCAATTAATGTTTCTATGTACTCGTAATTGAACCGTTGAGCAAAGTAAACATATTACATTTTGTCCGATAGAACAACAAAAAAGTTATCCTCATTCTTTACGAAACCACCTCTTACTGCTTGTAGAGACAGAGTTTGTAGAGCGATATGATACCGCCACTGCTTGCCTTCAATACGTGAATAAAACACACAGCAATGTACAGGAAACTCCTCATACCCGTTTGAATGTCTGTGATTACACGATGTAATTACGACACCTGCTTTGGTCACCGTTGATGTACACAGTGAGGACGAGATGGGGGCACTTGGCCTCTTTCGAGTCACGAGTGGCCCTTCAAAACGACACGTGGCGTCTGACTGTAACAGAAATTTCGCGACAATTTTGAATTTGATATTCAATTTTGTGAAGAGATGGTGTAATATGGTAAAGAAACATTGGTGGGACATTATATAAAAATTATGGAAACGGTCGGGATACATGTTCAATTCTTTCATCACATCTTCTACTCAAAAATATTTGAGAACTCGCTTTGAATATCTTACAACTTTGTGGAATCAACATCAGACTTTATTATCTATTCCTCGTCAACGTACCTCTTTCTATTCATCCTCTTTCACCATGTCAGTTTGTCGCCTATGGAACTCTTTACCTCGTCATGTCAGAGAATGCCGAACAGTTAGGTAATCAATTGAAATTAAGAATTGAAATTACATACTTTTACGTGGAATTGATTTGTGAGTGTTAGCCGAATTTAATAGATTATTCTGTGTTTGTATAGCCTAAATTGTCACTTAGGCCTGAAATAAGATATAAATTGTAATTATTTAATTATGTATAATGTTTAGTTAATATTTCATTATACAGTATGTAAGCTCCATAGCAGAGATGAACAAAACTAACTGCCGCTCTCGCTCGCTGTGTTCGTTGCATTTGTCTTTCGAGTCTCGACTCGTCATTCTCGTGCGCTTCGAGTCTCGCTCATCATTCTCGAAATAGCATTTGGTCGGCGTGGAAAGATTTCGTAACTTTGAATAACATACGCCATTGAAATAAATAACATTACAAATGTTTAAATGAGACAAAAAGACAAAACGGAACAGTATCTTAGTTATCAAAATGTTCTGGTTCTATTATATGATATTACCTATGGTTATATAAAGAGAAAAAAAATTCTCAAATAAATTTGCATTTCTAAGAAACATAAAACGTAACATTAATATCTTTTTACTTGAGACTGCACACTTGATATCAAACATACGAAAAGAAAATTCCTAGCCTTTTAATGAGGGCCTAGAAATTAAATAAAGTTTGGGGAACGGATTATTATACACTGAAAGGTAGAGATGATGTTTCAAAGAGGCTACTTGATTGTTTATACATAAATAACAGCTGCCAAAGTAGATAAAAGTTCAGTCATGTATAAACAACTGTGGCAATTCAGGCCTGCTTAACGTTCTGGACTTAGGAGTGATCAATCTCACGTCTCGGAACACTCACAAGCAGCCTTTACGTCAACGAGCGACGTAATGCAACATTGTCGTGCGGGTTTTCGGCTTTGCGGGCGCTGTTAGTCTTTATTTCTCGATCGTTGTTCATCTCTACTGATTAGTGTGCATAATAACGATTTTATATTTAAATATTACTATTAATATTACTACTGTACTCCAACCACGAGAAAGTCTTCGGGGACTGAGACGAAGCGGGATAATGCTGTGAATGAATGTTGATGTCATAAGGTCACACACACGTGGGTACTCTTATCTCTATTGGCTAGCTCTCACAGCACAAACCATAATTTGATCACACATATTGATAGTACCCTAGTTACAAAATTAGATCACGGTTAATCTCCTGATCTTTTAATCTCTCCATACAGGAAATAACATATGGAGGAGAGCGCATGGTTTTTAAACTGACGTTATAACGGTAATATCGTCTATCTACTTCGTTCCAATAGATGACGCAATAGTAAGCACATTCCTTTCACGGTTGATCTCCTGGTTGGAGAACAGTACGTTTTATTGTTTCGAAGTAGTGGAAGAGAAGGCCTCATGGCCTTAACTCTATCAGAATAAAAAAATAAATACATACATTGAAGTGACATTATCTCACACTTCAAATATTGCACAAGAAAATATCTACTTCGGTCGTAAGTATTGTACAACACATAATCGTAGATCTACTTGAAAAAGGAAATCTTCGGTATTCAAAAATTATCAGCCCGTTTCAGATACTACATATATGGTCCAATTGACAGCAGACCACGTAGAGATTGGCTGAAATCATAGGCGGCTGGCTTCTACTCGTATGACGAGGCTGGTCTGCAGCTCATTGTCTGTGCCAAAATGTTGTCCTCCTAGACACCGTTTCATACGCGGAAAGAGATGAAAATCAGATGGAGCCAAGTCCGGGCTGTATGGTGGGTGATCAAACACTTCCCATCGAAACCGTCTCAGGAGCCTCTTTGTTGCAGCTGCAATGTGCGGCCGAGCATTGTCATGAAGAAGGACAATGCCTGATGACAACATTCCTCGTCGCTTGTTCTGAATTGCCCTTCGTAGACGTTGAAGAGTCACGTTGTATGAGGCTGCAGTGATGGTCGTGCCACGTTCCGTGAATTCCACCAAGGGAACTCTTTTTCGGTCCCAGAACGCAGTAGCCATACACTTTCTGACGGAGTAGGTTCGCTTGAACTTCTTTGATATACTCGGGGAATGAGAATGCATCCACTGTTTGGATTGCTCTTTTGTTTCTTCAATTTCGAAATGGACCCATGTCTTGTCCCCTGTAACAATTTTGATCAAAAAATCTTCTCCATCATATCTTATCTTCGAGAAAAGTACTCATCATGGGTAGTAAAGGGCAGTAGTGTAGAAGAATGCTGGGCGGAGTTCAAGCAGATTATATTAACAGGAATACAGAAATTTCTTCCGGTTAAACGTTTATCAAACAATCCCGATCCGGAATATTATAATAAATACATACGGAAACTTACAAGAAAACTAAGGAAATTCTACAGCCAGCGCAAGGAAAGCGTTGTAAAACAAACAAAATTCACACAACTATCGAAAGAACTACTTAATGCGAAGAAGATAGCGCAGGAAAATTACTTAAATAAAATTTTCAAAGGTGAACAAAACGGGTGAGGGGAATTTTATAAATATGTGAAGAGACGACGCAAGGAAAACTATTCGAGCCTCCCTCTAAAGAATGGCCTCAATGAATTTATTGTACAGGACAGAGAAAAAGCAGAAAAACTAAATTCTATTATGCCACTGTTTTTTTGGGATGAGGGCAATAATACCTAACTTAGCTTCTGTGGAAAATACGGGTCAGTTTTCTATCAAGCCTAGGGACATAAGGAGAAGGATCTGTAATTTGAAAACTCATAAATCAGTAGGACCTAATGGTATCGCCGGAGACATGTTAAAATTGGGAGGGGAAGCCATGATTCCCTATCTAGTTCGTATATTTGAAATATCAATAAATAATGGTACTGTCCCGCGAGATTGGAAAGATGCAATAATGGTGCCAATTTATGTCAGGGTCTCGCTCAGATACAAAAAATTACAGACTGGTCAGCCTCACCTCTGTGGTTTGCAAACAGATGGAACACTTGATTTCAGCATATCTAAGGCAGCATTGTAATGATTCAAATTGGTTACATAATTGTCAGCATGGGTTTCGGGGGGGCTACTCATGTGAGAGTCAATTAGTAACTGTATGTCAGGATTTAGCAGACGGAATAGATTCAAATAGCCAAATAGATGCAGTGATTATTGACTTTAAACGCGCATTCGATTTAGTCCCACATGACATATTGTTGGTTAAACTACAATCAACGGGGTTTGACTTCAGAGTACTCCAGTGGATCAAGGAATTTTTAACTTGTCGCACTCAGAGAGTACGGGTGGGGGAAGAATTATCGAACCCAATATAAATTACTTCCGGGGTTCCGCAGGGGAGTGTCTTGGGGCCCCTTCTATTCCTTGCTTTTGTAAATGATCTGCCAGTTAACATCTGGTCCAGGGTTCGCTTATTCGCGGATGGCTGTATCGTATATAGGGAAACAAAAAGTCATGAGGATACTACTCTTCTTCAGAATGACCTCAATAGAATAAACGATTGGGCAATGGCCAACAAAATGAAAATAAATTCTCTAAAGAGCAAAGCCATTAGCTTTACAAGAAAAAGAAATAAAATAATCGCATCGTATATGTTAGAGGGTGAAACCATTCCGGAAGTTAACAAACGTAAATATCTAGGAATAAAATTTTGCAGCGATCTCGGCTGTGGGGAACACGTTACTGATACAGCAGGAAAGGCATGGAGGGCGTTACACTTTGTGATGGGGGTACTAAGAAAAGGCTCTGATAAATCCAAAGAGATTGCTTATAAATCAATAGTTCGTCCAGTAATGAAATATGGTGCTGCATGTTGGGATCCTTACAGATTAGAACATATTAAGACACTGGAAAAGATTCAAGAAACGGGCTCTCAAGTGTTGTCGTAATAATTCACCATTAAAATGGGACACACTCATGGCCCGGAGAACGCGAATTCGATTATGCGCAATGTTCAAAACATACAGAGGTGAGCCTGCCTGGAGAGAAATAAAAAATAGGTTGCAGCCGCCAAATTACTCTTCAAGGAATGACCACTCATATCAATTGAGGGAAAGAAGACAGAGGACGGACATTGGAAAGTTTTCTTTCTCAATCGTACTATCAGAGACTGGAATGCTATACCTGCAGACTTACTAAAGGCTTTACCAATAACCAAAAATGTATTTAAAAATAGGCTTAATTACTTTACTAATAGACGGTAGTAACTTATATCATAAACACTATTTAAAGGATGTAATTGATATCTTGTTATTTGAAGTGTTCTATCAGTGAGGAAGTGTGTTGTGTCAGTGAAGTGTGTAGTGTCAGTGAAGTCTATTGTGTAAGTGAAGTGTATTTGTGTCAGTGAAGTGGCTGTGCAAAGTATTTGAACAGTGAAATGGTTTTGAAGTGTTAGTGAAATCAGGATAGAATCAGTGCAGTGAGTGAGGTGACAGCGAAATAAGTGGTCCGAAAGGTCTTGTGCAGGTATGAACCTGTCACACTCGTAGGTCTTAGTTCGAACTTAGGCTTAAGATACAAATTAGATTTACTTTAAATGTTATTTTAAGTGATCATCAGGGAACGGATTTATATGGACTAAAAATATATGAAATATGTAAATATATATGTAGTTATTTTTACCAAAATATGGAATTAAATATGGATTTTTACCAAAATATGGAATTAAATATGGACTTAAAATTATAAAAAAATGACTATGTACGTTAAATATTGGTACATTTTAATCAAACTAAACAAAAAATATAATGGACGTACCTTATCTTCCAATGTAGTTTCAACAAAACACAATTTTTATTGTCTGTTACCATAACAATAGGTTACAAACATTTCTTTCAAGTGCTGAAAAGTGAATCTTCTTCTATTGTCTCTGAGGATAGATTTATACTGACTAAAAGAGCGTTCGACGTCACAAGAAGTAACTGGTACATAATTCAATTTCACAATGTCTGCTGGGGATAAGTCCAAGTTAATCTTCACTGTTGATTCACCACTCATCACAGCAACAACCTTTTGTAGTTCTTCATATCCAGGGTTTTTTGAAAGTACAGTGTCCACCTTAGCTCTTACTGCATCTGCAACTTTACCTCTACCACGATTCAGTTGTTCCACAGTACTATTTATAATTTCAAAACTTTCAGATAGTGAAAGGTGCCTATTTTGGAGACTTTTGAGCGTTTTTATGATGCATGAAAATGTATGCTGAATGTGAGCTAAGTCATTCTTCACACTTATGTCACAGGTAACTGTTTTCGCAGTATCAATTGAGACTGCATCTTCAGAGTCCAATGCAAGGAGAACATTGTTAATAGAGTCTATATGTTCGGCATAATATTCAACTGCTTCTAGCCATGTACCCCATCTAGTTAAAATTGGCTTTGGTGGCAATGGAATTTCAGGGTACATTTCTTTCAACACGTTAACTCTACTGGGAGCTTTGAGAAATACTTTTTTCACTGATGAAATCAACAAATCTACTTTAGGGAAATTGTCTCTGACCACTTCTGCCACACGATGAAATGCATGCGCCACACAAGTAAAATGAGTCAATTTAGGATATACAACAGATAATGCTTGTCCAGCTTTGACCATATAAGGGGCAGCATCGCTAATAAAGAATAACACATTATCGTACATAATACCCTTTGGCCACAGGATACCCATAGCTTCGTTGAACAGTTTAACTATAGTTTTGTTATTGCACTTTTCTAGAACATCACAATGTAAAAGAATTCGTTCAGAATATTGTTCACTTAACAAACCGATAACTACATTACCAACAAGTCTACCTTCTTTGTCGGGAGTCTCATCAATGGAAACCCAAATTGAACTATCTTTAATTTCATCTCTTATCTTCTGTATTGTCTCATCGTAGATGGATGGAGCATACGTCTTCCTAAGTGTTGACTCATCCGGGATTGTATGTTGAGTATATTTTTCAAGGAATTCCCTGAAGACCTTATTCTTTAGTTTGTAGAGAGGAATATCAGCAGAGATGAGAGAACGGCACAGGTCGATGTTAAACTCAGATCTTACATTCGATGTTGTTGGTTGTGTTAAAAACAATTGTCTCTGCTTGGAATTTAGTTGTTTGTTGGCCTGATGTTTACTAGTTGTAATGTGTTGTTGCACCAGGAACTTTTGTGTAGATGATACTGCACACTGACACAAATTACAAAATAATATTTTATTGTCAGTTGATAAACCATCTTCTTTAAATTCTGAAATGTAACTTGTTAGTTTTGATTTTAAATTGACTGAATGACGTACTTTTGGCATATTTACCGTCTTTATAGTATGATTTACAAAACTGAACCTATGTGTACTCTGACTGGCATTTAACTGTTGAGCTGCACAACTGAAGTCTGTTAAAAATTTTAAATTAAATTAATACAGTTTTGTAACTTACTTTCCCATTGTTGATAGGACTGCTAATTTTCAAATAACTCTGATGTTAAAGGGATTACTGAACATGTGTTTAAATCTCTATTGTTGAAATGTATTTTTAAAAGTTAATGGAATTTTGTTTTGTTTTATTGTTAAACCTAATATAATATGGACTGTTTTATATGAAATATGGAAAATATATGGAAATTAACGAAAATATGTACTAAACTCTAAAATATGGAAAAATATGGAAAATAAAAGTAGGATTTTTCAACCCTACACATTGTGAAACATAAAGATAATGCAAAATATAAATTATATTAGCTTTATAAGTAAATATGTATTTACATATAAATCCTTTCCCTGGTGATCATGATTCATTTAATTTAGGATGCTCTTTGTTATTATTATCATTATTATTATTATTATTATTATTATTATTATTATTTATTAGTTGTGTTTATTATTAATTGTCATTATTGAGTGTAATTAGTTACCACTGCCACCGGGTATATACCCAGTTGCATTGTGAATAAATAAATACATACATACACATACATACATACATAGTAGCGCTGGAGAAACGATAAGGCGGCGCTCAATCGCTGTGTTTTGTAATGGTCGCACAGCATCTTGGGAACCCATCTCGCACACAGCTTGCGGTAACGAAGTTTCTCAGTCTCGATGATATAGAGAGCTGACCTTGAAATTTCGGGAAATGAATCACTCAACACAGAAATTGTGAACCGGCGGTTTTTTCGAATCGCCTGATCTACTCGCTGAACAAGATCATTGGTTGACACTCGCTTTCTTCCCTGGCCGCCTGCATCATGAACGTCTATACGGCCAGTTTCAAAGTTCCTGCACCATTGCCGCACTTTGCTGTCACTCATGAAAGTTTAACCGTACACATTACTCATGTCGTCGATGAATTTCGGCTGCATTTACCCCTCCGCATGCATATATGGGCAAACGTGCCTCACTTGAGAATTTGTGCCTCACCAGCTTATCGCTCTGTATGACATAAGCGTCTTACTCCCCTTTCCCCTCCACTCGTAGCTCGTTGGTGTAAGCAGATTATTTGTTCAGTTAACAGTGGCGGAATCATGGCTTATCAAAGTAGTGTGTACGAGATGAAAACGTCTCTGCTGTGGAATGAGAAAAATTGTTTTGCTGTTTAGAGAGGGAGAAACATACATTGTCTGTTAAGCTCGAAAATCGTAGTATCAGGTTTGACCGCGTAAATTACATGGAACATATTCTACGTATTTGTTAAACGTAATTTACGTTGCGTTGAAAAACTAATTTTTACACGATTTTATACGCGGCGTAGTAAATTATTTTCATTTATAAAAATGCTATCACAATATAATTGGCAAGCATTTATTTTAAATAATTTCATTTGTAATCACAGAAAGGAAAATAATTTGAGTGCTGAAATGTAACGTACATACGAGATATTAAGAAAAAGATTATAATATTTTGAAACATGGTAGTAAGCCTATTCATAAAAACAAGAAAAAAGTCTAATGAACATGGGTACTAAAATAAATATTATTGAAGGAACAAGGACTGTGAAATTCGTACTGTAACAACATCTAACATTAATTTATTTCAGGAAACAAGGACTGTGAATTTAGGATTTTAACAACAACATGATTATCTTCTAATGCCAGCATTTGCTTGTTTCCTATTGCAATACAGTACACTAAAGAGTAAATAGATGTGATATACCCGAAGAGAAACGAGCAAAGAGCTCGCATGAAAAGATAGGCTTGCAGTTGGCTTACCTACTTACCTTGTTTCTTCAAAGATGTTTATCTTTGAACGCATATTTATTATACTTTTTATCTTGTTTGTATGAATCCTACCGCCTCTCAAAATATTATACTCTTTTTTCCTAACACCCTGCATGACTAGACTATCAGATTTATAATATGATCACGAACAATCTAGAAGTGTGTAGTAGAAGTCAAAGGTGTCGCCTCTGGGAAAGTGTGCACAGAGAGTTCTCAAAAGGACAATAGATTTCTTTCTCTCTTTTAATATTGGCCCTACGATGACAGCGGTTGGAACAAGTTGCCTAGTTGAGGTTTTTCCGGGATTTTCCCTCAACCCATTAAGAGCAAATGCTGGGTAACTTTCGGCATTGGACCCTGGATTCATTTCGCCGACATTGTCACCTTCATCTCATTTAGACGCTATGTAATCATAGCAGTTGAAAAAGCTTTGTAAAATTACCAATTTAAAAAATCGTCGGCAGCTTTGATGACTAATACGAGTAAACTCTGGTATAGGTCTCGCAAGCACGGATTACCGACGGAAAGAATGCGAATCAAACACTGCGATAAGGAAGAGCGGGCGACAGGAAAGGTCACGAGATAACTTGAATGATATTCAAGAGTACAGTCGGAAGGGAAATGACATCGATAGAATCAGTCTTGCGTTGTGATAGGGCCATTCCATGTCAAATCAACACAAAAAAGTGGACTTTTCAACCCGACCACCTCAGATTTTCATTAACTTTGGTGGGATGGTAAAGAACCTTAAGTTAATTAATTATGTAAAATTTTAGCCCTCAATAATGCACGATATCCATACAGCAATTCTGTCAATATGAGAAAAAATGTAAAAATGTTGCATACTATGTCAACAAAAATAATTCATAACTTCTCTTCTAATTGAGGTAGAATCTTAAACTTGGGCTTATTCTAAAGCTAACGAATCATACTTGTCAATAAAAATAGGTTTGCATCGAAGTATCGAATTCTTTATTGAATGGTCACGTGAATCACATTTTAACATTGAATATCTAAAAATGCAGGGCACAAATTATTTCGCGAAAAATGTATGTTATAGAGGTAAGAGTATTCTCCCCTTGGTGTAAGTTTCATTTTGGAAACGTTTCAGGAATATCAGTAAAAAATATATCAATGCATTGGTTTGTAGCACTTAAACCCATCTTACACCAACACTGCATGCGCGCGAGTTCCTACTTGATCTGCGTCATCGTTCTGTCATGAGTCACAGTTGATATAGGTCTCGCAAGTACGGATTACCGACGGAAGGAATGCGAATCTAACACTGCGATAAGGAAGAGCGGACGTCAGGAAAGGTCATGAGATAACTTGAATGATATTCAAGAGTACAGTCGGAAGAGAAATGACATCGATAGAATCAGTCTTGCGTTGTGATAGTTACATTACGACTTTAGTTTGTTCCATTGCATGTGAATACGTGTCTTGTATCGCACGGTATTATTATTTCATTCGTAAACATATGTTGCGCGTTTAATTAGCTTCGAATTTTTCTCTTGCTACGTTCTTTATTTCCACAGCGATGTCCTCATTTGTTCATCTTCTTGGAAGAGACAGTACTTCCATCGGCTCGCACCTCTCTTCCCTCGGCGTGCCTACATACACACGTCAAAACAGACAGCAACGCCACCATTGGTTTTCGGTAATCGTTTCTTGCGCGAGCTATACAGTCCTCAACTTACATACAAAACGTGTGATATTTTTCAAGTGCAGTGTCTTTAGTTTTTGTAGTATGTGGTAATTTTGTGTGTTATAATGGAGTCGCCACAGTTGATACAGTTCTCAACTTACATACAAAACGTGTGATCTTTTTCAAGTGCAGTGTCTTTAGTTTTTGTAGTATGTGGTAATTTTGTGTGTTATAATGGAGTCGCCACAGTTTATACAGTCCTCAACTTACATACAAAACGTGTGATATTTTTCAAGTGCAGTGTCCTTATTTTTTGTAGTATGTGGTACTGTTCGCGCAACTTATCTGGGCAGCTAAAAGAGCGGGTAAGCGGGGTGTAGCGAGGTTGCTTGTAGCGGTAGCGTGGCAGGAGAGGGAAGGAGAGGGGCAGCGAGAGAGCACTAGGGAACCCAAGTGCCTAGATAAGTTGCGCGGACAATAGTTTTGTATGTTATAATGGAGTCGCGCTTTAAGTTATATGTTTGCTGCAATCCCTTCGAGAAATCAGGGCATTGTAATTACAAGAAAAATTTAAGAAGTGTTATTTGTGGATGCTTAATGTATTTCCTAATTTAAAACAGGAACAAAAGGTGTGCGCTATGTGTCGCAAAGAAATAAAAATAAAATATGATGCTATTGAAAGTGTGACGCAGAATCCTGAGAATGACTGTAGTAACGATGAAGAATACGTCGATGGTACAGCAAATGTAAGTTCATTAAATACAAGTCTTGTTGACTTAGGTGTGTCCCCTATTAAACGAAAAAGGTTACGAGAACAGAAATATAAGAGACAAAAATTTGAAAATGTTGAAAAAGCCTTAAAAGAAAAAGTCTTTGATATTAATGACGTCTATGATCCAGAATCTTCATCAAGGCCTGATTCTGCAATTTTAACTCAGTTGCAGGAAAAATTTCAAACTTCAGGTAAAAGTGAGAAAATCACCATTTTGACACTACTACCTAAAAACTGGAGCATAAATAAAATAAAAAAAGAGTTTCCTTTAGCTTCTGAATACATGATTCGGAAAGCTAAAGCTCTGGCAAAAGAAAAGGGAATTTTGTCTTCACCAAATCCGAAACCAGGAAAAACCTTGCCCGCGGCTGTTGCTGTTAAAGTTAAAGAATTCTATTGTTCTGACGAGATAAGCAGAATAATGCCTGGTAAGAAAGATTATGTCACGATTAAAGAATCAGGGAGGAAAACACATGAGCAGAAGAGATTAATTGTGGGAAATCTTAATGAATTACATGCAGCATTTAAAAATTCTAACCCTGATATGAAGGTAGGATTCTCCAAATTTGCAGCTCTTAGACCAAGAAATTGTATTCTAGCTGGAGCAAGTGGAACTCATACTGTCTGTGTCTGTGCCACTCATCAGAATGTAAAACTCATGCCGGAAGCAATTAAAGTTTCAGGTCTACGTGGATTTATAGAAAATTCTTCTTTATACCTTCCAACTTATCAACATTTCTTGGCTACTATGGTGTGCAATCCTCCTCAAATAAAATGCTTGTTCAGGAAATGTAAATAGAGAGTTTAGAGAAATGTTTCGAAGAAAACTTCATTGAATCAGTTACCTACAAGCAGTGGATGACGACTGACCGATCAACGCTTGAGACCATAGTGAAACCCACAGAAGAAGTTCTCGATTGCCTCTTGGACAAACTTGGTGATTTATTGACCCACTCATTTATATCATCTGAACAAAGTAAGTTTCTACGTGATATGAAATCATCTCTACAGCCATGCCACCTTGTTGTGTTATGCGACTTCGCTGAAAACTATTCTTTCGTAATCCAAGATGAAATTCAATCATACCACTGGACTAATGTGCAGGCAACCATTCATCCTTTCGTAATATATTATAACGAGTCATCATCCGATACAGTATCTATTAAAAATCTGGTAATAATTTCAGACTGTCCGAAACATGACACTACAGCTGTACATCTGTTTCAGAAATATCTAATAGAATTTATTAAAACAAACATCTGTAATTCACCGCAAAAAATTATGTATTTCTCCGATGGATCGGCTGCTCAGTATAAAAATAGAAAAACATTCCTGAACCTCACATTTCACGAAGAAGATTTTGGATTTCCAGCAGAATGGCATTATTTTGGCACATCGCATGGCAAAAGCGCATGCGACGGTGTAGGTGGGACACTTAAAAATGTTTGCGGCTCGTGCTAGTTTGCAGAGACCATCCGATAAACAAATAACTACACCCAGTGAATTGTACATCTGGACAAAGGACAATCTCCCAAATATTAATACTGTTTGTCTGAAAAAAAAAAAAACTATGCTGAAGAGGAAAAAATGCTTGCTCCTCGATTTGCAAAATCTACCGTAGTGCCTGGAACACGCAAGTTTCGTACAGTTCTGCTGTTTAGGATGGGTATTATACTTGCTAAGCAGTTTTCAAATGCAGCTGAAACAACGCAGCATCCTGTCTGGAAAGATGATCAGGTGATTTCATCTCAACAATGAAAGGTAAGCATTTCTTACAAAACTTCAGGTTTAACAAAATCCATGTGACAATAATTTATTTGAGGTAATAACTGAAAAAATTGTAATTATGTACTACATGTTAAATTACATAGTGCCATTCAAGAATATGATCAAATATAATTAAATACAACGAATGTATGGGACATAATTATACAGTTAGCTTACGCTTGCTGTGACATAATAATTTTTATCTTTGTAACCTATGATGATTCCAAGTTGAAACTTATCAGTTCATTATATGACTAACTGAGGCGTACTATATATTTTTTTCTTTAAAATAGAAGATCCGCATTTTTAAATATGAATATATGAAAACTCTTTTAGCATGTTTTTTTAGTATACTTGAATACTTGCAGAAAACAATATAAGCAATAGAAATAATCACATATTAAAAATATATCACCCAATTTTTGTAAATTTATCTGAAAACGTTGTTGAGATATATAATTTTAATTGATGCAGCGTGCTTACAAAAATATGATTTTTCTTCATGTTTGAAACGCCACTGACAGAAAACGAAAAGGACAGGAGATGTGAAACTAGGCAGTTTTAGTTAGCTCGGCAGGTAAAACAAACCCTCAAATTTTGAAAGAAATCTGAGTCGGTCGGGTTGAGCGCCTTGGTGATTTCATATGGAATGACCCGATAGTTACATTACGACTTTAGTTTGTTCCATTGCATGTGAATGCGTGTCTTGTATCGCACGGTATTATTATTTCATTCGTAAACATATGTTGTGCGTTTAATTAGCTTCGAATTTTTCTCTTGCTACTTTCTTTATTTCCACAGCGATGTCCTCATTTGTTCATCTTCTTGGAAGAGACAGTACTTCCATCGGCTCGCATCTCTCCCCCCTAGGCGTGCCTACTTACACACGTCAAAACAGACAGCAACGCCACCATTGGATTTCGGTAATCGTTTCTTGCGAGAGCTATAAACTGTGCTCCAACCACGAGAAAGTCTCTGCCGGATGAGACGAAAGGGAGTAATGCTGTGAATGAATGTTGATGTCATAAGATGTCATAAGGTCACACACGTGGGTACTCATATCTCTATTGGCTCGCTGTCACAGCACAAACAATAACATTGAGACACATGTTTATACTACCCTAGTTACAAAATTAGATCACTGTTAATCTCCTGGTCTTTTAATCTCTCCATACAGGAAATAACAAATGCAGGAGAGCGCATGGTTTTTAAACAGACGTTATAACGATTATATTATCTATCTACTTCGCTCGAATACATGTCGCAATAGCAAGCACATTCCTTTCACGGTTGATCTCCTGGTTGGAGAACAGTATGTATCAGCGCAGCGTGGCGATAAGCTAAGCAAAACGCGGAAACACTGTGCGGCGTCGGCGAATCGTTTCATGATCAAAAATCTTATAAAATTTGATATGAAGAACACGTATGAATTATCGCAAGTAACGGACGTTGGTAGCCTGAGAACTCGAGTTAACAATTATTTAACACTTTGTTTACTTAATTTGTTACAGGAAGTTGTGATTTTATTACATTTTTTACATTTAAAGAAAATTACACATTTTACGCATCATGTAGAAATTAATTTTACGTGCAACTTCCCACGTCTGCCTAATATGCACTAATAAAACGGCATTATACCTTAAACACGCTGCATTAAAAGGTACGAGGAATTAAATGTTGTTTGTGCGTATTATTTCCAAAAGAAATTTATAAAAATAATATCAAATGTGCGTAGAAAACGAAATATGATTTTCTGAAATTATTTTAGCTCTAGAACGTGCAAATCTAATAAGTAACCTTGAGAAACGCCAGAATATTCAAGAAAATAAACGTAGACAATGTGATGGAATATTATTGGCTAGTTACGCAATTTCTCGCCTGTGATATTCAATGATGGAAAAACAGTAAACAGGTTTATGATTAAAGCTGCCCAATTAATTTGCCCTATTGAATAAAAGTTTTCGAGAGTATCACGTTAACCAAGCGCTTTCCTAATAATTCGCCACTGACCGCTTTAGCGATTACGATAAGGTGACGCAGGTCACACCAGTTTATATTTCTCATCTTACGCTGCAATCTGCCAGGGTTGCCATACGTACTATTTTGATTAATTGTACGAGGTACGACCGAACTCTATGTCGTACGCAATTTTGTACGACTCTTTTTCTAAAGGGACAAAATTATTTTGGAACTTATCATGTTGGTCTATATTAAAATAGAATTAACTTTAATTCGTCACTTTCTATACAATTTTTCTTCATTCAGTATGTCATTGACTGATATGAAAAAAAAAATGCTTTAAATGAAAATTAATATAGTGACTATATTTGCCATGCAAGTCATAATTCGTCATGTTGAGCTCCAGGTTTCATGTATGGCGCTGTTATATCAAAGTCACACGAGTTCAGAGATCTGCTAATTTCCTGGTATGTTCAACAATGGAAGTATTTTAACAATGAAATACGAATAGTACCACAGTAGAATTAAGAAATCTAAACGCGCGGACAAATTATTTAGCGATATTTTAGCGGTGTCGGGTTTGAGTCGACTGCAGGTGGATGTGTAATCATCAGCTGCCGCATTGATTGGTATTAAATATATACCGTCGCGCCGGCCAAAGATAAAGTTTCTTCTGGCTTTCAATATAATATTGTTGTTTCCGACCGAGCGTCGTCGTGCTAGCTTTACATAGGGATGACAGTCTCGATGAAGAAGGTAATTTGAATGCTAAATGTCATTGTGGATATCAACTGTAATTTAGTAATATTTTTGATTGGATGAAGAAATGGCTGCTGATTTGTTTGACTGCTGAAAGTCATTGTGGATGTTAACAATAGTTAGTAGGCCTAATATTCCTAATTGCAATTAAAATTTTATGGTAGAATTTTATATATATATATATATATATATATATATATATATATATATAGGCCTATCATGGGTGTTATGTATGTGAAATGTATTTTTGCGCACCATCTATAATAATAGTAAAATGATGAATGTACGACAATTTTATGCTGAAGTGCGACATTTTTCAGAAGTTGGTACGACGGTTGCGTTTCCTTTATCTGGCAACCCTGCAGTCTGCTCCAAACTATTGAGTGCCTCACGTAACCGAAAATTGTGCCCATGTATCATAAAGAAATCGAATTACAGCATGTACTTCACATTTGGCGGGAGACTCTATTGTTATAGGCATGTTTACGTACCCATTACGCGCTTAGAACTGACAAGTGCGATGTGATGCGATCGACGGGCATACTAGACACTGGGCAACACATCTGTGCAAAGTTTCATCAAATTGTCACTGTGGTTTCATTTTGCGGCCGATCGGACCTTGAAAAAAAAATAGCCCTCGTATTACACTAATCACACATCAGATGTATAAGTCGGCCTCGGTAGCGTAATTGTTGTTATGCTCGAGGTTGCGGGTTCGACCCCGGCCCAGGTTGATGGCATGCAACTGTGTTTAAATGCGACAGGCTCATGTCAGTAGATTTACTGGTATGTAAAAGAGCTCCTGCGGGACAAAATTCCGGCACATCGGCGACGCTGATATAACCTCTGCAGTTGCGAGCGTCGTTAAATAAAACATAACATTTAAACATTAATTTGCTGTATATAAATACAATGCGCATGAAACATTTTGATTGTGTCACAAATTTGCACAATTAAAATAAAATTAACTTCGAAACTAGCAGTCCAACAAAGCCGACAATTTCCGCACATCTTATTCTTAATGCATCTAACAAACATTTAGAAAAATTAAAGAAATCGGATTGAAATTGTAAACATTTCAGTACTCAGCCGTGGTGTTCCTTAAAATAAATAAAAACCTATTGTACGTTTCGTAATTAGTAAGTGCATGGATAATTAGAAGATTACATCAAAAGTCTGCATAGTCTGGCAACAGCGCATCGCCGGCACACTTACGTACTCTGAACAAAATTCTGTCCCATTGTCACTCCAGTAGTGTTGCCAAACTTCCATTATAAAGGCAGTAAATAATGATAGTACAGCTGTACTTACCGAGCAGAACAGTGTTAACATTCAGGAGATAATTTTATTATTATTTTCTGAGAAAAGTGTTCATTTGGAACTAATATGGTATTGGAATATTTTTTTTGTACTCTATCGAAAGTCATGGTTTAAGACAACCTGCTTAGGACTCGCATTGCGGAATGCGCACTGATTCGAGTCCTCATGATGGAAGAAATTTTCTCATGTAATTTCGGCCAGTATTTCGGACCCAGCATCGTGATACACTTGGGGAGCTGCGATGGGTAGCGAAATAGGGCTACTAAAGCCAGCTATAACGGCTGGGAGGATTCATCATGCTAACCACACAATACCTCCATTCTAGTTGGATGATCGTCCACATCTGCTTCGGCATGTGGACGTGAAACTAGCAGCCAGCTGGTTGCCGTGAGCCCTTAAAGGCCTGTAGCACCACGGATGATGATTATCATCATCATCATCATCATCATCCTGACAAGTATTAGGTCGAGTGGGCCGTTAGAGTCTACTTCTTCTGTCCATCTCTTTTGAGGTCTGCCGATGGATCTTTTCCCCCTCGGTAGATTATTATTATTATTATTATCATTATTATTATTATTATTATTATTATTATTATTATCATCATCATCATCATCATCAAGGAATAAGCACTTAAAACCTACACAGTTATACTACTTCCATTCTGTTTATCGATGGTGTTCAACAGCAACCTCGTATGTAAAAAAATGAATAAAATGAGATTTAATTTGATCCATATCAAAAAAGCCTATTCCGAATCTTCTGCAAATACATCTTAGGTCAAGGCATGGATACAAACTTTACAAGAGGATATTTAAATATCCCGTTAAATCAGATATTTGTTCGTTATCAAGATTTTAAAATGTTCTTTCGGCCTACCGTACTGTAAAATTGAATATTTTGACATCTGAGGTTCCCGTTTACCACGATCGGTGTGTGTGTGTGCGTCCGTGCGTATTTATGTGTATATGCACATAACGGTCGTGTGTATATATATATATATATATATATATATATATATATATATATATATATATAGGGTGAACCTTAAGTAATGTCATTAATTTCAGGAGGTTATTCTTTGAGATATTTCAAACAAAATGGCTTAATAAAATTTTGCCCATTTTTGCATCTTTTCGAGATAAAAATGTTTTATGTGAAACATTTCATAGCGTGCGTTGGGAAAGCCATTGATTTAATATCCAATATGCTAAGTCAATTTAAGAGAGCAATGCATTATGATAATAAGTGATAGAAAGAATTTTAGTTTTGTCCTTTGAATTCGCATAAATTTGGTGGGAACAAATGTAACTCTTCGTTCTGCAAAGGAATTTTAAGAGGTTAAATTTTGTTCCGATCGAATTTCTGCACATTTAAAGGACAAAACTGAAAGGTTTTCAATCACTTAACATAATAGAGTGCTCTCTTAAATTGACTGAGCAAAATGGGAATTAAATCAATGGCTTTCCCAAAACACGTTATGAAATATTCCACATAAAACAATTTTTTCCTCGAAAAGGAAGCAAAAGCGAGCAAAATTGTATCATATTTTTTTGTTTGAAATATCAGAAAGAATAAGCCCTCGAAATTAATGACATTACTTAGGGATCATTCTGTGTATGTATCTGTTCTATTTTCAAGTAATCTCTCTCTTTGTCCTTTCCTTCTTCTTCATATATATTACTCGTTTAGCCTTATTTGTCTTCTTCTCTACATGAATATGAATATCTTTCAGCAATAATTAAATACATTCACAAAGATTCTACTGCACAATATTATATTATTATAACATACATCAATATTAAAAATGTTGAGTATGTAGTCTACATAATTACTTTAAAATGTTACTAAAATAATTTCAATAAAATAAAAATTCAAGATCGAAAAGGAAAATCCAGTTCGTGGCAGATATGTAACATTAATCTAATTCAGCTATTTTTCATTATTCTACTAATTAACTTTCCTCATTATTTCAATTCTCGCTCTCTCTTCTTTCATCATTTATCTAATCTCTCACAAGACACCTTTTTTAGTTTCACTCTCGCATAGCCGCCCTTGTTTTTTTAAGCCCCCTCTGAAATCCTTCTGTTCTGTTTTTCTTTTGATCTTACAGCCGCAATTGTTTTTACTTTATGTCCCTCTGCCATCCTTCTACTTTGATTCTCTTTTGATCTTATAGCCGCCCTTGTTTTTTCTTTATGCCCATTTGCCATCCTTCTGCTCTGCTTCTCTTTTGATCTTATAGCCACCCTTTCTTTTCTTTATGTCACTCTGCCATCCTTCTGCTCTGCTTCCCTTTTGATCTTATAGCCACACTTGTTTTTTCTTTATGCTCCTCTGCCATCCTTCTGCTCTGCTTCCCTTTTGATCTTATAGCCGCCCTTGTTTTTTCTTTATGCTCCTCTGCCATCCTTCTGCTCTGCTTCTCTTTTGATCTTATAGCCACCCTTGTTCTTCTTTATGCTCCTCTGCCATCCTTCTGCTCTGCTTCTCTTCTGATCTTATAGCCGCCCTTGTTTTTTCTTTATGCCCATCTGCCATCCTTCTGCTCTGCTTCTCTTTTGATCTTATAGCCACCCTTGTTTTTCTTTATGCTCCTCTGCCATCCTTCTGCTCTGCTTCTCTTTCGATCTTATAGCCGCCCTTGTTTTTTCTTTATGCTCCTCTGCCATCCTTCTGCTCTGCTTCTCTTCTGATCTTATAGCCGCCCTTGTTTTTTCTTTATGCTCTTCTACCATCCTTCTGCTCTGCTTCCCTTTTGATCTTTTTTTTTATTGGGTTATTTTACGACGCTGTATCAACATCTAGGTTATTTAGCGTCTGAATGATATGAAGGTGATAATGCCGGTGAAATGAGTCCGGGGTCCAGCACCGAAAGTTACCCAGCATTTGCTCGTATTGGGTTGAGGGAAAACCCCGGAAAAAACCTCAAGCAGGTAACTTGCCCCAACCGGGATTCGAACCCGGGCCACCTGGTTTCGCAACCAGACGCGCTGACCGTTACTCCACAGGTGTGGACCGTTTTGATCTTATAGCCACCCTTGTTTTTTCTTTATGCTCCTCTACCATCCTTCTGCTCTGCTTCCCTTTTGATCTTATAGCCACCCTTGTTTTTTTCTTTATGCTCCTCTGCCATCCTTCTGCTCTGCTTCTCTTTTGATCTTATAGCCGCCCTTGTTTTTTCTCTATGCTCCTCTGCCATCCTTCTGCTCTGCTTCCCTTTTGATCTTATAGCCACCCTTGTTTTTTCTTTATGTCCCTCTGCCATCCTTCTGCTCTGCTTCCCTTTTGATCTTATAGCCATCCTTGTTTTTTCTTTATGCTCCTCTGCCATCCTTCTGCTCTGCTTTCCTTTTGATCTTATAGCCACCCTTGTTTTTTCTTTATGCTCCTCTGCCATCCTTCTGCTCTGCTTCTCTTTTGATCTTATAGCCGCCCTTGTGTTTTCTTTATGCCCCTCTGCCATCCTTCTGCCCTGCTTCTCTTTTGATCTTATACTCGCCCCTGTTTTTTCTTTATGCTCCTCTGCCATCCTTCTGCTCTGCTTCTCTTTTGATCTTATAGCCACCCTTGTTTTTTCTTTATGTCCCTTTGCCATCCTTCTGCTCTGCTTCCCTTTTGATCTTATAGCCACACTTGTTTTTTCTTTATGGTCCTCTGCCATCCTTCTGCTCTGCTTCTCTTTTGATCTTATAGCCGCCCTTGTTTTTTCTTTATGCTCCTCTGCCATCCTTCTGCTCTGGTTCTCTTTTGATCTTATAGCCGCCCTTGTTTTTTCTTTATGCCCCTCTGCCATCCTTCTGCTCTGCTTCTCTTTTGATCTTATAGCCGCCCTTGTTTTTTCTTTATGTCCCTCTGCCATCCTTCTGCTCTGCTTCCCTTTTGATCTTATAGCCACACTTGTTTTTTCTTTATACTCCTCTGCCATCCTTCTGCTCTTCTTCTCTTTTGATCTTATAGCAGCCCTTGTTTTTTCTTTATGTCCCTCTGCCATCCTTCTGCTCTGCTTCCCTTTTGATCTTATAGCCACACTTGTTTTTTCTTTATACTCCTCTGCCATCCTTCTGCTCTGCTTCTCTTTTGATCTTATAGCCGCCCTTGTTTTTTCTTTATGTCCCTCTGCCATCCTTCTGCTCTGCTTCCCTTTTGATCTTATAGCCACATTTGTTTTTTCTTTATACTCCTCTGCCATCCTTCTGCTCTGCTTCTCTTTTGATCTTATAGCCGCCCTTGTTTTTTCTTTATGTCCCTCTGCCATCCTTCTGCTCTGCTTCCCTTTTGATCTTATAGCCACACTTGTTTTTTTCTTTATACTCCTCTGCCATCCTTCTGCTCTGCTTCTCTTTTGATCTTATAGCCGCCCTTGTTTTTTCTTTATGTCCCTCTGCCATCCTTCTGCTCTGCTTCCCTTTTGATCTTATAGCCGCCCTTGTTTTTTCTTTATGTCCCTCTGCCATCCTTCTGCTCTGCTTCCCTTTTGATCTTATAGCCACACTTGTTTTTTCTTTATGCTCCTCTGCCATCCTTCTGCTCTGCTTCTCTTTTGATCTTATAGCCGCCCTTGTTTTTTCTTTATGTCCCTCTGCCATCCTTCTGCTCTGCTTCCCTTTTGATCTTATAGCCACCCTTGTTTTTTCTTTATGCTCCTCTGCCATCCTTCTGCTCTGCTTCTCTTTTGATCTTATACCCGCCCTTGTTTTTTCTTTATGCCCCTCTGCCACCCTTCTGCTCTGTTTCTCTTTTGTTCTTATAGCTGCCCTTGTTTTTCTTTATACCCCTCTGCCTCTCTTCTGTTCTGCTTTTTTTTTCTTAAAGCCGCCCTCGTTTTTACGTTTTGCACCTCTGTCTGTCTTCTTTGCTGCTTCTCTTTTGTTCTGATAGCAGCTCTTTTGTTTACTTTATGCCCTTTTGCCTTCTCTCTGCTCAGCTGTTTTCTTGTAATATTTTTTCTTGTTTCTTCCTTCTTTTCTTCGTCTCCCTTCTCCCGTTTTTAGTTTCTCCTGCAATCAATCAATCAATCAATCAATCAATCAATCAACTAATCAATCAGTCAATTTTTTTAAGTCATGAGCATCCATGGATGCTATGGATAGTGTCAAATGGGAAATATACTGAGTATAAGCTTATTTAGACTCTTATTAAAAACAAGGAAATGGAAGTGAAACAGAAACTTTTTTGTATTTGTATTTACAACACATTAAAACTACAAAATGGATTATTTACCAGTTACTCTTTACGTGCAGCACTCAGATTTCACTTGAAATTGAATACCGGTAATATAGCAGCTCATGTTTTTACTGTAGCCTATGCCCTTCTATATACTCTCTCCCAAATTTTCCGCTTGTAATAATTTTTATCTCATTTCTTTCTTCTTTCCTTCGTCTCGATTCTCCTCTTTTTAATTTTTCCTGTAATGAATGAATGAATGAATGAATGAATGAATCAATCAATCAATGGACAAATCATTTTTTTGTTAAGTCATGAGCATCCATGGATGCTATGGGTATTGTATAATAGGAAATACAATGACTATATTTAGATTCTTATTAAAAGGACGCAAATGGAAGTTAAACAGAAACATTTTTGCCTACGTTTGTATTTAAAACTCATTAAGGCTACAAAATGGATTATTTACCAGCCACTCTTTGAGTACAGCATTCGGATTTCACCTGAAATTGATTGATATAGCAGTTCCTTGTTTTTACTGTAGCCTATGCCCTTCTGTATTCTCTCTGCCAAATTGTCTGCTTGTAATAATTTTTATCTCTTTTCTTTCTTCCTTCCCTCGTCTCGATTCTCCTCTCTTTAATTTTTCCTGTAATCAATCAATCAATCAATAAATCAATCAACCAATCAATTTTTTTAAGTCATGAGCATCCATGTATGCTATGAGTAAATTTAGACTATTATTAAAAACAAAGAAATGGAATAATAATACGAAAATGTGAAATCTTGATTGTTCAGTCCTTGACTTATTTATTGTAGCAAAATATCAAAAGTTTATTTTATTCGTAATATGTATTAGTAAAATAACTTTTTGTTATTTTGCTACAATAGATAAGTCATAGATTGAACAATCAAGACTTCACATTTTCGTATTATCATCATATGACTTACTGGAATACACTTAAAATGAATTCAAAATTCAAAACGAAATGGAAGTTAAGTGGAAATATTTTTGCCTACATTTGTATTTAAAACTTATTAAGACTACAAAATGGATTAGGCTATTTACCAGACACTCTTTACGTGCAGCACTCAGATTTCACTTGAAATTGAATACCTGTAATATAGCAGCTCGTGTTTTTTACTGTAGCCTATGCCCTTCTGTATTCTCTCTGCCAAATTGTCTGCTTGTAATAATTTTTATCTCTTTTCTTTCTTCTTTCCCTCGTCTTGATTCTCCTCTTTTTAATTTTTGCTGTAATGAATGAATGAATCAATGAACAAATCAATTTTTTTTAAGCCATGAGCATCCATGGATGCTATGGGTATTGTATAATAGGAAATACATTGACTATATTTAGATTCTTATTAAAAAGAAGCAAATGGAAATTAAACAGAAACATTTTTGCCTACGTTTGTATTTAGAAATCTCTAAGGCTACAAAATGGATTATTTACCAGCCACTCTTTGAGTACAGCATTCGGATTTCACTTGAAATTGATTGATATAGCAGTTTCTTGTTTTTACTGTAGCCTATGCCCTTCTGTATTATCTCTGCCAAATTGTCTGCTTGTAATAATTTTTATCTCTTTTCTTTCTTCCTTCCCTCGTCTCGATTCTCCTCTTTTTAATTTTTCCTGTAATCAAACCAGTCAATCAATCAATCAATCAATCAATCAATCAATCAATGAACCAACCAATTTTTTTAGGTCATGAGCATCCATGGATGCTATGGGTAGTATCAAATAGGAAATACAATGAGTAGGTATATTTAGACTCTTATTAAAAACAATTAAATTGAATATTATTATGATGTACCAAAGTTCATATGATATTTCCGTGCAGGTATTCTGCGTTATCATATGATGAAGGATGGATAGAAAAGAGAAGAATTCTCTCCAACACTGGAACTTTATCCACTAAAACACACCGGATACAGGATTGAATCCCGTCAGTTTAAGTTCTACCTCTCAGTTTTCCCTTTGGTGGCCTACCCTCATGTATTGTGTCACAGAATATGTGACAGTGGCAGAATGTCCAACGCACTATGTACAGAGGTGCACTCATTACGAGTGACTAAGTAGCCGGAATCCTACGAGATGAGCGCCATCTTGAATCTCTAAGTAATTACTAAAGCTGAGACATGTAGGACTGCAGGACGATATCAAGTTTGTCGAAGGTAAATAGTATGAAGGGGTGGGGGAGTGGTTGCGTACAGGCATGCGACTCAGGCAACAGAACACATTTATTTATGTTGTGTAGTGAACAGACCTCCAGAGTTATTTTTTATTTTTATTGGATTATTCTACGACGCTGTATCAACATCTCAGGTTATTTAGCGTCTGAGTGAAATGAAGATGATAATGCCGGTGAAATGAATCCGGAGTCCAACACCGAAAGTTACCCAGCATTTGCTGGTATTGGGTTGAGGGAAAATCCCGGAAAAAAACCTCAACCAGGTAACTTGCCCCGACCGGAATTCGAACCCGGGTCACCTGGTTTCGCGGCCAGACGCGCTGACCGTTACTCCACAGGTGTGGACTCCAGAGTTATATTACCTACCTTACGTAACGTGTAATATTTATAATGGCTGAATCATCAAATATGTCAACAGTAAACAAGTTGAGGAGGAATTAGGCACACAAAATTTCGCAATAAATGGGGTAAATATCATATGAAATTTATGTAGCACAGAACTTAAAGGTACGAAACGTAAATCCGTAACACAACATTGCAATACGAAAAAAACACAAAGCACAGATGACAGTTTCAACTGAGGAAGAAGGACAAGAATCGCATGTAAGTTACAATTCAATGTGTACCACACAAAAAGCGTCTTTTCGCGATTTATGTAAAATAATGGTATATGTCAATATACCAATAAATAACGTTAAAAATACACATTTTAAAAGCTTTATGCGAAAATACGTGAAAAGGGAATTCCCCAGTCAATCAACTTTACGGAAATACTATGTACCGAAATGCTATGATGATGTTATATCTCACATACGACTAAGTGTAGCAGATAGTAAAATATGAATTTCCATCGATGAAAGCACAGACGCCACTGGAAGATTTGTTACAAACGTCGTTTGGGCATTCTTTCGCCAGACAAATCCAATAAAACTTTTTTTGTTAACCTCTGAAATTCTTGACAAAGTGGATGATTTAAATACGTATAATCAAAGTTTTTCAAACACCTGTGACCATCTTATGGCCAAGCGAAATAAAAAATAATAATGTAGTTTTTTCATCACGGATGCTACATGTTAAAAGCAGATAAGGAACTTCAGCTAGTTTAGCCGAAAGTTATCCTATCCCATGGGCTCCGAAGAAGTTCTCTCGTGCTACAGTGATGTGAACAGTTTCACATCGAATGTCAAAGAAATATTGTATTTTTAAGGCACCAAGTCGGGTTACGAAATTCAGAGAAATGTCTCCTGGAGTCCCTCTACCGCGCGCCGCAACCCATTGCAACGAGATGGACATGGCTGGCTACTGCAGTCTATTGCTACACATTATAAAAGGGTTGTAGACGTAATCAAAAGTATGGTAGTGTTTAGTGCAACATACTCCACAATCCAGTAATGACGACGTGACCTGAGCTCCAGTTTATTTGTCGAATGAGTATACACCTTGTTCTCTGTTGTTTACTCTGTAGGACAGCGTGCAGAGTCTGTACACTGACATCCCCTGCTCTCTGTACTTGCTATGCTATAGTTTGCGTGCATGTAACTTAAGGACAAACGTCCTAGATGTCCCAGCTTTAGTGAATACTTACGCATATCATATTATTATGATGTACCGAAGCACATATTATGATATTTCCGTCTAAGAATTCTGCGTTATACGATAAGGGATGGATAGAACAGAGATGTGGCTTGACAACTTTGACAAGGAACATGATAAAATATTTTACCAGAGTTCTGTGATAAAAGGTAGGATTTTGAGTATAATAATAATAATAATAATAATAATAATAATAATAATAATAATAATAATAATAATAATAATAATAATAAGACCTCCTGCTTGGAAGGGCTGGCTCGAATCTTGACCATCAGAAGAACGGACCTGATGTTATATTACTCGATATAAAATATTTTATCTAAGATATATAACCTAAAATTAAGGAACAAGAATCATCAATCTCCATTTTATAGTCAAATAAAGTAATATTTTTTTGTTATCACAGATATGCAAAAATGATTAATGAACAGTACTATGGTTGTTTAGCTGGAATTGGTTCAAAATATTGCAAAATGCATATCGCTGAAAAAAAGAAACAGAAAAGGAAATGTCTGTGGATTAAACCACGGATTCCAAGATGTGACAAGAAAACTATCCGTAAAGAAAGAAACTATAATGCGAGGACTTGGAAAGTTGCATGAACTACTCGACAATGTATGAAGATAATTTTCAATTTTCCCAGACTTGTGCATTACTCCTATACAGCATTTATAGTCGCTGCTATTTTAATGTACAGCTGTCAAAAAAAAAAAGTGGCCGCACTCGTGAACAGCGAATATTTTCAAAGTCCACTTCGGGTCGCGGCGATGTTACACGATGCATGTGCTTGTACAAGCAGTTCCGGAACTATGGATGTTATGTTTTATTTAACGACGCTCGCAACTGCAGAGGTTATATCAGCGTCGCCGGATGTGCCGGAATTTTTTTCCCGCAGGAGTTCTTTTACATGCCAGTAAATCTACTGACATGAGCCTGTCGCATTTAAGCACACTTAAATGCCATCGACCTGGCCCGGGATCGAACCCGCAACCTTGGGCATAGAAAGCCAGCGGAACTATGGAAGTGTTCCATATCTGTTCCTCGCAGACCAGCGGTAGAGTGCTTGTTTAATGATTCAAAGGTTGTGGGTTCGCGCCTTCTTCAAGTTTTCATTTTATTTTTAATCGTTCTTTAGCGATATAAATGATATTCAAATTATCATTTATATCCAGTTATCGTTCTTGATGGATATCACGTTATTTATATTTTGTTATCGTTCTTTAGAGATATGAATAAAATTCAAGTCATCATTTATATTCTGTTATCGTTTTATAACGATATGAATAATAATTATTACTATTCTAGCTAGAGTATCTCCAATGGGGGTTAGCCCTATTTTACATATGTTAGGGCTATAGTTTTATACACAAAAAAAGATAAGCATAAAGAGAAATGGAAAAGAAAATTAAATTAGCTTACGCGATGTAAACAAAACATAAACAATCCGTAAATTAGGCATTGCGATTGCAAAACAAATATCAGGTATCAATTTGAAACATACAAAAACATTAACAACACATATACGTAACACTTCTATAACACAAATATGCAGCTTTCCGTACCATACATCTTAAATTAATACACAATAGTCACACAAACACAATCAAACTATAATTACGACATTGTGACATCAAGCATCCCATAACTGATTCACATACATAACAAATCAAGCATCCGTTGCAACACATACACTTCAACATAGTAACCACACTTTTAAAAGTTACAAATTTGGCTCCAAGAAGAATAAATAGGACACTGTTACTAATTACTATTCTTCTACAATTTCTTAAATACATCTGTAATAAATCTGTGAAATTCCGATATGAATAATATTCACGTTTTTTATATTGTTATCGTTCTTTAGCGATATAAATAATATTCAAGTTATCATTTATATTGTTTTCCTTCATTAGCATTATAAAATAATATTCAAGTTATTTATATTGTTATTGTTCTTTCACAATATAAATAATCTGTATTTTATGTAGGTAATTATTATAACACAAATAAACATCTTTCTTTGTAAAAATAGGTTATTTTATTTAGATAATTAAATACGTATTATATAATATCTTATATTAATTAAACAAACCGATATTTATCATTTATATTGTGTTATCGTTCTTTAGTGATACTGTATAAATAATATTCAAGTTATTTATATTGTAATCGTTCTTTAGCGATATAAATAACATAAATTTAATATTAGGTTTGGAAAAATCCAGTTGCATAATACTGCTATTAGTTTTTCTTTTTGTATTATTACATTATACTATCTTGAACCACAATAAAATGAAAAGGAATAACGAGAAATTGAACCTGAGACGTTGACATCTAAATTCCGACGTTCGTCCGCTGAGCTACGAGGGCAAAAGTGTGGAAACATTTTCGGAAAGATTGGCCCAATCACACTCTAAGATTTTCTGATGATTCGTAGAAGCTAGTCCAGGATGCGGGGGGCAAAGGCTAATTGAGATTTCCCGATCTCTGATAGGGTCAAACATCCTGATAGAATTAATATTTAACCCTTGCCATGACTTTCGGTGAAGTCCGGAGAGCCCAATTAGTCAAATCCACTCTCCTCATCTCCACGCTTGGGCCTCCTGGAATTTAATAAGATGCGAAAGAGATAGTGGTGTGCGGAAAGCAACGGGATGTTACCGCATTTAGGCCTATCCTTCCCAAGAAAAACTGCAAACATGAACAAAGGAAGCTTTAAATAGAAGAAGAAGGATCTTCTGCGGACCTCTGGAAAAAGAACTAAGGAAGAGACTAGTGAAGTGCTTTGTGTGGAGTGTGGCATTGTATGGGGAAGGAACATGGACATTACGACGAAATGAAGAGAAACGAATTGAAGCATTTGAAATGTGGATGTGGAGAAGAACGGTACGTGTGAAGTAGACAGATAGAATAAGAAATAAAATTGTGTTTGAAAAAGTGAGTGAAGAAAGAATGATGCTGAAACTGATCAGAAAGATAAAAAGTAACTGGTTGGGTTCTGGTTGAAAAGAATAATAGACGACATTAGGATATGTGGATCATATGCGGAGACTAAGAGGAAGGCAGAAAATAGGAAAGATTGGAGATTGCTGGGTTTGCAATGAAAGACCTGCCCATGGACAGAACACTTATGTATGTATGTTCAGAATGCCTGAAATATCGTGTCTAAAAACAGTCGCTATTTGCATAGAATAGTCAATGCCATGCCCACTCGACTGCAAGATGATCGAGATAAGAGGAAGATAGACTAAATATTGAATTATGGCTTTTTGTTTTGTTTTTTGAACGCTTAATTGTTTGAATGTTTTAAGGCCGACGCCAGTAAATTTGTTCTGTTTATGCCACGAAAGATATTTTTATTGAGAATAAAATCTTTTTTCTTTCCATTTGCAGCCACAATATCATAATGATAAAGTCATGGCATAATATATTAATGAACCTGATGTTAATTACTGAAATAATCTTAAAAGAGAAAGGAGCCATTATGTATAGTTTGTCTCTCTCAAAAACAGAACAAAAAAGAACATAAAAAGCACGTGGTTGTAATCGAACGCAGGACCTCATGAATAAGAGGCCTGAACGCTACCATTATGCTATCGATAACACACAGAATACTTCAATTATAACTGTAGATATCAGGCAACGTGGTCCAACAACATGTATCATCGCCTGTCTCCGAATTGTAGCGAAGATACCCGAAGGGAACTTTGTTCCAGGAGAGCGGCCACTTTTTCTTTTGACAGCTGTACACTTCTCGTCTTCCATTTCTGTTTTTGTAGTCGTTGTTTTGTGTTTTGTAACATTTCATTTTGTTCATATTTTCATTATCAGTATTTTGGCCATAGTAACAATCCAGAATATTTACGTTTCGCCATATTGGTTTCAAACTAGGTTGTTGTTGTTTATTGACATTTCTGGCTTTGAGCCAGAGGCCGTTTTAGGGTCTTATACACGCAGGATGCCCTCTCCAGCCATTGTACATAAATAATAATAATAAAAATATATATTTACATATATGACACTATTTCTGGCATAAGTGCCAGTAGATGTGTGAGTGCAGTGACTGATTTCTTTTATTTTGGTGTAGGCCTAATTTGTTAATTGCGATATTTAAGGAATGGTGAATAGGAGAAGAGTTCGGGGCAAAAGATATCAGCTTATAGACAACGTTAAGGTATTATATGGGGAGATTAAGCGAAAAGCAAGAAATTTGGAAGAATGGGAAATGCTGGGTTTTCAGTTAAAGACCTGCTCTTGGGCATACATACATACATACATACATACATACATACATACATACATACATACATACATACATACATACATACATACATACGTACATACGTACATACATACATACATACATACATACATACATACGAATATACATATATATTTTTTTGTTGACATTTTTAAGTTTCCCCTTCCGGTGGCAGGAGCATCTGAATGGTTATGGAGACTTTCATGTTGTAGTGTTATTTTATTGATCTGCCTCTCTGTTGCTGTCGTGTGTCCTCTCAGACAGTATTCAAATTTCCAACACGTGTTTGCGGTTTTGTTTGTGTGTTTTAGTTTGGTGGTTGGGGCTGGTGGTAATTGTAGAGGAGTTTCTCCAGTGTTGTTCTGTTGTTTGTGTTCGGTGGATTTGCGAAGATGTGTTGTGTATATAATAATAATAATAATAATAATAATAATAATAATAATGATTTATTTTAGCTGGCAGAGTTAAGGCCGTAAGGCCTTCTCTTCCACACAACCAGCAAAAAGTGTATATACATATGCATGAACTTACAAAGAATTCAACAATTTGATTTAGATGAGAGTTACATGTATACAAGAGTTATTTACGAATTACACAACAAAATACTATGAACTATTAATTAAACACTGAAATAAACTGTGTATCAGAATTAAACTAAAATACATAGAATGTTAATATATTTCAAATTATATTAGATAATAGAAAGAGATTATTATGAGACAATTTTGAAAATGCAGCACAATCAGGATGATGTCTAAAGAAAAAAAGCAACAGTGTAGTCTGTAATATTTTAAATCAGTATGATTGGAGTGAAATGCTAATAAGGTTATCTTTTAAGCTGTTCTTAAAGGTGTTTGTTGTCTTGCAGCCCCTAATACTTTGTGACAAGGAATTCCATTGACGCGAGGTGGATATTGTAAAAGATGAGGAATAACAAGATGTTCTATGAAGAGGTATATTTAGCGTGCCACAGATAAGTGATCTGGTATTTACGTCGTGGTTAGAGTATAGATAAGAGAAACGAGACGAAAGGTAATTTGGTGTTGAGGTGTGCAGAATTCGAAAGAGTAAAGACAAAGAGTGTAAAGTTCTGCGTTCTTTAAGTCGGAGCCACGAGAGACTTGCGAAGGACGGTGATATATGATCATATCGTCGGATGTTGCACACGTATCTGACGCACATATTCTGAGCTCGCTGTAACTTGACTGACAGTTCAGAACTTAGATCACTTAACAAAACGTCACAATAATCGAAGTGCGGCATTACTAGGGTTTGTACTAGGGTAAGTTTTAGTTTCTGGGGCAAGAAGTTTCTCAAGCGACTCAAAGAGTGAAAGGAGGAACAGATTTTTTTTATCGTTTCTTTAACTTGAAAATTCCAACTTAGATTATTATCAAAAAAGAAGCCAAGATTTTTTACGACAGATGAATAAGGGATTAGCGTGTTGTTAAGGGTAACAACTGAAAGATTACTGTTATTAAGGGAGTTAACTAAACGCTTATGTCCAATAATTATGGCTTGAGTCTTACTTGGATTAAGTGCGAGTCCGTAATTGGCCGCCCAAGTGGAGACAGTGGCTAGGTCACAATTTAACTTGTCAATCGATTCATTGATCGTATTGGGTCTGGAATGTATGTAAAGTTGTAGGTCGTCGGCATAGAGATGATATCGGCAATACTGTAAGTTCTTTGATACGTCATTAATGTAGATAGAGAAAAGTAGTGGTCCTAATACGGAGCCCTGCGGCACTCCCGCCTTTGTGTATCGCCATTGGGAGAATTCATTATCAAGTGAAACACACTGTTGGCGGTCCCGTAGATAGGAGTCCATCCAGCTCAAGGTATTGTCTGACAGGTGCAAAGCCTTCATCTTTGCAAGAAGCAAGTCGATATCAACAGACCCAAAGGCATTGCTGAAACCGAGAAGAGTTAGTGCCGTTACTTCACCCCTATCCATAGCTTCACGGATGTCCTCGGTCACTTTAAGTAGGGCTGTAGTAGTGCTGTGTCCATGCCTAAAACCCGATTGATAGTCATCGAGGAGTTTGTGTTCGTCGAGATAGTTCGTAAGTTGTCCGTGTACAATATGTTCTAATGCTTTTGAAAGAGTGGGAAGAATTGATATCGGTCTGTATTGGTTTACTGTAGAAGGTGTGTTAGATTTAGGTAAAGGTTTCACTAATGCCATTTTCCAGAGTGAGGGGTAGGACCCAGTCATAATAGATGCATTGAATATATGGGTGACGGTCGGCAGGATCACATCTATTATTTTATACAGGAGAGTGATATTTATATTGTCTACACCTTGGGCTTTAGATTTCATACATCGCAGCGTCTTCATTACGTCAGTCGGGTTAATGTATTTAAAGAAGAATTTATCCCATACAGATTGGGGGTAAGATCTGAGAAATTCAAGAGTCTCTTTTTTATGTAATGGTTCAGGTGGAGCAGTGACGAAATGTTCATTTAGACTATTGAGTGACAAGTTGATGTTATCTACCCGAGGCTTTGCTTTTGTTAGACCCAGGTTATTAAGGTTACGCCACAATTCTTTCGCACTGACCGAAGGTAGAATAAGGGAATGTGCATGGCGTAATTTAGCATTTCTTACTGCTTGATTACATTTATTTCTTAATACTTTGTAAGTATTAAAATCTAATTCGTCCTTGCTCCGTCTGTATTTACGATAAGCAGTGTCTCTGTCTGTCATGAGTAATTTTATGGCATCGCACATCCAAGGCGCAGGGCGTCTACCAACTCGTCTAGGTTTTCAAGGGTTCGTGTTTATCGTATAACTGAATTACTAGGTCGTTAAATTTTTCGATTTTGTCGTCAATGTCTGGTAAATTCCACACTTCAGTCCAAGGCAGGCTAAGTGCATCGTTGATTAATTCATCATGCTCAATATGCTTCAAGTCACGGTATGATGTGATGTGAGGTTTATATTTTGGACAATACAAGGAATATTCTAGAAAGATTATGTCGTGTGCTGAGATACCCGGCGCTGGTAGTTGTCCATTCGTTAATGCTAGCTGAGGATTAGTCGTGGCAATAATGTCAAGAAGTGTCTCCGATTCCTGGGTGTGGTGGGTAGCTGCGGAAGGAAGGATGGATATATTGTAAGACTCAAACATGTTCTTAAGTTGAACTGTAGCGTAATTACTTAAATTTAATAAGTTTGTATTGAAATCGCCTAAAATAACAGTATGGTCATAGTGAGGCACAAGATTAAGCAAAGGTGTTTCAAGATCACTTAAGAATCCTGATTTAGGGGGTTTGTATACAACTCCAAGGAGGCACTTTTTGTTGCTTGCACCGACTTCGATGAATAGATATTCAGGATGTTCTAAGACTTCATTCCAAGACTGGTAGACAATTTTAAACGGTAAGTCCGATCGCACATATATCGCAACACCACCTCAGCGTTTACCGATTCGGTCATTTCTACAGAGGGTGTAATTATCTAAACTTACTAGAGAAGATGATAGGGAAGGCTTCAACCACGTTTCAGAGATAAGAATAGCGTGAAGAGACAAAGGAGAGAAAATAGACTGAACTTCATTGAAATGACAGAGAAGGCTTTGAGAATTTATGTGGGCTACTTTTAAAGTGTTAGGATGCGAGCTGAAAGACGATTTTAACAGGGCACTGGTCGAAGGAGCAGGTAGTGGGTTAGGGGTGGCTGGGGTGGGTGGGGGTGAGGCTGTGGAAGGGAATTCAGAAAAGTGAAAGTCGTTTGTGTGAGGGGCTTACGCGATTTACTGCCGAATGTGTGTATTTCCTGTTTATGTTGTTTAGATGTGTGAAGAGTGGCTTCGTTTTTGTCGTAGTGTAAACTGTGTTGTTTCTGGTGCATCTGTGCACATGGAGGATTTGGAGGAGAATTCTTCTTTCGCGGGCTTTGAATTGTGATTGGGTCGTTGGAGGGGATTGTGTGAGGAAAATGAAGGGATGTATGCATAGGGATCGAACCAATGCTTTGTATAGTTGGAGGAGTGTTTCGGTTATACAGCCAGGTCGATTGATGCCACTTAGGTAGCTTATTGTTCTGGTGGCTGCGTTATATTTCCTCCAGGTTTCTTTAGCCACTTCGGTCCAGGAGAGTTTGGAGGTGAAGGGTATTCCTAGATATGTGATATTTCGCTGGAGTGGAAGTTGAGTGTTGGCTATTGTGATTGGGTTGTTCTGGAGGACCCGAGTTCGGAGTTTTGGGCGGAAGACGCATATCTGTGTTGACTGTGATCCGCCACGTATTGGTCCAATTTAGATGGTGCCTGAGTGTTGCGTTTAGTAACTTGCTAGCGGAGGGGAGTCGGGGGTGTGTAGCCCAATATGCGACGTCGTCTGCATATTGTGTCAGTCCTACTAGCGGATTATTAGGGAGGGGAATATCTGCCACATAGAAGTTATACAGATTGGGAGATATGACACTGCCTTGGGGGACTCCAGCTTCTATTCGGAAGGTCCGAGAAAGTTCGTTCCTTCCGAGTCTCACCTGTCCTGTTCGGTTGGATATGAAGCTGGAGAGCCAACTTGTGATTTCGTGTGGCAGATTTAAGGATGTGAGTTTGTATTTTAGGGCGTCTATCCAAACAGTGTCAAAGGCTCTCTTGGCGTCTAAGGCAATAAGGATGCAGTAGTGTCTACGTGTATAAGCCTCTTCAATGGGAGTGAGCGCTCGTACCAGCTGGTCGTGTAGCCTCGCTCCCGGTCGGAATCCGGAAACTAGGTAGATCTTATATAAAAGATAACAAGACGCACTTACATTTTATAAAATATCTTTGTCAAAGAAATTTGATAGTGTAATACCAGCCTTAGCGTGATTATCACCTTGAAGGGCTAATATTATTTGGACACCAAGAAATGGTTGGTGTCTATAATGAGTATATACACAAGACATTCACAAAATGTTTGAATCGTGACCATAAGCAATTTCAGCCTATAGTAAGCACCGCGTGATCAATCTTCTCTTTCTGTCTACTCCTGTATGCCACCATTTCAAATGACACCGTGCTCTTTGGTTCCAGAGCTGGGTGGGCGAGGTGCAGACATAGAACAAGCTGCCGTTCACCATCCTCAACCTGGCCAAAAAGGTGCAGCCGTCGTCTCCACCCCTATCCGTGCGAATATTCGTGACGTTCCCCGAGGGTGGGAATGTGCCTCGTCTGCGCAGCATCAGTTTCAATGACCACCAGATCTGCCCCTTGACCCAGGTAAAGACCAGCATCAGTCGGGGTCCAAGGTTCGTGGCTAGGGTGACCAATCATCCTCATTTTTAGGACAGTTCCGCATTTCGAGATATTTGAACGTACCGCGCAGAACAGACTGGCCCACTTCTTTCTGCCCAGCATTGTTTACTTGTCTTTGTGAATATTGCCTGCATTTCAGTTTCATTGGGATGCCAGTGGTGCCCCTATCATACAGCTTTAAGAGTTACTCTTGCTTTCACATGTTGAAGCAGTCAGGACTCAGGCAGCAACAAAGCACATCATTATTGTTCAGTCAATAACGTTTTGCTCCACATATGAATACTTGATTTGGAACCTTTAGACCTATTTATTATTATTGTCGTAATTTTGAGGCCCGTTTTGAGCCGAGGCCCCTGGTGGCCACCCGGATCGCTCATGCATTTAAATGACACTACTTACTCCCTATTCGAAGAATTGTGGAACAAGTTTTGGCTGAATGAGAGTTGAAAACTGATTACTGCGTGTTTGCAAATCTGTGATGCTGTAGATGTTGAGCAGTTATTAGTTGCACTACCGAAAATACAATCCAACCTGGTTAATTCGACGTTGAAGAGACCGTTAAAAATAATCGAATTATCCAAGATTTAAAAAATAGGTAAATTTAAACTATTTTCTTGCTTTCTACGCCAGAGGCATTTTGATTTAAATACACCAACTTTCTGAAGATAAATAGTTCAAAACAACCAACTAAATTCATGGAGACTATACAGGAATCATATGTCGCACCTCCTGTATAAAAAAATCAATGCAATATAGTAAGAACGAAACTATTTATACAAAATTTTGCACAATATTACCAAAGTGGAGGATATTAAATTTAATAAAAAGCTTGATACTTTTATTTGTTTGATTTTAACATTGAAGCTTTCATTCATGCAAAATTCTTCCAGTTTATTTAATAGCGATTGTAAAATAGTTTCACTCTCATTTTGTTGTCCTCTAACATAGCACCTTAAATTCCTGGATGTGGTCCATGGCCTGGGCGATTGTAGGCAATGGTTGCTCGGGATGTTCTGGCCCTTCTTCTTTATCTGACGACACTGTTAGTTTGCCCGCGCTATATTCCGGACTGATATTCATAATTTAGGAACTGAATTTCGTTGAATTTTACTTCGAATTGCCGAAATAATCTGAATTAGAAACAATTTTTTATATGGAGTTTTATCGGAGTGAGTGTAGGGAAACCGCGCGAGAAGTTCGAATTATTATTATTATTATTATTATTATTATTATTATTATTATTATTATTATTATTATTATTATTATTAAAAACGTTGGAATTAGACAAGTTGGACTGTCGTACCCAAGGATCATTAGAAAAAAAAACATGTTACCTGAATCCGAAATGGCGCTTACCTTTTTTAGATCTGTTTCCGTCTTAATACCTTGTCCTCTTTCAGTGATGCGCAGTATAGTAGCATATGGTGACGTTAAGTTGTTAAACTACTGCGCACTGCAAATAAAGACATCAGAATTTGGAATCACATGTAAAAGAAAGAATTATTATACTATAACACATCAATTTGCTGTCTCATCAAGGTTGCTATGTTACTTACTGATCAATTCTTGCTAATTGTTATTGACAATGACAGAAGGCTCTCAATCCCAGAAGCGAACGTGGAACTTTTAAAGTGTTATTTGAGTACAGATGTTTTTATTTTCCAATTAAGCCCCTGCCTTGGAAAGGAAAAGTTTGACGACGATGATTGTGCTAGTAATAAGAATATCGATCATTATGTTGACGCCAGTGATAGTAGTAGTAGTAGTAATAATAATAATAATAATAATAATAATAATAATAATAATAATAATAATAATAACTTATTACAAACTTTAAAACCGAATCTTATAATAATTATATATATATATATATATATATATATATATATATAAAATGATTATATTTGAAAACCATGTTGGTTCCGATAAGCTGTGTAACTGTAGTAATAGTAATATTTATTAATAGTTCAAAAGTACATAAACTTAATAATTGAAACTGATATATGCACAAATAGTGATTACACACAATAAATATATAATTTAATAACAAATTTTCTATCATATAACTATTCAATTTATGTTGGTTTAACTTACACTTACTTCTGGTTTTTAATGCAAGTTTTCACCCTATCGCATTTATTTTAAACATTCAAACTTCTTTACTTGCTAAGTTTGAGATTCTCTTTTTTAACTCTATAATAAATAAATGTAGGCATATAAATCGTCCCTGCTGCTATATTCATCCAGTTATATTTTACAACAGCCATATGATAAGCTGTGTCAATACTCGAAGATTTTATAATAAAGACCGTCAGACTTGTCAATTTAACAATGTGATGAACACAAAGATATTGTTTTTACATAAAAATTAACGTTTTCGGTTCCACTGAACCATCATCAGATCACTAAATTTTTATGTTACAAACAGTGAAGACATGTATATATGATGCAGAACGGAATACATAATGGAAAACAAGATTAGGCTACATTTAAAATCTAGAGTTAAAAGAGGTTAAACATTAACGATAAAATTTATGTGTAAGGGAATAAAATTAGTTATTACAGTAATGATTACTCATTGTAATCTGTATGAGAGAGAAATTGTGAGTAGAGCAAAGGCAGCATTTACCATCGTCTTGAGACGTGTAGTCTTAAAATACCGAATACGGTATGATTGCAAACTACGTAACAAAAGGCCATCGGCATGGCTCAGTCGGTTAATGCGCTTGCCTGCCGGTCTGAAGTTGCGGTCGGGCGCGGTTTCGATTCCCGCTTGGACTGATTATCTGGTTGGGTTTTTTCCGAGGTTTTCCCCAACCGTAAGGTGAATTCCAGGTAATCTATGGCGAATCCTCGACCTCATCTCGCCAAATACCATCTCACTATCACCAATTTCATCGACACTAAATAACCTAGTAGTTGATAACAGCGTCGTTAAATAACCAACTAAAAAAACGTAACAAAAGTGGCATGAAGTCTGCATTTACAAGAATAGCCTATCAGTTCTGGTGTGCTGGTACAGGTTGACATTAAAACGAACGCAAGTGGATTATACAGCTTCATGCTTTGATAAAAGGATGCAAAGTTCGCAACATATAAAGTCTTGCAGTCTGAAATAAATACCTGAATTAGGTTGGGGAAGATTAATGTTGGAAAATACATGTTTGATGATTTGGAAAACAAATAAAGCGAAATGGGGTTGTTATAAGAACCACGAAGATAAAATGTCGTACTTACAGAACTGATGCGGAAGATAGATATGTCCGGAACTGTAGAAGGAGCAGCAACAAATATTAGCTAACGTTACGTTTACAAAGTGTCTAGGTGATATCAAATTGAAAAGTATGGGGAGAGGAAAGTCTATCATTGCGGTAGTGTGTTGCGGGCTGCATCGACTCGCAGTCGCTAAAGCGTAAAGTACGCTTGGCGGCATCTTAACTGCAGTTGAGTTCAGATAGAAATGATTCTCTCTCTGCAGTCACTCGCTCCCCTCAGTCCAGAGCGCTTGTTGGACTGGCCTCCTCCACTCACCACTTGCGCAAAGGACTTGTTTCGTCTCCTATCTATACTTTACAGCAGGCGTCTCAAGGCCAACGCACAAAAGTTGTTACACAGAGCAAGTGTAGATAACGTAGTCAGCTGAAGAGGTAAGCACAGTACCCGAAGATAGCCGATCGCTGATTAATTTTACAAGCATGAGCGAGCTAAGTTGTAACTGTCGCGGGAGAAATGCTACAAAGCTGCACTTTTGAGTTGTACTGTCACAATAGACGGTTTTCGGAAGGAATTTCTTAAGTAGTTTGCAGTAATAATAATAATAATAATAATAATAATAATAATAATAATAATAATTTATTTATTTTCTAGTTATATACTATCATTGATTAAAAAGAAGATATCTGAAGCATGAAGAACCATACATGTTACGTAATTATTTAAGCAAAAGGAACTGGCCGTCTTACTCCATTATCTCCTGGCCTAGTTGCCTCATAAGTGGTGCCTTGTTGGTATCACTTGCGAGTTTCAGACCTGTCTTCGGACAGTTGACTAAACAATAACAATATTTCATTTCTAGTAAATGGTTTTTGGTATCGCTCTTTTTTTAAATTTATAGTCTACTATATTTAATAAAATAAAATTCAATTAAATAATAATAATAAAATTACAATTATTGGTTGTTAAGGTAAGTATTCTTATGTTACGCTAATATTAATACATTAATTACAATAATAGTTCAATAATATGTTTCGTAATGTTTTCAATAATTAAAAATAACCTAAACATCTAAGAAATTCACAAACAATTATTTTAAAATAGAACTATTCAAATCTTAAATCTGGTTTCAAATTCTTTTCTCAAGTCCGTCAGTACTTCATTATATTTGTTACACTGATCTTGATTCAAATTAGGTAACAATTTTAGTTTAATAAAATGGTAACAGTTACCCACTGAAACTTGCGACTCCCACAATTCCGCTTTCCCTATGAAAGCTTTTATTTCTTCATACATTTGCGGTAATAAGGACATTCTTTCCTCGGAGATGGGCACAACATCGTAGCGATTGCAGATGTCTATTTAAACGTCGCGGTCATGACGTCATCCGGAGATACACGAACTGGTCCCGCATCTTGTTCCACTCTTACATTGAAAAAGAGAAAGAGGAGGAAGTGCTCCGAGAAGGCCCTATTGAGACGTCTGCTCTACAGTTTTCAGAGACGGAGTTATAGTGCTAGAAGACGAGCTGAATTTCCCTCCCGCTAGCTTAGTGCTAAACACGAGCTGAAGTTTCCCTCCCGCTGGCTTAGTGCTAGAAACCGAACTGAAGTTCCCTCCTGTAGTTCAATGTTAGAACACGAGCTAAATTTTCCCTCCGGCAGTCAGTTGTAGAGTACTGTTTATCATTCCGCGAAACTGGGGTCCTGTTCTTAGCGTTCACTGGATTAACACAGACAGTAGTTCTTCCAGGACCTTCTGTTTTGCTCAAAATTACATATTTCACTCACACACAATGTTGTCCAGCGTGATGCCGCGCGTGATTGGCTTTTCTTTTTCACAACTGGTAATCTATACTAATAATAAATGTGTAACCGAAATTTTTTTGGTAATTTTCGCTTTTCCAAAAATAATTGGTGTCAACATATATAATTAATCCTCCAGAAACCAAAAATCGCCCCCGAGGATTCGTTACTCTCTAATATGAACATACACTGACTCTGGTCACAGTATAAAGAAAGATACAATAGAGACAATTGGCCCATTTCATGGGAACGAATTCTGAGTGCGCATGTCACGAAACAGGGTCCAATATCTGGAATATCCACCAGATGGTTCTCCATCTACATAATGAATCTGACAGGACTGGCATAATTTAATATTAACTGAAAACATTTAATACTCATCTTTTAACAATTTGAAAGACATGAGACAAAGGAATGGCAACATAACCATAATATGCAAGTCTAGTCTTTGAGGTAAAGCTCCCTGTAAAGCAGATTTGAATAATTTCAAGGGAAAAATTGTTCGGGGGCCAGGTATCGATCCCGGGACCTCTGTTTGAACGTACCAGCGCTCTACCAACTGAGCTACCCGGGAACTCCACCCGACACCGTCTCAACTTTTCCCTTTATATCCACACATCTCGCGTGGGCTGACGAAACGCCAGAGACCCACATCGAGAGCACACAATCTCTGTGTGACTTGGAATTGTGGTTTTCTGTTAACGTACACAGTGACGTATATATTATGCAAATCTAGTCTTTCAGGTAAAGCTCCCTGTAAAGCAGATTTGAATAATTTGAATAATTTCCCTCAGCGACATTTCGCACTCTCGTCAAAGATGCTATACTAAAAGCCAGGTTAGGAACCGACTAAACCGACTGTTGCTCTCTTTCTGAGCTCTATTGCCACATAGTGGCGCGAGATTCAAAGCGTGTTCAGCGTTTGTCACCGATATGTTTAAAATAACTACTGTCTATAGTTCTCGATAAAACTATAAACAATATTAGTAATTAAAATTACTGGGCCGTATTCATAGACATTTTTAGCTCGGGTTTCCGGTGGATGATCAGCGTTTTTCGTATTCATAAACCAGTGTTAACGAAAGGATATGATTTGAATTCTGTACAAGTAACCAGTGGATAGCCGGGGCTAGCTTAGTACGCCCGTAGCGCGTGATTTTTGTTTTAGTGTTTATTTAATGAGTTTTATTCTTGCTTATTTATTTGCTTTTAAATTTGCAATTAATTGCTTCTTATTTAAGATAGATTGAATAATCAATACTTTTTGAATGCAACCTATGAATAGCACCCACTGTTTTTAAGAAAGCACGAGCTAATGACGCTGGTACGAAATGCGACTCGTAATACACGTGGTACTGCAAATGAATTGGGAAGTTTGGCTACACTGTCTCCATGATTCCGTTGCCAGATTTTCGTTAGCAGACGACATTTTCACGTGAGGTCCAGTGAAAAGTTCCGTTCTCCTTCCCCCCTCCGCCCCGCCACACTCAACGTGTCATCGCTGCACAGGCTACCCCTCTAACCCGCACTTTCCTCTCGCTCTGCCAACTACTTCCTGTTTAGTCGGTTCATAACCTGGCTTTTAGTATAGTATACAGCTGTCCGGTATTATTATACAGTGCGTTTTTTTCTTTCCTTTTTTTTTTCTTTTTTTTTTTCTACGATATGATGTAAAAAATGAGGAAATATTACCACTGTACTGTTCTGCATATAAATTAGAGCATATTGTCGTTTCATGATCTCATGTAAAATTTCCTTATATTTCAGAAATTGAAATGTTGTACGTTTAGATATACAAGATTTGAAATTGTATGTTGTTTTCAATGCTACATTCTACAGTACAGATTATTATTATTATTATTATTATTATTATTATTATTATTATTATTATTATTATTATTTTATTACTATTTTTTTTAATTCATTCTCAAATTTATTGCACATACAAACAATATTATTATTATTATTATTATTATTATTATTATTATTATTAATTCATTCTCAAATTTATTGCACATGCAAACAATATATATAACAGAATTTTTATAAACTGTTACACCAAGTCTACTCAATTGTGTACCTTATTACAGATTAAATTAATTCACTTATAAAGTGCTTATACGATCTGAAGTAATTTGACACTTTATATAAAAGATATATCCTTATAAAAATAAGTAAACACACGCGCACATTCAAGCTTCAGTGTTCCCCGAAATGACAGCTCAGTTTCAACAGCCCTAACAATGAAAGAAGAATATAACGAGAAAGAAAGAGATCTCAATGCATTAATCCATACTCCACAATTAACCATTGAAGAGAATCCACCATTCAAATAGCTGAACTTAAAGTACCGACGCTGTTATTTCCGGCGTGACTCCGCCTCTTTGCTTACGTCTTAGAAAGTGAAGGCTCTATAAAGTCTAGGTAGGTAGTATCGTTAGCCATTTTTGTTCTTACGTTGCCGAGCTACCATACGAGGAATCTATTTGCCACACCGTTAAACATTATCATGTCGTAGCTCCTATGATAACAAATCAAACGCAATGTAATTCAGCAAATAATTGAGCGGCAAATAACGTCTTCGTGTGCTTTCTGCGAACGCCAACGATAGAGCTAAAATGGCGGGCGATTATATTAAGTATTTATCGAGCCTTAAGAAATGAATCAGCGAATCACAAGACGCACGCGTTTAAATGTAGCCTATCTGCAACGCGATTGGCTGCCGGAAATTAGAGCGACAGGACTATAGTAACTTACATTTCATGGAAGAGATTACGGGACTTTCCAATTGAATTGCGGCGGGGGGGGGAGGAAGTATGCAATAAACACACACACATACATATATATATATATATATATATATATATATAGCTTGGGTTATAAAGATGAGCCCCAACAAATTATGTAGACCAACGTTCGTAACATACAATTTCTCGTGTGTTCATTACACTTAATACCAAGAGGTACAATGCTAAATTCAGACATACATAAGCACTAAATTCCCCTTTCCCATTCGTATTTGCACAATGTTATTAGACAACAAATCTTTATATAAGATAAAAGCAATCGTTGCCAATGGGGATAAATAAACTGAGATTTCTCTACGAACAGTAAACCAAAAGTCACTATTTCAGCAATTGACTGAACATTGTCGCCATTGTATTACTCATATGTGGGGCGATGATATTGTAATGTTGTTGCAGTTTTTGTCTAAGTTGGTTTATTCCATTTTGTTGGTCGTCTATTACCGTATGGATATACGCACTTGCAAAAATCACTTGAATTGTCGTGTTGCTTGTCCTATCCACTTCCATGTGTAGTAACAGTTTACGTACAGTATTTAAGTTTGCCGAAGGATTTAGTTGCGTCATGCGTTCATTCATCCATAACCAAATGTTGTTTATTTTCGGACATGATATTAAATGATGATGTATAGTATCTAACTGGCCACAGTCTTTGCAGATTGGTGATGCTGTTATGCTGTGTTTGAATTTTTTTAATTCGGTCGCCAGAGTTTCGTTTACCACCGCGTAAACAATTGCCTTCCAATCTGTGGGAATGTGGGGGATTTTAAAAGTTTTCCAGATTTGTTCCCATTTCAGATTAGGATATTTCTCCATAATACGGATATTCCTTTCAGTTGATTCCAGCAGTTTTTGATATATTAATTTTGAATTTAGGATTTCCTGTGTTGGTAGGATAGTATTAGGAGAGAAAATGGTGTTGAAAAATTTTTTGAAGGGACACAGTTGGGTAGGTAAGGGATGAATATGTTGAACGTAAGTTTTCCAAAACTGTATCTCTGATTGACTATTGATATCGTGAAGAGCTAGAAGGATGTGTCGTATTATGGTCTGTCCAAAACAACTTCCGACCTGAGAAATGGCGCCTTTAGCATGTTACCATGGCAACCATTCAAACCAACGAATCACGAAAGACACGTAACCATGGTAACGGGACGATGTTGCCGTGTCTATGTTTACAAGTTGCACGTGAATACCACGGCCTAGTGGTGAATACAGTCGCCCGGAATGACTTTGAGTTGGCTGGTTAGCGCGTGCTTTGTGTGAATTAAAAATATTATTTAGTTGTATTATTGTTTTAGTGTATCGATAATTATTGTGTTTAAATTATATCACACGTATTATCTTTGTCTTTGGTGGAGTGTGTGGCTAGTGTGCGTTTTCTAGTTTCTGCGAGAGTTTCTAAACAGGTGACTTGTGCAATGTCGGAAGGCAGGAAAGACAGGCGGAGAACAAAGAATATTTTACAAGGTGCCCCGTTAAAGAGTCAAGCGAGAGAGAGGGTGTGTGGTATGTAAGAGAGTATTTTGAGAGGGAGAAAGATAATGGCGGACCTCTTTTACCTTTGGAGCAAGTCGTAATGGGAACTGCTACTTGTGTTAAAATTAATAAGAGCACTGTTATCGATATTGGAAAAGAAAAAAGCCGTGTAGATTTTTAATCATAAATATTTTTATAGTTTACAATTTTTTCAACGTTTTTCTAACAAGATTACATTGAAGAATACCGACACTCGTGAAAGTAGAGGCTTCGTATTAAGTTTAAATCTGTTTTTACTGTTTACAGTCCTTTCGACGCTTTGTAACGGTATTACATTGAAGAATACTACTACTACTACTTCTGATTATAATAAACCAATAAAAATAATTATATACACAAGTTTTAATGCCTAGTGTTCAACAATTTGGTTAGAAATGTATGTGTTCATGTCAGCTGTTCATTACTGCACTCTATCGGCAGCGCGCTCGCTTACACGAAAGATGGGCAACATGACAACACTGCTCCCCCTTCTCTGTAAACTATCAAGTCGGAAGTAGTTTTGGTCAAGGGATAGTAATGTATTATATTTCAATTGGACGTTGATCAGGTTAAATCCTCCTTTGTCTGTTGCTTGACGTAGTTGATTTCTGTGTACCCTGAACATGTATCCTCTCCAATCCAATTGTTAGCTCTATCTGCTGGGAAAATCTTTCCAGGATCGGAAGAATCTGGGCGATGTACCACATTTTAGAAAGGGCGAAGGTATTCACGTGCCATATCTGGATAATGTTCAGGTTACGATTCAACTGTCTCATTATGACACCTCGTACATTGTTTACTATTTCCGTCCAGTTGGAATTGATCATTTCTTTAAATTTAGATTGCACATTTAATCCCAACAATTTAATCCTTTGTGTTGGCATAATGTTGAGAATTTTGACATTATTAGGCCATGTTCCTAGCGGCAGTAAGGATGATTTATTATAGTTAACTTTTGCATTGGAGGAACGTTCAAATAATGCAATAAGTTTAAGAAGATGATTGCTGCATTCTACATTTCTGAATATCACTGTGACATCATCTACATATGCTGTGATGGCGTTTATTTGCATGGGGTTAAGGAGAGCAGTGAAGTTTGTATGCACCAGTCTCATAAAGGGATCCAGACATAGAACAAACAGGATCATTGAAAGGGGACAACCTTGATGGACAGATGGATCTATTTTGATAGGTTGGGATAAGAAACCATTAATTTGTATTCTGGATTGTGCACTATGGTATAATGATTGGATTACTTTAACCAAACAGGGATGGAAGCCATATGAGTGTAACACTGCCCATAGATATCGGTGACATATATTATCGAAAGCTTTCTGAAAATCTAATGACAAAATAGCAGCTGTCTCCTCCGAATGAATATCATAATGCAGTATGATATTCCTGATGAGCTGAATATTCTGAATGATGGATCTGCCAGGTACCGCGCATGTTTCCCCTTCCTGTATGAAGTGATTCATGCTTCTTTTTATGCGATTAGCCAGTATTTTCATCAGGATCTTATAATCTGTGTTTAACAGCGTTATAGGTCGGTAATCTGACATTCTTTTCGCCGGCGTTGTTTTAGGAATTAAAATTATCATACCTTCGTTAAAGGAATGACATAGCGGATTTTCTCGAAGGATCATATTAAACATTAACAGGAGATGTTGTTTCAGAAGTTTCCAAAATACTTTATAAAAGTTGTAGTCCATTCCATCCGGCCCTGATGCTGAATGTCCGCTAGATTCGTTAATGGCAGGTTCCAGTTCAAGTTCAGAGATTTCCCTCGTCATGGCATTGGTTTCATTCTCATCTAGTTTTGGTGTAATTTGCGATAGAAGTTCGTGCTATGCCTGTAAATCATTGTCCTTGTGTTTGTAGAGATAAGTTCGTAGCTCGGCCGAACCGTTCCGCGGTGGCCTTGAACTGGATGAAGATTGGCACGCCTGCCGCCAGAGTTACACCTAAACGACCGGCAAGACATGGGTACGGAACACTAACTACTCTACTAATATTAGGCTTACCTGCATCACAACAGATTTTGAAAGTGATGACCTTCAACTCGAACACATTCCCTATATCTCCGAAAACAATTCTGGTTCACTCGCAAAAATCCATGTTGACTGATTGCCTGTATTTCTCTCGTGATGTTGTCCTTCAATTCTTGTAACGTGTGCGGATTTGATGCGTACACTTTATTCTTTAACGTTCCCCATAAATAAAAATCGCATGGAGAGAGGTCAGGAGAACGAGGTGGCCACAATCCTCGACTATTCTATCACAAACACACTTCGCAATTCATGCATAGAATTTGCAGCGGTGTGCGCTGTAGCTGAATCCTGCTGAAACCAGCTACTCAATCGTTCATTTCTTGTTAGTTGCGGAAAAAAATATTTAAAATTGAAGTTACATAAACGTGTGAATCAACTGTTGTGTCGAAAAATATGGGACCGATAATTCTACTGGCACTCACTGCACACCAAACCCCAACCTTTGCAGCGTAGTGAGGAACTTCATGAATAATATGGGGATTTTCAGTAGCCCAATATCTATTCTGAGTAGAAACGTGACCGTGAAGATGAAACCACGCTTCATCAGTGAAGCACGTTAAAAGTGGGTCCACGTCGCCATTATGATCGGACTGCACAAACCATTTGCAATAATAACCCTACTTACAGGATCTTGTGGTTGTAAATCATGAACTAAAGTTACCCTGTACGACTTAATTTTCAGAAGTTTCGTTGCAACAAAAGCTGATGTCTTGGAAATTTTAACCTCTTGTGCTAAACGTCGTAGTGATTTGCGGAGTGAGTGCTCTAACCGAGCCCCTACTTCATCAAGCTTCTCTTCTGTCAGTACACGACGTTGTTGAACACGTTTCTTGTTCAAAAAAGATCCTGTACGTCTGACTTTATTTACAAGGTCATGACTAGTTGACCTGCTAGGAATTCGAACACCTGCAAACCGATGTTCAAATTCTCATCGACACCTTGCATAAGAGTATTTCACATAGCTTACGCATCATAGAGAAAAATACGTTGTTCAAAGTGTACTCAACCATTATTAATAGACACTTTATCACCACGAGACAACACAATTTTACTCGCAACACGCGCACAGACGTACTTCCCTCACGACAGATCCAAATCGACTGACTGCGCCAGTCAGCGGTAGCCACAGCGCTTCTCTGGCGGCAGGCGCGCCAATCTTCACAGTCTAAGGCCGCCGCGGAACGGTCCGGCCGAGCTACGAACGCACTGTAGTAAGGTATTTGGCAGAACAGTCCATTCTTCCACGCTCATCAGAGACTTTCACTGCGATGTTTATCAATTCGGTTCTCTCGAAATTTTAAGGTTCACAGAAGTCCAGTGTAAAGCACAATAATTATCTGTAATAATATAGGCGTTTCATCATTTTAAAAACAGTTTAAACATTTTAAATAAATTAAATTGCCATTAGACCTAATTAAACCTTTTATGTATTTAACTATTTATTTATATGATGCTCTTCAAAATCAACCATTCAGTCAATTGTCAGAGAAATCCCGGCAAAAAATAAATAAGAAGTGAACAGTGTAAATTAAAACAAATAATACCGGACAGCTGTATACTATATTATACAGCTGTATAAACTTACTACATATACTGCTATAGCAGCATTGACGTGAGTGCGAAATGTCGCGGAGCTGACATCTAGCGGAGAGGAATGGTCTTGCTTACTTACAACTGGCTTTTAAGGAACCCGCAGGTTCATTGCCTCCCTCACATAAGCCTGCCATCGGCCCCTATCCTGTGCAAGATTAATCCAATCTCTATCATCATATCCCATCTCCCTTCAATCAATTTTAATATTATCCTCCCATCTACGTCTCGGCCTCCCCAAAGGTCTTTTTCCCTCCGGCCTCCCAACTAACACTCTATATGCATTTCTGGATTCGCCCATACGTGCAACATGCCCTGCCCATCTCAAACGTCTGGATTTAATGTTCCTAATTATGTCAGGTGAAGAATACATTGCGTGTAACTTCCTCCATTCTCCTGTAACTTCATCCCTCTTAGCTCCAAATATTTTCCTAAGAACCTTATTCTCAAACGCCCTTAATCTCTGTTCCTCTCTCAAAGTGAGAGTCCAAGTTTCACAACCATACAGAACAACCGGTAATATAATTGTTTTATAAATTCTAACTTTCAGATTTTTTGACAGCAGACTAGATGACAAAAGCTTCTCAACCGAATAATAACAGGCATTTCCCATATCTTATTGTTTGGTTTCGTAACAAGCTGTTTTTTTTTTTACGGTGATGAGTTGTTAGCCCTTCGCCCAATCCCCAAGCTGAAGGACCACCCCTTATCGGCTGTCCACGACTGCTTACTCAATATATTCGCAGCTACCCTCCATATCTGGAGGCCGCCTCCTTTATTCGCAACCTGAGGACGCGCCATGCCTTGGTGATAGGGACCCAAAATACATGAGAGGTGTAGTATTACGACCACAAATACAAATATCAATATAGCGGGAATCGGACTGTTGTTTAAAACGTGAGGTACTAATGTGGAATAATATAAGAGACAATTAAGAAATGTTGAATAGTACTTAAAGTAACATTATTACTCTATATCAAAGCTGCATATTATTGCTTACTTCATATTATTTTCCATAATTAATATTTAAATATTTTTTCTTTGCTTTAGTGAGACAAAATTAATTCTGACTTTAAGAATGAATTTACAGTAACGGTTTATAGCCATTGGTAACAGCTGCAAAGATAAAATTGGTAGTAATCTGACGCTTGTAATAATATTAGTAAAGGCATGTGGACAACAATGAACCTTAATTTGATAAAACCTTAAAATTTCCAATAGCCTACATTTTAACTTCTATTCATTTATTAGGCCTAAACAAAAAAAAAAACTAATTTTTATTGTTCTATCAACACAGAGACGAAGGCATTAGGCCTACTAAAGAATGTTGTTGACTCACGTTTTATGATCCCACGGAAATCGAAAGTACGATTTGAAGCAGTTTGTAATGCTGTAATTATTGTAGCAGTTATAAACAGCACATATACACCCTGACATTTTAACAAAGCACTAATTAATAAAACTATTTACTAGCCCAGCAACAATTTACATTATAGTAGATTACTACTTGCTTCGCGGGTTTCAGCACACCCTGCCGCCTAGGTAGCAGCATCTGCGCCGTTCGCGCGCAGAATTGCTAGCTGCCTGGTATTATTAGGCCTATAGCCTGATTCACACGGGGATAGTTTACAGGAGTCAAGTGCTTAAAGCCTCTAAACTTGACGCCATATTTGTGATCACACGGAGACACTAAACTTGAAACCATGTTTCATACGTAAAAAAACGCGCGTTGAATGTTATAAGCTTAAAGGTACACTGTTTTAAGTTTTTATTTGTTTTTTTTTTACCTTTTTGCGAACCACTTCTACATTAATGTTTTGGACACCTTGTTCCTTAAGTTTCGTAACAAGTTTCTGAAATAATTGCTTTTTGTTTAATTTTAATTTTTATGAATAATGAAGTTTTCTCGTGTCGTATATTTCGCGGAAGTTCGTACATCAATGCACTTCTAAAAATAGGGTCCGTATACTTATTTTTATTTATTTATTATGACTTACACTTACGGCAAAGTATGTGTACAGGTAGATGCCCATCAAAGCACCTTCTTCACATAAATGTAATTTATAAAATTATTGATAATTATTCACATGGACAACAGTCATAAATAGACAGCAATAGAAATAAAAGAAATGAAAACATGAAAGAGATGTTGCTTATTATGATTCAAAAACCAGAAATTTAATAAATTCATAATAAATTGCAGGGTCAAAACAAAGAAAACGTTTTGGTATTTGTCTCGATCTATAGATATTAAATACCAAATTTCTTCTATACTCGTATTATATTTGGAGGGATATAAAATGGAATTAGTTTGAGTATTTCAACGGAATCAGTATTATTTTTGTTCATATTGTTCTGAGAAATATCGCGTTCTTGTGTCATTGAGCGCATGGGAACCAAAAATTCATCTCAATAATCTAGTTGGGAACTGGAATGGACAAGGTATTTTGAATATTTTATATGTAGGAAGCTAAGGAATTTATTCTATATGAACTTGATAGAATGAACGTTGTTTTTGCAACGGGATTCCAAATAATTATAATAGCATATTCCACTTGCTTTCAACCAGGTGTACCTAAGTCTAACTTAAAAATAGGTGGTTGCTTGAATAATTTCGAATTACAATTTAATTGTTAAAATGTGTAGTGTGAAGTGTAAATTAATCTCAAATTCGATACTTAAATTAATAATATATATTATTATAATGTACCGAAGTACATATGATATTTCCATGCAGATATTCTGAGTCATCATACAATGAAAGAGTAATGGAACGGAGAAAAATTCTCTCCGTTCCATTACTCTTTCATCGTTAAATTAATAAGTTATTAATTTAAACAAACCATACACGCACACTATCAACAATATCTGCTTGCAAGTCGCTATAAGTTAGCATTCACACGAGGAAGTGGTGGAGTCAAGTTGATCACGTTACGGGAAAGTGGACACAAAAGTTGACGAGTCGTCAACTCAAATTCTGCTTGACCGCCAAGTCACAACTTCTGTCTCGATCATATCACACGGAGAAATTCGAGTTGCTTCAAGCACTGACTCCTGTAAACTATCCCTGTGTAAATTGGCCTTATAGTAAGGTATTTGGTTAAAAGCGTGGAGGGAGTAAGAGTACGGAGTAAGCCTAGCCTGCCAACTTGCGGCCAGTTTTCTGGAAAGCCGGCTGCTATAATCCCTTCCTACTACACGCTGTACTTGCATTGTACTGAAGGTAGAACGTGAATTTGAAATACTTTACATAGATAATTCTTATATATCCAGTGTGTATTAGAGTTTCAGATATTCATACCAATTATATTAATGTATAGGCGTAGTCATTTACGAACAAGGTGAGCTTTTGTGCTGCTTTTTGCTGCAGTAATAGGACGTCAAGAAAAAGTGCAAAACAGAAGGAAAAACCAAAGTGTCATTTCACGTGGAAGAAAATTGAATGTTTATTATGTGAAATACTAAAATACAATACAGATTAGTTGTAATATAAAGAAAGTGTTATTTTAAATTGCTCTATAACATTTTTAGGAACAATAATATAACACGTGCGGAGACAAGAATGGGGAGCTTCGAATTTCCAAGAATTTCATAGCCGGCCACATGAACACATATTGAACCGTATTTATGTGATTATAATACGCACATTTTCTTTTTGACGAAATATCTCCTTGAAAACTGGGATGCGTATTAATTCGCACTGAAACACTCAGACTCGAACAAATTAAAATTAATGCTCTATTTACAGTATGTTACAAGTTATGGTAGGAAACAACTGATAGAATCGGCCACCGCGAGTTCGTGTTTTCTCGTCTTTTGCGCACTGTTCAATTTTCATGTCCTTTTTTTTTTTTTTTTTTTTTTGACAACAATCACTAATAAGAAAATATTTTTAACTACTAGAATGACTTAATAACAGTTGTCATTTTATTGTGAGATTTGAAGAATAAATCTCTCAACAACTGCGCGTCTTTAATTAAACCAAAAGAATTCACAAATAATTACTGACGAAAGAATATAACATGACGTTAGTCATTGTTAATCAATGTTCTGACACGAACCCAGACTTGTTGACCAGAAGTTTCAGTTCTGATACTGCAAATGAGGATGGATGTGATGTAGGCTTTAGCTAGAGGTAAGACAATCCCTTTATAACCTGCTTTGATAATTTGTATAATTTGAACTGGTAATGGAAATTACGAGAAAACGGCTGAACGAATTTTAATGAATGACCCGGCATTTTGAAGCTTGGATCCAAGGATTTTCAGAAAAATAGTAACTTTCAGTGAAGCGGTAGTTTTCCTACATAATTGTCCTATTTTCCAAAATCATCTTTCGTCAATTTTAAGAACTAATTGCATTTCAGAATAAAACAAAACACACACTACAATAAACAATAGGCTATTACATTAAGGCCATGACCTGGAGGATTGCTGACATATCTAGAGTTCAAATTTAATTGGTTATTAAAAATTTCAAGACTTACTAAAAATAATTTACAGGTCTGATTCTGCGGTGTATAATTTTCTGAGTACAGCTGTGTATTTGATATTAAAATGTACAAAACTTGAGGTGGTTTGATGACATTATTACCATTAGAAATGCAATATTATTATAGTTAATGCCATGATGTAAAAAACTACGAAACTTGCGTAAGATAATATTATTGTTATTAAAAATAAAATATTTGTATAGTTATTAATCAAGTGGGGTTGGGTCTTTTTCATATACTTAATGGCGGTGTGTTATAGATACTTATATGCGTGATTCTCTTCAGTACTGGCTCGAGAGAGCGCAAAAATTACAGTTCGTAAGGAAAGACCAAACGGCATTACTTACTGATAAAATAAGAGGCCTACAAAATTTTGTAGTCTCCCGATCATTTCAGCAAGATTTCTTAGCAGGATAAAATCAAAAATGATTTTACCCTCTACATTTCAAGCTCTACATGCAGCAGCTATACCAAGATGCTATGTCTATTGTTCGAAAGCATAGCAAACCTGACTTTTTTTAACTTTCACCTACAATCCACAATGACCTGAAATAGCTATTGCTTTACTCCGACATGAAAAACCCACTGATCGTCCTGACATTGTTACTGAAGGTGGATGGATAGGTTCAAGAAAAAGTACTTGGCATAAAAAAACAATTCAGAGGGAATATGTTTCATTATTATGGAAGAAAATAAATTTCAAAATGTCTGGTATTTTTCACTGAAAATTAATCTGAAAAGTTTTTATTTGAACGTCTCATGAACGTAGTTTGCAGCACCTGCTGCACAAGCCACTAGTATAATTTTAATCTTGAGTAATTTTTAGCACAGTTGTGTATTGTATTTGCCAGTTTTTTTCTGTATTTTGAATAAAAATAATTAGCGTTCTTTCATTTTCACGATAAACCCAATATTGAGAAAAATTTAATTAAAAAGTATGAATGAATGTTTTGTACCCCTCAGGGTTTAAAATTCGATCGTATGACTGAAATAAGTTAACATAGAAAGTATAGGAATTTTGCCAAGACTTCACATAAAACATATAAGTGAGAGATGTATAAATGAATTTTCATTTTAGGCCTACTTCACTAGTTTCAGCCAATAGGCCTATATTACGTTGAATATTTCTTAATCATACTTGCAATAAAATATTTATTATTGATTTAAACTTCAATAAGTTGTTTATTTTAATAATTAAGAAACCAATATCTGTACACGCTATTATAATAATTATTGTTGTAATGATTTCATCTGCTTGTCATTTAAAAATACTGAAATATAATTAATTTGTTATATAAAATGTGTAGCAGACGAGTGTACTGTATCGTTAATTACACAAAGAAAGGAATTTTTTCTCTAAGTCCCGTTGTTTGTAAACTACGGACTGTTTCTCTTTTTCCTATCTCACCTTCACCCACGTGCCCGGCAATCTATTCAGTGTCGCCATATTAATACCAATTTAGCTTCTCCAAGTTGCTAATTTGGTAGAAAAATATGACAGGAAAAATATATTGTATTTAATTCTATAACTCTAAAACTCTACTCTACTAATAAATCTAAAACTACGTGGTTTATCGTTTCTGAATTACTGAATAAAAACTCTGTTTACTGTGAAGGATTATTTTTTGGTCATTAAGTATTTATGTATTTACTTATTTATTTATTTATTTACTTACTTATTTATTTACTTATTTACTGTATATATTTACTTAGTTATTTATTTACTTATGTATTTAGTTATTTATTCATTTATTCATTTATTCATTGATTGATTGATCTATCTATCTATCTATCTATCTATCTATCTATCTATCTATCTATCTATCTATCTATCTATCTATCTATCTATCTATCTATCTGTCTGTCTGTCTGTCTGTCTGTCTGTCTGTCTGTCTGTCTGTCTGTCTGTCTGTCTGTCTGTCTGCCTGTCTGCCTGTCTGCCTGTCTGCCTGCCTGCCTGCCTGTCTGTCTGTCTGTCTGTCTATCAGACACATTGAACATATACCGTCTGGTTACCCATATAATGATTGTCCATTTGATCTTGTCCAGTATTCAAGTGATATATTTATTATACCAAGTATAAAAACGGAAAACTAGTAACTTTGACATAATTCACACATTACTCAGAAGATGAATAATAAAGGATTGGCGTCGAGCACAGATTTTAACATATTTAAAGTGCGTAACTTATTCTGTCAATAGAAACAATGAACTTGTCTTCTAATACCAGACTGAGTCAGTGAATCATATAACTGCTGCCTAGTCTTCTGATTTCCAGGGATTGTCTTCTTCAATGGAGTTGATAGTTTTCCAGCTGTAAGAAATTCCTTTTTTTTTCGCAAGCAGTAGTAGTATGAAAATCCGGTAGTATCTGCAGTCTGTTTGGCAGCCTGAGCCACAGAACAAGCGCCACTGTTCCTAAAGTACTTGTATACATTCAGCACTATTCCTCTCTCTTTGGAATTCAGTACTCTTATTTTTACACTTAGCTTATTGTAACATTCAGGTGATTTCTCCATATTTACAAGCTGTTAACTACCTGTTGACTGTTTTGAAACAATGCACTGGATTATTACGTCTATGTGTTAACGCTATAATCTTATATATATATATATATATATATATATATATATATATAATTTGAACGGGTAATGGAAATTACGGGAAAACGGCTGAACGGATTTTAATGAATGACCCGTCATTTTGAAACTTGACATCCAAGGATTTTCAGAAAAAGAGTAACTTTCAGTGAAGCGTTAGTTTTCCTACATAATTTTCCTATTTTCCGAAATACATCTTTCGTCAGTTTTGAGAACTAATTGCATTTCAGCAGTCGGCCGTGATTTCAATATAAAACAAAACACACACTACAATAAACAATAGGTTATTTCACGAAGGCCATGACCTGCAGGATTGCTGACATATTTAGAGTTCAAATTCAATTGGTTATTAAAAACTCAAGACTTGCTAAAATAATTTACAGGTCTGATTTTGCGGTGTGTAATTTTCTGAGTGCAACTGTGTATTGGATATTAAAATCTCAAAACTAGAGGTGGTTTGATAACAGTATTACCATTAGAAATGAAATATTATTATAGTTAATGCCATGATATGACTATTTTAGATGTATCAATTTCCTTCGTCAACGCATTGGAATAGCGGTTCAGCGAGGGAATGCTGCCTCCATCCTGGGATCATTTCCTAACTCTATTTCGTTAGAAGAGATCTTTCTCATTTAATGTGTAGCGTATCTGCTTGAGCACGGGTAGAAAGTTCACAAGAACAAAACTTCCACGAAGAAAGGAGAGAGGATGTCCGATCTTTAATGAAGCCATGGTCGAGAATATTCACAAGGCGAGGTGCTCCCCATCGGCAACATGAAGATCAACTCTATGTCTGAGTTACGACGGCTGGCCGGCGTCAAGAGCATGGGCGATGCGGAATGCCCCACGCTGCTGGACATCGAGATCTGCAGCGAGCAGGACGACCCCAGGCAGCGCCCCAACTTCGGCGTCAAGTGCAAGATCTTCGAACTGGACGCTTGCCAAGGCATCGGAAAGAAACCCGACACCTCAGCCCTGCGACTTAGGAGTGTGGAAGCCAGTGTCCTCGCCGGATACTCTTGAATACGCGCGAATAGATTTGAAAGGAGTGCACATGGGAAAGAACCTACGCAAGAAGGAGTTCGCCTTCTGGGATTCCCTTCCTCTTGGACTTCAAATGGAAGCAAACACAGAATAGAGCAAAAGTGTGGTTACTGCTACAGGTTTCAACTGACTATTGTTACACGTCTATACATAAAAATTTACAATTAGGCAATAACATTAAGTTGCAATTACTGAGTAAGATGTTCATATATCGGAGAATTAAATCAATTTTGTGTGCAGAAAAAAAAAATTATACATATTAATGCTATATTGATGATATGAAAGTGAGACGTTTTTGGGTTATATAAGCTTAAATAGATGTAGAGAATATCTTAAATTAGATCTTCATTTCTATAATTTACTGAGTGGCGGCTATTTTACAAATGAACTTACAAAACTTGCGTAAGACAATAATATTATTATTAAAAATCAAATATTTTCGTAGTTATTAATCAAGTGGGGTTGCGTCTTTTTCATAAACTTATTGGCGATGTGGTGTAGATATTTATATGCGTCATTCTCTTCAGTATTGGCTCGAGAGAGCGCAAAAATTATAGTTCCTAAGGAAAGACCAAAAGGTATTACTTACTGATAAAATTAGAGGCCTAGAAAATTTTGTAGTCTCCCGATCATTTCAGCAAGATCTCTTAGCAGGATAAAATGATTTTACCCTCTACATTTCAAGCTCTCCAGCAGATGCTGTATCTATTGTTCGAAAATATAGCAAACCTGACTTTTTTAAACTTTCACGTACTATCCACAGTGACCTGAAATAGCTACTGCTTTACTCCCACATGAAAAACCCACTGATCGTTCTGAAATTGTTACTTCCGTTTTCGGGTTGAAACTCAAAAACTGAAGGTGGGTAAGTTCCAGAAAAAGTATTTGGCATAAAAAAACATTCAGAGGGAGTATATTTCATTATTATGGAAAAATAACTTTCAAAATGTCTGGTATTCTTCATTGAAAATAAATCTGAAAAATTTGTATTTGAACGCCTAATGAACTTTGTTTGCAGCATTTGCTGCACAAGCCACTAGTATAATATAATATACTCTATATGTACACTTACATTATTTCACTAAACCACAACGAATAATTGCTTCCAATGGCTTTTCTTAACTCTATAATATATGTATATACACTCTTACTATTAGTCTACACTAAACCGCAACAAATACATAAATTTTCCTGCAGCAACTATTTACAGTAATAAAATTATGCAATAATATCAGCGGTCAGTGTTTTTTAAACAGATAGCTCAGTAGCTTACTCGGTCAACGACAGAGTACAACTGACAAGGGAACCGTCCCAACTGGCCCGCGGCTATTTGAATAAAAAAATTATATAAACTAATTTTTGTATGTTAAACAACGTGGTAATAGTCGCTTATGTCGCTTTTTTTTGTTATTAACGAAATATAAAATTGTGAAATTCGACCGCACAGACTTATTCCGCTCTTGAGCTGAACGTGACCAGTTATGACTGGCGCATTATCTGCGACTGAAAATACGGATGGAATCTACGAACGAAGACCTGTGTCTATTAGTTGTGTCCATGGTTAGACAGTCTATATGGTGTCTATATTATCTTGTGTTATGTTCTTATGTTTCTTTCGTAAGGAACGTACTATTTTTGTGTTTACATTTTGTATTGAATAGGAAGTTTATATTATGACGTTCATTAATCCCATTAGTGTTGTGAACATTTTAAAACTGGAAGTTGATAAGGTGTATGGTGAAATAGTCGGAGAAGGAGGAGAAGATGAAGCATTTGCGTATGAACTTCTACAACTTATACACGACAAAATCTGCGAGTAAGAACAGACATGTATTCTAACGTGCGGCACTTTAGACGTCAATAGTGATTCAGATAGTGGCGAAATGTTACATGAAGGAAGTGTAGATTCAGAATCTGATCCAGGAACTTCCACTAGTGAATAAAAATCTTCAAGTCCTGAAAAACGAGTGGTCCGCACATGAAAAAATGCAGATTTTCTTGACAAGTAGGCTACCGTACGAAAAGATTAAGGAACATTATGAGAGTCTAAAAGCCCGCGGGAACAACAAGAATCCGATTACATATCTTAGGCTACAGCAAAAAAATTTAAGTGTACAGTAAATATGCAATAAAGGTAGGCTATACAATATTTAAAAAGAAAACTTCCCAAGTCAAGTATATTGGACACTATAAAAAAAAAAGAAATATTACCGATTACTTTCATCTTGTCATCGGCGGGCACCTTAGGAACTCGATTTTACCTTTGTTTAAAAAAACCGAAAGGAGAGTTTGGGGCCCGAAGTTAAACTATTGAAAGGGAAGCTCCATTTAATCTATGGTTGATGCTACCAATTCAGGAAAACTCACGAAAAACCATGTGAAATGATGGCTGATGAGTCTGTTCATTCCTGGTGTTAAGGATCATACATTACTTCTAGTAGATTCATGAAGTGGACAAACTGATAAAACATTTTTAATGACGCTGAAATAAAGATGATTTTAAATAATAAAATAATTCAGACGCAAATACTGCCTCCCAAGTCGACATTGTTCCTGGTATCATAAATTTCTCAATGTTAAAATATTAGCCTTGAATCAGAACCCATATGAAAAAGTATTAACTTGACGTAGGCCTATGTAAATACCGTACGCATGAAACATTTTGATGGTATCAAAAATTTTCACAATTAAAATAAAATTAACTTCGAAACTAGCAGTCCGATTGAGCTGAAAATTTCGCACAACTTATTCTTAATGCATCTAACAAACAGTTGGAAAAATTAAAGAATTCGGATTGAAATTGTAAACATTTCAGTACTCAGCCGTGGTGTTCCTTAAAATAAACAAAAACCTATTGTACGTTTTGTAATTAAGTGCATGTGTAATTAGAAGATTACACAGAAAGTCTGCATAGTCTGGTAACAGCGCATCGCCGGCACACTTAGGTACTCTGAACAGTAAAATTCTGACCCTTTGTCAATCCAGTAGTGTTGCCAAACTTCCATTATAAAGGCAGCAAAGAATGATACATGTTAATCGTTCTTTTTAATTTCTAAGCTAACCGTTCATTTCATTTTAAAACTGCACAGGGATAAATCATTCCTAATCAGTTTCTCTAATGATACGAATAAAAATCAGAATCGTACAGATAGTACTTACTGAGTGAAACAGTGTTAACATTCAGGGGATAATTACTCTTTTCTGAGAAAAGTTCATTGGAACTAATATGGCATTATAATTTTTTGTTGTACTCTATGGAAGGTCTCGCACCGAGGCGTCATCGTCTAAGGCAGCGGTCAACAGCACAGACCACCCTCGGACTATCGTCTCTTACCCGCGGATAAGAGACTAGACTATGCTGCATCCGTAGCTGCTGGCGGGTATGCTCTATCCCTCTCTGCCTGCTGCACGACAGAGCATATGATGTTGCACTGAAAACTCTTGACCCATTTCAGCGAGTGCTGACGACCATTGGTCTAAGGCATCTGCCTAGGACTCGCATTGCGGAATGCGCTCTGATTCGAGTCCTTATGGAGGAAGAAATTTTCTCATGTAATTTCGGCCAGTATTTCGGACCAGTACCCACCCAGCATCGTGATACACTTGGGGAGCTGCGATGGGTAGCGAAATAGGGCTACTAAAGCCAGCTATAACGGCTGGGAGGGTTCATCATGCTAACCACACAATACCTCCATTCTAGTTGGATGATCGTCCACATCTGCTTCGGCATGTGGACGTGAAACCAGCAGCCATCATCATCATCATCATCATCATCATCATCATCATCATCATCATCATCTTGACCAGTATTAGGCCGAGTGGCCCGTTACAGTTTGCTTTTTCTGCCCATCTCTTTTGAGATGGTAGATTATTATTATTATTATTATTATTATTATTATTATTATTATTATTATTATTATCATTATTATTATTATTATTATTATTATTATTATTATTACTATTATCAAGGAATAAACACTTAAAACCTACACAGTTATACTACTTCCATTCTGTTTATCGATGGTGTTCAACAGCAACCTCGTATGTAAAAAAATGAATAAAATGAGATTTAATTTGATCCATATCAAAACACCCTATCCCGATTCTTCTGCAAACACGTCTTAGGTCCAGGCATGGATACAAACTTTACAAGAAGATATTTAAATATCCCGTTAAATCAGATATTTGTTCGTTATCAAGATTTTAAAATGTTCTTTCGGTCTACTGTAAAATTGAATATTTTGACATCTGAGGTTCCCGTTCAACACGATCGGTGTGTGTGTGTGTGCGTCCGTGCGTATTTATGTGTGTGTGCACGTAACGGTCGTGTATGTATATAGGGTGAACCGGAAGTAATGTCAATAATTTCAGGAGGTTATTCTTTGAGATATTAAAAAAAAAAGGCTTAATGAAATTTTGCCCATTTTTGGATCTTTTCGAGATAAAAATATTTTATGTGAAACATTTCATAGCGTGCGTTGGGAAAGCCATTGATTTAATATCCAATATGCTAAGTCAATTTAAGAGAGCAATGCATTATGATAATAAGTGATAGAAAAAAATTTAGTTTTGTCCTTCGAATGTGCATAAATTTGATGGGAACAAATGTAACTCTTCGTTCTGCAAAGGAATTTTAAAATTTCACATTTTGTTCCGATCGAATTTTTGCACATATAAAGGAGAAAACTGAAAGTCTTTCAATCACTTATCATAATACAGTGCTATCTTAAATTGACTGAGCAAATTGGGAATTAAATCAATGGCTTTCCCAAAACACGTTATGAAATATTCCAGATAAAACAATTTTTTTTCCTCGAAAAGGAAGCAAAAACGAGCAAAATTGTATTATACTTTTTTGTTCGAAATATCAGAAAGAATAAGCCCTCGAAATTAATGCCATTACTTAGGGTTCAGTCTATATACATCTTCTTTTTTAAGTAAATTCTCTGTTCGTCTTTTCTTTCTTCTTGGTATATTACTGGTTTGCGGTTATTTGTCTTCTTCTGTACATGAATAAGAATATTTTACAGCAAAAGTTAAATACATTCACAAAGATTGTACTGCACAATATTATATTATTATAACATATATCAGGAATAACAATTTTGAGTATGTACACAATTATTTCAAAATGCTAAAAAGAAATTCCAATACGAAAATAAAAATTCAAGATCGAAAAAAAAAAATCCATTTCGTAGCAACTATTTAATATTAATCTAATACAGCAATTTGTCGCTATTTTACTAATTCATTTTTCTCATTGTTTTCTTTCCCGCTGTCTCTTCTTCTTTCAACATTTATCTAATCTCTCACAAAACTCCTTCTTTACTCTCATTCTCGCTTTCCGTTTCTCTCTTTCTGGTATGGTGCATGGTGCTCTGGTGCTCCTGCTGTTGGCCTTGCCCTGTTTTCTCCCTCTAAGCACTCCGGTCTGCAGCAACCCACTTCATCCTGGCCAAGCATATCTTCGTACGAGGTCTGCGAGTCAACACATGGTCGCTGCTTCGATGTCATCTTACTCAACGTGGACCTAATGGTCACGGGAAGGCGCCTCGACGTGAAGCTGGATATGACTGCCAACGTCCTGGGAGTAGGGCAGCTGCCATCCTTCGGCTCTGCTCTATTCTGAACTTACAGACGCCCTTGTCTTTTCTTTATGCACTTCTGACTACCTTAATGCTCTGCATCACTTCGGTGATTATAGCCGCCCTTTTTTTCTTTATGCCCTCCTCCTCTGCTTCTCATTTTATCTTAAAGCCCCCATTATTATTTTTTCTTTATGCCCCTCTGCCATTCTTCTGTTCTGCTTCTCATGTGATCTGAAAGCCGCCATTGTTTTTTTTCTTTATGTCCCTCTGCCATTCTTCTGTTCTGCTTCTCATTTGATCTCAAAGCCGCTTTTTTTTTCTTTATTGCCTCTGTGGCATTTATTCTGTTCTGCTTCTCATTTGATCTTAAAGCCGCCATTTTTTTCTTTATGCTCCTCTGTCATTCTCCTGTTCTGCTTCTCATTTGATCTTAAAGCCCCCATTGTTTTTTTTCTTTATGCCCCTCTGCCATTCTTCCGTTCTGCTTCTCATTTGATCTTAAGCCCCCATTGATTTTTTTTCTTTAGGACCATCTGCCATCCTTCTCTCCTGCTTCTCATTTGATCTTAAAGCCCCCATTTTTTTTCTTTATGCCCCTCTGCCAGTCTTCTGTTCTGCATCTCATTTGATCTTAAAGACCCCATTGCTTTTTTTTTTCTTTATGCCCCTCTGCCATTCTTCTGCTCTGCTTCTCATTTGATCTTAAAGCCCCCATTGTTTTTTTTTCTCTATGCCCCCCTGCCATTCTTCTGTTCTGCTTCTCATTTGATCTTAAAGCCCCCATTTTTTTTTCTTTATGCCCCTCTGCCATTCTTCTCTCCTGCTTCTCATTTGATTTTTAAGCCTGTTTGTTTTTTACTCTATATGCCCATCTGACATTCTTCTGTTCTGCTTGTCATTTAATCCTAAAGTCCCCATTGTTTTTTATGCCCCTCTGACATTCTTCTGTTCTGCTTCCCATTTCATCTTAATGCCCCCCATTGTTTTTTATGACCCGCTGACATTCTTATCTTCTGCTTCTCATTTGAGCTTAAAGCCCCATTGTTTTTTCTTTATGCCCCTCTGCCATCGTTCTGTTCTGCTTCTCATTTGATATTAAAGCCACCATTGTTTTTTCCTTTATGCCCCTCTGTCAATCTTCTGTTCTGCTTCTCATTTGATCTTAAAGCCGCTTTTTTTTTTCTTTATGCCCCTCTGTCATTCTTCTGTTCTGCTTCTCATTTGATCTTAAAGCCGCTTTTTTTTCTTTATGCCCCTCTGCCGTCCTTCTGTTCTGTTTCTCATTTGATCTTAAAGCTACCATTGTTTTTTTTTTCTTTATGCCCCTCTGCCATCCTTCTGTTCTGTTTCTCATTTGATCTTTAAGCCACCATTGTTTTTTTTTCTTTATGCCCCACTGCCATCCTTCTGTTCTGCTTCTCATTTGATCTTAAAGCCGCCATTTTTTTTCTTTATGCCCCTCTGACAGCCTTCTATTCTGCTTCTCATTTGATCTTAAAACCACCATTGTTTTTTTTTCTTTATGCCCCACTCCCATCCTTCTCTTCTGCTTCTCATTTGATCTTAAAGCCGCCACTGTTTTTTTTCTTTATGCCCCTCTGTCATTCTTTTTTTCTGCTTCTCATTTGATCTTAAAGCCGCTTTTTTTTCTTTATGCCCCTCTGCCATCCTTCTGTTCTGTTTCTCATTTGATCTTAAAGCTACCATTGTTTTTTTTTTCTTTATGCCCCTCTGCCATCCTTCAGTTCTGCTTCTCATTTGATCTTTAAGCCACCATGGTTTTTTTTTCTTTATGCCTCTCTGTCATTCTTCTGTTCTGCTTCTCATTTGATTTTAAAGCCAACATTGTTTTTTTTCTTTATGCCCCTCTGCCATCCTTCTGTTCTGCTTCTCATTTGATCTTAAAGCCGCCATTGTTTTTTTTTTCTTTACGCCTCTCTGTCATTCTTCTGTTCTGCTTCTCATTTGATCTTAAAGCCGCCATTGTTTTTTTTCTTAATGCCCCTCTGCCATCCTTCTGTTCTATTTCTCATTTGATCTTAAAGCCAACATTATTCTTTTTCTTTATGCCCCTGTGTCATTCTTCTGTTGTGCTTCTGATTTGATTTTAAAGCCACCATTTTTTTTTCTTTATGGCCCTCTGCCATCCTTCTGTTCTGCTTCTCATTTGATCTTAAAGCCGCCATTGTTTTTTTTTTCTTTATGACCCTCTGCCATCTTTCTGTTCTGTTTCTCATTTGATCTTAAAGCCACCATTGTTTTTTTTTTCTTTATGCCCCTCTGCCATCCTTCTGTTCTGCTTCTCATTTGATCTTAAAGCCACCATTGTTTTTTTTTCTTTATGCCCCTCTGTCATTCTTCTGTTCTGCTTCTCATTTGAACTTAAAGCCACCATTGTTTTTTTTTCTTTATGCCCCTCTGCCATCCTTTTGCTCTGCTTCTCATTTTATCTTAAAGCCGCCATTTTTTCTCTTTATGCCCCTCTGCCATCCTTCTGCTCTGCTTCTCTTTTGATCTTAAAGCCGCCATTGTTTTTTTCTCTTTATGCCCCTCTGCCGTCCTTCTGCTCTGCTTCTCATTTGATCTTAAAGCCGCTTTTTTTTTCTTTATGCCCCTCTGTCATTCTTCTGTTCTGCTTCTCATTTGATCTTAAAGCCGCCATTGTTTTTTTTCTTTATGCCCCTCTGCCATCCTTCTGCTCTGCTTCTCATTTCATCTTAAAGCCGCCATTTTTTTTCTTTATGCCCCTCTGCCATCCTTCTGCTCTGCTTCTCTTTTGATCTTAAAGCCGCCATTGTTTTTTTCTCTTTATGCCCCTCTGCCGTCCTTCTGCTCTGCTTCTCATTTGATCTTAAAGCCGCTTTTTTTTCTTTATGCCCCTCTGTCATTCTTCTGTTCTGCTCTCATTTGATCTTAAAGCCACCATTGTTTTTTTTTCTTTATGCCTCTCTGCCATTCTTCTGTTCTGCTTCTCATTTGATCCTAAAGCCGCTTTTTTTTCTTTATGCCACTCTGCCATTCTTCTGTTCTGCTTCTCATTTGATCTTAAAGCCACCATTGTTTCTTCTTTCTTTATGCCCCTCTGCCATCCTTCTGCTCTGCTTCTCATTTCATCTTAAAGCCGCCATTTTTTTTCTCTTTATGCCCCTCTGCCATCCTTCTGCTCTGCTTCTCTTTTGATCTTGAAGCCGCCATTTTTTTTCTCTTTATGCCCCTCTGCCATCCTTCTGCTCTGCTTCTCATTTGATCTTAAAGCCGCTTCTTTTTTTTCTTCATGCCCCTCTGTCATTCTTATGTTCTGCTTCTCATTTGATCATAAAGCCACCATTGTTTTTTTTCTTTATGCCCCTCTGTCATTCTTCTGTTCTGCTTCTCATTTGAACTTAAACCCGCATTTTTTTCTTTATGCCCCTCTGCCATACTTCTGCTCTGCTTCTCTGTTCACCTTATAGCCGCCATTTTTTTCTTTATGCCCCTGTGCCATCTTTCTGCTCTGCTTCTCCTTTGATGTTATAGCGGCATTGTTGTTTTTTTCTTTATGCCCCTCTGCCATGCTTTTGCTGTGCTTGTTATTTGATCTTATACCCGCCATTGTTTTTTTTTTCTTTATGCTCCTCTACCATGCTTCAGCTCTGCTTCTCTTTTGATCTCATAGCCGCCCTTGTTTTTTTCTTTATGTCCCTCTGCCATCCTTCTGCTCTGCTTCTCTTTTGTTCTTAAATCCCCCCTTGTTTTCCTTTATGCTCTTCTGCCGTCCTTCTGCGGTGCTTTTCTTTTGTTCTTAAAACCGCCCTTTTTTTTGCTTGATGCCCATTTGCCACCTTTTTGAGCTGGTTTTGTTTCGATCTTATAGCCGCTCATGGTTTGTCTTTATGCCCCTCTGTCATCCTTCTGCACTGCTTCTCTTTTCTTCTTATACCCGATTTTTTCTTTACCTTTTGCCCTTCTGCCTTCTCTCTGCTCAGCTGGATTCTTGTAACATTTTTATGTTCTTTTTCTTCTTTCCCTCGTTTCCCTTCCCCCGCTTTTATTTCCTCCTGCAATGAGTCAGTCAGTCAATCAATCAATCAATCAATCACTCAATCCATTTTTTTTAAGCCATGAGTATCCATGGATGCTGTGAATAGTGTCAAGTAGGAAATAAAATGAGTGCATTCACACTCTTATTAAAAACAAGCAAATGGAAGTTAAACAGAAACCTTTGTGCCTATACTGTATTTGTATTTAAAATTCGTTGAGGCCACAAAATGGATTATTTACATGCCGCTCCTTTAGTGCAGCACCCAGATTTGACGTTGAATTGATTTAAGTGTTATTAACTTTGATTAAACACTAAAACTTATAAAGATAAATGACTGTCATAATGACTCCCTTCATAAATATGTGTCTGCAATAGGCGTCATAAGAAGCACCAGTAACAGTACGACTTGTTTTTTTTTCCTGCAAGATTATAGGGACCGTGCATGGGTCTTAAAATCGTACTGGTGGCGCCGCGCAGTGTCTCCATTCCTAATTAACTACAGGCTCGCAGTCATTCACTAGTCGTGTGTGATATAGAAATTACATGCGGCTTTCTGCCGATAAAATGTTGTAATATTAGTAAGAATGGGTTCATTGATTCATAGTGTTCTGCCCAAGGGCAGGTCTTTCACTGCAAACCCAGCAATCTCCAGTCTTTAATTATTTTATAGACTCAGTGGAAAGTTCAGTACTGCTAGAGGAGTGTAAAAATGTAACTACAAAGTTCCTGAAATATCAGTGAAGTTGTTTGGCATTTAAATCATATTTCAGACCATTGAATGAGGGTGAACAGTCATATTACGAAAACATTAATATACTTATATTTTATGTCATGACGTGTGTAATATTTGTGTGTATAATGTCTCTATAAATTACGTATTAATGTGATTTAATTCTAAAAGTAGTCTTAATTACACTTCCTGAACAATGGGCGACTGCAAATTCTCTAAAACGCAACACATAATGAACAATATCATCAACATACTACTTCCGATTGAGGTTCTGGCTAATATATACATCTGTTATCAGGCTGTACATCTCACTTGACGATATGTGTCAGAGGAAGAACAATTGTTTGTATGCATATGAAGTCTGACTAGTGTAATTTGTAGCTAGTCGGCTATATATGCAATGGAAGGGAAAAGGAACTGGCCACTCTACCCCATGATATTCTGGTCTAGTTGCCTCATAAGTGGTGCCTTGTTGGTATCACTTATGAGGTTCAGACTTCTCTTTGGACAGTTGAATAAACAACAAGATCAACATGCGGAAGCAGTTCAATTGATAGTTTGTGTAAAATGTTATACTGTATATTTTAATTCGCTGAATGCACCTTTCAACATGAATTCGAACACTGGCAACGCTGTAAGTAGTTTCGACTTCTTCAGCTGTTAATTTACCATCGCGCAGATACGGTGGAGTAACAACAATGATCCCTTTATCGGACTTCATCACCACCTTTAGAGTCAATAATCCGCAATCAGTTGTTATGAATGTGTCATTCGATCTCCCTTGGTAGCATTTAGATTTGAAGGCCACCATCTGATCCACATTGGGTGGCTGTTCCACTTCTGAACAATTAATTGTCACTCTACATTTTTCAATATTGCAAGCATACTTTCTCTGCTAGGCCAAAACCCAAAATTACAGTAACCATTGTGGATGTCCACAACATTAAAGTGGCAGTAAAAATACATTATAATTATAATTGTACGATTAACTCCGTACATCACCCTCATAGCAGAATACGACAATCCAGTTTTCATTTTAATTGGAAAATATGAGTAGACGATTTTATTTACTAATCTTACTCTTGGACTGAATTTTTCGAAAGCTTTGGATGTGAAATACACTAATAAAAATGGCAAAAATAATATGTATGGTCCACATCTTGGGGCGTTTCGACTATCTATGGTAGCTATTTTTGGGTTAAATGATAAAATTGGAAATATTTCTTATTATGATTCTACGGGTATGATTGTGTTTCAGTTCGCAGCAATTTTAACAATATATTCGAAACCACAAATGTCACTCCCATTAAGTCTGGTAGTTCTGTCTCATATTTTATTGTAGAATAATTTCGGAAACTTTGCATTTCATTAAACATATCATCTGTTCCTGAACGCTTGTCATAACATTTCTTATGTGACTTCAGTTCGGCATGTAATGGAATAGACACTTGAGTAGACAATTCACACAATTCAATTGTGAAAGAAAAAACAAAATCACTAAGAATGGTTTCATTACTTCTGCCTGTATGGCTACTTCATTTTTCGAAATAACACTTGTTGAGCATTCGCCTTCCATAAAACTTAAATTTTCATCTTTTCTTCTTCTTTATGCGTCTCTTTCGTACCTTTCCGGAGCTAGTTGAGATGAGGCAGTCCTTTTCTTGTAATCTTTTATAAAAATACTGGGAACAGTATGCTAGTTTTGGGGGCGTTCTGATCTCGTTCCCAATAAAATGAATACCGCAAATTCTTGCTGCGGGTGTTGGTTTCCAAGGTGAACCATCAGCACTTGAAATCAAGAATTAAATATCGATATGAATACATTTAAAAATAAGTATATTATTATTTATTGTTGCTAATATTATACATAATATATATGTAAAGAACGCAGTAATTATGTACTTTTTGAATTTTAAATGATAAATTCCTGTCGTTGTTAACTTAATGGTTATTTATAAACTTAATACTATATACATTCTATTTTTTATATCAGGCATAGTATGTAATAATACTATGATTACAAGCAGTGCAGCCTTATTTACTTTCGTCTGCGTACTGCACGGATCCACAATTAGCGTCGTTGCGCTTCAGTTTTCTGTTTTGGGAATGAATAAAAACAATATCGGTTGGTGTGTTCCTATAAGCATTACTACACTCAAGAACACAGCAATTTGCGTTACCTTTCCGCTTTTTAGGATCATCCATATTTCTAATCATTTAACCTGAGATGTTAAGTATATTCATACGCTTCAAGCACACCTCTATCGCTGCTGTCCTGCAGTTAGTAACAACAGTCGCCACCAGAGGAGCTTGCACGGTGTCCATAGTCGTAATATATTCCACTGCTATTATCCCATATATGTAGGGTGACCAGACCTTCTCTTTTGTCCAGACATGCCCTCCTTTTTTGGTATTTTTCCGGGATCCGGTTTTTTCTTAATCAAGAAATGTCCTACTTTTCGTAACTTGTATGCCTGATATTATTTAATTATCTGATTTGACTCTTTTTTTTGTTCAAGTGTTTTGTCTGTAGGTGACAGCAGCATCGACTGAATATACTCTTTGCCAACGATCATAACTCTCTTTCCTCCTCCTTGTTATGGTCGTTGCTCAGAGGTATCAATTAAATCAAGAGTTCGACATGCGAATATAAATCTAAAAATATATTTTCTGTCCACTTTTAATATGTAGGTATGTAACTGTGAAACCGTTATTAAGTTTTCTCATAATTATTTTGTAATAAAATAAATATCAACGTACTCTTAACTACGATACAAGCCATAAGGCCCGTAACACACTACTCCGAGAAGTATGAACTATGTAATATGGGTGGTGACAGCTATCAATGTAGGCCTACAGTACAGCTAGAAATATGTTGCATACAGTGGAATCATCTCTGTATAGATGATTAAATCACGAATTTTATTATCTCATACGGAAGGTAGTTTGGTCAAAGACCTTATATATAATACTAAACAAGATCTTTTGAGTTTGATATGCGCTGATAGAAATAAAGTTACATAAATTTGAACATCTGACTTTCCATTAGTTGTTCAATTTTATTCACGTCATATAAATCCTATAGGCTACAATTAGGTTAGTTACCTGTGGGAGCGGGAAACATACATGACAGGGTAGCTATGCTTTTAAAAAATCGCTAACAGACCAGTGTCAGCTATACCTTATTCCAAGCGTTACTCCGTCCTAAAGGAAAGTATTTTCCATACCTCGACAAATGCGTTACATATTTCTCGCTTAAATCTGTACTGTAAATATTTTGTAATATAATAGATATTGACGTAGTTTAAAGTATAATATAGGCCTAAACCTAAATCTAAGTATATGTTTTCTGTCCTCTTTTTTCGAAGAATGTCCTCCTTTTTGAAGCTTTTTGTCCTTTTTTTTATCGATGTGGGATCTGGTCACCCTACATACATGAATCCCTACATACATGCACTAAAAATGTTGAAAATATGCACTAAAAACAAAACAATATGCACTAACCAAATCTTGCAACTGTGCTGTGGTTGGTTTTTTCTAACACTTTGCATGAAAGTAAATGAGGTTTGCTGGGTTCTTTTGGACATAATTTACCCACTATGAAGTTCGCTATGTATCTGCCACACGAATCTGTTGATTCATCAACAAAAATCCATACGCAGTTCCCTCCTATATTAGACCGTATTAAATCCAGCGAAAGTAAATAATTTTTCCTAAGAGTGGATTCATCCCGTGTCCTCTGATTAAGACAATATTTTTGAAGAAACGATCGTAGATGTGGATTATTTAGTTTATGCAGAAGAATGTTCTGCATACAAAAGCTTTACGAAGTCAGCGGAAAATGTACTAACTTCAAACCGTGATTTCGCCTGAGTTAAAAGTACCTGTTGCATGTTCTTACCCTTTTGTTTTGACCAGAGATGTGCAGTTGTTTTCGAATGCTGTTCTAGTTCAAACTTTTTTCTCGCATATAATACACTACATCGCCGTCACTTGAATAGTCACTATTGCCTGAAATCCACTGTTTAATTAAAAAGAATTTAGTGGACTTATCTTTAGGCATTTTTAGTTTAATCTAACAGAACACCGCATAAACTATTAGTAGATGAAAAACAAGTCAACAAATGAACACCTGCGGTTCTGTCAACACAAACTTTGAGAGGATACTGAATTGAGAAAGGATGTAAGAAATTCCTTTTGTGAAAAAGGTCTGCAACGTCCATCTACCTGCATGGGTATTGTGAGACTGGAAGTATGGTCCCATAACATTTCACTTGAAATAGGAAGGTTATTCTGGTGCCAAGGGATGTCCGACATACAAATTCATTATTAGATTTACAATTCGTTTAGAAATATCAGATAATTGATCATACATAAACCAAATAAATGCCGAAACTTGCACTAATTCTAAAAATATGCACTAACCCTCAAAATATGCATTTTCGAAAAATCCGGGCCCTATATACACGTATAACTTAACACTGCACTGTTAAGAAATGCATGAAAGGTATTTGGGACCATTTTCTTTAATTTTATCCTCTGCAACTAGATGGCCCTAGATAATCCTGTACAAGAGCGTTTATGTGAGGATCCCAATTCGTAATAATTCCTAATAATTTCACAACCGGTATTCAACATAAGGTATTGATTCACCATCTCTCTTCCTATCTATTTTTCTCCTTCTCTCTGTTTATCCCTTTTTTGTCCCTGTTTTTTTCTTTATTATGTTTGAGATGGGCAGGCCATGTAGCACTTATGAGTCAATCTATAAATGCGTATAGAGTGTTAGTTAGAAGCCCGGAGGGGAAAGACCTTTGGGAAGGCCAAGGCGTAGATGAGAGGATGATATTAAAATGGATTTTAGGAAGGTGGGATATGATGGTAGGGGCTGGATTAATCTTACTCAAGATAGTGACCGATAGCGGGCTTATGTGAGGGCGGCAAGGAACCTCCGGGTTCCTTAAAAGCCATTTGTAAGTAAGTAAGTATCTTTTTCTTTATTTCTATTCTGTTCTACCGTCTTCTCCTCTCTTGGTTTCGACGTCTCTTCTTTTCTCCTCTCCTTTACCCAACCACTAGATACTCCTATATTTGCATATCTAAATATAATAAGGCTGGTATTACACTATCAAATTTTTTGACAAAGAATTATGATAAAATATTTTATCAAAGTTCTCTGATTAAAGGTAGGATTTTGAGTATAGGCCTGTTACTCGATATAAAATATTTTATCAAAGATAGGTAATCCAAAATTAAGGAACAAGAATCATCAACCTCCATTTTATAGTCAAATAAAATAAAATCTTTTTGTTATCACATATGAAAAAAAAATACTGCGAAAAGAATTGTGACAAACCAGAGTTTTGGACTGAAATCTAGCAAAGCCAGGTGAATCAAGGCGCAGTGAAACGGAGGTTCAATGAACGTGAAAATATGCGTATGTCAAGGCAGCACGCTAGGAAGAATGAAAAAATGCAAACGACACAAAACTTCAATATCAATGAAACGAGAGATGTACAATGTCGATATCTGACGCCTACTTCGAGTACGAAACAGCTGACCAGAATAAACCAAGGAGGAAAACAAAACGTGAGGCATATACAAAATACTGCGGACGAAGAATTAGGGAAACAGCTGGAAGTGTCTAAGGTCAGGAGCATAGACAAGACTAATGGAGGAAATGCAAGAGAAGACATGATAAGAACGGGTGGAGAGGTTATTAGCGAAGAAAAAGAGTGCTAAAAAGTGAGTGCAAGAAAGTTAGGGGTGGCAAAAGTGTAAGAAAAGGAACAGAGAAGAAAGTGTTAAGTGTAAGAAGATAGTGTAATAGTAAAATAAGATAAGACTATCAAACAATGAATACAAGAGAATTAAAGTGAAAAAAAAAACTGAATAAATGAGAAGTGGAATGAGAGAGAAATTGCAAGTGTAATTAAGTGAATTAGATATTTCATGTTTTTCAATGTTGTGGGTTGGGAGTAGTATCAGGGATACAACTGTAGGAGTGTTATAGAAATAAATATATGGAAAGAGATAATAAAATAGGAAATTTAGGAGTGATGCGAAGAGAAAGAGATCAATACATAAATAAACAGAGGATAGAAAAAAATAAGTGATAAGTGTTGTAAAATAGAGTAAACGGAAAAGTTAGCAAGTAATGTAGGAGAAAATAGCTGGAAAATAATGATTAAGAGTAGGTAGGATTTGAAGGTAGAGAAGAAAATAAATAAATAACGCAAATTATTAAGGAAGGAATATGCAATATTTAATAGGTGAGCGAGAAATGGAAGGGAGACAGCCTAGGTAGGAGGGAGAGAATAGAAGAGGATAGAGAGGGAAGGACATATAGCAATTCAGTCTTAACAGAACATTAGAAAGTAATCAAGAAATACTCGGCAAAGAATACATTAATAGAAAAGAGTTGTATGTATTAAAAGGATGGTGGATCGAAAAACAGAAATGTGAAGGTCCACCATAACTGTGAATTGTAAAGTTGACTGACAAATAAATATATCAAATATATCAAATATGAAAAAAAAAAAATGAATGATGAACAGCAGACCTACTGTGCTTGTATGGCTACAATTAGTTCAAAATCGGAAAAAGTATTATTTGTCTTCCTTGTGTTAAATTTTATATTACCTTGTTAACATGTTTCAGCCTGCTAAGGTAAAATAAATTTAACACACGAAAGACAAATAATACGTTGTGTAATCAAGATGTATAATCAAAATATTGCAATATGCATATCGCTGAAAAAGAAACAGAAAAGGAAACGTCTGTGGGTTAAACCATGGATTCCAAGTATTCTTCCAAAAAAAAAAAAAAAAAAACTACAATGCGAGCACTTGCAAAGTTACATAAACTACTTGAGAATGTATGAAGATATTTTTCAGTTTGCCCAGACTTGTGCATTACTACTATACAGCACTTATAGTTGCTGCTATTTTTATGTACACTTCTCGTCTTTAATTTTTGTTTTTGTAGATGGTGTTTTGTGTTTTATAACGTTACATTTGCTTCATATCCTCATTATCAGCATTTTGGCCTAAATACTAGTCCAACGATATTTGCGTTCCGCCATATTGGTTTCAAGTTAGGCATATATTTTACAAAAAATAACAATATGCACTTACATTTTACAAAAGAACTTTGATAGTGTAATACCATCCTAAGTGTGATTATCTTCTTGAAGGGCTAATATTATTTGGACACCAAGAAGATGGCTGTGTCTTATACACAAGACATTCACAAAATGGTTGAATTGTCACCATAAGCAATTTCAGCCTATAGTAAGCACCGCGTGATCAATCTTCTCTTCTTCCTGTCTACTCCTGTATGCCACCATCTCAAATGACACCGTGCTGTTTGGTTCCAGAGCTGGGTGGGCGAGGTGCAGACATAGAACAAGCTGCCGTTCACCATCCTCAACCTGGCCAAAAAGGTGCGGTCGTTGCTTCCACCCTGTCCTATCGGATATCCCTGACGTTCCCCGAGGGTGAAAACGTGCCTCGTCTGCACAGCATCAGTTTCATGGCTGCCAGATCTACCCCATTGACCAGTACAGACCAGTGTCAATCAGGGCCCAAGGTTCGCGGCTAGGGTGAGCAACCGTGTTCATTTTGAGGACAGTCCCGCATTTCGAGATATTTGAAACGTACCGTGCAGGAGAGAATCTGCCCACTTTTTTCTGCCGAGCATTGTTTACTTGTTTCTGTGAATATTGCCTAATTTCAGTTTCAGAAATTTGGATGCCAGTGCTGCCCCTGTCATACAGCTTTAAGAGTTGCTCTTGCTTTCACATGTTGAACAGTCAGGATACAGGCAGCAACAAAACACACTATTATTGTTCAGTGAATAAGATTTTGTTCCTAATATGAATATTTGATTTGAACCTTTAAACCTATTTATTATTATTGTCGTAATTTTGAGTCCCGTTATGAGCAGAGGCCCCTTGTGGCCACCCGGACCGCTCATGCGTTTAAAGGGATGCGCTACTGAAAAATGACAGTTTTTGAAGAAATGTCATGTTTTTTTTTATTTTACTCTTCATATGCTAAATTCCAATGCTCCATTACCACAACCTGTGTTTCAGCTATAATATGCACTATAAAAAACATAGAAAACTCTTGTTTTAGATTCCAAAAAACGGTTTCCAAAAATAAACGTGTTATTTTCAAATTTTATTTTTAAAAGAGTTATTTCTTGACTTAGATCATTGAAATTTTCCTGATTAATTCATAATCATGATCATAATATGCTGTTAAAATTTCAATACATTATCTCTTAAAATGTAGAAATTAGAAAATTCAGTAGCGCATCCCCTTAAACGGCACTGCTTACTCCCAATTCCAAGAAATGTGGAACAAGTTATGGCTGAATGAGAGGTGACAACTGAATCTGTGTGTATTCAATTCTGTGATGCTGTAGAAGTGTAGTTGTTAAGCAGTTATTAGGACACTACGGAAAATACAATCCAACCTGGTTAATTATCCAAGATTTAAAAAAAATAGGTAAGTTTCAATTGTTTTCTTGCTTTCTACGTCAGAGGTATTTTCATTTAAATACACCAACTTTTTCCAGATAAATGGTTCAAAACAACCAACTAAATTTATGGAGACCTCTCGTATAAAAATCAATGCAATGTAGTAAGAACGAAACTGTTATTCAAAATTTTGCACAATATTACCGAAGTACAGGACATTCAATTAAAAAAAAAAACTTGATATTTTCGTTTGTTTGATTTCAACATTCAGTCTTTGATTCATGCAAAATTCTTCCAGTTTATTTAATAGCGATTGTAAAATTGTTTCACTCACATTCTGTTGTCCTCTGACATAGCACATTAAATTCCTAGATGTGGTTCATGGCCTGGCTGATTTTAGGCAATGGTTTCTCGGGATGTTCTGGTTCTTCTCCTTCGTCTGAATACACGGCTACAGTTTGCTCGCGCTATGTTGCGGACTGATATTCATAATTTAGGAATTGTATTTCGTTGCATTTTACTTCGAATTGCCGAACAAATTTCAATTACAAACAATTTTTATGTGGAGTTTTATCGGAATTAGTGAGACCGCGCGAGAAGTTCGAATTATTCACGATTTGAAATTAAAAACGTCTGAATTAGACAAGAGGGACTGTAGTGCCCAAGGATTATTAAAGAAGAACATGTTACCTGTATCCGAAATGGCTCTGAGCCTCCAGATCTATCAAGTAGCCTTCCGTCTTAATTCCTTGTCTCCTTTCAGTGATGCCTGTTTGTTATTAAACCGCTGTAAGTAAAGACATCACAATTTGAAACCATACATAAAGGAAAGAATGATTATAAAACATCAATTTGCTGTCTCATTATGGTGGCTATGTTACTTACTGATCAATTCTTCCGTTTTATTCCTTTTGCCCTTTCAATTATGCTGCACAGTATGGAATTAATTTATCTCTTAGTAGCCCTGTATGTCATTAAACCACTGCAAGTAAAGACATCACAATTTGAAAACATATGTAAAAGAAAGCATGATTATAACACATCAATTTGCTGTCTCATCATGGTGGCTATGTTACTTACTGACCAATTCTTCCGTTTTATTCCTTGTGTTCTTTCAATTATGCTGCACAGAATAGTAATAATTTATCTCTTAGTAGGCCTGTATCTTATTAAACCACTGCAAGTAAAGACATCAGAATTTGAAACCAAATGTAAAAGAAAGCATGATTATAACACATCAATTTGCTGTCTCATCATGGTGGCTATGTTACTTACTGACCAATTCTTCCGTTTTATTCCTTGTGTTCTTTCAATTATGCTGCACAGAATAGTAATAATTTATCTCTTAGTAGGCCTGTATCTTATTAAACCACTGCAAGTAAAGACATCAGAATTTGAAACCAAATGTAAAAGAAAGCATGATTATAACACATCAATTTTCTGTTTCATCGTGGTTGCTATGTTACTGATCAATTCTTGCTAATTGTTATTGACAATGACAAAAGGCTCTCAATTCCAGAAGCGAACGTGGAAATTTTAAAGTGTTATTTGAGTACAGATATTTTTATTTTCCAATTAAACCCCTGTCTATGGCTAGGAAAATGTTGACGATAATTGTGATAGTAATGATAATATCGGTCATGAAGATGATGCTAGTGATAGTAATAGTAATAATAATAATAATAATAATAATAATAATAATAATAATAATAATAATAATAATAATAACTTATTACAAACTTTAAAATCGAATGTTACAATCATATTTGATATAATACTTTAAAAGAAAAAAAGAGAATGAGTATGTGAACGAGAAATTTCCTCCTCCACTCTACAATTTTATCAATTCGAACACTGTCACTCACAAATATGGTGACCCAGTTTGCGCCCCTCATCTTCCTTCTTCTCTGGTCAATTGCATAACCAAAACCAATTTTCTAACCATATCATCAGTCCTCGCATTTTCACCATAATTAATGTCATACTTGGTGTGAATATCTGTTGGATGCACATTCCAAGCATTCATAAAACAACTTGCAGACCATATTTCACAGTTGATGAGCTGTTCACTTGTGTTAAACGTGTTTAACGCAGAGGAAAGCATATTATATAAACATAATCCCTATCAGATGGTTTCTGTGGTGGTCAGTGGACACAAGAAGTCATTGCGCATGCACAAAATCTCAAGATATATGGTCAGACTTTACCAATTTCTGAACACAACCTGTACTAATATGTATATAATCTGAGAAGAAGTTTTAGGTCACTGTATGACGTAACATGCTGATGGCATGTATAAACGACTCGAGAGCAAACTAGTGATTTCACAGTATTAACACAGTCTAGTATATACAGTCACGAAGCTCAATACGTAGTAAATATGCATCCATTGATAGTTGCTAACCAATAGGATCGCTAATATCGCCTCATTACAGACAATGCGAAATAGTACCGGCACAGTCTATTGTTCCTAGCACCCTTACAACTCAAGCTTCGTGACTGTATTTACTAGCCTGTGGTATTAAAGCTTTTTCTAAGACTGCACTTGCTTAAGTTTTCTTCCGGTATTCCAGTGCTAGCGCAGACGAGCACTCCTGTGGCTCAGATCTACGTTCCTCTCCGATAGCATAGTGCTAGAGCACCGCCTTAAGATCCTCTACGCTAGCTTAGTGCTAGAGAACGAGATTAAGTTCCTCTCGAGCAGTTCAGCGCTGGAGTAGGTATTTATCAGAATTTCTGTGTGATAGCACAGTAATAGAACACCGGCTTAAGGTATAGGCCTACATTGACTCTAGAAATGTCAGATTTCTTTAAAATTTAGGTAAATGTTTTTGCCTCATCTGTAAGCTCATTTCTTCTAATTTTCAAAAATATATAACTTATACCCACTATCTCAATAATTTCATAATATTTTGGGCATTTATAATATAAGCGCATTATACTTTCTATAGCCTACCATATGCCATTTTCAGTGTCTGTTTTCTCCTATTTCACATTTTCCGACGTTTGTTATCCTTCCGATGGACAAAAAGTAGAGTCCCAATTAGGCAAAAGTCTTCATTGAGGTACCAAATTAAAGATTAAACATGTGGCTATGTTGTTACTTACAAATGGCTTTTAAGGAACCCGCAGGTTCATTGCAGCCCTCACATAAGCCTACCATCGGTCCCTATCCTGTGCAAGATTAATCCAATCTCTATCATCATATCCCACCTCCCTCAAATCAATTTTAACATTATCCTCCCAGCTACGTCTCGGCCTCCCCAAAGGTCTTTTTCCCTCCGGTCTCCCAACTAACACCCTATATGCATTTCTGGATTCGCCCATACGTACTACATGCCCTGCCCATCTCAAACGTCTGGATTTAATGTTCCTAATTATGTCAGGTGAAGAATACAATGAGTGCAGTTCTGCGTTTTGTAACTTTCTCCATTCTCCCGTAACTTTATCCCTCTTAGCCCCAAATATTTTCCTCAGAACATTATTCTCACACACCCTTAATCCCTGTTCCTTTCTGAAAGTGAGAGTCGTAAACTAAAATTATTATTTTTCCCAAAAATATACAAACATAGATATTTTTTTCTAAAGTGCTTATATTATGTGGTATATCTTCTGAATGGTTAAAGATAAGTAAAAATTTTAGTACCGTATGTAACATTCTCCATACGTAGTATGGGGATCATTTTAGAGAAAGAGGATTTAACCTAGGTCAATTTCTAATGGAGTTAGGTCGGCCCAAAGTTTTATTTATTTATTTTTCTTAATTAGTTGGGGTTCCAAAGTCGATTTTCAAGTTTCAATGACATAAAATGCTTACATTACTCCCAAGAATCACCTCATCAAATTTGGAAAACATTATGAAAAAATGTGGAGTTTTATTCTAAAGAGTCGATGTATACCTTAAGTCCGTGTCTCAAAGCAACATTTTCAGCTGAAGTGAACTAGATTGTTGAGTAAATAGCCGGATGTGACATCAGAAGTTAAGATTCAAAGCTACGTAGTGCATAGCAATCAAGTCCGTAGTAGCTAGTAAACGAAAATGCTTGCTTGATTGATTACTTGTATACTAAACAAACATGGATACCTTATTAACAAGGGGGGGGGGGGTTTATCTGATTACGCTTTGGAAATAAAATGTGACTTCAATGTAAAATAACACGTTAACTTGGAAGATTGACATTGTTGGTATCTGCAATATTTCAGGCCCTTATCTTTTCCACATAATATATTATATTTCGATTGTTGATAGCTAAGCGTAATCTTCATAGATATCTTTTGAACATCTTTTACAATTCTACATCTTTCTACGTTTCTTTTCTAGTGTTTGAGGAAATTACCATTCAATTCATAAACCTAAAAAACAATTTATAAATACAGAATTAGAATTTCCAAAAAATAACAGCTGATAATTCGTAATTAAACCAATAAATTGCGATAGGACACTGCCTTCTTAATTTAGTGCTATGCCGTAATTTCATGGCTTTCAGAAAAATAGTCTATGAAGAAGGCCATGATTCCAGTGTTCAAAGCTCTCTAATGTATAGTTTACAAGTCAGCTAGTTGCTAGTTCTTAGCATGTCGTATAGACTTCAGCTTTGAGACACGGCCTAAGTTAACGCTGCTGTATAAGTTTGTTGCTCTCCAGTACCTCAGTGTTTTTAGTGAGTTACTTTACGACGGTTTATCAACTGCTATGGTTATCTAGCGTCTGAGTGAGATGAAGGTGTTAATGCTAGCGAGATGAGTCCAGAGTCCAGCGCGCCGGAAGTTACCCAGCATTTTCTCTTAATAGATTGAGGGAAAACCCGGAAAAAACCTCAACCAGATAACTTGTTCCAAACAGGATTTGAACCCGGCTCCGCTAGTTTCACGGTCAGACGTGCTGACCGCTACTCCACAGCGGTAGACCAGCTCATTGTTATATTACAGATCTAAGGTATCCTCCGGTAGCTCTGTACTAGAGCAAGGACTTAAGTTTTCCTCCTGTAGTTATGTGCTAGAGCACGAGCTTAAGTTTCCTCCGTTTCTGGAATCTGTAGAGTAAGTCAATGCATTTGGATGGAGCCAATGAGAAGTGAATGGGCGAAGCCTATCAGTGCGGGAATGTGTTGCGGGCTGCATCTGCTAGCAGCCGCTAAAGGGCAAGGTGCGCGTGGCGGCATCTTAACTGCAGTTGAGTTCAGATAGAAATGATCCCCTCAGTAGTGACCGCTTGCTGTACTGGCCCCTCCACTTACCACTTGCTCTACAGTTTCCAGAAACGGAGTTATAGTGCTAGAACACGAGCTGAAGTTTCCCTCCCGCTAGCTTAGTGCTAGAAACCGAACTGAAGTTTCCCTCCTGTAGTTCAATGTTAGAGCACGAGCTAAATTTTCCCTCCGGTAGTCAGTTGTAGAGTACGGCTCATCATTCCGCGAAACTAGGGTCCTGTTATTAGCGTTCACTGGATTAATACTGGATCTTCTTTTGCTCAAAATTACATATTTCATTCACACACAATTTTGTCCAGCGTGATGCCGCGGACGCCATGACACCCTTTAGGTTATTTTGGTGTCTTCGCTGAAAAAAATAATAAAAATAAAAAATTATAATATTTTATCGTCTACGTATAGAACGCGTAGAGGAAAAGTTTGATTTAATCTATTTATATTTTTTCCCCATGAAATTCGTTAGTTTCTTATTAACTCATTTCATTCGAATTAGTTCCATAGTCGATTTAACTATGCCTATATTAATTAAAAATCTATTTTTATTTTGTAAAAATGTTAAATTATAATACAAACATAATTGTAAGGAAACTCTTCCTTAGATTATTTAATTTTAAATGTTTGCTTTTTTTCACAACTGGTAATAGACAATAATTATAATTATGTATATATACGTTTATCTTGCTCACATTTGAAAATACAATTTTGTGCGTGCGCAATGGCCTCTTGTGTCCACTGGCCACCACAGAAACCATGCGATACAGATTATGTTTGCATAATGTGCTTTCCTCTGCTATGTCTATTTGATAATGAACGTTAATTTTTATTAACAACGAATAGAAATGTTTATTTTCGATTTTTGGTTAGATACAGACCTACCTGGCCCAATCGCTTTGACAGCCACGGGTGCTTTCCCTGCGAACTAAATGATTTATGATGTATCATGGTAATGAATAAATCGTATTCAAACATCTGGTCCTTGCTGATTACTGGAAATACTCGTAATATGTATAACTTATGTTAATTAGCTTCAATTGCTTCAAAAACAGCTAAAGTCGCTTTTATTGCATCCGTTTTCTGCCATGTGTCGTTCCACGATAAATTATAGTGCCTTTTGAAGGAACATTGCAATAAATATAGTTTCTTTTATGTATGTCGTGCACAATAAAATGTCGTTCCATTTCGAAGGCCCTGTCGTGCTATCCTTCACAACGCAATACGACACACGACCCCGAGAAGCACTGTAAGGAATTGCGTCTTTTATGCCTACGCCACGTTTTGTGTCGCGTCACTTCAGTAGTGAGTTTACGTTTACAGAGCCCAGGTGTCAAGCGAAAGCTGTAAGGGGATTTTTTTTTTTAGAAACAATAGAATCCTTTTATACGGTATTATTTATTAAAGAGACCCAGAAACATCAAGTGATCGTCATATGATAACTGACATATTATCATACCCTGATGAGTCATTAATAATTACTTTTACAAAGTTGGACTGTAGTGCCCAAGGATTATTAAAAAAAAACATGTTACCTGATTCGGAAATGGCTTTGACTCCTTCAGATCTGTTAAGCAGGCTTCCGTCTTAATTCTTTATCTCCTTTCAGTGATGCACAGTATTTTCTCTATCTCTTAGCTTATGCAGTAGTGGCGTATAAGTTATTAAACCATTGCAAGTAAAGATGTCAGAATTGTCAAATCACATGTAAAAGAAAGAGCGATTCTAACACATCAATTTGCTGTCTCATCATGGTTGCTATGTCATAGCTCGCACAAGAAACGATAACCGAAAACCAATGGTGGCGTTGCTGTCTGTTTTGACGTGTGTATGTTGGAACGCCGAGGGGGGGGGGGAGGGCTGCGAGCGGATGGAAGTACTGTCTCTTCCAAGAAGATGAACAAATGAGGACATCGCTGTGGAAATAAAGAACGTAACAAGAGAAAAATTCTAAGCTAATTAAACGCGCAATATATGTTTATGAATGAAATAATAATACCGTGCGATACAAGACACGTAGACTAGAGGTGGGTAAAAAATAACACAGCAGTTATTTTGGAACTGTTCCGGTCTCGGAACTGTTGCAAAAATGAACAGTAGGTCGGAACCTCCTGTTCCGAAATAACACTGTTCCGACTCTAAGCTGCTCACTTGTCCAGCTGTTGCGGGCCCGCAGTACTGCGTTGCGCAAGGCATGTTCCGACTCCGAGACAACAGAGAACAGTCGGAACCTGTTCCGTTGAACCATGACAGTTCCGGCTACACTGTTCTCGTTGTTTTTTATGCTGTACTTGGAACAAGTTGGAACTTGGAACTCTCATGTGGATGGATGAGGAAGCATGGAAATTGAAATCCTTGTAGAGTGATCATAAGTAATGACAGAGAGCGAGGTGTGATGGGAAGTTTAAATTATTACACTTTGGTACAGATGCGTTTCTAACATTTTACTAAGTGTGGGAATTTCAGGTTTCACTACTGCTGATGTATAAATATATACAATAGTTATATATTTTTATTATGTATCAAATTATAATGTAATTATTATTATCATCATAACTAAGCATTAAGAAACGTAAAAATAAAAATTAATAATTTTAGTTCTTTTTTTACTACGGAACACGGAGAACAAAAATTACATACTACACGTTTTAAATGAGATGTTAAATTTTTTAGTTGGTTACCGTGTCTTCATGACTTCATATACCAATTAGTGTTGCAATCTGACCTTGTATTCAACAGCTGTTTATCTAATAAACACGAAGCTTGTGTCCGCATACACAACAAGTTTCCAAACAGATTCGAATGTGCATTGGAATGTCATCTATTGAGAAACGTGTGCAATGTCGTCATGCCGATAACGTATTTTAAGAGGAGTCCGAGATATGAGTGCTCCAACGTATGTGCGAGCTGCTTGGGGTAGAGGGAGGGTACTGTACGACTCCTCAAGTGGAACGAGAGTCAAAGAGATAGTTCGCATCAGTGAACGATTCAGACACATCTCTACTTGTAACTGTTATTTCGGAACTGTTATTTGGAACATAGTATTTTTCCGGAACCGTAACAGCCGGAACTGTTCCGGGAAAAGAACAACTTCGCCCATCACTAACGTAGACTATTCACATGCAATGGAACAAACTAAAGTCGTAATGTAACTATCACAGCGCAAGACTGATTCTATCGATGTCATTTCTCTTCCGACTGTACTCTTGAATATCATTCAAGTTATCTCGTGACCTTTCCTCTCGCCCACTCTTCCTCATCGCAATGTTTGATTCGCATTCCTTCCGTCGGTAATCCGTGATTGCGAGACCTATACTGACTGATCAATTATTGCTAATTGTTATTGACAATTAGTGATGGGCGAAGTTGTTCTTTTCCCGGAACAGTTCCGACGGTTCCGGTTCCGAAAAAATACTATGTTCCAAATAACAGTTCCGAAATAACAGTCACCAGTGGTGATGAGTCGGAGTCGTTGAGTCGTTCAAACGAACGGTACAGTACCCTCCCTCTTCACCATAGACAAATAACACCATGCAGCTCACACTGGAGCACGCATAGGCATGACATAGTACACATTCTTATATATAGATGGCACTGCAATGCACATTCGAATCGATTTTGGAAAATTGCTGTGCATGCGGACAGGACTCAAAATCTTAATGTTAGTAATTACACAGCTGTTGACTACAAGGACAGAATACAACACTTTGTTTTCGTACATAAAGTTATAAAGACATGGTAGCCAACTAAAAAAAATAACATAACATTTAAAACATATGGTATGTAATTTCTGTTCTCTCTATTACATAATAAAAAAAACAAATCATTAATTTTTATTTTTACTTTTCTTAATGCACAGTTATAATAATAATAATAATAATAATAATAATAATAATAATAATAATAATAAATATTACAATTTCATAAATAAAAAAGATATATATTGGCAGTATTGAAACCTGGAAACCCCGCAGTGGGTTAGTAAAATGTTGGAATCGCATCTTTACCAAAGTGTAATTTAAACTTCGCATTAAACCTCGCTCTCCAAATCAGTACTTATATGGGTAGTTTCCAACAAATAATGCTACAACATTTTTGTCGTTCTTTGATAACAGAGAAGATAGCACAAAAACTTGTGTTTGTCAGACTTTACCTCAACAAACGACATACAGACATTCTAACTAAACCACTCATTACCATTTACGACTTTAACCTTTGTATAGAATCAGCTGATCAATGAATTAATAGTAGTGTGCGTACTTTAACGAAGTTCCAAGTACAACATAAAGAACAACGAGAACAGTGTAACTGCAGCTGTCGTTGGTTCATCGGAACAAGCTCCGACGTTCCGACTGTTATCTCGGAGTCGGAACATACCTTGTGCAACGCGGTACTGCGAGCCCGTAACAGCTGGGCAAGTGAGCAGCTCGGAGTCGGAACACTGTTATTTCGGAACAGGAGGTTCCGACCTACTGTTCATTTTTGCAACAGTTCCGAGGGAGTCGGAACATACCTTGTGCAACGCAGTACTGCGAGCCCGCAACAGCTGGGCAAGTGAGCAGCTCGGAGTCGGAACACTGTTATTTCGGAACAGGAGGTTCCGACCTACTGTTCATTTTTGCAACAGTTCCGAGACCGGAACAGTTCCAAAATAACTGTTGTGTTATTTTTTACCCATCTCTATTGACAATAGGTTTGTTCGCACAGCAGTTCCAAACTGGTTTGAATAGTTCCGATCATGCACACATGGATTTTACTGTTCGTACAGCGGATTTAACAAACTCTGACTATTTCTGACTAATAGTCACGCGTTCGTACAGCATGTCAAACTATCACAAATCGATTCCTGACAGTCGGAATTGATTTGCGATTCAAGTACAAACCAATCTCTAATCATAGATGACGTATGCGCATTAAGATAGTTTTGCCATTGTTTTCTCATGTTATTTACAACGTAACCTATACGAGTATGCCCTAAATATATAATCATATTTTTAGTACTGTTGTCTTCATATAATTGCCATTTTTCAGGAAGGTAATACTATATATAAGCGTGCGTACTATTCTAAAGTTTTACCCCGTAAGTTATAAGCATAGACCTACTATTATTTTTATTCAATTGCTCTAACATTTAATTTTCTGGATACGTCACGTCAAGCTGTTTTTTATTTAATTTGTAGAATATATAGCACAGACGAAGTTAATGATTTTATTTTAGTTCTCTTTTAAACCAAAATGTACAGTTTGTGATTATGATGAGTAGAATACCACGTAAGTACTTATGTAGGAAGACTGTGCAAATTGAAAATAATTTAAAAACATGTTTTTATATTGATGGTACAAGAGTAGATAGATAGATAGATAGATAGATAGATAGATAGATAGATAGATAGATAGATAGATAGATAGATAGATAGGTAGGTAGGTAGGTAGGTAGGTAGGTAGGTAGGTAGGTAGGTAGGTAGGTAGGTAGGTAGGTAGGTAGGTAGGTAGGTAGGTAGGTAGGTAGGTAGGTAGGTAGATAGATAGATAGATAGATAGATAGATAGATAGATAGATAGATAGATAGATAGATAGATAGATAGATAGATAGATAGATAGATAGATAGATAGATAGATAGATAGATAGATAGATAGATAGATAGATAGATAGATAGATAGATAGATAGATAGATAGATAGATAGATAGATAGATAGACGTCTCTTGCACCAAAAATAAATAATTAAATGATAAAATAACGGCATATGTACTTACGCGGTATTATTCTGATTTCGTTCCCAGATTAATTGTAGTAAAATTATTTTCCGGAAGTGTTTAAAAATAGAAGTTAGGCTAATTTACGCCTGTAATTGTTCTTTCAGATGTCTGATTCAAACAATTCTAATGATACCGGTAACGATATGGAATAAATATCCAGTGGGGATGAGTTAGGCTTGCTGGAATTATTTGAGGAAAGAGACGGGCCTAGAAATGAAAATTATTTTCAACATAAATTATACCTAGGTACAATAACACGAATTTATTATTTCCGTATAACTCGCCATGTAGTAGAAAATCTCTCTCAACAATTTGAAATACAACAATATTTTGATTAATTGATTCTGCTGTCGTAAGTTCAAACGCTTATCTAGACGGCAGTGGTTCCAACCAATGTGGAAATGCGTTCATACAGCTGAAATCACGGATGGTTTGAAATTGCTTTACAAACCGATCATGCGCATAGGTGAAGTTGGGACAGTTTGCAAACAGTTCTCAAACCATCACAAACTTGCTGTGCGAACAAACCTAATATCAAAACGCTCTCAATTCCAGAAGTGAACGTGGAAATTTTAAAGTGTTATTTGAGTACAGATGTTTCTATTTTCCAATTAAACCCCTGACTATGGCTAGGGAAATGTAGACCATGATGATTGTGGTAGTAATGATATCGATCATGATGATGATGCTAGTGATAGTAACAGTAATAATAATAATAATAATAATAATAATAATAATAATAATAATAATAATAATAATAGTAATAATAATAACAACTTATTACAAACTTTAAAACCGATGTAATAATAATATTTGATACCTATAAGTTACCGGTAATAATTAGAAAGAGAATGAGTATGTGAACGAAAAATTCCCTTCCCCACTCTACAATTTTATCAATTCGAACACTCTCACCAAATATGGTGGCCCAGTTTGCGCCCCTCATCTTCCTTCTTCCCTCGTCCAATGCATAATCCAAACCAATTTCCTAACCATATCATCAGTGCTCGCATTTTCACCATAATTAATGTCATATCAGGTGTGAATATCTATTGGCTGCACATTCAGCACATTCCAAGCATTCATAAAACGACTTACAGACCATATTTCAAAATTGATGGGCTGTTCATGTTAAATAGCCACAGACCACAGTTACTAGCGACAAACTGTTTAACAAAATAATAATGATGTGACACATCGTTTTAATTGTAATAGGTAGTTAAGAAAACACTATTTTAACAAGAACCTGTCTACATCTGTGGAGTAATGACTAGAGCGTCTGGCCGCGAAACCTGGTGGCCCGGGTTCGATTCCTGGCCGAGGCAAGTTACCTGGTTGAGGTTTTTTCCGGTGTTTTTCCTCAACCCAATTTGAGCAAATGCTGCTGCTGGACCCCGGACTCATTTCACCGACATAATCAACCTCATCTCATTCAGACGCTAAATAACCTAGGATGTTGATACAGCGTCGTAAAAAACCTACTTAAAAGAACAAGAACCTTGAAATAGATTCATACATGCGGTTTACTCCGAAACTGCAATATTAAACATTCTTATTGTAAAATATCGAAGTAGCTAATTACATAATATAGGCCTATTATCCCCCCGCACGTAATGAACAATGCATTCAAAACTATATTTTGAAGTATGGAAAACAGGTTTACAAACATTCGACTTTTAAAATCATTGAAATTACATTATTTCACACTTTAAATATTGCACAAGAAAATATCTACCTCGTTCATAAGTAGGGTAAAGTTGCCTAATGCCGTGATATCCCAAATTTCGTGATAGGTTTTTTTCACTGACTATCACGGGGTGGGATATCTTGCTATGAAGTTCACCGATGTCTCAAAAGTAGCTGTAAGTTGCACTCTTTCGAGAAAGATGTCTGGCGCTATGATCGAACGGCAAAGCTTTGACTGACATTCATTTTTTAAAAAGTATCACGGGATTAGGAGTATCACGGCATTAGGCAACTTTACCCTATTGTATTATACAGCACGTCATCGTAATTGAAAAAAAATTCGGTATTCAGAAATGACCAAGGTTATACTTCTTGTTTCCACTAGAAAACTGTATTATAATATTACAATAATGATACACTTTTAAAAGTAAACTCAATCAATAGTAAAATAAAAACAAAAACAAAAAAAGAACAAAACTTTGTATCTCCTGAAACGGACTACAGCCACTGCTTTGGTATGCTTACTATGACAAGAGACTAGCAACTAACTTTCGAGCAATCGAACTCTCAGCTGAGCTATCAGTCATCTGGCCGCTATAGTAAAGTCGAACCACGGCTATGGTAAATGCCATTTATGGCTCATGTTGACATTCCTGACCTAGGGAGACTGACCTTAGTTTGTTAACCTCTTATATTACGAGAATAAAGAGCAGTGTGTTAGCTGCGATGTTGCAGACTGCTGAAACTTCCAACTTAATTTTCTAATTAACTGTGCATTTAATCACAAAACATAACATATGTTTTCTTTCCGTTTAAGTGTACTCTGTCGTCCCTTTCAATCTGCAGGGTTATTTAATTTCCACTCTGTAGGCTACATACTATATTTGGATTTGAACTACCCTATTTCAAAGCATCAGCATCCTAAAAATGCAGTCACTTTTATATTTTCAGTTTTCGTCGCCTAGATTTCGAGATAGCAAGCCACCGGCGTGGTTCAGTCGGTTAAGGCGCTTGCCTGCCGGTCTGAAGTTGCGTTCGGGCGCGGGTTCGATCCCTGCTTGGGCTGATTATCTGGTTGGGTTTTTTTTCCGAGGTTTTCCCCAACCGTAATGTGAATGCAAGCTAATCTATGGCGACCTAGTAGTTGATACAGCGTCGTTAAATAACCAACTAAATAAATAAAAAATCGAGATAGCACTAGGTTTTCCGCGTTTGCAAGGAAATATACGTTTCTGCGACCAATTTTCTGCAACGCAATTAGTAACACTTGCACAATAAATTCTGCTACGAGTAAATCGTTAACAGTTGTGAATATATTCAGTGTGACAATATCTTGTTTATTCATTGTGCGTGATGTAAAATATGCTGTGTTTCGATCATTCAATCGGTTCTTCTCACTTTTGTCATAAATTCATACAATGAACTACGAGTAGATACGTGAAGTCTGTAGCTCATGCGTCATTACTAGGTTTCGTATTCCAGCTACCTAAAGATTGAAGTTAAAGACACACTGGGTATACAGTACGTCGAACACAGGAAATGCAACGGTTAAGGATATAAACAAACAGGTCGTCGCTGCGTGTTCGTTGAGTACAGTCAACTCCCGACATTCTGAAGCTATACTAGTAAACACATGCTTGAGCAATGATGTTCATTTTTGTCATGATCTTTGCAGTGAATAATAACGTGCATTCGTAAATTACGGAACTTGAAATGATTTTATATTGTAGGAAATTCTTTCAATGGCACATGACGTTATTGGTGCATGATATAGTACAATGTGTTCATATTGTCTGATATTTTTTCGTGTTTCATTAGGATATTGTATGTCGCTCATTACTGAAAATCCACTAATTTTCTATATACTTCTCTAGAAATTCACTAAAATGTAGATTATTTAATTTATTAATTGGAATGTTGGCTACACAAATCCATGCTAAACGTCGAGTTATTATCCTCGTAATTTTCAGATTGTGCTGGTACTGGTTCTTTTGATTACGTTCAACACACTTTCTGTGCCTTTTGGTATTGCAGTGTCTTTCAGTGCACTATTTTTGTCACGTTTACGTTTATTTTACACAATTTATATGTAATGTTGTCCATATTGACAGTGAAAATATTAGTTAAAATATCATCAACTACGCCCTGCAATATTACACGCTTAGTATCTTACCTAATGCATTTTACATCTGCAATGAACCTTCAATCAGCCACAAAGATATAGTTATTTAAATAATACGACTAGTAAGAGCAGTGATCGATAAGACTACTCACTTTGACTGCGTGCTGATTTTACTTTCTAGAGGAAGAGGACAGAGGATGCGTAACTATTTTGTATACGAACGAACCTGTACCTATACTGTGACGTCACATATACTTCGAATCAGGCAACTTCTTTCCAGTTTATATGTAGCTGAAATACGGAGCTAGTCATTACCGTATTTAAGTAACATTATTTAAGACAAATATTAATATGCTAAAATCTCTTTAACGGGTTAAAAACAAGTTCCATAGAAGGTGCAGAATTTTTTTTTAAATTTTGTGAGGAGCACTAGGCCTATACATTTAAACAGAGTTTTCTCTCTTAATGACATTAAGTGTTCGAAATAAGGGCTGTACGCACTGAAGCAGACAGATACAAAACAGGATTTCATACTGCTCTTAAGTTATTGTCTAGTCAACTCTCCGAGGACAGGTTTGAACTTCATAAGTGACGGCAATAAGGCGTCACTTATGAGACAACTATCAGGAAATAATGGGATGGGGGACCATTGCATACATCGCTGACTAGAACATATTTCACTAATTTGACTTAAGATGTATAAAACAATATTGTTCTTCCTCTGTCGAATAAGGGTGTAAGTAACAAATCTATAATACACGTTTCAGGAAGAAAGAAAACAATATCAGGAGTATATTTCTTTAGACCCATACTTACTAACAGAACCATTTGATTAATCAAATGATACAACTTTATTCAACTATTGGATGCATTCATTTATTGTTATAAATGATTGCTTCAAAATTACTTTTTCCACCGAAGTCACATATTTCATTCATATGATGTTATACACCTTTTCGAGGGAGGTCTCAAATGAGATATATTGCTTGATAATACATGTACAATACCACAAAAAAGTAATGGGCCGACACTTGGAGGTCGTTGCATCGCGCGATTCACAAGATAATGTTGTAAGAACATTGACACGCCGCTCAGAAGCTTGGCCTTTCGTTTCGTCTCAGTCGTTCAGACGGCTCAGCCGTCTGCCTGTCATGCAGAGGGAAACGGTTTCGAGCCTCACCCCAGCAGTGACGTGCGGTGGCCGAACAGATTACCCAAGCAGCCGCGTAGTCAAGTTTTCTTTTCCTTCTTACTATTTATATTTGATTCAAATACTTATAACATTACTAATTATAAAAAAACGTTGGTATTTGGTACCATTTTTTTTACAAAATCTATAAGATTAGGCCTACTGCAACTACTGCCTAAAATTAAAAATACTATTATAAAATACTACTCTAAATATTGGTAAGTCGTGACGAGCTATTCAATCTTGTTGGGGAAACATGTGGTAATAATCGTCGACCCAGAAATTCATCAAGAAATTTTGTGCGCTTTGAGGATTTGGAGAAAAACGCTGCAAGCCCAGAAAGAGTAGCAAAAAATATACGGCATTCAGGAATACTTGAAGCACTTTGGGACAGTGCTAAACGTAAACAGTGTGCATAACAGTGAACAAAGAGAGCTTGTGGAAAAGATGCCTTAAAATTAGCTTGACACCATGTAATGAAGAGGCCATCACTGCACTTCCCTCTGTGCGACAAGTTTCTTACTGCAGTTTGAAAAGTCTTGAATATCTCTTAAAAATAAGATCAGAATGTGCTGCCGCTGTTTTGTCCTCACATTACGGAGGCACACAAACCGCTCTACCACCCTTCCTTCAATCGTATATCGATGAACTAGAGAAATTGTGATTTATTCGAGACGTCAGTTCTATAGTGCTCGGGAAAAGTGGCACAAGTCAAAAATGTTAATTTTACAAAAGAAGGAAAAAAAACTGTCTTCACACTGGTTTATGTCGATTTGATTTTGTTCTGTATGAATTATTGTAATGGGAGAAATACTTATGTCTCTTTTCCCAAGCGGGCAGATGTTCCGTAAGTTGTCAATAAATTAATAAAAAATGTTTGTGGAAACTGACTTATGCCACTTTTCCCAAGCATTGCAGAGTTGTCTCTTCCGCTAATATGGCAAAAAAATCAGATTTCTGTAATTGCTGTTTAATTTCCTTATTAAGTGCACTGGCAACAGATTCAATTAAATCGTTTTGAATGCGATTTGGTACACCTTTCAATACTTAGATGTCTCCAAGTGATTTTTTTTAGAAGAGGGTCGTACTGGGCGGTATAGTCCAAAAGTTCTAAATAATTACCGCGGTTGTTGGACATTTTCGACTTACCGTTTCCTCTAAATGAAAGTTCCAGTTTTACAAGTAAATAAACGGCGTTTATAAGCCTTTTCAGAATGTCTCTTTTGCGTGTTACCTTTTCATTATGTAGAATAATACTTTGTTGTGTTTGGTCACTTAGCCCAGTTTCAATATGCACAGTTCCAAAAGACGCGAGTGCGTTAAAAGCACGAATATGTGCAATAGCAACATCATGATCCCATATTACTTTAGTTAAATTACTGTATTTAGCTTTTGTTGCTGAATTAAATTATTATTATCACCAGACATAATCAAAACTTTTTATTGCACTTGTATACACGTACACAATGTAACTACAAATTACGCTGGTGCCAGCTCGGGAACGCAGTATGTGCATTGTATATGCCCCATCACGCGACTTACAATTAACAAAACATATTTAGAAACGTTTCAGGACTTTATGATTAAATAAACAGAAAGCTTAATCATAGATTTACGTAGATATCGTGATTCTTATAATCAATCAGTGCTGCCCAAGCCGTGCTTCGGTTGCTTGGGTGGACTGCACGTCACTGCATCCCAGTGATTTTTTTCTCTCGGAATAACATTAAATATAGTTTTACAGTCTTGGAACCGACGTTTCAGTTTGTTTAACAAAAAGTTGAATAATTACTGTCCATCTCCTATGGATTATTATTAGGCTTGACCTTGTAATAATGTCACAAAAAATCCGGGTGTGTGCCACTGCGCGGAAAAGGTTTACTGTTTGCCCAACTACGAGAGCAGGTTCAGCATTACCTCAGCCAACAGGTCGACTGCGCGAGATGAGGTATGCTGTAAACAGGTCGACTGCGCGCGAGTGTTTTATTTGCGACTTGGTAATGTTTGCACAAAACTACTGGTAGTACTGTTATCATTAGTCAGTTTTTGTGAGAGTAACAAAATTTTTGTTGATGGTACCTTCGACTACTGCTGTAAATTTTTTTATCAGTTATTTACAATTCATGTTTCAAACAATGGTCAGTACATCCCCTTAGTATTTTGTTTGTTAACAAACAAAACAGCAGTTACGTACGAAAAAAGTATTAACTCAAATCGTAAATGCTTGTGATGATATGAATATTAAGTTTCAGCCGTCAATCATTATGTCTGATTTCGATGTCGCTATACACAAAGCAGTTAGTCAGGTGTGGCCATTTTCATCAATAGTAGGTTGCAGATTTCATTTGACGCAGACCTGGTGGAGGAAAATTCAGGCGTTAGGGCTATCTTCCGATTATAAAGAAAATAACACTGATATAGGCAGGTACATGGTTACACTGGGTGTTTGTTTGGCTTCTCTCTTTCCCGACGAAGTTGAGGATGCTTTTTTGGAAGATTTAATGAGCATTAAACCCGACGGTGAAAATGTTACATGTTTTGCTGATTATTTGACAACGAACTTCATAGATTCAGAATACGGGTTTCCGCCCCAAATTTGGGCTTCCAATACTGTAAGTTCTGAAAGAACAACCAATGCTTGTGAGACATTCCACAAGGCTTTCGGCCTTAATTTTCACAGTGCACATATCATTTTGTTGACGCTATCGTTCAAACTCAACCACCTAAAATGAATGATATAGATAGGGTTCACCGTTCTAACAATAAACGTGAAAAACATGTGCAGTATATGCAGAATTGGAAAATAGTTTCCGTGTCTTTTTAAACACCACCTTGACAAGTACTCCATTATGGGCATGAGTAGGCTATTTTATCATTCTTGACGAGTGCCCTATTATGGGCATGAGAATATGACAAAGCATTTTAGTAGTAAGGAAATGATGCTCACGTGACAGGCTGGGAGGCTGGGAGGGGGCGTGGCCAAAGGAGGGGTGGGGAAGGGGGCGTGACCACATGAGGGGTGAGGGGAAAGGGGGTGTGGTCAAAAGAGGGGTAGGGGGAAAGGGGGCGTGGTCAAAGGAGGGATAAGGGGAGCTGTTTTGTGATTGGTGAATGGGGATTTGCAAGCGAGTGGTGTGGGAAAGCGATTGACGAATGAGCATGGAGAGAATGTTGAAATGGAGTGGAGCTGTGAGAGGGAGGAGTTTTGGTTCCATGTGAAAGTGAAAGGTGTGTTACATAAGATCCAAGGCAAACCTCTCGACATGTGTTGAGGTCCGTTGTTTGTAATTCACCTTGAACCAAATGTGAAAGTGGAAGCGCGACGTGTTGACACATGACAAGGTGAACAACACCTCGACACGTGTCGTGTTTTCGGCGTACACCGGCTGACCTTCCGCAGCCCAGCCGGTTGAAGAGAAAGTTCAGTTGCAAAAGAGTTTTTTGCTCCATGTCACTGGTATAAAAGCGGAAGAATTCGGGTTGTATATAGTTGTATCATGGATCCATTAGCTACATTATCAAGCATTAGTGTTGGGGAGTACACAAGAATAAGCAATATTGGGACGTTAACTCCCAACAAAGAGTATATTTTGAAAAAGCTAAGAAAATTAAACACTATAAACGGTCCGGTGATAGTGGCAGATTTAGAAGACTTATCTGTTTTCCTCCCCAAACGGTTTACGAACCTATCTGAAGCGGTTCTCAATGAAATAACGTCTGATTCAAAGATATTGTTGGTGTACCGAGGGTTGGTGCCGATTGGCGTAGGGAGTAAAACGATCCATAAAGTGGACTTCAAAAGAAGTGAATAGCGGAGAGGTGAGTAGAAATGAATACGATTATACAAATATGTTAGTATCACCAAGTGTGTTAGAAATATGTACTATTTTAAGTTAGGTAATAAGTTGTAAATGTTGAGTTGATATGATGAGATATGGATGATGTGTTGAGATAATGCTACATGTCTCGGAACTACGAATCTAATTACTTATAACATAATGGTTAACCCTGACATGGAACAGACACGTGTGGAAATTTAAGTTAGGTGAAAGTCAGGCAATGCGTGAACTCCTGCATCTGCGTGCGTGCGAGAGAGGTGAGAAAAAAGCGAAAGTATTTGGACACGCGTACTAATGTAGTTTAGGTAATATGTTGCTTAAGGGGGTTAGACAGGACAGGACCCCTTCGCTGTCAGAGGTACAAGATGAATTATTTTAGGAGAAAAAAAAACAATACCTGTCTGGGTGAGAGTTGGGGATTAACCTTGAATGAGCCCCGAAACACGTGGAGGAAACTCGTATAAATAGGATGCTGTACATTTCATAGGAATACAGTGCAAGAATGGATTTTAAAGTTCATTGCAGGTTATATCACAATGAAATGTGTAACGGTACGATTCACACAATACGATGTATAAATCCAGGAGTGCTGGAACTAGGACTGCAAATTTATGACTGTGCAGCAACGTGCTATGTCTATCGATTACACCAGTTGGAGGCGAATGTAAGTACACTACATATTTTAATCATCGAAGTCTCATATTTATTGCTTCATTAACGTACTTGTACACATGTATCTGCTTACCATACACAGAACCAATATAAGTTCATTGAATATTTTAATTAATACTTATTTTTGTTTCATTATCTCGTGTATGTTTATTTATATGTTTTTGTGTTGTGATTATAATGATAGCATCATTAATAATGTGATGTATAAATCTAATGCATGATTTTTATCAAAGTGTACATCATTAATTACATTAATCAATGCATCAAATTTATGTTTTTTGTAATCATTTAACTAGATTGTGGGCTTATTTTCATTTAATTGTTGTATTTACATAAGAATTACTCTGACAAACGATGTAAATTCATTCATGTTTTTCTAACTAGATTGTAGACCTCATTTCCGTGTTTGCGTGTTAATCAGCGTTTGCTCATGCTCTAACAAATGTTACTTTACTGTTATTATTTCATTGTTCATGATAGCGTTATTAATAATGTGATGCATAAATCTAACGCATGATTCCTATCAAAGTACACTTATTTTATTTACATAAACAGTGATGCAGAACCGAGAGAGTTTGAGACTTCCATTGAGGAGGTCACGGGTTCAAATTCCATCACCAACCATAAAGACGGCTACCAGTTAACATGCGCTCATTTAATAACTGGGGGGCGTAGCTCAATTGGTAGAGCGTTCGCTTAGAAAGTGTAAGGTTCCGGGATCGATACCTGACACCTCCAAAAGATTTTATTTTATCGATAGAAATACTCCGACGTAGCTCAATTGGTAGAGCATTCGCTCAGAAAGTGTAAGGTTCCGGGATCGATAACCGACACCTCCAAAAGTTTTTATTTTATCGATAGAAATACTCCGATAAATGATATAAATCCATGTATCAAATTTTAACTAGATAGTATTTTCATTTAATTGTTGTGTGTTAATCACGCTTCAACAAATATTACTTTATGTATTAATTATTTTCACAGATGGCAGCCGGAGCAGAGGCACCTCCAAACAATACACCAGTAGAGATGCCTCGCCATAATCATGTAAGTTCATTGGATATGTTAATCATACTTAAATATGTTAAAGCGGTTGCTCATGCTCTAAAAATAAGGTTCCGGGATCGATACCCGACACCTCCAAAAGTTTTTATTTTATCGATAGAAATACTCCGATAAATGATATAAATCCATGTATCAAATTTTAACTAGATAGTATTTTCATTTAATTGTTGTGTGTTAATCACGCTTCAACAAATATTACTTCATGTATTAATTATTTTCACAGATGGCAGCCGTAGCAGAGGCACCTCCAAACAACACACCAGTAGAGATGCCTCGCCATAATCATGTAAGTTCAATGGATATGTTAATCACACTTAAATATTTTTGAGCGGTTGCTCATGCTCTAACAAATGTTACTTTATTGTGGGCTTATTTTCATTTAATTGTTGTAATTACATGACGTTCCTGTGCTCATAATTTACCCATACTACTCGTTTCCCAATGTTTCTTAAACTAATATTTATGTACCTAATTTCATTTTAATTTATTTTATTTACATAAACAATGATGCAGAATCGACAGAGTTTGAGACTCGCATTGAGTAGGTCATGGGTTCAAATTCCGTGATCGACCATAGAGACAACTGTCAGATTGGAAATTTACATGTCATCGCCGCCTCAATTACCAATACGATAAACCACTCCTATCTGATTTTTGTTAATCAAAATTTTACCTGGTTTCATTAATTACGTTCACAGATGTCAACTAATTTATTTTATGTAATGACTTGCTGTTTTCACAGATGCTCCGGCCTGAGACGCCGCACATGGAGATGGACAGAAGGATTGGGGAAGAGGGAAGCGAACAGGCATGCTCCTGTGGTGAATGTAACGCAATTACGATTGAATAAAAAAAAAAACATTGAATATAATGAGTTATTATTTCGAAAGTGAAATCACATTCCTTATCACTGAGCAAGAAACCTGTCCTTATTTCCATCTTGGGGGACTTAGGATCGGGGTAAAAGAAAAGAGTAATAAAAGCAAATAATAGTTATATATTGATTACAATGCAACAAATACAGTTCCAGAAAACAGTACCAAATGAATTGTTTCTTTTCCACAAACACACTCACAATCAGTCATATGTGATATCTCTTAAAAGCACTATAATTAACATAACCACTAAGCATTGTAATTAACATAACCATTATTCCACAATAGTCCATGATGATATGCTGTCAACCAATTCGACGAGTTTGATGGTATGACGTGAGGAGGTGGTTTGAACAGCTGCACATTCCCGGCGAGATGGTGAGTTCCTTTACAGAAACATTATTCGTCCCGGCTTCGTGGAAACCTTGTACATCAATTATCATAATGGACATCCTGAAACAAAATAAGAACAGTGTAGAATGAGAGCTAATGTAAATTGTATAATATTACGGAGAAAAGTAACACATACTTACATTTTTTTGTTACACCACTGTTTGCACCAGGTTTGTGAGGGGTGTATAGTTTACGAGGCAATCGTGTAGAATAAGACAATATGCAGCAGTATTTGCTGCTATATTAGCATTTGCCAATATGTCAACACGTATATTTACTGCTCCTAGTTTTACTTCATCGTGTTGTTTAGAGCAATCAATGACGAAAAGTGGCGCTTTTTCGATGAAATCTTTTCTCGATAGCAGTGGATTGTTTGGTTTGTTGTAATATGAATTTTTAAATTTGCTGTATAATTCATATAATAGAGCCACTTTACCATTCTCAATATCCAGATTTAGATTATTGTATGGGTAGAATTCATCATTCAAATATACTCTCACGTCAGTAATATTACAATGATCAAAGACACTGTTATCCTTGTCAATCCCGTTTCTGTTTGTTTGGAATCCAATTATAACATATCTTGGTTTCCGAAGTTTGGTAGTAGTTGTAATATTCCACATAATCTGTTTAGTTGCAGGTAGTGATGGATATTCAAACAACTGCCATGAGCGAAATGGAATGCTAAGCGGTCTATCACTTCTCAGTATCTCTAAAAGTCGAAGTCTTTCAGAATCAGAGACTGTAATTAGAGGCATGTTCCAATGAATTCTTGTTAACGTCACCTTGCAATTCTCACCCATTCGAGCATTAATAGAGTCTTTTGCTCGTACAAGTATGAGTTCCAATTGTGCGTTTATTATGATATCTTTAAAATCTTCAGCAAATCCGAGAAGAGTTTTCAGAGGGACGCAAACGTTGAATTTAGTATTGGTAACAATATCAACATCCTTAGTGGGATGGATCCAACCGCTGTTTCCAAGCATGTTAGATTCAAATGTATTCAGAGAAATCAAATTCTTCATCGTTGACGTAATGCCTGCGTTTTTAACGCTGTCAATAAGCTGCCCATTAAGTTCCAATCGTATACTTTCGAACAAAAATGCCATAGCATTGTTAACCAATTTCGCACTAGTTGGCGTACCCTCAGGTTTTGTAATGCTACCTTCAATAACAATACAACTCTCACAAGGAAGCATGTATAAATTTTCACTTTTAATACGAATATTGATTGAGTCATTTTCATTGATGGCTGAAGGATTCTGTGGGAGAAAGGAATGCGTTTCTTTTTTCACTATTCTCTCCTCAAATATTGGCGATTTAGTAACATTTAAGGGATCCATCGTCGCTTTACTTTATATCCGTATTTTGTGAGTAAGTGTACTGAGCGAGATGTCAATCTCTTGGGTTCAGAAGTTGAACTAACGTGTTCAGTTGATGTGTTAGTCCTGATATAGAAGTTTTGAGGGAATTGTAATCCCATCTTTTTCCAAGATGTAATTCTAGAGTAATAGTCTCACCCCTAAAATCAATCAATCTTCCGTCTTGATCCAGTATTCTAATAGTAATATTATCAATATATTTAGTATTTATTTTGAAATATCGAACGTCGAATGGCTTGTCAGACAAGTGAATACCTGGGTCAACATTTACAATTAAAGAATGAATTGCATGTGTTGATTGACTGTTTAAAAATGAGCTCCCAGTTAAATTACATTCTATTCTTATAAGAGTGACAGGAAATATGTTAGCTGGGTAATCGGATATGTGTTTATGGACAGCTTCAAGTTTTTTCGATTTAAATCCCAGTATTTTACCTATTGAATCGGGAGCGGTGAAATCAATTTCATGTTGACAATAAATTTGTGTGTGTAATGTGTTATTATTTGCTACTAATTCAAAGGCGATCGGTCGTGTGTGATTGTCTTTGATCATCATTGCATGAGATATATATTTATTGATATCATCGATTTCATACGTTCCCGTGGGTAATGTAATTGTTTTACTTTCCTTCGTTGACTTTGTAATATATGTAAATTTGTTATTCCCATCGTTAACATTGGGTATGGTGTTATATGTTGAAAAATTCACGAGGCCAATTTCATACTCTGAATCTTCATCCAATGTAATTGGTGGATGATAGTTACAAGATATCTCTGATGTGTTACCTGTCACTGTGAAAGACATTGTGACAGCATACAAATTGTTACGTTTGCATTTATAGCAAAAATTGAAGAGCTAATTGTCCACATAATTCCGTATTAAACTCTTGATAATTGTTAGTATTATATTTAATTGTTACACCCCGTAAGTAATTAATTATCTCTACAGGTGGGGGGAGGTCTCCAAACGAATCAAAGTAGAATGCTTCATTGTTATTAATTTTAGTAAGCGCGACCCAATGCGTTCCGGGTCCCTCATTAGAATCTAAATTAATTACTAATTTTTCTTTATGCCATGGTTTCCTTGGCAAAGCATTTCTCATAAATACACCGCGAAAATTTTGTATCCCAAGAAATCGTGCATAATTAAGAATATCAGCATCACTTAGGGCTTTTTTTTAACCGCATTCCCTTACCGCTCTTGTATTGTCTCACATACAAACCCTTTCCTGCCGATGCTTTCTTTGGTGAAATAACTGTTGCAAGTGTTTGTAAACCAGCCAATATTAAAGGGAGAGGTAGCCCACCACCAGTTTTTTTCCCTATCGCAATAGCCTCCATAGTTTTATTATGCCTCATAGATTCTGAAAGTTGCTTTTTATCACTTTTGGCAGAATTTACAGCTTTCGCTATTTGTGCAGCACCACCGGAGAGAGCTCCTAATGCGCTGAGACCTGCGAATATTGGGAGCAGAGGGAGAATTCCACCTCTTTTGGGCCCCTTTATGACTCGAGGTTTCTTCTTCTTATGCGTATTGTTTTTTCTTTTCATTGCCGCTTTCAACTTGGAGAGTGTCATGTCTCGCTTTCCAGCACCAAAGAAACGTTTAGCACCCATCACTTTGGAGACAAAAAAAGCAGCAGCCCTCTCACTCGGTTTGGCGTCAGATGCAGTTACACGTGCTCGGGCTTTGTCTTGTAACACTTTATCAGCTGCGTGTCTTGATGAAAGATCACTGCTTTGTGCATATGCAATATCGTGTTCTCGGCACGCCTCGTCTAAAGCATTGACGCCCAGTTGACCTTGAAAAATTCTCTTATGCAATTTCGTGCCAGGTCCACAAAACTGATAGCCTGGTAGATGCAATTCCACTGGTAGCTTGTTGATAATTGTATTTAAAATACCGCGTCCTCTTACGGTACGTTCCCCACCATGGACAAGCATACTATAAAATAATTTATAAAAAGTTGTTCCTTATATACATATAATGTATTATTCTACAATGTTATGATATTTGTAAAAACACTTTATACACAATCCAACAAAACATTTTGAACATTGTGTTCGAACAATGCTGTTACACCCTTTTTGCATACATCTCTTTCTCCCTCTAAATGGGATATATTGAACCCAATGATTCATGCAATCATATCGGGATTCTCTGCTATCGTATATAATCGGGGACCACGTTAGTCGCACATCCAGTTTCTTAGCGTTCATAATTGCAACTGATACGAAAATCATATGTTTGTAACATTATATGGTACCTTGTTGCTTTAAAGCAACAAATCTTGTTGCAACAAATGGTCGAAAATAATACCTTGTTGTTTTAAAGCAACAAATGGTCGAAAATAATACCTTGTTGTTTTAAAGCAACAAATGGTCGAAAATGGTATCTTGTTGTTTTAAAGCAACAAATGGTCATAATACCTTGTTGCTTTAAAGCATCGATATGTTAAAAATGATATCTTGTTGCATATATGTCGAAAATTGTATTCATGTTAAAGTATTTAACAGTTGTAATTACACCTGTATCTATCACTGCAGTGTTTGGCAACAATCAAACAACATGCAAGTTGTGAAGCAAACACAAACGTTACCAATTGAAGTTATAGGAGAAAGTGGAAACGATACAAATTACGTACGACACAGTGCACTATTTCCCAATCACATGCGATGTATCATATGTGGTCCAAGCAATGCTGGGAAAACAAACTTGTTGTTAAATTGGATTCTTCATAGCTCTGGATTAAAATTCGAAAATATCTACATCTATTCAAAATCCCTATTCCAGCCAAAATACGAATATTTAGCCAAAGTATTGGAAAAAGTGCCAGAAATAGGACTTTTTAGATATAATGCCAGCGAGGATATTGTACCATTTGAAGACATAAAAGCAAACTCCGTGTTTGTCTTTGACGACATAATGACTGATTCACAAAAGACAATATCGAAATTGTTTAGTATGGGAAGACATAAAAACCTCGATTTATTTTATCTCGGACAGACTTATGCAAAGATTCCCAAGCACCTCATTCGAGACAACTGCAATTTAATTGTTCTTTTCAAACAGGACAGTATGAACCTGAAGCATATATTTGACAATTTTGTCAATCCAGACATGACTTTTGATCGATTTCAAGAAATGTGCTCCGAGTGTTGGAATAGTGGTGATCGATGTTTAATCATGAATTTAGAAAGTGAATTACACAAGGGGAGATATCGCAAAGGGATAGATTCCTATATAATATGGAAATGATTACTATTCTCTTTACTTAGTATCGAGATTTTGAGAAAGTATGAGTATTGACAAATTTGGACGGAGTGTCTACAGAAGAAGAGAAAAAATAATTCTTCGAGAAGATTTCCCACGCGATAGTGATAAAAACTATCTTATTGGCGACGTAAAATTAAAAGGTGTCAAAGCACCGGATGAGCCGGAGGACGCTGCAAATAAACTATACGTGGATAGAGCTATTAAGGAAATTCAACGATATGCCATCGAAAATGATGATAAAATTAAATCGTCTTTGGAAACGTACACGTCAACACTTGTTGACACGACTAGCAGCAATTTTGAAACGCGAATTAAACACTATGTTAATGAAACGAATGAACAGACGGTGAAACATGTGCATGAACGTATGCAGCACCAGGAAGCACAATGGGATGCAAAATTACGGAAATATGATGAAGATCGTGCATTATTTGCCATTGCTGAAAAAGTGACTCAAGCAAATGAGTTGAAGAAAGAAATTTATGAAATGACAAACAAGTTCAAAGGTGTTACATTTTTTCATATTGCTTCAACTCCAAAACATGATAATACGAATGTATATAAAATATCCAGTGGACTAAATTACTTTGAAATTCCTATGAATGGTGTAGTAACTGTTACTACAACACCAGCTGATATAATCGTGAAATTAAATGATAAACTATTCAAAAATGGAACGTCTGTTTCCAAACGTGATAAGTTATCGTTTCATATGTCTGGTCGCAAGCAGCAGTTAAATGCAACTATAGAACTTGTGTATAAAATAGTGAATGTAGCATGAATATTCACCATTGCATTGCAAGATGTCAGCTGCTACAGCACCTCGAGACAAACTGAAAAGAAATATCATAAAACATTCTCAAGCTGTAAAACGCAAATTCATAGCCTTGAAGCAGGGACAATTGAGCTCTCAGCATGCACTCGGTGAAGCGTTCCAGCCAATTACCACACCTCTACATATGCTAATAAATGAAATGCAGAATACGAAGAAATATGCAGACGATGGAGGAAAGAAGGTAGATTACATCAAAAAGGATATGAAAGAAGAGGAGGAAGAGGAGGAGGAGGAAGATAATGATGAGAAACACAACCCCATTGTTAGCATGCATATACACAATCTCTCAAAACGAACAAAACATAAAGCATATGATAAGGTATATGGTGTTCAGTTTAGTAATAACAAATTGGTGATTGGAAAAACACCCATTAAATTTGACAAAGATCATGTAATTGTGAACAATATACGATACAAGGGAACCTCTGGTTTATATAATTTACTGTTTCTCAACAACCCACCGGATGGTAGTTATGATGATCAGGACATATATAAATACAAAGATATTTTAATTTCCACTAACGCACATCGTGTTGATTATGATCCGAAACAGAAGCTAAGGAGAGCAAATACCAAGAAGTATTACGATATTATTGTTCCATTGTTTCAGAAGCGTGGTGGAAGTTGGAAAGTTTCTCTGCCAAATCATAAAATAGAATATAAGCATTGGGATGATCCGAATGAATTAGTTGAACGCCTTGACCTTCTCATGTCATCACGCTACGCTGGAAATACCGGTGTGGATAACGAAATCTATGCTATAGAAGAGGAATTGCGTGAAGGTGGATACATAGAATGAGCAAACAGGGGATTGCACAAGAACTTCATAAACCAGCTCGGAAAAATTTTCAAAGACGTCATGTCATCACTAAAGGTTTATTTGACCTTTTTCAAAGCGATCTCATTGAACTCATTCCCTATGCTAAGCAAAATAAAGGATTTAAATATATACTGGTAGTAATAGATGTGTATTCCAAATATGTTTGGGCGTAAGAACTTAAAAATAAAACCGGTAAAGAAGTGACAACTGCCATGCACTCATTGCTAAGCGGAATGGCAAAGGCTCCGAAAAATTTGCAAACAGACTGGGGAAAAGAGTACTACAATAAACATTTTAAATTGCTAATGGAAAATTACAACATCAATCACTACTCGGTGTTTTCTACAACAAAAGCATGTATCGCCGAGAGATTCATCAGGACACTCAAGTCACACATGTTTCGAGAGTTTACGGCGCGTGGATCCTACAGATGGTTGGAGCTATTGCCACAGCTGATTGAGAAGTACAATGCCACCGTACATTCAACTACAAAGATGAGACCCATGGATGTTACTAACAATCAACTCCTTCATACAGTGTACGAGCAACAACCAGTGCGACGAGGAAGACAAAAGTTTCGAGTGGGTGATTTAGTGAGAATATCAAAGTACAAGAAGCTGTTTACCAAGGGCTACCTACCATCGTGGAGTACTGAAATATTTGAAGTGAAAAAAGTGCAACAGACTCAGCCAACGACTTACATACTTCATGATCTAGAAGGTGCACCCATTTTAGGAGCGTTCTACACCGAGGAACTTCAAAAGACAAACTTTCCAGATGTTTATTTGGTTGAAAAAATTTTGAGGAGGAAGGCTGGGAAGGTGTATGTGAAGTGGTATGGGTTTCCTAACTCAAAGAACAGTTGGATTGATGAGGGTGATGTATTGAAATAAAAACAAGTTTCTGCACAAGCACTGTAAATTTATTATGAGTTAATAAAACGTATATAAAATACAATATTCTTATTATTTAAACACACTCTTGCACACGTCTTCTTTTACATGGAGGTTCATCATATCCATGTGGTAGTGTATTAACACCATCTTGTAATATTACTCTTTTGTCGTCAAAAGAATTTAAAGTCACTTTATTTACACACATTGTAAACACATTATGAAAATATGATCTAATAGAATTGTTTCTTGAGTAAGTAGGAATACCGGATTCACGACATGATGCATAATCTGCAAACGTGATTTCATTCATAATTACACTTTTCTTAATACCCTTCAGTTTTTTTATTTCAAAATCGGAACACTTCAGGGCGTACACTTTAGCCTTCAAACCTACAAACTCATCAATATGTGAATTTGGAATTTCATCCTTGAACTTCCCAAGCACACCTTTATTTTGTAGTGAATATAAAATATGATTTGGTGAATACACACTAGTATCCAAATGATCCCGTACATTTTGCAGATCGTGGTACAAATCATCTGTTTGAGCAAGATATATAAAACTGTCTGTGTCCATGTAACACAACTTAAATTTGTCACCAAACTGTTCTTTCATAATGCGATGGTGAAAATTGTACATGTGCACTTTTGAAAGTTCTAAAATACACATACCTACATACAATGCTTTATCAAACAAAATTTGAGTTTGTCTTAAATGAATACCCACCAGATTTTCAGCATAAATTACTCGGTCGAGAAAGTATGGTTTGGAAATGAGTTTTTTCAGTTTCTCATCATTTGAAACTAATCTGAAATGTGTTCTTTTTCGAACATTTTCCATTGTCTTTCCAAATACCGCATTATTCATAAGCTTGAAAAAATCTTTTTCAAAATCATTGTTTGCATTTCTACGCATTTCAGTATTCAAATCAATGTATTGTTTTAACCAATGTGATTGCTTGAATTTTATAACACGATGTATTTTCACAATTTGCAAGCCATGATCCACTGCCTGTTGCAAAAGTTTGTAGTGTGCCACATAGTTTTGTTTGGAATGCAGTGTTGTCAACAATTTTTTATGCTTTCCACCAGGTGGTTTTGCAAATTCCGCACAAAATGGTAACTCTTTATGTTTTTCAAACAGATGATTTGGATACTCTATATCCACCTCTAGAACATAACCTATTTCACTATCATCATTTACTGCTTGAAGATCAAAATGATCTATTTCCTCATCTGTTAGCCATGCAAATCCCCCGTATGGTAATTTTTGAGACAGGGCGAATCCATACAAATTATTCGCATCCACGTAGTAAATTGCAGAAGGGGGTTTAGAATCATCGAAATTGTCGCTTTTAGGATCGTTCGCAACTGCATGACGAGTCACACATTGACAAATTCCACCACGTATTCCTTGTTCGAAAAGTAATAGCATAGTCATATCCTTAATCAATTGCAATTCAACACCCGTTAATTTCAACATTGCTGAATAGGCAAGTCCTGGCACTGTATAGTAATACACACAATCTAAATCATATGCTTTGAGACACATTTCGCGAAAATTTTCAAACACATCCGTTAAGATGAGGGTGTCGGATTTTAAGTATAAATCTGAATACTCCCCCAGCGTCTGAATATTGAATGTCTCCCAAACAGATTTTGCATGATTATAGTCCTCTTCAGTGATATGCTCATTAGTTAATTTGCTGAAAAAGTTCTCCTTCGGTGGTAGACAGTTGTCCTCTAGTCTATCTGACGTTGTTAAATAGTCATAGGGAAAAACACCCTTACGACAAACAAGATCAAATTTATCATTGAAGTTTTTTTTCGTTTCCGAAAACTTATCTTTGGGCAAGTTGTCTGCTAATTGTGCTAAACTGGATGGCATAAACCGAAAAGAATCAAGAAACCGCATTTGCATATAACGCTTTCTTCTGTACGTGCAAGGAACATTTTTAACAAAACTGATGTACTTTTCCTGCGTGTTTGGTAAAACTTGAATGAGGTTGTTATCATAACCCAATTCCTTCACAATAAAATGTCCATCATATGATGACAAATTATGCAGTACTATAGGAATAAAGTGCTGATGCTGATACCTCAAATTACACTCATTGTGAGCAGCACCGCGAAATTTCCCCGTCAAATGATCATGATCACGAACTTTATAATTATCACCTATAAAATCACCCTTTTTACAAATGTGACATATATTTGCTTTCAAGTATGCATCATTTTCTTCACTGGTTAGTGGAATCATTTCTTTAATATCCCGAAATAGTATTTGTTCAATTTTTTTCGTCTCCATCACCATGTCTTGTACGAAATGCTTTGCTGCATCACACCCTCTGTACAATTTCATGTCTGTGTACGTATCCTGACTATCCTTAAGGACATAGCTATAACTAAACGGTGTATGTTTCTGATATTGCACCGTATAACTAGAGTCTGGATTCCCTTGACAATTCTCAATGGGCTCTAGCAAACACTCAAAATCTACATAAATCACAAATCTCACCTTCTGTGAAAACTCGGGACGATCAAAAGACAGATAATCTTTATACGGAAATACTGATCTAACAGCACTAAATTGCGAACATACGCTCTCGTGATCTTTCAATCGTTCTGCACATGACCTAACCTCATTATGTCGAAAATATGCAAAACACCGTTTACAAACGGCAATTTGACATCCAACAGCAGCTGTCAGTTGAGGCTTTACAAGTGCACTGAAATTTGTTATGCAACAGTAGTGTGAGATGTTTTCATTACTAATGTATAACAAATCCCTATGATCTGGTAATTCCTTTTCGCACATTCTAAGAGGAAATACATCATCATTCTCATCAAGTGAAAACACATTTATTGAAATATCATTGCGTTTTTCAAATTTTGCAATGTCATTAATTCCCACTGGGAAGTCGATACACCAATCATATTTACATTCCAAATCTGGTCTATTCTCATAGCTAAACGTAAAGTTCTTGTCTCTATCAACGTATTTCGATAGTATACAATACTTAAAACAATAGATATCACTGTTGACAATGTTTACTAGAGATTTTGAATTTTTGTACCTGCGAGGAAGTTCTATGTATGCACTTCCACCCATCAATGGCGTATATTTATTTACACGCAATTCTAACTTATGTAATTTGATATAAAATAAACCCGAACCCTTCATACTACATTCTTCAAACTCTTTCAGTATCTTTTCCTTTTGTTTGTTGATAAATTCCCTGATATCCGAATACTGATATAGCACATCATGTTTACTTTTAAAATTATGAAATATTGTCTCGTTGTGAACACTAGCAAACATACACTCAACAAATATGTTAAATTTTAAAGCAGAGTACTCACTTAAATGTCTCTTTAAAATATCTTGCATTTCGTCAGTTACGCATTCTAAAATATCTTTCAATTCACTCTCGTGATTTGTCAGATTTAGAGCAATATAAGTCTTCAAACGATTTTTGAAAGCTCTATCCGATAACACAAACACAGATCCGGAACATACTTGACTGGATGTTGACGCCACCATTGGGACAGCATCCGTTCCAGAGGTCGGTTGTGCAACCATCCCAGATGTTGATGTTGGGATAGCAAGCACTCCCGAGAAAGGTGACGTAACCATCTCGGATGCAGAGGTAGATGGTGGTATAACATCAACCCGTGCGGTGTTCATCACAGGTGCAGCGATTTCATCTCCATTGACTTTCTCATAAGCCCCTTTGACATCTGTAACCTGATATACAATTAATCATTAATAGTGCCATAAGTATTAAATAAACTTAGTATGTGTTTATATTTACATACTTACCATATTATGGTTTTTCACATGCTGGACCATATATCTTTCAACTTTGCTAACTGTGCCACATAGTTTACACTTGAACCTGATTGTGCTGTGATATTCTTTTTTGTGTCGTGCTAAAATCTCTTTAGATGAATAGTCTTTTGAACAAATATCACATTTGTACCCTATTGCACTATGTTTGTCCTTCACATGTGCTGTTAATCTCCATTTATGTGAAAATGTTCTGCCACAAATGTTGCATTTGTTCTCCATTTTTTCTTCTCTATGCGGTCAATTGCTGAATAATGTCTTCCACATCCGTCATCTCCTTCAATGTTTCACGTTTTCTCTTCTCTCCTCTTTTACTTTTCTGCTGAAAGTAATAATGTAAGTTAGTCACACATACACACTACATTATTTGATGAAAGAATAACAAAAAATACACTCACCGCTTTGTGGTTAGGACATGTTTCAATACAATTCTCCCGCCAAAATCTATTTTTCCTGTTGGCTTTTTTCTCCTCATCAACGACCACTTTCACAATTTCAGGTTTCTGTTAAACAAAACAATAACAAATATAATCATTGTGCATCACAAATACAATTGTACTTCATATAAAAAAGAAATACACTTACTGGTTTATAGTTGGGGCATGTGTCTTCACATCTCTCCCGATAAAATCTTTTTCTTGGCGCTTTCACAACCACATCCACACTTTCTGGTTTCTGCACAAAAACAAAATAAGAAATATAACCATTATGTATATCATATCAGAATTAGTTAAAGAAATAACCACACTGTACTCACCTCTTTGTAAGTGAGGCAGCTAGGATCACACAGTTCTCGCCAGATGCGTAAATGTGACTCACAAGGATCCCTGCACTCAATCAGGTGCTCGCCATTACCTAAGCAGGTATTGCTGTGGTGGGTATCCTCATGTGTTGAAATTGAATTTAAAAAAAGAATTTCCGTATTACCACATGGTAACACTAATGAGTAATCAGTATGTAACTGATTCTCTCCATGTATTATTCTCTTGACCTCCGTATATATTTTGTTAGAGTTGTTTATATAGTACTTGCGAACGATTTGGTGCGGCTCATCCAACCATTCATCTCTCATACCAGTTGGGTATGAATATGTTACCTCAAATGGCACTTTGAAATGTTCTTCTTTTGTTATTAGTGGAATGTTCTTCAAAGCGTTACTGTCCATGACTCCTCATCACGCCCTAATACTTCCGCTTTTATACCAGTGACATGAAGCAAAAAACTCTTTCACAACTGAACTTTCTCCTTCAACCGGCTGGGCTGCGGAAGGTCAGCCGGTGTACGCCGAAAACACGACACGTGTCGAGGTGTTGTTCACCTTGTCTTGTGTCACATGTCGAGGTCAACACGTTACGCTTCCACTTTCACATTTGGTTCAAGGTGAATTACAAACAACGGACCTCAACACATGTCGAGAGGTTTGCCTTGGATCTTATGTAACACACCTTTCACTTTCACATGGAACCAAAACTCCTCCCTCTCACAGCTCCACTCCATTTCAACATTCTCTCCATGCTCATTCGTCAATCGCTTTCCCACACCACTCGCTTGCAAATCCCCATTCACCAATCACAAAACAGCTCCCCTTATCCCTCCTTTGACCACGCCCCCTTTCCCCCTACCCCTCTTTTGACCACACCCCTTTCCCCTCACCCCTCATGTGGTCACGCCCCTTCCCCACCCCTCCTTTGGCCACGCCCCCTCCCAGCCTCCCAGCCTGTCACGTGAGCATCATTTCCTTACTACTCATTTTAAACCATACCTATGACTGGTGTAGCTTGGCAGTCTAGAGAGTCCCAAGTCTCTGAAAATGGTAAAGAAAATGCTGTAGTGCCAACTTAAGTTGTGTTTTCCTCCGCGCGCAGTTGACTTTACTCAAGATTTGACCACCGCGCGTAGTTGATATATTTCGAAAAGTGACCGCGCGCGCAGTTGACCACTTCAGAGCAGGTAAAATTTTGGGTCTGCGCGCAGTCGGGATCCCCCGAAAAATCCCACTTTCGGATAAGTTCTGTATTTATTTTCAGGTTTAGGGACGTAGATTACGTGGAGGAAGATATTACATAGTATCTGGCGAGGACAAGTGATTTTTCTGAAAGGGAAAAACAAGTTCTTGACTACATACTGAAGAAACTAAATTTAGTGAAATGTACTGATGAAATTATATCGCTGTAAGAAATTTTAATGACAATTATGTAGGATTGAAAAAATGGATTATCGAACTATTAGGAAAGGTTTAGCTAAAAACAGTTGTGGTTGAGTGTACTGTAATTTTCCCGGAAAATGTGTTAGACCTTGTAAAATCCAGTATCTTGTCCTGAATTGTCACCTGGTCCCAGCAGAGGAACGTTCTAGGAAACTGTTTGAGAAAAGCAGCAAGAAACCTAAGAGACGAAAAATGGAAACATTATTAGCAAGTACGTTAAAATGGAGTATGTTTTTTTATATTTTATTTTTTTTTCGTAACTATGTTTATCTCTATTTGTTTGAGGAAGAAAAACTAACATGCATTTAACAGTTTGTTTTTTGACCTCCAAGAGTCAAGAATAACAATAATTGAAAGGAGTTGGGCAGTAATTATTCCACTTTTTATTAAACAAACTGACACATCGGTCGTAAGACATTATAAAACTCCACTTTAAAGTTATTTAGGAAATAAAAAAATCACTGAGACGAGGCTCGAAGTGGCGCCCTTCCGAATGACACGCAGATCTTTGAGTCATCTCAGCTACTGAAAGAGACGGAAGAATATTTACTTTTTTCTGTTACTGTGCATATCAGCCAGAAACTCAGAGCTATACTGCTCTTATGACTGAATAATTAAATTATTAACTTTCATTGCACAATTATTTTTTCCATTTATTAATAATTTTTTGCTCAAGTCAGGTCTTTCACTGCAAACCCAGCATTCTCCAATCTTTCCTATTTTCCATCTTTCTCTTAGTCTCCCACAAGATCCATTAGCCTATATCTTAATGTTTTCTATCATCTGATATCTTCTTCTGCCCCAAACTTTTCTCCCGTTTACCATTCCTTCAGTGCAGCCTTCAATAGGCAGTTACTTCTTAACCAGTGACCCAGCCAATTCCTTTTTCTCTCCCTGATCAGTTTCAGCATTATTGTTTCTTCACCCTCTCTTCCTAGCAGAGCTTCATTTCTTATTCTGTCTGTCCATTCTTCTCCATACCCACATTTCAAATATTTCTCTAGTCTGTTTTCTTCACTTCGTCGTAATGTCCATGTTACTCCAGAAAGGACTTCACCACCCTCTTCCGTAGTTCTTTTTCCAGAGGTCCGCAGAAGATTTTTCTTTTTCTATTAACCTCCCTTTGCCTTTGCTGTTAGTTTCCTGGCAGCAGCTCACGTTACTACAGTACTTCATTTTGTACAGTGTAATAGAAATTCTATTGGGATATCTAACTTATTTGTTATAGTCCCTTAAAACCTATGCATACCCTCTTATAATACGAGTATTCCTGTCTCGTCACTTTGTCGCATAAGCATGACTCAACTAGGGTGACCAGATTCACATCGGTAAAAAAAGAGGACACAAAGCTTAAAAAAGGAGGACATTGTTCGAAAAAGAGGACAGAAAATATGTACCGATATTTAGATTTAGGCTTATTATACATGCAGTTTAAATTTCGTCAATATCTATTTTATTACAAAATATTTACAGTATAGATTTAGGCTTATATCATACTACTTAAAAGTATATTAATATCTGTTTTATTACAAAATATTATGGAAAACTTAATAATAATGATTTTGTAGTTAGCTACATATCACAGTCAAGGAAACTATAATTGAATCAATTATTTCGAAAACGTAACATGTGACATTTTCGAGCATGTTACTTGTTCCAACCAGAGTGCTCGTTACTCTTTCCTATAGCATATTGTTGTTAAAAATCATAAAATAAGTCACATATTTCATCTATAGAAATTGACTTTTAGTTTGGTTAATGTAAATGCTACTGAAGTAGTTTGCGCAGAACAGTATATGTTACGTTTTCGAAATATCAGATTTAATTGAGCCGTTGGGAGCAGAAGTGGCGTAAGTCAAAAATGGGTAATGAGGGTTTAAGTAAACATTCTGTAAAATTCAGCGCAAAGCAGCAATTAATAATGAATTTATTTAATAGTCAGTGGAGAGCATGAAAGATATATTAATTGCTACTTTGCGCTGTATTTTACAGAATTTTTACTTTAAACTTCATTACCCAACTTTGACTTACACCACTTCTGCTCTGAACGGCTCAATTATTAAAGACGACAGATAATATCTATTTATATACAGGCCTATATTATACTAGCCTGTAATAAAATATATATTGACAAAATTATATATATATATATATATATATATATATATATATATATATATATATATATATATATATATATTATTACAGCATGAGTCTACTTATTGCAAAACTAAATAATATAAAATGATTTTACAGTTAGCTACATGTATGAAAGCAACGACAATAAGAACTAGGAGCAAAGAGAGTTATGATCGTTGGCAAAGAGTATATTCCGTCGTTGCTGCTGCCACCTACAGGCAAATTACTTGAGAAAGTCGGACTCCGGACAAAGGCCTAAAAAGGAGGACATGCCCGGACAAAAGAGGACGTCTGGTCAACCGTATTGCCGATGGAGTTTTATTGCTAGCGAAACTGGAAAGGCTACTGAAATGCCACTTGAACGAAACGTTTTAGGATATATTTAAAATTTACATTTTATATACACAGATTTTCCCGTTTATATTATCATGTAATAATTGCAGAGGTCCCTCGAACAATGTTGTAAGCGCCACTTTTTCCGAAAGTGATGTTTTGATGGAATAATGTTGTACATCCATATGCCTTTAAAGTGCTGCAGTCTAGTGGGAATATCTGAGCTGGAATTCCATTTGTTTTTCGTCAAAAATTGTGCATCCATGGAATAATGTTGGATGTGCTGGCAAGATGGCTGATGTTCCTGCAACATCATTGCCTCCAGGCATACTTCATAAGTTATACAAAGGTAAAAGAAGACAGGCAAATGATAACGAATGTTAGGATAATAAAAGGAAGACGCTGAAGGGTTGTGGAAAATCATATACAAGCAGGAATAGATTTGTTCGAGATGAGAAATCAACACCTAATTTGGTAAGTGGAATAATGTTGGATATCCCTATTTCACTTGTTTCAATGGCAATTCACCTAGGCATATTTATTTTAAAAAATATATATCATGCGATGTATATTGGCAAATATGTGTAAAATTAGTATTGATATCATTATTTATGAGTTACAGATACTCGTGCGTCATTTTCGAAATACGTTTTACTACCGTAGTTAATCTCCACTGTACTAATGTGAAAAACAGGGATTACAGTAGGCTGCTGATATCGATTGTATTGATTAGTTTAGAATAGGTCTGATTCTTTCAACGAGTCAAAATATCTTATCTTTACCCTGAAACCCTGTTATGTTATGATTTTATGCTCAGGTGTGTAAATGCAAATTAGAAATACTACAATCTCAGACCCTCACACCAGTACAAGTCGAAGGTGCTTTCTTAGCATTCTATAAAACGTCACATGATGAACAAACAGCATTCCTTGCAAACAAATGCATGAAATGAAACCAATACAACGAAGAAGGGTAGAAAAAACAGTGTCCAAGAGGCACTGTACCGTTCTATTGGATTATATTTATTGCTTAGGCAAACCCAAGCAATTCACAGTGTGTTACATAACACAATAGCAGTGTAAAGACCTAAGTCCAGTAGAAGACTCTATTAAACGCTATTTGGAGTTGAAGATCACAAAAATAATTTGGTTCCAAATTTCTCATGATGATCCTATTTCTGTACGCACACGGGTATCACAATGTTCTGCGCCCTGAATGACTTCTTCCATCAAGAAACCAAACAGAGGAAGACCTAGCAAACATTCAAGTAATATGGCATCTTGCCTTCCCACACCTGACCAGCTAAGTCCCCTACCAATCTCATTGGAAAAAAAAAAAGAGCTTGTCTCGATGATGGATTATATTCAATGCTTTCAGAGTAATTTTTAATAATGTCATTCCACACATGTAGAGTAACAGTTAGCGCGTCTGACCGCGAAACCAGGTGGCCCGGGTTCGAATCTCGGTCGGGGCAAGTTACCTGGTTGAGGTTTTTCCGGGGTTTTCCCTCAACCAAATATGAGCAAATGATTGTAAGTATCGGTGCTAGCCACCGGCGTGGCTCAGTCGGTTAAGGCGCTTACCTGCCGGTCTGAAGTTGCGTTCGGGCGCGGATTCGATCCCCGCTTAGGTTGATTACCTGGTTGGGGTTTTTCCGAGGTTTTCCCCAACCTTAAGGTGAATGCCAGGTAATCTATGGCGAATCCTCGGCCTCATCACGCCAAATATCATCTCGCTATCACCAATCTCATCAACGCTAAATAACCTAGTAGTTGATACAGCGTCGTTAAATAACCAACCAAAAAAAAAGTATCGGTGCTGGACCCCGGACTCATTTCACCGGCATTATCACCTTCATTTCATTCAGACGCTAAATAACCTGAGGTGTTGATACAGTGTTGTAAAATAACCCACTAAAAATTTACTAATGTCATGTTCACTACTATATGAAGAGTTCAGAGCCATAGTGGGCCAAGCGCCATTTATTAAAAACGGAGAAAGCAAGGGTTAAAGTTAAGTGAATATCATAGTTTAATGAAGATTGACATATGAGGCACTCAAAAGCAAAGTAATATAAGTGACATTTTTTAAAAAGTGAGGTAAGTAAATATTCTAAATCTTTAACGTCACTTCTGTTCAGAGTAAAAAGTAATATAAGTGCAGTTCCAGTCAGTGCTGTTCCATGTTGGCCTTACACTTGTATTACAATGCATACAGAGTTTTGACTGAGAGGCAAACTAATACAAGTGCGTTGTTTACATAGCGTTGTTACGTTTCTTCTGTGTATGACTAATTCATTTGCCATAATGAAGAGAGGCAATAGACTACATATTCGAAACATCTTCGTGGAAGGCCTGCACACATTGAGCTGGACCAACTATACTATGAACCAATAAGGATAACTTTTGCTAAGTGGAGCAACTTGCAACAGCTAAAGAAATTCATCCCACTCATACACCACTCTTTCTTTGATGACCTGAAGCATTAGGATGGGCCTATAATAAGGACTGTAGGACGTGGAAAAGTGCGTGGAAGAGGAAGTTGAAGGAATATTCGCGGTAGGAGCACTACAGATGCACTTCATGACATAGATGTTTCAGCAGAGAGAGATGTGACTTCATTAGATGAGGCTAGTGACATAATGAACAGCGACTAAGGCTGAATTTCATTTAAAATTTGAAATTTTCTTAGCCCTCTTCTTTCGGAGTACCAAAAACCACATCAACTGTTGCCCTAGAAATTCAACCAATCAGACACTATGTATTAAAAAAGGATCTAAAAATACATTTAAAATTGCAAGCCTCATCCAGATCTCAGATGTTCTTCAAACTGTCAGATAATATCCTATGTAATTTCTACAAAATAAACAAAGAAGAAATACCAGTCTATATCACAGACACACTCATTGCTAAAACTCCAGTTGTAAATGAAATTCCTCCATGAAAATGGATAATTCCACAACATTGTCTACAAATTCCACGAAATCATTTCAAAAATTATCCTCCATACATTCTTAAGTTAGATGCCATGGAACTACTCTGCAGCACATATTATAAGGATTACCTTCAAATTTATACAGATGAATCTCTATCCCTGATGATGGAACATCAGGAACAGGGTATTATATTCCAAAATATCAAGAAAATTACTTCATACCATGTTCAGCCTCCTCCAGTCTTGACACTGAATTGCTAGCTATTGATGCTGCTCTTTAGTGTGTTACTCAAATTTCTGAAAGATCTATTTGAATACTTACCGACTCCAAAGGGACTATATTTAATATAATTAAATATGTACCACACCTATACGCACATAGAATTATTCCAATTCAGAAACAACTAAGTGAACTAAAAAAATTCCAAAAGAAAATAAAATTTCAATGGATACCTAGTCATTGTGGTCTACCTGGAAACGAGAAAGTCGATAACGTTGCGGAACAGGCAACATATTTGCAACCAAGACCTCTTTAAGTGATATCTATATCGAATACCTTTACTTCAGTAAAGTTTCATTTTATAAACTTATGGATCAACAATTGGCTCTCTTCTGACAAAGGAAAAATTTTACAGTCCGTTAAAAAGAAACCGAATGACCTGGAAATTTACAAAAACTTGCCCAGACATGTTCAAACATTTTTAACAAGAGTCAGAACAGATCACATTGTCACATAATTGTACCTACACCGATTTCACCTTTCTGATACTCCTACTTGTATATGGTGTAATAATCATGATGAAGATCTGGAAAACATTCTTCTATACTCTCCATCCATAAACCACAAAAGAAGTAAATTAAAATCAGTAGTATCAGTTGCAGGAGACACATTTCTGCAGTATATATTGACTACACCCCAACTCTGGCTACTAGCAACAGGCGTCTATAATGAACACCGATCAAAATACCCCTAATTTACTATGAAAAATAACTGAAAATACTACAGTGGACTATAGTTGACTTTATGTTGTCTGCAAATAACTGGATACATTAAGAAGATTGATTGATTATTTCGGTTATACAGACACATTTTTTGTTATAATATGATAATAAGAAAGCTCAAGTGTTGTTAAGACAGAAATGTTTCAATGTTGTAAGCATTGCCCTTTTTCTTGTTTTAAATAATATAAAAATACGGTACTGAAAACCCTTGCACTTATATTACTTTTCCATAAAAATATTTTCGTGGCAAAATAATACAAGTGACTTTAGGACCCTATTTTACCTAAACTGTTTTAGAATAGATAATTTCTATTTAGAAGTTAAAAAATATAGGTACCAACATATACAACTGCAAATTTACAGCAACATAGTCCTGTAACAGATGTTTTAATTTCCGTTTCAACTTGAAAGTCACTTATCTCAAAACTTACTAAATGTCACTTGTATCACTTTGCTTCTGAATGCCTCATATAATTTAGTTTTAATGTGTATACTTTATATTACTTGCTATATGTTTCCATTGAATTATGGTAATAACCAGACATCGGATTCTAGGGCAAATGCCTATTTTGTTTCTTTAGGAGAAAAGTAAAAATGATTATTAATATTTGTGTTTCATGGAAATTGAACGGTATTCAAAGAGTTTTATAGTGCCCTAAAATGCCCTAAAACGGTTATTAGAGCCTAATTTGTTAATATTCGCCTAAAAATGCCTAACTCACTGTAAAGTTTCGCATTTTACTCTTACTTTTTATAATTTATACATGCATTCACTGCGAAATTTAAGGCATTTAAAAAGTGGAAAGTTTGCTTCACTCCGGCCATGAAACCATTGATAAAGGAAACAAAATGTTTTGAATCTCACGACACTCGCAATAGATTTCACCGATTTTAACATGTTTGGAGGCATAAATGCCGACAAAGAACCAACCTTAGTTTTGAAGCAGGCAACAATCACAACATGTGCTGCTACCGATTCAGAGATATACTATACTATAAAAATGACTGTTTTCGGTCTGAAACCTATTAGCTGTACTGCCCTTCAGAGTGTCATAAAATCACAATTTTTGGAGAAAGAGTGTTTTTGAAATATGTATGAAAAGTCGTAAAACTGCGAATTAGTAGGGTAAACCGTTACAAAATATTTAAAAGAATGGCCCTCCTAGTGTTAACACTACCAGGAAATGCAACAATAAGTGGAACTTTGTATTTTTGTCCAATTGAATCTCAATAACAACGGTTCATTTGAATGCTCGTTAACAGTTGCTCTTTCCCTCACCTTATTTGTGTTGAGAAGTTTTGAGCGGTAGGACGTTTTCCTGTGAAGTTTAACGCGATAATGCCGAAAAATATAAGTGCAAAATCTACATTGATCCGGCAATGGCTAACAGAATATTCAGAATTCACTTATGATGGAAAAATAATATTCTGCAAGATTTGTAGCAAACAGGTATGTAACAATAGTTGAAATATATAAATTCTATTAATTTTAATGAGTAGGCCTATAATATTTATACATTGACAGAGCTATCCTGAGGTATAATTCTTTTTAAGACCACTACACTTTAACCTTTTAAATTCCGATAGTTAAAGTATTTGCAGGTCATTAAAATTTTGATTGTTCGAACCCACTAACTTTGTGATAGAAATACGGCAATACAACAATTAGGATTTTATTTTAATTCAGTATACTTTACATTTTTAGATTTCGCAAGAAAAGAAGTGCCACCTAAAGCAGCATGTGCAAGGAGCGGCTCATAAGGCTAAAGCTCAGCAGAAAAATCAACTGCAACAAACTTTACTAACACAGCCCACTTCATCCAATCTCAGCAGCAATTTCTATGCTGATTTAATCAGAGCGTTTGTTGCTGCTAACATTCCCTGGAATGCAATTGAAAATCCGGTTTTAAGACAGTTTTTACAAAAATATTGCAAACAAAATATCCCATCTGAGTCGACCCTAAGAAAAAATTACTTAGACAGAATATACAATGAAACTTTAGCTTCCATTCGGGAGGATATAGGTGATTCTTACATATGGGTCTCTGTGGATGAAACCTCAGATCTTATGAATAGGTATATAGCAAATATGGTAGTAGGAAAACTTAGTCCTGATGGACCTTCGATTCCACACCTCGTATGTGTTAAGGAACTTTCGAAAGTGAATAGCCAAGCCATTGCTTATTTTGTAAATAAAGGCCTACAGTCTTTATACTCAGGTAATATAGACGATTCTAAAGTTCTGTTGTTTTGTACTGAAGCTGCCTCATACATGGTTGCTGCAGCTCCACTTCTTAAAACATTTTATCCTAACCTCACGCATGTAACCTGTCTAGCACATGGCCTTCAGAGGGTTTCTGAAACAATCCGGAATGAATTTCCTCTTGTCAGTTCGTTTATTTCTAACACAAAAAAATGTTTTTGTAAAGCCCCATCCAGGATTTCAATATTCAGAGAGAACTTTCCAGATATCCCACTCCCACCTCAGCCGGTTGTTACACGATGGGGAACCTGGATTCAGTCAGTGGTTTATTATTCTAAGTATTTTAAAGAAGTGGTCACAGTTATTGATAAATTACCTGAAACTGATAGTGCAGCGTGTGTGAAAGCAGTGAAAGATTGTCTGAATGACTCACGAGTGAAAAACGATATTGCCTACATAACATCAAACTTTTCTTTCATACCTGCAAGCATTGAACAATTAGAACGTGAAAAACAATCTCTTTGTAGCCAAATAGCAATAGTAAAGGAAGCTCAAGTGAACATGCATTCTGCTTTGGGCGAAACTGGGAAAAAAGTTAAAAATAAGTGGGACAACGTATTAAATAAGAATGTAGGATTTTCATTGTTGGAAAAAGTATCAAGAGTGATATCGGGGGAAAGTGTAAATGTTCCAGTAAGTATTGATGTTTCTATTGTACCTAATTTAAAATTTGCGCCTCTCACATCAGTTTCGGTTGAAAGAAGTTTTTCTGCTTTCAAAATGATTCTCAGTGACAAAAGGCAAAGGTTAACTGTGGAGAATTTAGAAAAAATTCTGGTGGTGTACTGTGCAGATAATTATAATAAAGTCTGAGCATGGAACTGAATTTCAATAACTTAAAATGAGTAATCTTGATATCAATAATCATTATTTCATTAGTTTCAATATATTAAATTTGTGCAGCTCTGTTTATAAATATAATATAGTATTCTTTTTTAATGTTTAAACATACTTTTTTGTGCGTATTTTAGTGTATAACTAAAAATTTCAGTGAAAGAAATAAGTATGATACCTTGATGTGCCTAAAATGCCTATTTTCATTAAAATAGAGCCTAATTTTACAAATTTTGAGCTTATTTTAGGCGCCTAAAACTGCAATTTTTAGTGCCTAAAAATCCGATGTCTAGAAATAACTTAATTTTAACCCTTGTTTTCTACGGTTTTAGTAAATGGCGCTTGGCCCACTATGGTTCTGAACTCTTCATATTTCAACTAACATTTTGTTTTACGTGACTTACACGAGTACTTTAAGTATATGAAAATACGCATTTTTATAGGACTAGCTATATTCCCAGTGGAAGCCACTTTTTATTTCAACAGCAATTATTCATTTTCTGTGAATGACAATGAGGTAATATTATGGTATACTAATATTTTGCATGTTTCTAAGTAATAATGTCATTATTCAAGTCCATTTACAACTTGTACTCCAGTGTAATGACATGTGTGCATGAATATACAACATTATTCCATTATATGCATGTTAAAATCTATTTATTTCTTTACATTATGTTCATTTTCGAGACATTACAATGTGTGTGTGTGTTCTACAATCCATTGCGGTTATGATGGCCAAGAATTTTCATTTTAATTTTTTTTAATGTAATGATGTGACAGTTTTCTCGATTTCCAAACACTTTGCTAAGTGGCGCTTACAACATTATTCGAGGGACCTCTTCAAGTGGAAAGAAAATTTTCTTTACAGTACTTCTCCGTATGCCAATTTTCAAGGGAGGTTTCGATATGATGATGTGTTCCGTTCCTTTGTCGGCGCATAAAAGCTGCAGGTGCATTTCTTTTCTCATCACGTGCAATTCGTCTGGATTATGACTCAACACTTTGCACTAAGAATGTGATTTCCTGGTTAGGGAGTCAACATGATGTGAGACAACACAGCAAGAACTTGAGTGAAGAGCTTTTTTTTTTGGATGGGAGATACATAAATCTCCCAGCGGAAATCGAGCCCAGATTATCCATTCGACATTGACTGAAATAACTTTGTTAGATAATGAAGTGCAATTGAAGGATTCAGAACCATAGTGGGCCAAGCGCCATTTACTAAAACCGTAGGAAACAAGGGTTAAAATTAAGTTATTACCATAATTCAATGGAAACATATAACAAGTAATATAAAGTATATACATTAAAACTAAATTATATATCAGTCTTCATTAAACTATGGTATTCACTTAACTTTAAGCCTTGCTTACTCCGTTTTTAATAAATGGCGCTTGGCCCACTATGGCTCTAAACCCTTCAATTAATATTAAGCTTTGAAGTGATGTTACTGAAATAACATTTAATTTTCTGTTCGAGTAACAGCTATAATACTAATGCCCAATACGAATTGAGTAATGTGTTACTAGCCGAACAACCTCACGACCTAGATAATGACGAACCTCTTTACATGAAACGAAGTACGGTTTATTTTCAACAGGAAGGAATAGGTACAGGCCTACTTGTGCACTGACACAATTCATTAGGAGATTCGCTTTAACTAGATGTAACAAAATTAAATCGTAAATTCAAACTCCCTGTCCACAGTATTATAACACCAATCAGTTCTATACGCTTCATTTTTAACAATGCTAATTTCACAATTAACATTACGTACCAAACGCTCTCACCACTGAGCTACGCCGAAGTCCAATTCACAGCACCGGATCGAACTCCCCTCCTCCAGTATTTTTCCCTTTGTGGCCTGACTCCAAGTTGGGCATGTATGTTGACATTTTATTAAGTGAATTGCCATTATACAAGAAGCGCACTCAGTTGAGTGACTTGGAGCCCGGGATTCCACAGTTATTCGCACAGTAATCTGTACAGAAACATGCACTGTTGCTAGAAGAATTATTATTATTTTGGTTGTACAGAAAATATCTGTTATAGTAACAATTAATATTAATTAATGAACTTAGTCTGCAGCATTTGCTGCACAAGTCACTAGTATATATATAATTTGAATTGGTAATGGAAATTACGGGAAAACCGCTGAACGAATTTTAATGAATGGCCCTTCATTTTGAAGCTTGAATCCCGAAGATATGCAGAATAATAGTAGTTTTTAGTGACATGTCAATTTTCCTACATCATTTTCCTATTTTAAAAAATCCATTTGGCGTCAGTTTTGAGAAATAATAGCTTTTTAGAATAAAAATTCTATGACATCATAATGCCAATATGTCGATCTTCATTTGTGTAATTTTTTATAACGTTTCTTGGTTATTAAAAGCTTCAAGACTTGCAGGTCTGATTATCTGGTGTATAATTTTCTAAGTGCAGCTGTGTATTGGATATTAAAAACTACAAAACTTAAGAATGTTCGATGACATTATTACCGTTAAGAATGAAATATTATTATAGTTAATGAAATTATGTGAATATTTGTCACTAATTATACACATTAATGCTACGTTGATGATATGAAAATGAAACCTTTTGGGGTTATATAAGTAGATGTAGAGAAAGATTATCTTAAATTAGAACTTCATTTCTACTGAGTAACGACTATATATATGTATATGTATATAAATACTGTGTGTGTTTTTTATTGAAAACTATAAAAACTTACGTAAGGTAACTATTGTTATTAAAAATGAAATATTGTAAATTTTATACTAAGCAACAATGTAACTTTTATTATTTCAACAATTACTCTTCACTCTCTACAATTTAATTCTGCTCCCGTCAACAATGGGATTTGCTCTCCACATAGTAACACAGTATTCGTTATTGCACTCCACAGACGACAATGACAATTTACTTGGATTATTGAGAACAACAATGAACTGTTAATTTTTACTAATGTTCACAAAGCATTATTTACAAATCAGAACGTCAGTTCTCAGTTCACAGTTCTTCTAGCTCAGTCACTCAAATTCACAGTATCTCGAACCACAGACCTTCAGAGACAGTCCACTGTACTCGAACTCAGGTCCCTCCAACTGCGGTCCACTGCACTCGAACTCAGGTCCCTCCAACTGCGGTCCACTGCACTCGAACTCAGGTCCCTCCAACTGCGGTCCACTGCACTCGAACTCAGGCCTTCGGATGCTCACACAATTGCGGACATACACTCAAGTCGAACTCCGGTACACAAGACTGGCTGGCTTGCTGTCCACTGACTGTAACGACACTGGCTTACTGTCTGACTGACGTTCACTTGCGTCTTCTCTTTTATAACCAAATCATTATTCTGGAGAGTTCGCGATCTCGAATAATCTCGATATCTCCCGTCTCTGCCGCGATCGCTCTCTCTCCTCTCTCCTCCTTAGCACATGCCCCAGGAAGCAGATGCGCGCGCAACCCGCCCAAAACACGGCCGACTTAGCCCTTCCTCCGTTGGTCGTGAGATCGAATCTCGCGTGACCGACACAATATTTTTATAGTTATTAATCAAGTGGTTTGAGTTTTTTTCATATATTTCATGCTTCCTACTTTATCTGCGTCATTAAACTACGTACATCACAATTAATTTCATATTCCTTTGGTTTAATCGATTATATTTGTGATCGCTGCCAAGCATGTCATTTTTTTTTGTGGGGAGAATAGCAGGCCATTTCACTTCTTGCTACCGTGATGAGTTAGTTTATTTCCCGCAACCAGCAACGAATGAAACACTGAAATTGCTACATACATGTAGTACATAGGCGTTACTCAGTAAATTAAAGAAATGAAGATCTAATTTAAGATATTTCCTACGTCCAGGCCTACTATATAATCCCAAAAGGTTTCACTTTCATATTATCAATAAAGCATCAATTTATATAATTAGTGACAAATGATTAAATAATTGCATTAACTATAATAATATTTCATTTTTTATCGTAAAATTTGTCATCAACATTCTTAAGTTTTGTAGTTTTCAATATCCAATACACAGCTGTACTCAGAAAATTACACACGAAACAGAACTGTACTTTTTTTATAGTAAGTCTTGGAGTTTTTAAAAAACAATATAGAAGAAAAATTATACAAATGAAGATCGACATATTGGCATTATGATGTCAGAGAATCTGAGTTCGTGGCTATTTCTCGTTAGCCATGATCTGTGTTAGAAATTTCAGCAATTCTGCAGGTCATGGCCTTCTTGTGTTATTGTTTATTGTAGCGTGTGTGTGTTTGTTTTATTCTGTAAAGCCATTATTTGTAAAAGAAAAATTACGTCAGATCAATTTTCGAAAATAGGAAAATTGACATTTCACTGAAAACTACTATTTTTTCCACTCATCCTTGGATGCCAAGCCTCAAAATGAGGAGTTATTCATCAAAATCCTTTCAGCCGTTTTCTCGTAATTTGCATTATGAGTTCATATAGATAGATAGATAGATAGATAGATAGATAGATAGATAGATAGATAGATAGATAGATAGATAGATAGATAGGTAGGTAGGTAGGTAGGTAGGTAGGTAGGTAGGTAGGTAGGTAGGTAGGTAGGTAGGTAGGTAGGTAGGCAGGCAGGCAGGCAGGCAGGCAGGCAGGCAGGCAGGCAGGCAGGCAGGCAGGCAGGCAGGCAGGCAGGCAGGCAGGCAGACAGACAGACAGACAGACAGACAGACAGATAGATAGATAGATAGATAGATAGATAGATAGATAGATAGATAGATAGATAGATAGATAGATAGATAGATAGATAGAATACTAAAACTAACAAAATATTGAAAGCTGCTGTCAGTAGTTATTAGAAGATTCAGGGACTAATGTTTCATATACTTGTAGGTAACATTGTTTTGTACTTTTGTGAATAGCCTACCAGACTTGCAGAACTGTAGCTCCTCAGCGACTGCTTTACTCCCCTTTCTTACCCCACCCACCTTTTCTACCAGTGCGGTCATGACGTTCTAGTTACGCTCGGCTGCATCAACATTCATTCTCGCGGCGGCAGGTATACAATACGCTATCAAGAATTACAAATGAACAGATAATAAAATCCTTAGGAACATACCTTTAGAAAGTAAGAGAAAAATGAATAGGGAAATAAATAAATTAAAATACATGTAAAATAAATTTTAAAATGTATGTGTGCATATAATGTAAGAAGGTCTACCTATGTATATATCGTCCTATTACTAGTAAAGCCGATTAAATCCAGTTTTTGTGTAAGATAAGATAAGTATAGTCTCCGACTTGTCTTTTCGTGCTCTGTATTCTATTAAAATGAAGTAAGTCCGAAATGCTGTATGCAGGCAACAATCCAATCACTTTATTTGAAGAATTTATTATGTTTTTCGTCTATTAATAAAGTTTTAATTCCTGTTTTTACAAAACTTGTATTACTGGTCTTAACTGGTTTTACCAGTAATAGGACGATAAATAAATTGTATGTTGATAAGTGAGTGAAAGCTATATGACCGGATGTCAATGCTGTCATTCAACATTGTAACGCACTCCAGCCAAATAAATAAATAAATAAATAAATAAATAAGCACATGCATGCATACATACATACATACATACATACATACATACATAATACGCGTACTGCAGCTTAAAGAGAACTGGAACATGGCAAAATCTAAACCCGTGAAGAAATACTACTTCCAAAGGAAATGGAAATATGATTATTTTGTTGTTGAAGACGAAAGAATTGCTTGTTTACTGCAGGCGCGGTTTTTCGGATGAAGCTCGTGAAGCGGCACTTCACCTATTTACTAAGCGCAACTTCACTTATTTACAAGTATTTTAATATTTTATTTTATTTCACTTCATTTTTGTCTTTTACGTTCTGCGTTGTGATATGTTCTGCACTTAGGTATTCTGCATTATGGAACACTAGTCTCATTGTCACTACTGGTTGGCGCAGAGTGGGTAAGGGTGACAATTGCAGCTATATCCCTCTTTCAGAGGTAGAGCTTCTCAATTTGCGGATTTATTTACGGGTAACCATGGCAACGAACCCTTGTAAGATTTCTACAGAGCTTGTTTGCGAGGGTACTTGAATCGCTGACGAAACATTTCTCTTGTAGCTGCAAACACTCTTATAGCCTCCTGGCTTGGTTCTTTTGAAAATAAGGAAAATAACAGCACGCGAATACAATAAGATAAAATTCCTTGTCTTTCACGGTGTTCACACTTCTTTGTACCTGTTAATTTCAGTTTGTGAGACGTGTGAATAGAGTGATTGTGTTTTGTCTTGTTGCTAAAACGATATATTAGAAGATTTAGTTAACTAAGCAGTTATTTATTTTTAGTGATAGTTTTATAATTATTTTTAAATATGGTGACTCAAATATTTTTATTAACTACGAGGAATGTATCCTATAAACGATACAGTGTGTACCGTATTACAGACACCATTTTCGCGATGGACTGAAGGTGATGAAAGAGATGTATTGTTATCGGAGAAACCACCGGCATGGCTCAGTCGGTTAAGGCGCTTGCCTGCCGGTCTGAAGTTGCGCTCGGGCGCGAGTTCGATCCCCGCTTGGGGTGATTACCTAGTTGGGTTTTTGTTGAGGTTTTCCCCAACTGTAAGGTGAATGTCAGGTAATCTGTGGCGAATCCTCGGCCTCATCTCGCCAAATACCATCTCGCTATTACCAATCTCATCGACGCTAAATAACCTCGTAGTTGATACAGCATCGTTAAATAACTGACTAAAATAAAAAAAATTGTTAGCGGGGAAACCAACACTAGTTATTAACATATCGACAAGAAAGTTGAAAAGGAAAGGTGTAAGATCTTACACCAAACATTTAAAAGTGCGTGGTACGGTGAATATCAGTGGCTGTGCGGTAGCTCTTATTTGAAAAAACTGTTTTGTTGGCCCTGTTTGCTAGTTGGAATAAAAAAATCGGCATGGAACTCGGATGGATTTTGTGAAAACAGATGAACTTTTTGTCAGTTCTTTTGAAAAGGCTAAAGAAAGGGGTGAATTTTCAGGGCGGAAATATGTTAAGCTGTCAGAAGGTGAACTTTTTCAGAAGTACACACAATTATTTTTGAAATACGTGACGTCATTTTTATGCAAGTTAACACTAGATATCAAGACATTGAACAGCTTCAGTTTTGCTCTTTTGCCAATACTTCAAAATTTCTTCAGTATTCAAATATTTTTCCTTCTAATGCTCTTGCCACTCTACAAAAGACTTTCCCAAATTTGTTCAAAGTAAGTCGTTTGAAAACAGAACTAGAGCTTCTCTAGAATCGGGAAATACTAAAACGTTCTAAGTCATCCAACCTTGTTTTTTGGAAAACTAAAAAAAAAAAAAAAACTGTTTCTTTACTTTCAGGGTTTGTTTAAAAATATGAAAAAATTACATTTTAATATATGACCTAAACTTGAGCTAAATCATGACCAAAATCACTTTTTTTCTCTTCTATAAACCTAAAAAAAAATTCAAATTAGGTTGTCTGACTTAGAACCTTTTAGTTTACTTTCAGGAACATTAATAAGAAATTGAAAAATTGTTAATGGAATATTTATTTTGTATAAACTTTTTGTGTACGAACAAAAGTGTCAACTAAAACTCACATTTTAACAAAATGTATGAGAAAAAAATAAAATTGGGGTGTGTGACTTAGAACCTTTTAGTTTACTTGAGGGAAAATTAATAAGAAATTGAAAAATTGTTAATGAAATATTTATTTTGTCTAATCTATTTTGTGTACAAACAATAGTGTCAACTAAAACTCACATTTTAACAAAGTATACTGGATAGAAACGTATTTTAGGCCAATTTTTATTATTTTAATCAACTTCTTGCTCCTACGCGCCGCTATCTACATCTCCAGTGGGCAAGTTTAACAACTCTCCATAAAATTCCGTGTACGCTAGAGGTACATATGGCAATAGTAATCTACTGTCTTGTACTTTTTGGGGTTTTATATGTACTTTACCTGTCTCGTATGCTAATCGCACTGGAAAAGATGGTCGAGGGTCACTGTTGTGCAATAGCTTGTACGTGTTTACTAATAACCCATCAATGTGGCTTCTTGTGACTATGATGCCTTTAACAGCTTTGTCACCATCATAAGTACAATGCATTACAGAACTTATACCAAATTGCACTTCGTTTCTTTTTCTGTACCTGTCGCCCTCTTGTTTCCTCGGATACACATGTTTTCTTGTAAAACTCTTGCCACCAGTCTTTAAAATTTTTAATGTCACATATTTCAACTTCTACTACTGTAAACTTTCTAGATAAACTTGAAGTTATAATAATTTTGGTCAACTGTTGTATGTTGTAAAATCTGTCATGTTTTCTCATGGCCCTTTTGACAATTGTGAAATCCCTATCGCAGGGCAAAAAAGAATGTCCTCTGATAGGATAGAATTGTTCAATTTTCTCAAATCTCTCCGAATCTGTGAAGGCCAAAAATACACTATTAAGAGCATGGCTTTTATTCTGACCTCCACAGTTGTCACAGTAAACATGAACTTCTTTTATATCATTTAGGACAGAGCTAAGGTATTCGAAAACGAAAGAACACGCCTCATTAGGGCCTTTTTTTGCGATGCCTTCATTGTAAATGTACAAAGTTGCATGGTTTTTCTTGACATCATGAATGCAGAATGAGTTTACATTTAGCTGTCTCGATAAAAAGTGCCTTGTACAGGGATAACTGGCAATGAAATGTTCTGCATATAATCGAATGCAATGGCAAGAGCATGATGTTGATCTTTAGATTTGTCAGGACATACCTCAGACTGAAGCCGTGAATAAAACTTTTTTGATTGATTAATTCTCCTTATATTTTCTTCATTCATTTTCAATCTCTTACTAACACTGAAATCTTACAAAACAAACTCAGCTGTCACTGGTTCAATTTACCGGGAGAACAGTCTAGCCAATAGAAACGAAAAACTTCCGAGTCAGTCTGGCCAATGGAAACAAAATGGTTCTGTGTCACTGACTCAGAACGTTTCTGTTTTCACTACGCAATACAGAACTCTTATATCACCATACAAAGAAACTTGACTTAGAATATTTTTACATACATAGTTGTATTTACCTTCAAAGAATGACTTCCCGCCATTAAATCAGTTTCGTAAAAATAGTGACTTAGAACGTTTTAGTATTCCCTGATTCCTATGGAGACCATGAGTACCAGAAAATTTCCCTGTTACAAGTACTAAAACTTGTAAGAGAAAACAAAGACGTGTTGAAGAAGCATATAGGCTCTTTTCCCTCATTGTGACATTACCGTCAACAAGCGTTTCAGTGGAGCGAAGTTTTTCTGCACTCAACCGCATAAAGACAAATCTTCGCAATTCAATGGCACAAGGGAGATTAACATCATCGGCGTGCATCTCCATTCACAAGGACTTGCTACATGATCTGATTGAGAAGCAGCCATTTCATGACGATATCAGTGACAAATTCTCCATCCGTAAGTCGACGAATCAACTTAATGTACAGAAAATAGGTAAGTCGTACATTATGTCCCTTAATAAAAGAGCTTCACCAACTTGCGAGCCTCCACTGGTTTACTGTGTCCCATCCAATTTATTTCTACTCGTCATTTCAATATTAAACCACATTTCAACAAAGCCCATATTAAGAATTATGGAATGTACAAACTTTCGGGTAAGTTCATTATTACGAACTGTATATTGATTATTTATTTATATAGGTGTGTTAAATTAAGGACGTCACTCGTGTTTATTTTGAATTGAAATTAATAGTGACTTTCAACTACATACAAAAGAATCTACGCATTAACTCGTGCGTACCGTAGCTGTTCTCATAATTACACAGTTGTAATAATAAAATGCAAGGTTATAGTTGTCAACTTTCTTAACTTGAGAACTTGACTTCTTTCTAAAATAAAAATAAGCAGTAGATCGTGGATTCACCATTATGTAGCAAAGCATGTTGCATATGTGTTTCTTCTGAAAGCAGTTCTTTGTACAAATTAATCACAGACATCTTCTAAATCCAACTTCACAGCATTATCGTTATGTATATTTAAAACTTTGCTGGACATTACTAAATGCAGTAATGTCCTTAGTCTTTTCAAAGCAGGAAAAGATCTTTCGGCAAGGTCTAAGTTAGACGTATATTTTATGGTACAATTTAAGAATAATATTCGACTTCATAAACTCTAATACATCACAACATGTCCTCAATTCTACACACAACATTGCAGCACTGTCAGACATAATTTTCTTTTGTGAACGTAAGTTTGATTTCACAGTCGTAAATGTTATCACTCAAACACACCTGACATCGTCTACTTTTGCAAAAACAAAACTTCCTGCTTTGTCGAAACTTTTATTTTTTTGAAAGCGTTCTTTAAGGAGTACATTTACAAAATCTGTAAGCTCACAGAATTTGCCATCAAAATACTTCTTGAAAAGAGACATCAGTAACTTCACGCTGTGTGTGTTGACGATCGTCTAGGAGGCGAGACACCACACACAATGTCCACGAAAAACCAAATTAGTTCCAACTGATAATTTTCTTACGAGCTGGGCTTCGTAGGCTAAACCCCATTCCTCACTCGAGGAAATCGACATTTGTTCATCGTGGTCCAGGAAGGTATTTCACATTAATGCAAAATGCACAAAATTAATCTGAAAATAAGATCAAATTAATTCCTAAAGTTAGGTGCTCACTTACCGGAAAAAAAAAATCGTTCGCCGTGTTCGGATTTTTATTCTTTGCATTATTTTAAATGGAGCATCGCCCATTTGGTCGTATCGCGTCTGTCCGCATGACCGGATTCCGATCAGAATTCTGGCCAGAGAATTCTAAATGGATTTCCGTACGGCAAATATATCGATTGCAAGGCTTCCAATCGCGGTAATATTGAAGGTATAATGAAATGGATGATGCGAAGCTTATTTTTTTTTAAGTCCAATAGTATGAAGAGCTTTATAATTTATGAAATTAGAATTATAGCAATGTAATATGGAGAAAGAACGTATGGGATGAGATTGTCAAAATACTAACTTAATCAGTTATGTCCTTTATAATTTAGGGTAAACATAGGTAATTCCGTGATAATTTCATGAAAATTAATTTAAAATGCAAATGTGTAAATATATCCTTAATCCGATTTTTTCATCTAATAGACGATAATGTGCAGTACAAATCTGGACACATAAAAGATTGGACACGTTCTTGAACAAGTGCCAAAAACCACTTTTACAACTTAAGCTAAAAGGTTGGTTATTTCGTGATAACGTTGGTAATTTCGTGATATTACATTTATAATTTCGTGAGAGTTAGAAGAATTGTGTAAAAATTCATTAAAGTCAAATGAAATTCTCATTTATTGTTACAAAACTTCAAACATAGCAATTCCGTCTAATATTCATAGCAAGAAAACATATAAATACATATCAACACATAATAAGAACGAAATCAAAGTAAAAATTGAAATTGAAAAGGCATCTTCTTTGCCCTGAAAGGGTGAACACTTTTATTACGGACTTTACTATAGCCTATATTACTAGGGTAACTCCAAAAGTAATGCATAACATTTGTTTAAAAATTATATTTTTATCCTGCAGCTTTGCTATTTTCACAGAATGTAGATACATAATTTAGGAACAAAATTTCACTTTTCCGCATAATCCCCGTCCCTTTCAACTGCCTTACATAACCTAGGAACGAGGGCCTGTAGACCAGCACGGTAAAAGTCTGGACCAACACGTCTGAGCCACTCTTTAGCAGTGTGCACAAGGGAGCCATCTTCTAACCTCGTTCCGCGAAGGGATCCTTCAGTTTACCAAAGAGATGGTAATCGCACAGTTCCAGTTCAGGACTGTAAGGGGAATGTTTCAGTGTTGTCTATCCGAATTTTCTGATCTGGTCTGTGGTCTTGTGACTGACATATGGCTGTGCGTTGTCGTGCAATAGCAGAACACCCTGCTTCTCCCGATGTCTTAGAACACGACTCAGTCGAGCTTGTAGTTCCTTGAGAGTTGCCACATACGCGTCAGAATTAATGGTGGTTCCATGTGGCATGATGTCCACAAGCAAGAGTCCTTCTGAATCGAAAAACACAGTAGCCATAACGTTTCCTGCCGAAGGTGCACTTTTGAATTTCTATTTCTTTGGTGAATTTCCATGATGCCACTCCATTGTCTGCCTCTGTCTCCGGTCCAAAATGGTGGAGCCATGTTTCATCTTCTGTCACAGTTCTTGCAAGTAAGTCATCTAGCACTTATCATTGACACTTAGCATGATAACAAATCAAATAGAAGCTACAATGAACCCATTGCGTTCCCCTTTTCTTTTTTGTTATCACATCTTATCTTCAGATTTCTAAAATTCGTATTGTAATACAATTTTTAAAATAGTATAAAATGTAACGCTTAATACTCAACAAAATTTCGCCTCAAACAGCTAAGATTTCTATCAGTAAAGCTAAGCCTATATGGCGAGTACAGCTGTATCTAAAATTCCAAAAACATTTCCTAAAATTTCATTAAGATACTAGCCGTACCCGTGCGCTACGCTGCACCCGTTAGAAATAAATATTAAGTAATTACATAATTAAAATAGGACATTTGATCCAGGGAACATTCGTGTTTGATAGAAGGATAAATCGTTTAATATGTTACTTAATTTAAATTGCATCCAAATAATTAAAATGGGATCATTTTAGTCCAGAGACACTCATTTGGTGCAATGACAATTCCTTTAACATGTTTCTTAATTTTTATTACATGCAACCATAGTTTAATGAAGATTGACATCATTTAGATTTAATGTGTATATTTTATTTTACTTGTTATAGGTTTCCATTGAATTATGGTAATAACTTAATTTTAACCCTTGTTTTCTACGTATTCAGTAAATGGCGCTTGGCCCACTATGGTACTGAACCCTTCAAATAACTTAAATTATATTATATTATATTATATTATATTATATTATATTATATTATATTATATTATATTATATTATATTATATTATATTATATTATATTATATTATATTATATTATATTATATTATATTATATTATATCAGAATTTACTGTAATAACATTATAGCATTAGGTGTCCATCTAGAGAAACTACACTTTCCAATGGTGAAATAATAATCAATTATACAAATCGGTTAATTTAGCTTCCGATATTACTTCATACAAACACAGAAACATTCTCTGTAGGCTATCTTTCATAGCTTTCGATTGTTGCTGTCCAAGGCCCCTTATAGACGAAGTCATTTGTTTTTTAATTCATTACACGGCCTTAGATGGCAGTTATTTTAATTTTAAAACTCATTTATCTCATTAAATATTAGTCCTTTAAAAATTTTTCAAGGAATAAAACTTATCGCAAATTATTCTTAAAGAAACTTTTTTTATGTAACATTTTTCACAAAAATCAATAATAAGCGCGATATTTCAATTTATTTAAGTCAGTCCCCCTTATAACCCCCCTTTTAAATGTATTTTGAATGCCATATAGCCTAAAATCTAAGTTACAACGAACTTAATTTATATTCCAATTTTCATCGAAATCCGTTCAGCCATTATCGCGTGAAAAGGTAAGAAACATACAGGCAGATAGATAGACAGACAGACATACAAACAAAAATGTCAAAAAAGCGATTTTCGGTTTCAGGGTGGTTAATTATATATGTTAGGACCAATTATTTTTGGAAAATCGAAAATTACCAGAAAAATTTCGTCTACAGATTTATTATTAGTATAGATAATAAATCTTTGTACCAAATATCATATGCTTACCTTTAGTAATAAGCCTGTAATGTAATTAAAAACATCCACAAAGTTTGTACGCCTGAGAAGTCGACGCTAATTGGTCTCTCCAAACATAAAAGCTCACTGAAGCAGCTACAATAGTCACACAAAGCGTAGCTGTATGTTTCTGGAAACTGGACAACATATGCAATCCCTTGGCGGAAATTTGAATCTCGTAACACCATTGGTTAGTTCACGAAAGAGCAAAGAAAAAGTATCACGAAATAACCACTATCACGAAATTACCAATGTTTACCCTATTTATGGTACAAATCTATTCATTTTATTTTCAGGTTCAGCGCAATACAATACAATGAAATATTGCTACCTTGCGGTAAATTGCAACACCATTTGATGATTAGTTCGGAAATGCGAACAAGCGAGCGATACTATAATAAAAATCCGAACGCAACGAACGAATTTTTTCCGGTAAGTGAGCGCCTCCATTAAGGGTTCATTATGAAACAAACGTGTGTGTGCGTGTGCGTGCGCGTGCGCGTGCGTGTGTGTTTTTTAAGCAAACATTGAAATAAACCTGGCACAAAATGGTCTAAAGAGTGGATATTTTGAATTGTAGTGAATTTTCGGGAATTTTTTTAACTTGAGCAATTTTTCCTTATTTAGGTTTCTTTACAAAGTTTCAAAATTTTATAATATCAAAAAATTATATTCGGCAACGCTTTTTTCTTAATCAGTATTAATATTATGGCAAAGTACACGTGACAATGGAGTTTCGTATAAATAATGTCTCTTTACGATGTTAATATGAAACCCTTTAAGTAGTTTAGAAGTAACAAACATAGGCTATTTCACTTTCTTCCTGTGTACAACAAAAGAATTTATCTTCCCGTTCTTCTACAAATATTCGTTTTGTTGCACGCTTTACATTTAATGGTTTGGAAACAGACATGCTGATCGCCGTGTATCCTGGAACTGCCCCTGCAAAAATTATGACGTAAGCTGCCGCTTGCCGCATGAAGTGCCAACCGCTGCTTTACACTGTAGCAATGATTATAGGGATATTTAACATCATTCTGCCACCGGCGTAGCTCAGGCGATTGGCGCGTTTATCGGTCTTGAGCTCCGCTGAGTGTGTGATTCTCGTGGGCTGATTAACTGGTTGGGTTTTTTCCGAGATTTTCCGCAAAAGTAAGGCGAATGTCAGGTAATCTGTGGTGGTTCCTTGGCCTCATCTCGTCACATACCATTTCGCTGTCACCAATTCCATTGACGCCAGATAACCTAGCAGTTAATGCAGCGTCTTTAAATAATCAACTGAAAGAAAACATCGTTACGTTTTAAGGGGAGACTATATACCGAATTTTGTTAAAAAAAAATGAAATTTTGATTTTCATAGTTTTTCGGTAGTGTAATGTGTAAAATGATATTATTATTATTATTATTATTATTATTATTATTATTATTATTATTATTATTATTATTTTATTTCTTCTAATTGTCAGCTTTTAGTCCTATCTTCAGCAAAAATATTCTATTCCGAGTGATATAAGGGGTTGTTGGACAACAACTTCATTGAGGTCAAAATTACATAAATTCTTACTTAACAGATGAATTACTGATTAATATTTGAGTAGTCAATTTGCAAAACTAGCTATTTGCAAGTTAGACGAATTTTGGCAAATGAGGAAAATTGTGTAAAAACTTATCCACAGATGCTAGAGGCATGATTTCTAGTTTAAATAATGGGGAAAAAATATTTAGTCTGTCTTCCTACAGCTCAGAAATATATGATTAATAGGTAATTAGTAATATTGTATATTAATTTGCAAATAGCAGGTTTTGCAGCCGAACAGAGCAGTTAGCAGGATTTGCAACTCTATAGGTAGCCATATTAACGATACATTAGTTTGCAAAACCTGGTATTTGATCAATGTTAACAGTTTATCTGGCAAGACTAATTTGGAAACAAACTGACGGTAGAAGAGAACATTCTTAGTTTCGTTACATACCTAAATATTATTAAACACACATATATTGTACTATAAAAAAGTAAAAAAGGAGAATAGAATACTAATGTTATAGTTTGAAGGTTTCCTTATGTACTACTGTTTGTGAAAAGTGCAACACCCAGAAAGAATGGCCCGAACGACCCCAAACTCGGGAGATGTGTAAAACAGAGTACCAAATGTAGTGTGTTCGTACGAGCCCCGCTTCAACTTGTCCTACAGTGATGGTCACATACGTGTTAAGCGCTACCGTGGTGAACGCAGTCTGAGAGCCTGCATTGTTGAGCGGCATTGCGGACAAGTTCCTAGTGTGATACAATATGCGATCTCGCTTCCTACGTATTCAGGACAATCTGAACTTCAACCGCTACATCAGAGAGGTCTTAGAGTCCGAGATACTGCCCCTCCCTCAGGCAACTCCACATGCCATATTTCTGCAGGACAATGTCCGGTCACATGTGGCGAGGATTGTGCAAGCCTTCTTCGAAGAACGACGGATATCACTGCTTTCCTGGCCTGCACGTTCGCCAGACATTTCGCCCATCGAACATGTCTGGGATATGGTTGGTCGGCAACTTGTTCGTCATGGTCCTCCAGCACACACTCTTGACGCTTTGTGGAGGGAGATTCCCCAGGAACATATCCAGGAACTCTTTGATTTCATACCACGACGCTTAGAAGCTCTGATTGCAGCGCATGGAGGCTTCACTCCATACTGAAATCTCACGGTCACAGATCAGGTACAGTTCTGTAATTCTAATCCTTTGTGTATTGCCATGTATCTAAACTGTGATATCAATTTCATTTCAGTCACATGTTCTTGGTGTTGCAATTTCTACAAACATCAATGTAATATAACACTTTACAAAATGTTCCGTTCTTCCTCATCCATGAGTTCGAAGTCCACTACATCCGTATGTTCATCCTCATTCTCACTCAGGTCTGCAACAGCAAGATCTTGCTGCTGGTTGAACATTTCATTGTAGAAGGTCAGATTTGCATTCCGAAACCAGTCCTACCGAAGTGCAATTTCAGAAGTCTTTCAATGTCCCTGGTGTTTGCTTCTTTAAGGATGACACCCATTGGAATGTAATCCTTTTGGAAATGTTTACCTTTATTGTTTAAAATTTTGGATTAGTCTTTTCACTGGTACCATTCTCTTCATCATCTGTATCTTCTCCCTCAACACTAACAGAGTTATTGAAACAGGATACACCATATCCATCCTCACTTATTTTGGCAAAAGTCGATAAAACTGCAAGATAATCACAGTAACAACTTCAAGACTTCAACACACTTAACATAACAGGTTAGAAGTCCCCGATAAAGCGCGGGCAGAAACTCTCAGCTGATGTCTTAAATGCAGCAGTATATCAATTTAACTATACGAGCAAAAAGTAGCTTTATTATCAGCGTCTAATAATATCTTATTCGTTATTTTAGTATGCTCAATGTAATCCTTATGGAGATCGAAATAGCAGCTTTTGCATCCGTAACTCTCAATATGGCCATGTTGTCTCAGTGACATTTAGCAGGTTTTGCAAAAGTAAACATGGCATTGTGCAGTTAGCAGGTATTGCATCCTTACGCTCTCCACACTTAGTAGGTTTTGCAACCGTATGCAATTTTATTTACTAGATTTAAAGGGTTTAGAGTTGGATTTGTAACCGAATGTATGGCTTATTACGTAGCTAATGACCAACTGAAACCATGGTTAATATTATCTCATTTTTAATTTTTTTGACAGTTAGCTGGTTTTGCATCTGGGCTACTCATTTGTTACTTATAATGAAACTAACATCTGTCCATTCTTATTATTATTATCATTAATTTCTCTAAATAGATTTACAAAACCTCTAATGGCAATTACATAAATATTCTCATTATAGAAATAGAAATATATATATTCTCCCTGTAACATAGTCTTAGTAAGCTTATAATAAATTAAATTTCATCATTTTACTAGCTATATCAAATATTAAATTAATTATAATTCATTGAATTAAATTAGTTCATAAATTAAGTTACTACTTTACCTTATAGATTTATCTAAATTTAAATAAATGTGTAGTGAAGAATATTGCTGGAGAACCTTTTAAGTGTAGGTAAATATTTGTAATTTAAATTTATGTATTGTGTTGATTAAGGCTGGCTGAGTGGAAGAGAAGGCCTTATGGCCTTAACTCTGCCAGCGAAAATAAAACATTATTATTATTATTATCATTATTATTATTATTATTATTATTATTATTATTATTATTATTAATTCTTAATGCAAAAAATGTTATCAATTATATATATATATATATATATATATATATATATATATATATATATTTCCAACTGTTCAGTGAAATTTTAAATTTATTTAGCCGATTATGGCTATACATAAAAGTATGTTATATAGGTCCTATTTTTTCTATATTTGTATCTTTTATTACTTCTGAGAAAAGTACTCCCAAAATTGAGGAATTTAACATTGCAAGATATGGAAACTTTGACACTATTTTTCTGCACTTTCTTATTTTGCGACATTGGTGCACTTTTCTCAGAAAGTATTGTACCCAGAAGGTTGAAATTAATATACAATATCAATGTGATGGCATTTTACACAGTAGATTAAACAAATTAAGATTATTTCTATCTTCAGCAAAAATAAAAAATAATTTGTAGTAATTCTTAACCAAAAAATGTTATCAATAATTTTTTTTTGCCAACCGCTCAGTGGAATTTTTAATTTATTTAACCGGTTGTATACAAGATGTTATGCTATATATGCCCTATTTTTTTCTACATTTGTATCTTTTATAACTTTTGAGAAAAGTGCACCCAAAATTGAGGAATTTAACATTGTAAGATATGGAAGTACAGTCTTCCCTTAAATTGTTTCCGTCTAAATTTATTCGGCACAATATACATGATCAGCGCAATATCAAAATTAGGGAACACTAGTAGTTATTGTTTCGAGACACGTGACAATTATAATACATTAACAGAAGAAAAGGTGAGAGGTTGTCATTGTGCTAATAGAGATAGAAGTTATGAACAGGAAACAAAGGTGGTGGAGCGACTTGAAGGAAGGAACGTGGTTCCGTCGTGGCCACAGATTGAAGGTGTGCAAGGATATGATCTCGCCACATCCGATGAACAGATGACTAGATTAATCCTATGACTTAGGGGCTTGGTTTCTCTTGTTAGCATACAGCAACGAGTGATTTTCTTTACGAAAAAAAAATTGTAACAATAAGATGTTATTTATATTCATTATACATTATTTATTATGCTGTAGGTACCTGTTTCGTAATAAGTAATAATCAGGGACCGGAATTTGGAGCTCTAAATAATAAATTGAGGCATTGTAGCTATATACAGCGCGAGGGGTGAGGAGCACCACCTGCCTACACTGCTGACCTCATTGCGGCAGCGGAACACATTGCTATGTAACTAGGAGTACAATGCACACATAGAAAATTACACATTTCCTATGAAAATTATATATATATATATATGTATATATAATATATTTAGAAGTAATATAACATGTATGGTTCATAAAAGACGTATAACTATGTGCTATTTACACAAACCAATATATCATTATACGAAATTCTGGTTTATTTAACTACGCTCGCAATTGCAGAGGTTTTATCAGCACACTTAAATGCCATCGACCTCAGCCGGGATCGAACCCGCAATCTCGAGCATAGAAGGCCAGCGCTATACCAAGTACGCTACCGAGACCGACTTTAAACGAAATGATCCAGTATAACAAACATAACAATTTACATATTCTGTGATTTTATAATGTACACTCCTCTATCATTTTTCAAATTGAAAACTGTGAAATTTATCCCGTTGGAAGAAAACAAATTTAATATGTATAGGCTGCATTGAAAAACTCCGTTCCATATCTGCGGAAACGGTTGAAGAATGTTTGTATAAGAAATATCACTTAATTTACTCCATCCGTAGTACCATCTCCACACGAGGGTCATACTGAAAGCAATCCATTGCTATAAATCTTAATTTTTATGTTTTAGACCAGCTATGGGGACTATGAGTAAAGTAGGAAGGGAACGTTTCCTACTCACCCCATATTCGTTTAATTGGCAGGCGAGGGGTAACGCAGTTGTTTTGCTAAGTCAAGTGCAGTGGTGGATTCGACACACCTTGCGCATCAGCAATTTCTCCGCTGTTATTTCTTGTTTCAAAATCTTTACAGTCGTTTGTTAATATGAAGTACATGTGTCATACAATAATTATTACAGCCACCTACTGTGATTAGGCAAATTATATATTCTTCAATAATTGTATAACCATTCCTTTATCATGTGCACGAAAAATTCTTGAACTGCCTTGTTATCGGCGTAATATATGTATTGTTTCTTTAAAAAAAATAAAGAGAAAAACAAAGCTCCATTGTCATTTAACTTGAAAACATATTAAACACAATACAATGATCAACATAATCAATTGTTTCTTTGTAAAAACAATAAAGAAAGTAACTAAGCTCCATTGTCATTTAACTTGAAAACATATTAAACACAATACAATGATCAACATAATCAACTGTTGCTTTGTACAAACAATAAAGAAAGTAACTAAGCTCCATTGTCATTTAACTTGAAAACATATTAAACACAATACAGTGATCAACATAATCAACTGTTGCTTTGTACAAACAATAAAGAAAGTAACTAAGCTCCATTGTCATTTAACTTGAAAACATATTAAACACAATACAATGATCAACATAATCAACTGTTGCTTTGTACAAACAATAAAGAAAGTAACTAAGCTCCATTGTCATTTAACTTGAAAACATATTAAACACAATACAGTGATCAACATAATCAATTGTTTCTTTGTAAAAACACTAAAGAAAGTAACTAAGCTCCATTATCATTTAACTTTAAAACATATTAAACAAAATATATGAGATATGAATGAAACAAAATACAACTGTAGGCCTTACTGCTAGTTTTGATTTTTTTTTATGGCCCTCGGAGTTTCTTGTTATTAACTAAAGAGGATATAATTATTTGGCTCTAAAGTAGAACAACTTGACCGTAATACTGAAACTAAATGCATGTCTGTGATCCTAGACATGGAGATACTTTTGCTGATATTCATTTTGAAAAAAAAAAACTGCTCACAACAGTAAGTTGAGCCAAACATAGATACAATACGCATTGCAAATGTGCGCAGATTAAGGAATTGCTCCTCTGGTAGGTATTTAAAGAGATCTAATCCATTTTTTCCTAAACACTTTACTGACGTGCTCGTTTGCATCTCTTTAGTGGCTCTGCTGCTTGGATAACATCAAATACAAATGGATTATTGAACAGGCACATCTCCTTGTCCAATGCAGTTACTTCTGAAAATCTCTTTTGGAAAAAGAACGCATCAAGTAGGCCTAATATGCACTCAAAGTTTTAAATAAGAAAGTTCAGTTCCAGATACTTAATAAAATAATAAGTAACTGAACTCCGAAAATACCATAAACATATCTAGTTTTGTATCTTTTCACAAATATTACGAAAGTAGCTTTTAAAATTGTAAATAAATATGTGTAAGATCACCGAAGTCCGCTTTATGCTTCTGATCAAAGTGGCGTTTAATATTGAAGTGTTTTATATGCGCAATTTTAAACTTGCATATTGTTAAATGTTATGTTCTATTTAACGACGCTCGCAACTGCAGAGGTTATATCAGCCAGTAAATCTACTGACATGAGCCTGTCGCATTTAAGCACACTTAAATGGCATCGACCTGGTCCGGGATCGAACCCACAACCTTGGTCATAGAAGGCCAGCGCTGTACCAACTCGCCAACCAGGCCGACAACTTGCATATTAAGCAGCAGACTTTTCTTTTTGTAAGTAACAAAAAATTCTTTCTGCCATTCTTCCTGAAACTGACGTCCCGACATCCAAGCCATACCCGCCACTGAATTAAACGTGTCTTTACGAAGCACCAGGCGAAGGAGATTGTCGGTGGAGTGAGGTAAGGAGGCCCTTCGGAGCCATTTTTCCCCATGGTTGTTTTAGACAAACCAGGTACATCATCTTAATCTACAGACTCTTCTGTCACTTTTCAACATAGCCTCCATTTCTTTGCACACGTTCTGTAAGTTCGAAAATTTCCTTGTGGTAGAAGTCCGTTCCAGCTTCCTGAAGACATTGATGTAGCGTTGGCCTCGCAGCATTTCCTTTAGAGAATCGAAAAGATGGTAGTCGGAGGGTACCAAGTCGGGACTGTAAGGAGGGTGCGGAAAAGTTTCCCATCCAACTGTCCTGATTTTCTCCATGGTGACACGAGCAATGTGAGACCGCGCGTTAACGTGTTGCAGGATTATCTTCTTTTAAGGTCGTTTCTAGGGCAATGCACGATAGAACTTCAAAAGTGTCTGAATATAGCGGACAGCATTTGTGGTCTCTCCAGGTTCAGAATATTGAACCAGAATGCATTCCAGAACTCATAAACTCTTTCCTTGTTGCGTTCCGTGGAGGCAGTTCGAGGGCGACGCTGCGAAGCTAATCTTGGATTCTCGTGTTCCCATCTCCTAACACTGCTGACGCTCATGTACACATCTCCGTATGCATGCTGAAGTCTGAGGTGAATTTCAGCAGAAGATTTTTTCTATTTAATAAGGAATTCAATGACAGTACGCTGTCGAAACGAATCATCGTTGTCGAACATTCTGCAAACATTGCCTGTGATCACGTGTTAGAAGTTAATGACGTTACAATATGTCAATATGTAGTGTAAAGTCTATAGATTATGATCATATAGTTGTTTTTGTTACATTGTCGAAATTGGAATTATAGTAATGGGTTGCTCATGACTTTCAGTACCGTCAGTTCCTATAACTATGGTCCTGGAACACAACGGTCCATGATATAACCATTCAAAGAACGTTGTAGAAGTAACATAGATCGTTCGTAGATAGCTGCAGTGACTTGACTACAGTACAGCAAAAATATCCATAAACGAGGTACTACGTTATGGAGTACAAAATTTGAATGGACCATAGTTGTGTTCCAGGACCATAGTTATGGGAAATTACGGTACGACCCTCTGTATTACCTGTCGGTTTATCTGCAACCAGACTAGGGAATCCGTATCTATGTAAAGATTAATTTGTGGTCCTAGAGAATAAAATTATCTGTGATTGTTACCATTTGTTATTATGTTATTATTCCTTGTGTGATGATTGTAGACTTGAAATATAATTATGTCAATATATAAGTCGAACATGGAGTAAGCAATAACAGAATAAGGAAACTGTAACCACTATTCTTACGCAACACAACATCAATATTTTTAGAAATTCATTTTCTAGTGCTATTTTGTACTTCATTCAGTTTCTTCACAGTAGTTCTCATTATCTGTAACCTACATACTTGATCAGCTAGTTTTGTTCTTGATTTCTCTAATTTAACAATGGTGTCAGATAGAAACCCAAAATTTGATTGAGCCTCCATTAGGTCTTTTTCAACTGTTAAATCGTGCAATTGCTCATGCGTCATGGCATATTCTAATAGAGCCGCATGATTGAGACCCAGCGAGTGAACTATTTCTGTCACACAGTTGAAGTTCTGAGAGCAGTACTTACAGACATCAAGCCATGATCGAGTGAAAATTGGACATGGAGGTGAAGGTGCACAGGGCCATTCTTTCTTGAACTTCGACATTCGATCAGGAGCTTCAACAAATATTTTTTTATAATATTACCAACTAATTTATCGATTTTAGAGTAATGCTCTCCACTTGTTCTGCGACTCTCACACGCATGTGCTGGGCAAGTTACATGAATTAATTTGGTACTCTCGGTTTTCAAGAATTTTGATGCCTTTACCATGTATGTGGCAGCATCAGCTATGAACAGCAGAATATGTTCGTACTTTATACAATTCGGTCAAAGTATTTTTATGGCCTTGTCAAAAAGTTAACAGATTGCAAAGCAACTTCTTTTATCCGGAACCTCACATTTTAGTAGATACGGTACACCTGGACTTCCTGTTTTCATCGCACCAACCATCACAGTGACTCTAAATAGATTTACAAAACCTCTAATGGCAATTACATTAATATTCTCATTATAGAAATAGAAATATATATATTCTCCCTGTAACATAGTCTAAGTAAGCTTATAATAAATTAAATTTCATCATTTTACTAGCTATCTCAAATATTAAATTAATTATAATTCATTGAATTAAATTAGCTCATAAATTAAGTTACTTTACCTTATAGATTTATCTGAATTTAAATAAATGTGTAGTGAAGAATATTGCTGGAGAACCTTTTAAGTGTAGTGTAAATATTTGTAATTTAAATTTATGTATTGTATTGATTAAGGCTGGTTGAGTGGAAGAGAAGGCCTTATGGCCTTAACTCTGCCAGCGACCAATGGAATCTGTGGTTTCGTCTATGGAGACCCAGATTTTCTCATTTTGATATTCATTTCTAAAGTCTTATGCAGTTGTAGATTTCTTAATACACTTTTCGAAGGTTGACTCAACTTTAATATATGTATATGTATATATATGTGTATATTTTTCTAGAAATAAAAGTAGTCTGGTATTAGTTAAACTGTTGAGCGGATTGTTAGCGGAAATAAATGCGTCACATATTTCTTCATGCAGTGACTGCGTAGTTCCATCACTAGATTCCTATTTATTAGCCTGTTTGTGTTAACATGACGTTTAACATTGAAGCTTCATCGCCTGGTATTTGACAATGACAAAGTTTACAGAATATCATGCCATCTTGAATTGTAAATATGTACTCTAAAATAAATTGTCTCAACACTACCACTTGGTTTAACCTTCGGAATTGTATAATGTACCTGAAGTAAGCTAACTCGCCCAGAGGCAGCAGAGCGCACGATGATGTTTTCTTGAGACAACTGTATCTTGTCCACACCTATGAAGTAACGGTTAGCGCGTCTAACCGTGAAATCAGGTGCCCGGGTTCGAATTCCGGTCGGGGCAAGTTATCTGGTTGAGGTTTTTTCCGGAGTTTTCTCCTCAACCCAATACGAGCAAATGTTGGGTAACTTTCGGTGCTGGACCCCGGACTCATTTCACCGGCATTATCACCTTCATTTCATTCAGACGCTAAATAACCTAAGATGTTGATACAGCGTCGTAAAATAACCCAATAAAATAACTGTCCTCTAGTTGATATATACGTACTGAGGGAAAACCAGTGTGAGTTCATTTCTCGTCTCATTCATTCATTTCATTCATTTATTTTATTCCATAGATCTTACATGAGCAATGAAGCTTTAAGATGTGGAACAAGTCAACATTTTACAATATTACAATTACAATTTTTACAAATTTTTATAGTTTTACAATTTAGTAATTTTCTACAATTTTTACAATTTTGTGCAATTTTTTTTTTTTTTGGCGAGATGTAGTGAGATGAGATGTGGTCCGAGGGTTCGCCAAAATATTACCCGGCATTTGTCTTTTGGTGGGGGAAACCTCGGAAAAACCCAACCAGGTAATCAAATCAAAGGGGGGTAATCAAATCAAAGGGGTTGATGCCAAGGACTCGCCATAGACTTGCTATAGACCATCCGGCTTCAGTCCCACGGCTGGGGAAAACCTCGGAAGAAAGCCCGAACGCAGCTCCGGATCAGCAGCCCAGCGAGTCTGCCGACTGAGCTACATCGATGGCTCTACTAAAAGTATACAATACATAGCCAATCAGATTATTAAATTTACAAACGCAAACGATCATTCATAAGTTGAGCCATATGTATAATACAAAACAAGTTAATTAAATTTAAGGCATAAACAATTCAACCAGTTGTGATATACAGAAATTGATAATACATATCATGCAAACTACTTCAAATTACAAACACAAACAATTTATCAGTAGAGCTATATAGATTACTATTCAATTTAAAGCATATACAATTCATCGGCCAAAACTATACAAATATATATAATACAAAGTAGCATACTTTCATTAAGCTATACAAATTTGTGCAATTAATATCAAGTAGATTAATTCAATTTATAATCATAAACAATTCATCAGTTGAGCTATACATATTACCATTCAATTTACAGTAGGTCTATATACAATTCATCAGTAGAGCTACACAGACTAGTAATCATTTTAAGAACATATACAATTCATCAGCCAAACTATACAAACATATACAATGAAATTAGTTCAATGTACAAACTTATTTTCGTTAAGCTATACAATTCATATGAAGTAGATTAATTCAATTTATAAGCTTAAACAATTCATCAGTTGACCTATACAGTATACTATTCAATTTACAGTACATACAATTCATCAGTTATGCTAAACAAAAAAATACAATACATAGTAAACAGATTAAGTCAATATAAAAACATATTTTAGTTGAGCTATATAAAATTGTACATGTCATTTAAGTAGAATAATTAAATTCACAAGCATAAACAATTCATCAATTGTGTAGAAGGTATGAGTATGTAGAAATGAATAGCGAACTCCTTTTTTAAAACAGCTTAGACTAACGGAGGGTAGATGAAGATCTGATTTATGTCTTGTATTAAAATGATGAATGTCTTGATTAGTACTGAATATATCTTGGTTCTTAATATACAGCATCATTAGGGAAAGAATGTATTCACAAGGTAAAGTCAAGATTTCTAAGTTTCGGAAAATATTTTTACATGAGGTCCTTTTATGCACACCGGCCATTATTCTTATAGCTTTCTTTTGTAAAACAAAAACGTGTTTAGCGTCAGACGAGTTACCCCAGAATATTAATCCATATTTCATTACAGAGTGAAAATATGCAAAGTATGACATTTTAAGTAAGTATATATCACCAATAGTAGATAAGGATCTTAATGCATAACAGGCAGAACTGCACTTACTTATTGCAACAAAAAACGTCAAATAACATCGAGGGAAGATGCCATTGCAATTCATTCCTCTAATCCAGCGGTGGCGAAAATGTAATCGTGCGCCGAGCCACTGTGTAACCTGCAACGTGCATAGCACCTATAGAGGGAGGCGGACACCCGAAGGGGAAGTGAAGCAACTGTCTGACTTATTAACGGATTTTCATTTTCCTTACGTCAAGCATTTAAATATTATTTTATACAGTACAAAGCTACAAACTAATGTTTAGTACGTGTAACGAAGAAAGAAAAGAACAATAAATGAACAATATCACAACCTAAAATTAACTGTCTTCAGAATGTCTCTGCGACGAAGTTTCAAAATCAGGAATTATGTCACTTAATGCCAGTCGTAGTTGATCATGAAGGTATTTGTCTATCAGTCGTGATCTAAATTTGGTTTTTACTATTTTAATTGTTGAAAATAATTTTTCACAAACGTAAGTTGTAGCGAACATGGCTTCAACAGAGCAAGCGAAAGAACGGAACTTCGGATATTTATTTTTTGGCAAAGATTTGAAAGTTCAACATTTGTCAAGTCCTTACATCTAGCTTTCATTTGACATCACATAGTAAATCAGTGAGTTCAAATTGAAGAGCTAACCGCATTATTCGTACATCTGCTGAAAAAGGGTCGACGTACAGAGATGATGATGATGATGATGATGATGATAACAACAACAATAACACATAACCTTTTAATGTTTCATCAGTAATATGTAGTATAATGCCGTTTTATGTTATACAACCGTTTTCCACGTAATACTTGTGAATAAATCATACATTTAATATTCTCATCATATTGACAGCAAAAAAATGCGTCCTCCCATCCTACTTGGAACTTTCGTACATGGTTTCAAGAGAGACATATTATGCCACTCGAAGGCCAGAGGCAAATACAAATGGAACGGAGTTTGACTCCAGTGAGTGAGAGGGTGGGGGCTGGTGAAGGTTAGAAGCAAGCGAAATGCACAGCTATCACCGCGAGCCACAATCTCGCGAGTCACATTCTCGCCACGGCTGCTCTAATCCATAACTAGCTGTCTGTCTCTGTGTTTAATCATATGCTTCAATATGCATGATGCCTCAAAAGGTATATAGGAAAGAAATTATGTCTTTACGAATGTGCTGGAAGTGTGTTTTCCTCCAGATATTCGAAAGAAAAAGTGCAAATGCAATAATAAAATTATAGCTTCCTGAAGTATGCTGTTTTGTATGTTTCTATGATAATTTCCACTCAGAAGCCTGCAATAGTACAGCAGCCAGTACTTCAGGCAGTTGTTAACAATAAGACATTTTTACGCTTCACGAACAGTATTTATTGCGAATTGTTAAGACAATCTTACATGTCGTGAAGTGTGGTATAACGATTCAATAACTTGAAAAGTATTCTCGCTCTGTCTACGTAGCGCATGCACAGAAAATGGTTTGAATGGATTACGGGCGCGTAGCGTGAAAGCCTTTGAAGGGAAGTGCTGACTGTATGTATGCAACTTCAAGACTGGGGTGCGATGCTTGTTGCCGTCATACCGGGTTTCAATGGAATAAGGACCTACATCCACTGTCAAAATAATACAACTTAAATAATTTTTTCAGGCCAAATGGGGGCCTATGGGAAAGAAAGCTGAAACAGGGTATTTTTATTTTCAGTGTACTTTCACCTCAAAAATTCCCTGTTCGATCTGTGACATCGGTCTGACAATGGCGCCTTGTAAGTTATATTAAATCAAGTGAAGATCCATTGATGTTTCAGTAAAATACGTAGACCTAAGTAAAATAAAGTTCATTTTGAGATATATGCATAAAAATGTATTGTAATACGACATATCCAATGTATTACAGTGATAATAGTACTTCCATATACTCTTAATATCTAGACTAATACAGTAGTACAATTAACCATGTCGTGAGTATAGTCTCTTGTCCTAGTGCATTAATGTATTAACCAGTGGCGTAGCGTCAATGTAAGCTATAAAGCTCAGCTTCCCCAGTTAATAATAATTTCATAATAAACCTGCAGTTTATGGACAAAATTATTTATTAATTTTAATAGAATTTATATTTACACGTTAAATATTGTGATGCGGCAGGTCAGGATGATTTGTGATGCAGCAATAAACAAAAGCCTACACACACCAGCTTCCAAGCAGACTGGTTTCTTACACTCATTCTTCTGTGTAACCCACCCCGCAGATTTTCCATCCCTTTCTCACTAAACGACATTGGTCGCAAGAAGCTAGCTTTGACATTGAAAATAAGTAGTTTCCGAGTTATCCCTTTAATATAATAAATAATGAGTGAAATAACAGTTCCTGACACCAATTTACTTGAATTTTTAGGACAATTCTATTATCAAGACTGACTTACGAATAAAAGTGTGATCTAAAAAACAAATGACCGACTCCCTTGCCTCTCAACGAAGGACACAATCAAAATACAGACGCATACTTACGTAATGATACTAATACTGTATCTATTGACCGTTAATATTGTGATTTATCTAAGAATGACAGGGAGTGAGCGAATGTTATACGTATACAGTACGTGTCTATTTGTTAGAGATAAATATATAAACCGTAAACTCATATTTTACTATGTACCATTTGAGGTCATGCCTTATTGGTGTTACGAGGTTCCAACCAATCTTTGACTGCTGACTTGACATTGACTACTATTTATTTTAAGACTATATTTTTGTAATACGCTTTCTCATATTGCATGAAAGACAACTTGAGTTAGCTTCCCCTGCTCAAAATTTCATGCTACGCCACTGGTATTAACAGAGATACCATAGTAACGCTCCACTTTCCTGCAGCATTCCTAAAGCAGTAGTGTTATCTCAAATCACGGCAGTGTCCAAAATACTATCAATAGGGTTAAACAATTTTGTTAATGTAAATGAGGATGAATAACCTTGTAGAGGGATCATTTTAGAAAGGTTTCACCATTCAGAATACACTAATTGATTCAGTGTTTTGTCCAAGGGCAGGTCTTTCACTCCAAATCTAGCATTCTCCAATCATTTCTATATTCTGCCTTCTTCGTTTGTCTCCGCTTATGATCCATATATCTTAATGTCATCTATCATCTGATATCTTCTTCTGCCCCGAACTCTTCTCCCGTTCACCATTCCTTTCGTATTCTTTCTTCACCCACTCTTTTCAACATAGCTTCATTTCTTATTCTGTCTGTCCACTTCATACGTTCCATTCTTCTCCATATCCACATTTCAAATGCTTCTATTCACTTTTCTTCACTTCGTCGTAATGTCTACGTTTCTGTCCATACAATGCCACACTCATCTTGGATACAAGGCACTTCACTAGTCTCTTCCTTAGTTATTTTTCCAAAGGTCCGCAGTAGATGTTCCTTTTTCTATTAAAAGCTTCCTTGGCCATTGATATCCTCCTTTTGACTTTTATTATTATTATTATTATTATTATTATTATTATTATTCATAAGAAGCTGACAGATTAACATAATAGTAGGCCTACCTAGAGATAGCAATAACTAATTCACTAGTGATGAAGTAAGTTTTACTCTATGAGAGGGTCATACTGAAAGTCATGAGCAGACTTCGAAACTTCGGACCCGATAGAGCAGTTCAGTGGGAAATCCGCATAACGGCGTACTGAGTATAGTGGTAAAGCGTACAGTGGGTGGGGGTACTATAGAATGAATGCCAACAAATACGCAAAGGAAAACGCTCTGGATTTGAAGGTTCTGACGAATAATTTGGTTTTCATACAAACCTATTTTAAAACTGTGTCTGAAACTATTATAGAAAAGTCAGAGCAAGAGATGCCGGAAGCCCTCAAATTAATTGAGGAAATGACACACACAATTAAGTACACCATGTACACCGGGTACTGAACGTGTAAAACAGAAGTGGAAATCAATTTTATGTAAAAATAACGGTTATGGAACAGTGTGTAATATAAACAGCAAATTAGTGGACATAGAGTCATCCGAGAATAAAAGACTGTCTCTTAGAAACTGCAATGATGTCAGGTTTCTTCGTTTTGCTCCTATCACGTCATGCAACGTAGAGCGTAGCTTGTCACAGTACAAACTATGTTTGGCAGATAACCGAAAAAGATTTACGTTTGAGACACTGAAAATATGTCTTGTAGTGCATTGCAATTCGGTACTGTAACTGCACTTCCTAAAGGCGACCAATAGGATAAATGAAGAAATTAAAATTGCTACATGTTTATTTCCACCATTAACACTGTGTATAATTAAACACAAATGCTTATAAAAGACAGGAGAATATATGCTTTTTACATTCTTTTGACATTGTCATTGTATAATGTATATTTACTTTTAGAATGTCCATATGTGTGTGTTTCCCCATACTACCGTACTCTATTCTAAATAGCAACGTTGTTACCTCAACACATCTCTTCCTTTCACTACCTGCAGCGAATCAACAACCTATAGTACATGCACAGTAAACTTATTGTATCGGGTCCCAAGTCTCGAAGCCTGGTCATGAGCAACCAATTGTTATAAATCTTAATTTTTATTTTTTAGACAAACCAGGTACATCATCTTAATCTACAGAATTTTTCTGTCACTTTTTAATATAGTCTCCATTTCTTTGCACACATTTTTTCCCGCCGTTCTGTAAGTTTGAAAATTCCCTTGCTGTAGAAGTCCGTTTCATCTATCCGAAGACATTGACGCACTGCTTTCCGGATGCCCTCCAGCGTATCGTAGCGTTGGCCTCGCAGCTGCTCCTTTACAGAACCGAAAAGATGGTAATCGGAGGGTGCCAAGTCGAGACTGTAGGGAGTTTGCGGAAGAGTTTCCCACCAAAATGTTCTGATTTTCTCCACGGTGACACGATCAGTGTGAGGACACGCGTTATCGTGTTGCAGGATGTTCTTTCCAGAGCGTTTCTCGCGCAATGCACGACGCAGCTTCAAAACTGTCTGAATATAGCGGACAGCATTTATGGTCTGTCCAGGTTCAAGAATTCAACCAAAATGCCTCCCAGAACTTATCAACTCTTTCCTTGTTGCGTTCCGTGGAGGCAGTTCGAGGCCGACCGCTACGAGGCTCATCTTGGATGCTCTTGTTCCAATCTTCGAAATGTTTCACCCATCTCCTAACACTGCTGGCGCCTAGGCACACATCTCCGTATGCAGGTTGAAGTCTGAGGTGAATTACAGCAGCAGACGTTTCTTCTTTAACAAGTAATTTAATGACATCACACTGTCGAAACGAACCATCGTTGTTGACCATTTTGCAAACATTGCCTGTGGTCACATGATAGAAGTTAATGACGTCACAATATGTCAATACATAGTGTAGAATGTGTAGATTATGATCATATAATCGTTTTTGTTACACTGTTGAAATTGAAATTATAGCAATGTGTTGCTCATGACTTTCAGTATGACCCTGTCTATTATGCATTTTAAGTTTCTAAATACTGTAGCATTAAATTGAGTTTCGGTTCACATTCTCTTTTCCCCTCCTTTCTCTCTTCCTCTGTCTCTCTCTGGTATGTTCGGATTATGCGGAATTTCTTACTAGCGGAGTCCTACTGTACATACTAATAGCCTACATAAATATGAGACATAAGACACTTGGCAGGATATCTAAGCAAATATCTGATCTGCAGCATGTATACTTGTCTAGAGTTTTAAAAAATTTCCAAATTCAAATAGGCCTATTTATTTTTCCTCTGCACTACAAATTTGAGACTTTCAAAGTACAATGATTTGATCATAGTCTAAGTGTTTGAACCCGTAAAAGAAAAGAATCTTTGTTTTTAAGAAAATGTATAAGTGGCAAAAAAAACCGGACCGACCCTTGTAGCTGATTTCAGAGCTTTGTTCACTCCAGAGCGTCGGTGCATATTCCTTGGACCCGAAACCACCTGTGCAGTTGAACAACAGCCACGCAGCTGGTTACTGTTTCCTCTTCATTGAATGGCTCAGGTGCTTGGGGCGCGCCGCTATCGTGAGAACGGTCGCAGGTTCGATTCCCGTGGCAGGCATTTTTTTTAAGTATACGACAGTAATATTCATTGTCACAGCTCATGGACCTAATTTCATTTTAGTAAAACAAAATGTGGATTATTATTTGACCTAAAAAAAATAAAGATTTATTTGGAAGATGCATATGGTCTTCCTCTACAAAACAAAAAATATATTTTAAAAAATTGTACAAAAATACAAAAAATAATGAAATAAAATAGGCTATTGAACTACTAATATTTTGTCCAATAGCCTTCAGCTTCTCTGACAGCTTCTGCTCGCCTAGCTCGCTCGCTCGACGAGCCTCCGAAAATAGTCAAGATCCTGGGCGATGACCTCCCAGGCGTCTAGAACATGTTCCCAGAGCTCGTCACGATTCCGAGGTGGTCTTCTGCAATCAGTTTGCGCGTCCTTCCTTTTAGTCTGGCCCACGCATTTTCGATAACGTTCATATCAGGTGAAAGGGGATGCAGAACAATCTCTTCGATCTCGGGCCTCTCCGACAACCATCTCTGAACGCCCATCGATTTGTGTACTGCGTAATTATCCTGCAGGAACAATAATGGTCCATCTGGATAACGTTCACGGGCGGAAGGGTAAAACACGTGCTGCAAAATATCAATATAGGCCTACTGATCCGTGCGCAGAGTCCCATCTATCCGCTGTATCATTCCTGCTCCTTCTCGAGACATCCACTCCCAGAACTTCACGCTAATGCGCCCCTGCTTTGGGTTTGGAGCCACATAAGCACGACTGTGCCGTCGGCCACCCTCGCGATAGACATGAACAGGTCCTGCATAATTAGTCGAGATCTGGGATTCGTCGGTGAAGATGACTCTTCTCCAATCGACCCCATCTAGACTGTTAGCATATGCCAGGCGGTCTATGGCTTGCTCCTCTGTAAGAGTTTGTTTACGAGCAGCCCTTCAGTTCCTAATACCCGCAGCCTTAAGGCTATTGCCAACCGTCTTACGGCCTCCAGGCAGTTCGTAATTGACTTGCAGACATAAAAGGATTACACTCACGAATTCGGAGCAATGCCCTGTCCTCTCTTCCCGTTGAAACTCTCGGACGCCCAGATCCTCGGCGTCTTTCAACCCCCCCCCCCCAGTTTCTAGGTGTCGACGAGCCTACCTCTTCGCAGTAGTTTTTGCCATTCCTAGCCTATCTGCAGCCTGAGATATGGAATATCCGTCATCTAGCAGAGTTGGCAGTCTGATACGTGTTTCTCTAACAGCGGACATTTTGAGGAGAATCTTTTCATAGCATTCTGTATCGACTACAGATTTGTGATAAGGTGCAACATGTAACGTGATTTAGTAGCGACTTTCTCAATCCAGTGATACTTCAATTAAATTAAGAGATGTAACGGAAACATTTGTTTTCACAAGTAATGCAAATTACGTGAAATTATTTCTAAATTAAAGCTATTCGTAGGACGTAGTCTCCTTTTAAATCACTTGTTGTATGACAGACTCTCAAGGAACCTTGGTTCTCAAGTGATTCCGTAGCACAGTGACAGCACGATAGACTGGTAACTAAGACTTTCGTGGTTCGAATTTTGCCTAGGAAGGAAACCTTTTTTGTTCCTTTTTCAAATTTATTCCAAATATTTATTCGATTGCAACGATAGTTTACTACTTAATTAACTTATTATTTTCAGAACATGAATTTTACCAGCTTATTTTCTAATGGCTTTCGAAATGGGCTACGTCAGCAGTCGAAACTACAATAATTTCAATAGATTACTCGCTATCTTGTGAATGGGGGCGTGGCATGCGCAGTGGCTCATTTCGGGAACTTAGATTATTCCGTCGGTCCGGTTTTCTTTTTTTTTTTTTTTTTTTTTTTTTTGCCACTACTGCACTATGACATAAAAATCCATTTTCAGTTTTTGACAAATTATGGCTGTATTATTATTTCTGTGAGCACTATATTTTAAAGCAATTCTATGAAATTATTAACGATTGCTATATTTACCACAATTTAACGGAATAAGGACATTTGTGTTAAAACAAATCAAGGATGTTCCTGTCCCATTTCAGAAAATCTGCAAATAAGGCAGTCAATTACTGTAGCAACTCAAAATGCAGTGTATTTTATGCCTTAAAAATGAATATTTTAATTGATTTTTCCAACCATCTTTTAATGGCAGCTCACAAACTTAAAAAGGCTGTCATATTATATTGGTACATAAGAGACAGCAAGTAACATGAAATGTATTTATTTTCATCATTTGAAAATTAGAAGTAATTTTTCTCACAACGGGAAATTTTGTGTGATACACTAATGCACCGAAGGTGCGATATGTAGCCTACATTGCATTTTTGTCTATTCGAAGTTACCGTAGTTATTGCAACTGGCAAATTTCTCAGAATGATGTCCTTAATATACAGTATGTGCTTGGAAATCGTCAAAATTCCAATGTTTACATTTTATTGCGTGCGAATTTTAAAGTAGGCTTACCCTAGGTAAGTTGAGAATATGATATACCTTAGTTCAATCCATACTTCTTCTTATAATGTTGTGTCGGGTACATTTTAGTAATTAGCAATACATTAGTATACAAATACGAAAATTAACATAACTCCATTTCAGCGGGATCTTCGATGTCACTCGTTCTGAATAGGCCTGTAGCAAACATGTATACATAATCGACTCTTCCCTGAAAGAAGACATAATGAGCTGTTAACTAATATTAAAGGTTTTTCGAACACACGTACGTAATTTAAATTAAACATATACCTAACGGACAGTTCGGATGGAGAGATAATATAAGTATGCAGGATTTAAGGGGTATAAGTGCCATTATTTTAACTGATGATTGTTTATGTCATAAGGAAGAAAAAATGTCCTCACAATTTTTTCTAATTGCTATATTTAACTATTTATTAAAGTTTACAATATTAGACGTTTTGGGACATTGCTGGATAGGGAGGAGGGAATTTACAAGTACACAGTACAGCTCAAGCGGATACAGACATACCGGCACAAAACAGATACTCTGTTCTAATGCAGAGGCGGACCGTTGTTTACATAAAACGAACAGCAAATACAAACTTTCAATCTCATTAATAGAACTTTATGGTAAATGTCAATTTTATTTAACAATATTGAATATATTGGTCCATTTTTTATTGTACGTCTAAAAAAATAAACAATAAGGATGCTATTCATAGACATTTCGCAGCACGCGCTACGAGCGTACTAAGCTAGCCCTGGCTATCCACTGGTTACAGAATTCAAATCATATCCTATCGCTAACACTAGTTTATGAATACGAAAAACGCTGATCATCCTCCGAAAGCCCGCGCTAAAAATGTCTATGAATACGGCCCAAATGGTTTACTGCACAAAATCACACGAACTTTTTCTTAAATGCAACATTTTAATCTCTCCCGCTTCCATAAAGCAGTATCATTTTTAAAGAAATTTCTGTTTGTGCGATTTTCGAAATGAGGTAAGAGACGCCAAGTTTCTAATAAATAATCGTTGAGAAACTAGTACAAAAGTTCGCCGATTAGGTAATCTTCATTGCGGAAAACATTGACGGTACATCCATCTTGCCTCACTTGAATTACGACGACTTTCTCCATAAATTAATAACATATGATATTCCTAAACTGTGAATGACATTGTAAGTCGTTTATTGAATACCTGGTACCGAACTGTCATCCGCTCGGTAGTAGATCTATGGACATGGAGCTTGAACTCAGCTGACTCGTACTTATGTTTGTGCAGAGTACTGCTTTCTGAACACGTTGCCACGTCTCTCTCGCCAGAATATTAACAAATTTAAGCATGCAATTTTATTTAATTTCACGAAAACGTAATAGAACACACAAATATGTATTTAAACTAATATTAACTCTGCTAGATAGACTTACTGATGTAATTGTTTTCGTAATTTCACTAACGATATAAGCAGTATAACGCGAATAAAATAAAAGAGGAAATATTTTTTTTTCTGGGAAAACTATCAAGTTTTGACTCTATGTTCTATGGACATTTTTTGATCCTGTAGACGGTCCCCGACGACTGTGAAAAGAACGGCACTTATACCCTTTACACTCTGCATAAATAAATGCATACCGGTACTTAGTTGATATGTACTGTAGCCTATCTTGTGACTCACGGGGTCTACTTACATTTCAATTCGTAATTTTAAGAGCTGTATAGATTCTATTGTCCCACTAACACGTGAAAATGATTTTGTTGGTCGGAATATCACACAGGTAGACCTATTTCTGTTGCAGAAATATCTTACATTCCGTACTATTGATGTAGCTTGTATTTTCTTTAAATCATTAACAAAAGTTGAGCCTGTCAATACCCGATATGGGGTGTTATATGTGTATGTGTATGTATTTATTCACACTGCAAATGGGTAAATACCCAGTGGCAGTGGTAACTAATTACACTCAATAATGACAATTAATAATAAACAAAATTAATAAAAAATACAATTAATAATAAATTAATAATACTAATAAATAATACTAATACTAATAATAATAATAATAATAATAATAATAATAATAATAATAATAATAATAATGAGCATCCTAAATTAAATCAAGCACGATCACTTAAAATAACATTTAAAGTAAATCTAATTTGTATCTTAACCCTAAGTTCGAACTAAAACCCACGAGTATGATATGTTCATACCTCCACAAGTATCTTTCAGCACTACACTCATTTCGCTGTCAACTCACTCACTGCACTGAAACTACGACATATTTCACTGATTCTATCCTGAGTTCACTAACACTTCAAAAACATTTCACTGTTCAAATACTTTGCACTGCCACTATAAACTATAAAACTTCACTTACACAACACACTTCACTGACACAACACAAATACGTTTTTGGTTATTGGTAAAACATTTTTGGTTATTGGTTGTTCATATAATGAAGTATTTTTTAATAAATTTGTTACTGTTAAACATACGTAGTGAAATACCTGAAACACTTGGGAAAGTCATGGATCTTTTTGGTAAATTTGCATTTTAACAGTACAAAGCAAAGTAGCATAAGAATTAAGTTTGAGCAAGTTCTGAATAAAGAGAAAGGATGTACCCTTGAGAGCTGCTCGCGGAAAGTAATGGAACAATTATATGTGTCAAGGTCATTTACAGTAGGTGGTTTGTATCCACTATCCTGAATTACAGTCACATAGGTTTGTGGGCGACTTATCTTTCCCGCTAAAGCAACCACCTGACTCTGTTCCACGACATTGAGATGATTTATGCTTTGTATTCTAACGGAGTATTGTGCACTTGAAGTGGTTTGAAGGTGAGTCTAAAAGAAAGAGATACCGGTGAAGGTGAAGGAAAAATCAACAAGGCTGTGACGAGATCGTACTTCACAGAGCGAAGTATCATCGTCTTTTAAGGCTATGGATCGGTGAAAATAACGAAAAACCCGTTTTAAAAAATGGAAATTTTGTGTTTAGTTCTAAAAAATAAAATAATGTTTCAGTTTTCTAAATATGTGCTTATTTTGGCTCTGACAATTTGAAGTCCCTCGAATAGACCAGCGCATGAATGGGGCTGCAGTCCTTTAAACTAACACTCAGCTGTCATTCTGGAAGACTTTCTCTTTCATTAAAATTAATTTTATTTTTCATTCAGTTCATATTCCGCGCTGTTATGTAGGAGAAAAATGTGTGCGGAAGACGTCTATAGGAAGGAAAGATGTCCTTTGATACCCGTTTTCTCGATTCTCTTATTTTCAACATTTTGTAACATTCAGAATGCTCTAATGAATGCAGTTTTTTTCACTCTCATTGAAATTTTGCCAGAAGTCCACAAAAGCATGTGAAGTAAACTGACATATGTGTTTTCTTCTCCTATTGAAAGTATTCAAATCACCGATGTGTTGAGGATGTGGTAAGGTTTAAAATAATTGAAAAATTAACAACTAAAAGGGTAAATATTATTTCCCTCAAAAAGTAATTGGAAAAATATGAAAAGCATGTGTCATATTTTACATACGTCTATCAGCAATAAATTAAATAATGAATATAAGAAAATATTATGTAAATTTTGAAAATGTAGACAATTATAATTCAGTATTAAAAAAACAACAGAAATTAATTATAAGTAAACTAGTTGGGAATATCAAAGTGAAAATTTGTATATTGCATATCAACATTGTAAGAAATATTTATTGAAAGTTTCAGATTAATTGGTGTAAAAAGTTAGAAGTTAGAAATATCACAGATCTATAACCTTAAGAACAAGAATGAGGTGAACGTCATAAAATTTAATATGAATGTGCATTGAAAATGAGCGACGTTTAAATTAATTTATGGAAGAAATCCTTAGAATTTCAAATTACTAGGGATCATCAGTGCGGTTTTAGGCGTAATAGATCGACTAATGATCAGATTTTTTGTATTCGACAGATATTAGAGAAAAAATGGGATTATAAGGGTACAGTACATCAGTTATTCATAGATTTCAAAAAAGCATATGACTCGGTTAAGAGAGAAGTTTTATGTAATATTCTTATTGAATTTGGTATTCCAAAGAAACTACTTCGATTAATTAAAATGTGTCTCAGTAAAACTTACAGCAGAGTCCGTATAGGCCAGTTCCTATCTGATGCTTTTCCAATTCACTGTGGGTTAAAGCAAGGAGATGCACTATCGCCTTTACTTTTTAACTTCGCTCTAGAATATGCCATTAGGAAAGTTCAGGATAACAAAGAGGGTTAGGAATTGAACGGGTTACATCAGCTTCTTGTCTATGCTAATGACGTGAATATGTTAGGGAAAAATCCACAAACCATTAGGGGAAACACGGAAATTTTACTTGAAGCAAGTAAAGCGATAGGTTTGGAAGTAAATTCCGAAAAGACTAGAATATTGTACGAAATGGAAACATAAAAATTGGAGATTCATCCTTCGAAGTAGTGGAAAAATTCAAATATCTTGGAGCAACAATAACAAATATAAATGACACTCGAGACTTAAACGCAGAATAAATATGGGAAATGCCTGTTATTATACGGTTGAGAAGCTTTTGTCAAAAAAATCTGAAAGTTAGAATTTATAAAACAGTTATAGGCTATTACCAGTTGTTCAGTATGGTAGTGAAACTTGGACTCTCACTTTGAGAGAGGAATAGAGATTAAGGGTATTTGAGAATAAGGTTCTTAGGAAAATATTTGGGCTAAGAGGGATGAAGTTACAGGAGAATGAAGAAAGTTACACAACGCAGAACTGCACGCATTGTATTCTTTACCTGGAACATTAAATCCAGACGTTTGAGATGGGCAGGGCATGTAGCACGTATGGACGAATCCAGAAATGCATATAGAGTGTTAGTTGGGAGACCGGAGGGAAAAAGACCTTTATGGAGGCCGAGACATAGATGGGAGGATAATATTAAAATGGATTTGAAGGAGATGGGATATGATGATATAGACTGCATTAATCTTGCACAGGATAGGGACCGATGGCGGACTTATGTAGGGGCGGCAATGAACCTCCGGGTTACTTAAAAGCCATTTATGAGTAAGTAAGTAATCCTTAGAATTAGAAAATATAGTTGTTTTACAAGGCACGGTTCGCAACGTAGGGTTATTCAAGTAGAAAAATTTGAAATCTCTGAATTTTGTAAAAATCATTTATTTAAAAGACACTGCATGAACTGCGAAAATATATAACGTCGATAAGATTTTTGGTAGGTTGGTAGTACTTCGTGAGATGAATACGAGGATTCGCTATGGTATTACCTGACAGTCAACTTACAGTTGGGGAAAACAAAGCCTCGGAAGAATCCCAGCCATGTAGAACTAACGAGGGCAATCTCGGAGCGGTAAGAAAACTTGAAATATCTTAAATTTTGTATTACTTATGTCCTTCTTGCAAAAATTCAGTTAAATTCTTATAAATATTTTTTTTTTCAAAAATCAAAATTTTAAATTTGACTATTACTTAATACTGCACCATAAAATAATAACAAAATTTGCAGAAAAAATAAATATTTATTTAAAAAATGAAGTATTGCGTTTTTGTGCCTGTCATTGTAGTTGTCATTGAGTATAGACGCTGACTACAAATGGGTGATCCGGGGCTCAGTATCCATTGAATTTTTGTGCTGAAATTAATTTCATATTTAACTTATGTGCCACGATGGGGTAAAAAAATCATGGATCGTGTAATGTGGGCTTTACAAAAGAATATAATCTATCCAATTTCCAATATGAGATTTTAAAAATTTGCGTTAGCTATCCATAGAATTTTTTTTCAGCGCAGATAAACTACTCTACATTCATTATTTTCGGAAGTGCTGAAGATATATTGAAATTTTCATAGGATAAAGAAACAAGGTTTCTAAGAAATCTGACGAAGATTTATCAAGAAATACGAGTTGTAAAAACATTTCCATTGTTTATATAATGTCGATTTTATTGTTATGTTTTATGCAAATGCCCAATTTTCTCAGGAACTATAAATGATAAAAGAATGAAATTTTAAACACATGGTGACAACAATACAGTAAATCTAGTCTTTCAGGTGAAGCTCCCTGTAAAGCAGATTTGAATAATTTCAAGGGAAAAATTGTTCCGGGGCCGGGTATCGATCCCGGGACCACTGGTTGAACGTACCAGCGATCTGCCAACTGAGCTACCCGGGAACTCCACCCGACACCGTCTCAACTTTTCCCTTTATATCCACACAACTCGCGTGGGCTGACGAAACGCCAGACACACATCGAGTGCACACAATCTCTGTGTGACTTAGAATTGTGGTTTTCTGTTAACGTACGTATATCTTATGACGGTTTCGGGTGGAGTTCCCGGGTAGCTCAGCTGGTAGAGCTCTGGTACGTTCAACCAGAGGTCCCGGGATCGATACCCGGCCCCGGAACAATTTTTCCCTTGAAATTATTCAAATCTGCTTTACAGGGAGCTTCACCTGAAAGACTAGATTTGCATAATATATACGTCACTGTGTATGTTAACAGAAAACCACTATTCTAAGTCACACAGAGATTGTGTGCACTCGATGTGGATCTCTGGCGTTTCGTCAGCCCACGCGAGTTGTGTGGATATAAAGGGAAAAGTTGAGAGGGTGTCGGGTGGAGTTCCCGGGTAGCTCAGTTGGCAGAGCGCTGGTACGTTCAACCAGAGGTCCCGGGATCGATACCCGGCCCCGGAACAATTTTTCCCTTGAAATTATTCAACAATACAGTAATGAAATGGACGCACATTAATATATATATATATATATATATATATATATATATATATATATATATATATATATATATATATGGGCGGCCGGGTAGCTCAGTTGGTAGAGCAGCTGGCTACAGACTGGAAGGTCCGGGGTTCGATCCCAGGTGGTGACAGGATTTTTTTCTCGTTGCCAAACTTTCAGAACGGCCCCGAGGTTCACTCAGCCTCCTATAAAATTGAGTACCGGGTCTTTCCTGGGGGTAAAAGGCGGTCAGAGCGTGGTGCCGACCACACCACCTCATTCTAGTGCCGAGGTCATGGAAAGCATGGGGCTCTACCTCCATGCCCCCCAAGTGCCTTCATGGCATGTTACGGGGATACCTTTATATATATATATATAAAGTTTTAATTAGGGATGATGAATAATTTTAAAAGAAACAGTTATTGAAAGTACAATTTTCAAATTTGAATGTTTTAGTGGTCCCGTCGAGCTACTAACGCACTGTATATATATAAAGTTGATCAGAATATAAGTACAGGATTGTTTCCGATCTCTGATAACGATTTTGAATGACATCATGTGCGTCAGGAGTCACATGACAGCTGAAATGTGGCGCGAGGTGACAGACCAGTAGTGAGTGATCTCATAGAGTGCACGGCGACTCACAGCAGAAATTCCCAAGAAAATCGAGATGCCTTTCTTGGAAATAACGAAACCACGTTTTTTGCCTCCTATGATTTTCTCGTAACTGTACTTGGCAACGGTAAGGGTTGTTATGTACCCCTCCCAAAAAGGCTCGATTTTCTTGGGAATTTCTGCTGTGAGTCACCGTGCACTCTGATTATGAAATCACTCACTACTGGTCTGTCACCTCTCGCCGCAATTCAGCTGTCGGTGTGATTCCTGACGCACATGACGTCATTCAAATCCGTTATCAGAGATCGGAAACAACCCTGTATTTTACATAAAAAATGACAAAACAAAATCAGCATTATTTTATAAATCATATTTTTTTACAACTTGTTTTTTTTTTTATAAATCGACGTCCGTTTGCTTAAGAACCTTGTACCTTCATCCTGTAAAAATTTCAGTACGATATCTTCAGCAGTTCATGAGATATGAGTTATTAAATAAGAAAATTTAACATTGGTGATATAGGGTAGTTAATCTCCCATTCACTGCCGTATACGATATCCTCAGTCTAAGTCGATATCGACTTGTATTTTTATATTATTACTCTCTTACAGTTTACTCTAGAAACTAATCCAAAATTTGCAATTCTTTCTGTTGCGGACCAAAGAGAGTAGAGCGTTTGTTAGAGAAGAGGTATCTTCTTGGCATAACGCTATTAAGATTTTTTTACGCGGAACATAGGCCTATTGACGTGTAGCCATTTGCGCCTCTGCCTTCTTTTTTGGGGGGGGGGGACTATGATGTAGCCTATTCTGTTCTGAGGTTGGAGCATCCGTTAGATCGGATTCTGTTAGCCCCTGTGATAGAATGACCTGAGTAAGGATGGATGAAGATAGTGATAATATTACCGCGAAATGAGCTCAGGGTCCGGGGCCGAAAGCTACCCAGCAATTGTTTTTTTTTTTTTTTTTAGTTTATTTATGAGTAGGCTATGCATGCTTTGACATTCGTGGTCATATCGCGTGTGTAGGAACTTTGGGTATGTTAGTAGGCCGTTTTTACCACTGCTCTGGTTTTTACTATTGTTTATATTGTCATGTATTCATGAACTGATTTTAGATTTTTATAAATGTTTATGATATTGAGTGATCAAGGCAGTGATAAATCATGGTACTGTATGTGAATTTCCAATCCGGCATTTGCCTTTGTGGCTGAGGAAAACCATGAAAAATTCCAGTCAGATTGCCCAATCACGGGGTTTGAACTCGCGACCTCCCGAATGTCTGAATATGTTCCCGTCTGAACCAACTCGCTCGGTACATATTTGCTCTTAATGGATTGAGGAAAAAGCCCTAGAAAAAACCTCAACCAGGCAACTTGTCCCAAACAGAATTCGATTCCTGGCCCGCTAATTTCAGAGTTCATAGTTGACATTATTTACATTTCTATAAATAATACACGCCGAATTCTTACCTCACTGGCTCCAGCTTTGAGATGGAAAATCACGCAGCAAAGGTGTCTCTGGCGCTATAGTCGGCTGTTTCAGCGGTCAGGCGGTCAGTGACCTTCAGGGGCTTACCAATAAGGCCAAGTGGACTTTTATTTCCTTAAACCGCACCCACATTGAAGTGGTCGCGAAGAAATATTCGACTTCTGACGTTTCTAGCAGAGCACGTGGAAGGTACAGGGCTAAACTGTGACATGGTAACTAACAGCGTCCCCCTCTTCCCCACCACGATGGCAATCAGCTAAAAGGCGGCAGATTGGAGAGGCAGGCAGATAAGCGTGGAAGGAAGATTAGGGAATATATCTGTGTGGCAACGTCGTGTCCACTTCTTGTGTGGCACCGAGAGGCGAGTGACTTTTCCAGTTCCCATTGGCTGAGGAATCCGGGGAGCGTATGGGAGTTCAAAATATACGTTACGGAGTTGTGAAAAGTTTTTTTAATCTGCGGAAGCTTTAGTAAAAATGTGCGTTGTGTTTTGAATTCGGTGGAAATTTACGTGCTTTAACAAATTTATGTGCGTTAACAAATTTATGTCCTGGCTGGGACAAGCTATCTGACTGAGGTTTTTTTCCGGGATTTTCTCTCAACCCATTATGAGCAAATGATGGGTAACTTTCGGCGCTGGACCTTGGACTCATTTCACCACCATTATTCTTTACCTCTCTCAGACACTAGATAACCATAGTAGTTGATAAAGTGTCGTAAAATAACCAATTAAAAATATTATGTTAGCGTGGACGTATGCGCCACATATAAATACACGCAAAAAGTGTTTGTCAAATTCAACGCACGCGTTTCATCCGTTGTCGGTTTTTGTGAAGACATGGAAGGGAATGTTGTAATCGTAGATGTAGTGGAGCCTGCGGGCGTATCCTGTTAATGGTTTGGATGTCGTGTTGCCGCACTCAATCTCAATTGAAATACAAGTGTTTAATCTGGCACTGTTATTGAAAAGAAAATGTGCTGTTCTCATCATTATGTATAATTTCATTATGAAAGAGGAAAAGCACGAGGCAAGAAAAACAAGGCTTTATTCTATCAAAATAAAAGTCTAGGTCTAGAAGATGGTGGCAAATTATTGAATACTCTGTCATTGCATGGAACTAGGTCTATTAATCACTTATTTTGTTGAGTATGTCTGCAGAATATTTTGAATTATTCCCCTTATCTCTTTTTTCTATATTAACACGATTCCCCTTAACTCTTTACTATATTAACACTATTTCCCTTAACTCTTTACTATATTAACACTATTCCCCTTAACTCTTTACTATATTAACACTATTTCCCTTAACTCTTTACTATATTAACACTATTCCCCTTAACTCTTTATTATACCAACACTATTTCTCTTAACTCTTTACTATATCAACACTGTTCCCCTTAACTCTTTATTATATTAACACTATTCCCCTTAACTCTTTACTATATTAACACTATTTCCCTTAACTCTTTATTATATTAACACTATTTCCCTTAACTCTTTACTAGGCCTATATTAACACTATTCCCCTTAACTTTTCATTATATTAACACTATTCCCCTTAACTCTTCACTAAATTAACACTATTCCCCTTAACTCTTTACTATAATAACACTATTTCCCTCAACTTTTTACTAGGCCTATATTAACACTATTCCCCTTAACTCTTCACTATATTAACACTATTTCCCTTAACTTCTTACTATATTAATACTATTCCCCTTAACTCTTTACTATATTAATACTATTTCCCTTAACTCTTTACTATATTAATACTATTCCCCTTAACTCTTTACCATAGTAATACTATTTCCCTTAACTCTTTACTATATTAATACTATTCCCCTTAACTCTTTACTATATTAACACTATTTCCCTTAACTCTTTACTATATTAACACTATTTCCCTTAACTTCTTACTATATTAATACTATTCCCCTTAACTCTTTACTATATTAATACTATTTCCCTTAACTCTTTACTATATTAATACTATTCCCCTTAACTCTTTACCATATTAATACTATTTCCCTTAACTCTTTACTATATTAATACTATTCCCCTTAACTCTTTACTATATTAATACTATTTCCCTTAACTCTTTACTATATTAATACTATTCCCTTCAACTCTTTACTATATTAATACTATTTCCCTTAACCCTTTACTATATTCATATTTTTTCCCTTAACTCTTTACTATATTAATAGTATTTCCCTTAACACTTTACTATATTAACACTATTTCCCTTAACTCTTTACTATATTAATACTATTCCCCTTAACTCTTTACTATATTAATACTATTCCCCTTAACTCTTTACTATATTAACACTATTTCCCTTAACTCTTTACTATATTAATACTATTCCCCTTAACTCTTTACTATATTAACACTATTTCCCTTAACTCTTTACTATATTAATACTATTTCCCTTAACTCTTTACTATATTAACACTATTTCCCTTAACTCTTTACTATATTAATACTATTTCCCTTAACTCTTTACTATATTAACACTATTTCCCTTAACTCTTTACTATATTAATACTATTCCCTTTAACTCTTTACTATATTAATACTATTTCCCTTAACCCTTTACTATATTCATATTTTTTCCCTTAACTCTTTACTATATTAACACTATTTCCCTTAACTCTTTACTATATTAATACTATTCCCCTTAACTCTTTACTATATTAACACTATTTCCCTTAACTCTTTACTATATTAATACTATTCCCCTTAACTCTTTACTATATTAACACTATTTCCCTTAACTCTTTACTGTATTAATACTATTCCCCTTAACTCTTTACTATATTAATACTATTCCCCTTAACTCTTTACTATATTAATACTATTTCCCCTAACTCTTCACTATATTAATACTATTCCCCTTATCTCTTTACTATATTAACACTATTTCCCTTAACTCTTTACTATATTAATATTATTTCCCTTAACTCTTTACTATATTAATACTATTTCCCTTAACTCTTTACTATATTAATACTATTCTCCTTAACTCTTTACTATATTAACACCAGAGGCGTATACTGGTTAAAGGGTTTGGGCTACCGCTGACCCTATTATTACACAAAATATATCTAACAATTACTTTAATTTTAATTACTATGGTAAAACTAATAATACAAAATTATTACATTATGTTATATTATAAACTTTTTCTTTTGTAATTTCCTTGGGCTACAGCCGGTAGCCCCGGTAGCCCGCAAAATACGCCCCTGATTAACACTATTTCCCTTTACTCTTTACTATATTTTTGCTTAATTGTCTTATTTATTTACCTATTTATTTATTTACATATTTTTTATTGATTGATTTATTTATTTATTTACTTGTTTACTGTTTCTTTTATTTGTTTATTATTTATTTACCTATTTATTTATTAATTATTTATTTATGTAAATATTTACTTATTTGTTTTTGTGTATTTATTTATTTATTTATTTATTTATTTATTTATTTATTTATTTATTTATTTATTTATTTATTTTACATGGTAAGATATATTTTCAGATCATATTTTAGGACATCTCTGATTTGCGATCAATTATTTTAGAACACAATTAGATCCGATCAGATTTTGAGGTCAGACGAAGCGATATACCTAACATTTTTTTTTTAAATTCAGTTTGCGAACAGATCGTGATCACTGTCGGACTATTATAAGACATAGGGGTACTCTTACTTTTATATTTCACCTGTATTTATAGACTACCCTGTTGAAGTATTTCAGTCATCTTAGAATTTATAACCAATGCTTCAGCGGCAGCGACACAGTCCTGGGTACTCGCATGATCTCGAGTTCTATTTTTTTTTTCTTTTTTATATAGGGCCTAGAGTCTTCGTACATTTTTTGTCTTCTACAGTAGAACTGAATCTTCAATTAAGCGGGTAGTCGTATAATCCCGGTTAGTCGTTCCGGAATGTCATGTTCGGAGTGTTTACTCTTTATAAGTTATTCAGTATTTTGAGTAGAAAATAATAAAAACAAATGCCCGTAGGTTTTAGTTGAAGTTGTGAACAGATTAAAAATAAGGCATAACGAACAGAACTTCGAAACAGCATATAGCAGAATCATTTCTTCAGATGAGAAAGAGAAAGCCGATCACTTGTGTACGTTACCTCGACATATTTTTCCTGTACTTCATCAGAAGAAAATGAGTCAGCTGTTGCATCAAGGCGTGACACCCTCTCTAGAATGCACAGATGTCCAGCAAGGCTTTCCTCGAAATACTATAGTAAAGTGTGCCTCATAAGTTGACTATATAGTCCATGTAATAGTCAGTTCGGTAACCAGTTTCTAGCATAAGAATAGTAGCCAATTTTATTGTAATTACGTTACGAAAGATGTTGCTAACGATCTGGATACGTACTGTACAGAAGTGTGCAGAAGCAACAATGACGATGCTCACTCAGATCCTGAGACGCAAATAGATGGAAAGAATGCAGTGACTTTATGGACCTTCTGTACTTCACGACAAGTTGACCTTCGCAATTACAAGAACTTTTACTTCTGAGAAATTAATAATTTCTTTCTTCGTAAGTAAATTGTAAATAGCACGCCCAAGACTAAAGCGATCACATAGTATTTCTGTGAAATAGTAAACTTTATACAACTTCGTCTAGACCTCTAGACGCACCGTTAGCCGAACGGTTTCAGCAACCGCACCACGCTGGTAATCCGGGTTCGAATGCCTGTTGGTCCAAGTGGAATTTGTGGCGGTAAGTTTTCGCTGGATATTCCCGTTTCACCTACGAGAATTCCGTAATTGCTCCCCCTTTATTATTATTATTATTATTATTATTATTATTATTATTAATATTATTATTATTATTATTATTATTATTATTATTATTATTATTATCATCATCATCATCATCGCCATGCGATGTTATGTAGTTCGCGTCCCATGGTGCACTGAGAGTTTACTACAGAGTAAAACGGCGGGGCGGCAAAAAGAACTACAGTTTCGGCGCGTAATTACTACATGGAATTGCAGAGCCAAGTACCTGCTATTGGAAAAAAAGTTCAGTAACAATATATCTAGTAAAAAAGATAATATAATTTTTTTTTCCACTTCCACTGCTGTTATTACTTTGTTTTTAGGGAAGTAAATGAATTTTACAATTCTGTAGTGCTCGGGAAAAGTGGCACAAGTCAAAAATGTTAATTTTATAGGAGAAAGAAAAAACTGTCTTCATACTGGTTTATGTCGATTTGATTTTCTTCTGTATGAATTATTCTAATGGGAGAAATACTTATGTCTCTTCTCCCAAGCGAGCAGATGTTCCGTAAGTTGTCAATAAATTAATAAAAAAAAATTGTGAAAACTGACTTATACCACTTTTCCCAAGCATTGCAGAATTGATATGTTGTTTGCTATTGACAACAGGACGGGAAGTGAAAAAATGTTTCGTTCAACAGTCGCATAACAACACACAAAATAATACTCAAAACTCAACGTCCCTCCCAATAGTTCTGATATTAAATCATGTAAAAATTAATAAATATATTTTTACTAGTGGCTTGTGCACAAAATGTTGCAAACTAAGTTCATTAGAAGTTCAAATAAAAATTCTTCAGATTTATTTTCCAGAAGGAATACCAAACATTTTGAAAGTTATTTGCTTTCGTAATAATGATTATGTAACATTCAAAGCAACGTAATAACTCAATGAAGTGTAAGCCTGTCAAAAATCTCTTTTAAAAGGCTTCCCTCTCAGTGGCTTTTTGTGCCAAATACTTTTCTTGAACCTATCCATCTTCAGTTTTTGAATTTCAGTGCGAAAACGCAAGTAACAATATCAGAACGATCAGCGGATTTTTCATGTGGGAATAAAGCAGTAGCTGTTTCAGATCATTGTGGATTGCAGGTGAGAGTTAAGAATATGTCAGGTTTGCCATGCTTTCGAACAACAGACACAGCAACTTGGCATAGCTGCTGCATATTTTGTGAAATGCCTTGAAATGTAGAGAAAAATACCAGTTTTTCCTGCTAAAAGATGTTGCTGAAGTGATCGGGAGACTACGAAATCTTATAGGCCTCTTATTTTATCAGTAAGTAATGTATTTTGATGTTTCCTTATAAATTGTAACATTTGCTCTTCTTCTCGACAATACTGGTCTACTGAATATTGCTGGATTAACTTGTGGAAGAAATGATACAAACTGAAGTAATGTCAATCTAGTGAGCTTGTTTTGCTGACATAGGGCTCCGTGTTGCAACTGTGAGTTATAACTGTCATAAGAGAAGAGGAGGGGATATATCTTCAGATCACAGTGAGGGCTTAATTTGGTCTCCCTTGTCTACCATGCACAACATAACGGTATTTTGGTGGCTTACCATCTTCGGAGACAAAAACATCCTCAGTTTCTTCTGCAGTAAGTTCATTGTATCGTCTTCGATCTAACCCAAAATGATCATCTGTAATTTTATAAAATTTATATAATGAAAACATTGGTTGAATTTTAGAGAAACTTTGATAGCTCTCCGAACATAATACGAAATTTCGATTGATCTTTTTATCCATACATCCATTCATCCATCCATCCATCCATCCATCTAGTCCACACCTGTGGAGTAACGGTTAGCGCGTCTGGCTGAGAAACCAGGTGGCCCGGTTTCGATTCCCGGTTGGGGCAAGTTACCTGATTGAGATTTTTTCCAGGGTTTTCCCTCAACCCAATACGAGCAAATGCTGTGTAACTTTCGGTGTTGGACCATGGACTCATTTCACCGGCATTATCACCTTGATTTCATTAAGACGCTAAATAACCTTAGATGTTGATAAAGCGTTTAAATAACCTAAGTTAAAAAATCCATGACATTCACTCGTCTATTCTTAGACCAACTTGTCCCTCTGATTATTTATTTACATACGGTATTCGACCATTCGTCTGTCAGTTCACCTATCTAATCGTTCATCCGTTCGCACATCTATCGAACTGCACATTACTTATTTACTTACTTACTAACTTACTTACAAATGGCTTTTTAAAGAACGCGGGGGGTTCATTGCCGTCCTCACATAAGTCTGCCATCGATCCTTATCCTGAGCAAGATTAATCCAGTCCCTACCATCAATCAATCAATAAGCTTTATTGTCATAAGTACAAAGTACCATAAACATGGCCAATAAAACACATTAAAACCTTATACTATTACTAAGATTAATATTAGAATTTAAAAATTCACTTAAAGTATAGAATGGATTATCTATTAACCATTTTTTCATTCTAGTGGAAAATAAACTAAAACTAACAAAATGTGCCTCAGGAAGCAACAGATTAAACATGTGAACTACCAAAATCGAGTACCAATTTTTACATTTGGATAATTTTGTATTGGGAACAACAAGATGGTAATTAAATGTAGTAGAATAATTATGTATATTGTTCTTAACATCGAAATATTCTATGTTGCTTTTTGCTTTCAATAAGCATTGATAAACATACAAATTGTAAGCAGTTAATGTGCCCTCAGTAATAAACAGAGGTTTACAATGGCTATCAAATGTAGCAGAAGTAAGAATCCGAATACTTTTTTTTTTTTTTTTTTGAGAATGAGTACCTTACCCTTAGATACATACGAAAAATTTCCCCAAAAATGTATGCCATAAGCAATAATATTATAAAAAAATGCATAATAAGCATTTATTAAATATTCATTAGGCACCAATGGTTTTTATTTCCTCAGTAAAAAAATTACCATAATTTAATACAAATATTATCAATAAGTACATCCCAGGTTAGACTTGGGTCCAAGTGAATACCAAGAAGTTTAACTTGTTGTGATTTATCAATAAGAGTACTCTTTAAGGAAAACAATATTTCTTGTGTTTCACTCAAATTCAAATTTAAACCATTAGATTGAAACCAACTGGTAGCCATTTCCAATAAAGTATTCAGTGATGAATGATGATCTAAGTCTCGAGATTATTACTAGAGAAAAGAAGTGTAGTATAACCTGCAAACAGGATACTAGCACCATTAATATTTGAAGGTAAATCATTAATCATAACTAGAAACAATAAAGGACCCAAAACAGAGCCCCACGGTGTTTCACTTTCAAGATTGAAAGATTTAGAATATTTTCCATTTATAAAACCTGTTGTGAACGATGAGTTAAATACCTTGAAAATAAATTTAATTTAAGATTTGTAATTCCATAAAAACATAATTTACTGATAAGTGTTCGGTGAGGAACACAATCAAACACCTTTGTTAAATCACATAAGGTAGCCAAAGTATTCTTCTGAGTTTCAAATCCAGGAAAAACAGAAGAAATTCATTTTCTAAAATATCTATAAAGTTGATAACCTTTTTATAAAACCAAATTGCGCATCGAAAAATAATGCAGTACACTCAGAATATTCAAATAATTGATTTTAATAACAGTTTCAACTAGGCCTATATTTGAAAAAAAAAAACAGGCAAAATAGAAATTGGCCTATAATTTTCTAATTTCGAAGGATCGCCTTTCTTCAATAAAGGTAAAACTTTAGCAACCTTAGTAACTGAGGAAAAACACCACTAATTAAACGTTGGTTGACACAACATGTCAATGGTTCAATTATGTAGGGTATGTATGTAAGTATTTATTCACACTGCAAATGGGTAAATACCCGGTGGCAGTGGTAACTAATTAAACTCAATAATTACATTAATAATAAATTACAATTCATAATATTAATAATAAAATAATAATAGCAATATATAATAATATTAACAAGGAGCATCCTAAATTAAATGTAGCAAAATCACTTAATATAACATAATTAATTAAAGTAAATCTAATTCGTATCTTAACCCTAAGTTCGAACTTAAACCCACGAGTATATAATAATAATAATAATAATAATAATAATAATAATAATAATAATAATAATAATAATAATAATAATGGCTTTATTTAACCTGGCAGAGTTAAGGCGTCTTACACCCAACCATACTTGCATATTTGTTTAAGTACCTTGCAGCACTACACTCATTTCGCTATCAATTCACTCACTGCACTGAAACTATGAAACATTTCACTGACACTATCCTCATTTCACTAACACTTCAAAAAAATTTCACTGTTCAAATACTTTGCACTATCACTACCACTATAAACTATAAAACTTCACTGACACAAACACACTTCACTGACACATCACACTTCACAGACACAACACACTTCACAGACACAACACACTTCTTCACTGATACATCACACTTTTCACAAGATCAGTACTAATATCAAATATGTCTCTGCACTTGGAGTCCTTAAGACCACCACTAATATGAAGTATATCATTACAAGATATTAAAGACCATGCAAATTTATTCTTAACAACTTTAAGATTGTTAAATAACAATAAAGCGTTAGAATTAATATGTCCAAAAGCATTATACAATGTTTTAACACAACTAATAAAAGAATCATTAAAATCGTCAGGATCATGATTAATATTAAGATTCTTATTGTTATTAAGATTCCTATTTTCATTAATTAATTCCCAGGCAGCTTTACAACTATTTAGTAAATTTGAGATACATTTCACATTGAAATAAAAAATGTTGCTTTAGTTAACATACGATTATATTCTATCTTAACTTCCTTGTGTAAAACACTCAAAAAAGTATTATCAGCATTACAATGAAAGGCCCATTCAGAATACAAACGTAAACAGGCAAGAAAGTTTTTATAATCTTTCAAATCATCAGTATATCATCCTTTAACAGAATTAACGAATTTATACTTATTTACTTTCTTAGATATTGTCTTCAAAGAATAACACGTATTAAAAACATAAGTAAACCAATTAACAAATGCATAAAAATAAGACTGACTATTACAATCCACAAATTCCAACCAATTGGAAGCAGTAAGGAATGATTTGAATTTAATAAGATTAGATTCACTAAAAACTCGTGTGTTAATAACCTCCTGAGTATGCTGATAAGAAAATATCCCACCTCCGTCAAATTCATTTTAACATTATCCTCCTATCTACGTCTCGTCCTCCCCAAAGGTCTTTTTCCCCTCAGGTCTCCCAACTAACACCCTTTATGCATTTCTGTATTCACCCACACGTGCTACATGCCCTGCCAATCTCAAATGTCTGGATTTAATGTTCCTAATTATGTCAGGTGAAGAATGCAATGCATGCAGTTCTGAGTTGTGTATCTTTCTCCATTCTCCTGTAACTTCATCCCTCTTTTTTTTAATTGGCTATTTTACGAAGCTTTATCAACTGCTATGGTTATCAAGCGTCTGAATGAGATGGAGGTGATAATGCCAGCGAAATGAGTCCAGGTCCAGCGCCGAAAGTAGCCCAGCATTTGCCCTTAATGGATTGAGGGAAAACCCCGGAAAAAACCTCAGCCAGGTAACTTGTCCCAACTAGGATTTGATCCCGGGCCCTCTCGTTTCACGGTCAGGCATGCTAACCGCTATTCCACATCGATGGACTTCATCCCTCTTAGCCTCAAATACTTTCGTAGGCATCTAATTCTCGAATACCCTTAACCTTTGTTCCTCTCTCAAAGTAAGAGTCCAAGTTTCTCAACCATACAGAACTAATAGATAATATAACTGTTTTATGAATTCTTACTTTCGGTTTTCTTTTAACGCAGACCAGATGACAAAATCTTCTCAACCGAATAATAGCAGACATTTCCCATATTTATTCTGTGTTTAATTTCCTCCCGAGTGTCATTTATATTTGATATTGTTGCTCCAAGATATTTGAATTTTTCCACATTTTCAAAGGATAAATTTCCCATTTTTATATTTCCATTTCGTAGCATGTTCTGGTCATGAAACATAATCATATACTTTGTTTTTTTTTTTTCGAAATTTACTTCCGAACCTATCTCATTACTTGCTTCAAGTGAAATTCCCGGTTTTCCCTAATTATTTGTGGATTTTCTTCTAACATATTCACGTCATCCGCATAAACAAGCAGCTGATGTAACCCGTAAAATTCCAAACCCTCTCTGTTTTCTTGAACTTTCCTAATGGCGTATTATAGAGAAAAGTAAAAGAGATTAAAGGTGAAAGTTCAGCTCGCAGTGAATTGGAAAAGAGTCAGAGAGAAATTAGTCTATACGGACTCTGCTGTACGTTTCACTGAGACACATTTTAATTAATCGAACTAGTTTCATGGGAATATCAAATTCAATAAGAATGTTATATAAAACTTCTCTCTTAGCCGAGTCATATGCCTTTTTGAAATCCATGAGTCACTGACGTGGCGGCCGGGTACCTCAGTTGGTAGAGCAGCTGGCTACAGACTGGAAGGTACGGGGTTCGATCCCAAGTGGTGACGGGATTTTTCTCGTTGCCAAACTTCCAGAACGGCCTCGAGGTTCACTCAGCCTCCTATACAATTGAGTATCGGGTCTTTCCCGGGGATAAAAGGCGGTCGGAGCGTGGTGCCGACCACACCACCTCATTCTAGTGCCGAGGTCATGGAAAGCATGGGGCTCTACCTCCATGCCCCCCCCCAAGTACCTTCATGGCGTGTGACGGGGATACGTTTACCTTTACCTTTTATGAGTAACTGATGTACTATATTCTTATACTCCCATTTTTTCCTCCAATATCTGTCGAACACCAAAAAATCTGATCAATAGTCGATCTATTAAGCCTAAAACCACATTTATTATCCCCAATAGTTCACACCTGTAGAGTAACGGTCAGCGTCTGGCCGCGAAACCAGGTGGTCCGGGTTCGAAACCCGGTCGGGGCAAGTTAACTGGTTGATGTTTTTTTTTTTTTTCAGGGGTTTCCCCTCAACCCAATACGAGCAAATGCTGGGTAACTTTCGGTGCTGGACCCTGGACTAATTTCACCGGCATTATCACTTTCATTTCATTCAGACGTTAAATAACCTGAGATGTTGATATAACGTCGTAAAATAACTCAATAAAATAAAACAAAAATTATCCCCAATAACATCGTCTACATAAAGAGTTATTCTTCTCAAAAGAATATTGGTCAAAACTTAATAGAACGTCAATAAAAGTGATATTCCTCGAAATTTACTACAGTTAATCTTTCCCCCATCTTAAAGATAGGTACGATTATGGACTCCTTCAATCAGTGCTCTATTTGGGCTGGTAAGGACCGGTACTCCGTACCGTCTAAAATAAAAACTCGCTGTTACCGTACCGGAAAAAATATAGACTCGAAAATATATTAATTATGTTTAAATAGTATTTAACAAACTTTGAAATGGAGGATGTTAGCTATTTGAAAAACATTTTGATTTTGATATCTGGCATAAAAGTGGCGGCTGGCATCTCATATCCTTTGCTTAAATGCTTGTCCATTCGTTGTTTTATCGAAAACCATGATCTGGCACTTCAGGAGTAGTTGTGATTTGTTAGTTTCAAGCTTGCATACCACTGTGGTATTTCAATAAGTAATTAACACTAACTTTATGGCATGGCGCCTCAAGAAATCTGCTAAACTGATTCGCTAATTTCAAAACTTACGTAGATGCCTTCGCATAACACTAATTTAATGATGTGGCGTGTCAAGAATTCTGATGAATTGATTCACTAATTTTAAAACTCGCTCAGGCGTAATGCTAGCAGTTTGCTGGAGGAGGGAAATATTGTTACTTTTCGTGCGTTCATGAATCTTGAATCCAGTTACATATTATAGATTCTATTCCAATTTCAACTCAAGAATGTTAATGAGAATTACAGCAATGAACGATATCTGCACTAAGAAAAGGAATATTCTTCCAGTAAAAGACTTCCTAGGCTTTTATTCCTAAAAAGTGTTGGGCCACCAGTGTCAACGTTTAATTTCTTGCCTTATATGCAATTGTAGCTGCGATCTGGAAGGAGGTCTGCAGAGGCGAATGCATGACGAAGGATCAACAGTACCCCCTTAAACTTGTTTCCAACTACAGCACTGCCTTCAATAATTGTTCTAGTACAATTTCTTTTCCCAAATAGAAAGTACAAGCTTATAAATTGCACTAGACAATGCGTTTCTACCCTCTTGTATTAATTCTGCTGGAATTTGATCCATACCTGAAGATTGGTACTTTTCTGAGCTTTTCTATCGCAATTTCGACTTCAGAAAACGTGTCGAACTGCCCATTAATTACAATTAATTATCCAGTCAATCAATTCATCCATTAATTCTTCGGTCCGGATACTCGTTCTTCTGTCAGGCTGTCAGTCCGTTTGGTCATCCGTTTATTAATTCTCATTTATGTTACGTTTTCGCATTTCTGCAAATTAACAAAGTACAAGACTTCCAAGACGTGTGATCGTTACTACCTCAGACGACGAAGAACATCACACTCATACAGAGAAACATCCATGCTCCAGATAGGATTCAAACCCACAACTGTCTTCCACGCATTGTTGAAGCATCACCTTACCCGTTGAGACTGCCATGGCCTGCAGATGTAGTCTGATTTGAGCCCCCGCCTTCCAGCATGTGATTTTCCTTCGTCATAGGAGTGGTGTCTGGCGGTGTTCCACGTATGTGACGTAACTTGCGGAGTATTAATTGACGGCATTCTTTTCTTTTTTCAATGGATCTTATAGCCTCAAGGCCCACTGAGATCATAGCCGAGATTTTCTTCTCAATCTGATACTTAGACTGGCACGAGGCAAGACTCGCGAGACTTCGTGTAGACACGTGTCAGATTCCCGTCTAAGGTAACACAGTTATGAACAGATCCTGACTAAAGTCCGGATTTTATGTAATATTGATCCTAAAAATATGTACGTGGATATGTAACTAAAAACCTCCAAATATGTAGCCTAATGTACCTAATATCAAAACTGCACAGGGAATTAGATATCGTTGTCATTAAACAAATTATTTTGTTTTGAATAAAGATAAATAAAAATATCAATTTCATACAAATTATACATTCATACATGTCACGGTATAGTTTTTGGTGTGATTCTAAAGTTAATCAAGGCATGAAGCACAACATGCCACAAGATGTTTTTCCGTATTTTCAAGGATAAGTTTCCTCTGCGATAGGACAGTATGTAGCTTACTTCTAGGCTACAGCAAAAACGATCTCTTGACATCACATGAGGTTATTGGTGCAAATATTTTAAGCAAATGGATATGACTTCTGCAGAGAGTTGCGTGTTTCTCCGCTAAGGATCTGACTCACGCATTGGAGGGACATGAGGTCGTCGTGATGTTGCGAGAATTGTCAATCACGTAGTTTTTTTTTTTTTTTTTTTTTGAGAACCAAGAGCAAGACGGCAGGATCAGCAGGGAAATACCAGGTTATACCTGAGTAGTGGTCATGTTCTGAATGCTGAAATATGTATCCTAATATGTAGTGACAACTTTGAGTTTAAAATTGTATTTTAGTTATTTATGCAACAAGTGGATAATCTTGATGATTATGGCATGAGTGAATGTTTCTCGAGTGTCATAATAAGGTTATCCACGAGTTGGATACAACACTTTATGGCACCTTACTTACTTACAAATGGCTTTTAAGGAACCCGGAGGTTCATTGCTGCCCTCACATAAGCCCCCCCATCAGTCCCTATCCTGTGCAAGATTAATTCAGTCTCGGTCATCATATCCCACCTCTCTCAAATCCATTTTATATTATCCTCTCATCTATGTCTCGGCCTCCCCAAATGTCTTTTTTCCCTCCGGTCTCCCAATTAACCCTTTGAAGCATAGTGGTTACACAGAAGAACCACCAATTTCTTTCTTTCTAAATTTTATGGCACAGATATTCCACCAAGGAACTACCTCTTGAGTATACATAGAGGTGCCATCTGTGTTTTGAAATTGTGTGCAAAGTTAAAATATTGAAAAAAATTGATCTAAGCTTTGTTATGATCCATGATATGAGAAACATAAAAAATTAATTTGTGCTTCAAAGGGTTAACGCTCTATATGCATTTCTGGATTTGCCCATATGTGCTACATGCGCTGCCCATCTCATACGTCTGTATTTAATATTTCTAATTGGTGAGAATACAATGAGTGCAGTTCTGCGTTCTGTAACTTTCTCCATTCTCCTGCAACTTTATCCCTCTTAGCCCCTAATATTTTCCTAAGAACCTTTTTCTCAAACACCCTTAATCTCTGTTTCTCTCTCAAAGTGAGAGTCCAAGTTTCACAACCATACAGAACAACCGATAATATGACTGTTTTATAAATTCTAACCTCAAGATTTTTATAGCAGACTAGATGACAAAAGCTTCTCAACCGAATAATAACAGACATTTCCCATATTCATTCCGCGTTTAATTTCCTCCCGAGTGTCATTTATATTTATTACTGTTACTCCAAGATATTTGAATTTTACCGCCTCTTCGAAGGATAAATCTGCAATTTTTATATTCCCATTTCGTAAAATTTTCTGGTCACGAGACATAATCATATACTTTGTCTTTTCGGAATTTACTTCTAAACTTATCGCTTTACTTGTTTCAAGTAAAATTTCTGTGTTTTCCCTAATCGTTTGTGGATTTTCTCCTAACATATTCACGTCATCTGCATAGACAAGAAACGGATGTAACCCATTCAATTCCAAACTCTCTCTGTTCTTTATGGCAACTTAGCATTATAAATTGTAGAAAATAAATTATGAAATAATTCGGCATCCATAGCTGACATAAGTTTAGATATTTTCATATTGATCATATTGATTAGTTGCGCCTGGCAGTGGGATTGAACAGAGAATGAATAAAAAAAATGGCTGACGTTCCGGAAGAAATGATTAACGCAGTGAAAGAGGCAGAGGCTATGCTAGTACCTGGAAAATCTAGGGAGTTGTATGAGAAAGAATACAACAAATTTGTGACCTGGCGGAATGCCAAAAATGTTAACGTGTCTAACGATCAAGCGTTTAGGTATTACGTCATTGCGAATACATCATTGCTATTATTGGCACGCGTGCTATAATAAGCCGATTACGCACGTTATTGGATATAGTAACAAGTAATTATAATGCTAGGATGGCATAAATATTTGTATAATTTCGTTCTATTTTATGCTGAAATATTGATAATTTTCTTTACAAGGCGTTTATGACTTATATTACACACAACTCAGAACTACATATACATAGCCTAAGGCTTAAATGTAAGATAATTTCCAAATGACTGCGAATCATTTTACCAGAAATTAGAGAGCTGAGAGCACTTGAGATTCTTTTAACTTGTGCAAATGTAGATACCTATTATTGGAGAAAAATTCGTTCAAATGGAAAGAGTGTTCAGCGATCAAAGCTGAGAGGTTTTGGATTCGATTCCCGATGCCGGAACGAATTTTTCTCCAATAATAGGTATCTACACGTTGACTACATATTAATTATAGTCTTGTATATTCAATTAGGATATGTTGCTTTATTCAAATGGTGAGTGCAAAGGAAGTCATGGTGTTGGCACAGTCTAGTATATACAGTCACGAAGCTTGAGTTATGAGGGTACTAGGAACAATAGACTGTGCCTACACTATTTCACATTGTCTGTAATGAGGCGATATTAGCGATCCTAGTGGTCAGCAACTATCTATGGATGCATATTTACTATGTATTGAGCTTCGTGATTGTATCTACTAGACTGTGGTGTTGGTGTATTACTGGGACCACTTGTGAAAGATAAAGAGATATCAGTGCGCTATTTAAAATGATAATGGTGAGACTTCTATGGAAGAAAATAGTCTTAGTGCTAGTACTAATTTCCATACCACATAGTGGATTATCATCGAAGAAGTGGAAGGAAGCTATGACAAGATAGAAGAGGTAGTTGAGAAGTAGAATAAGGGAGCATGCGTAATGCTAATGGGCAACTGGAACGCAATAGTAGGAGAAAGACAAGATGGAAGAACAGCTGAAAAATATGGATTGTGAAAACGAAATATGTAGAAGAGTTATAAGACACAGGCAGTGCTGTCATGGAAACCATACGGGGTCATACATCGTATGGGAACCTAATTTTTTTTTTTAATTAATCGTGTGGGGAAAAGAAAATTTTGTCTGTACGGAGCCATACAGCATATGGGAGCCTAAGTTTTATATGCGGAGATCTGTACAGATCTTAAATCATCTCTTGCTATTCCTAATTTATGCTTTGTTTGATGTTCATAAACAAAAATTGTCCACCTCTGCAGCACTGGAATCCAGAATTGTATAAAATAATGATTGAAAAACAAGAAGTGCTGCAGATACACATTCAAAGATTCATCGAGACAAGTGTGCATCTACGGTGGGGCTACATGGTGTATTCTTTAAATCTAGCTTGTTGTACAATTAAAATGTAAAGCAAAACAATTGCTTTACTTCTTCTCTAATATTAAAAAATCGTTACATGACAGTCGGAGAGATAGAGAGAGGAGTGTAAAATATATTTTAAGGGAGAAAACAAGGATTGGGGCGTATGGGCAAGAGAAAAATTACCATGACAGCACTGGAGGCAGGGAATCGTCTAAATGACGTAGCTATAGAAGACAAAGCAACCGTATCAGAAAACGAAAAAGGATTTTATATTTCAAGGGAAGAAGTTGAACTAGTGCTTAAAGAAATTAACAATGGAAAAACAGTAGGATTTGATGGAATCCCCATTGAATTAGTGAAATACTTGGATGAAGACAAGAAGTAAATTCTATCATTATGCAATGAAATATATGAGAAAGACGAATGGCCTGAAGATTTACAGAGGCAGTGTTGCTGCCAATATCGAAGAAAAATAATGACATTTCATTTTAGTAGAATACAGAGAATAAAAGACAAGTCGGGGACTGTACTTAACTTATTTTACACAAAAAGTGGACTTAATCGGCTTTATTAGTAATAGGGCGATATATACATTATACGCACACATACATTTTAAAATTTATATATCTTTTAACTTATTTCACTCATTCATTTTTCTCTTACTTTCTAAAGGTATGTTCCTAAGGATTTTATTATCTGTTCATTTGTAATTCATGATAGCGTATTGTATACCTGCCGTCGCGAGATGAATGTTGATTCAGCCGAGCGTAACTAGAACGCCATGACCGCACTGGTAGAAAAGATGGGTAGAGTAAGAAGGGGTAGTAAAGAAGTCGCTCTGAAGGTCTGCCTGAAACATAGAAAGAATTTTGTGACATTCAATAGCCTAGCTAGCAGTCAATTCATCTGAAAATGATTGACATGAAATATTATTTTACTGCAAAATTAATGAGCCCCTATTTGAAAAAAAAATAACACATGAGGGAAATTTACTGAAAATCGGCTTTAAAGATAGACTTACCGTCAACTTAGGAATCTTGGCCGCGATAAACGACTATAAAGTTTTATTTCATGCGCAATGGAATGAATTGTCAAAACATGCTCCATTACCTGGACTTGTATTCATGATTATAACAATTATTATTAATTACCAGCAATATATTAATAATGTCAGTGTAAAGGCAATTATCTTCCAAGGAATTAATAATTTTCTCATATATCCACTGCTGTGGAGAAACGGTTATCATTTCTGACCGTGAAACGAGCGGACCTAGGTTCAAATCCTGAGTAGTACAACTTACCTGGTTAGAGTTTCATGTAGTCGTACAAGAGCGCGACCGTTCGGCGACAGATATCACTCACAGAACAGGAGTGGTAAGTACAATAAGCCTCAGGCTGCGTTACGAGCGTTCAGGCCCTTCTTCCGTAAAAGGAAAAAAAAATCTGAGGTTACGCGCAATAAATAATTTCAAAACCGATTCATGTAGAGCTCTCTCTCTCTCTCTCTTTCTCTCTCTGCAAGCTAAAAAATGTTCGTCTGGCAAAGTTTTCGACTAGAAGCATAGTTCAAAATAATTAGCGGAAAAATGTTGGAGACATAGAGTAGACAATTTGAGTTGTGTTATGAAAATCGTTAGAGTCAATTGCCAGTCATTCGTCCTTTTCTTTCTTTACCAGTCATTATAATTTTATTTTAGTAAGTGTAGTGAATAATTTCATGAGCATCCTTCTCAAACGAATTGACTAGTAATACTAAACATGCTCTGGAATTCGCTACCTGCTAGCATCAGGGACTGTCGAAATAAAATTGAATTCAAACGCAAACTTATTAGGCCAGACCTGCAGAACTGTAGCTCCTCAGAGCGACTGCCTTCGTACCCCTTCTACCCCATCCGCCTTTTCTACCAGTGTGGTCATAGCGTTCTATGAAATCAACATTCATTCTCGCGGCGGCAGGTATACAATACGCTATCAAGAATTACAAATGAACAGATAATAAAATCCTTAGAATCATACCTTTGGAAAGTAAGAGAAAAATGAATGAGGAAAATAAGTTAAAAGACATGTAAAATCAATTTTTAAATGTATGTGTGCATATAATGTAAGAAGGTCTACCTGTATATATTCATTCATTCTATATTGATAAGTGAGTGATAGCTATATGACCGGAGGTAAATAAATACACAATACGCGTACTGCAGTTTGAAGGGAACTGGAACATGGCAAAATCTAAAGCCGTGAAGAAATACTACTTCCAAAGGCAATGGCAATATGATTATTTTGTTGTTGAAGAAGACGAAAGAATTGCTTATTTACTGTGCCCCATCCAATTTATTTCTAGACGTTATTTCAATATTAAACCACATTTCAACAAAGCTCATATTAAGAATTATTATGGCATAAACAAACTTTCAGGTAAATTTATTATTACGAACTGTGTATTGAATATTTATTTATATAGTCTGTTGTTAAATTAAGAACATCACTCGTCTTCATTTTGTATTGAAATGAATAGTGATATTTATATTAACTTTCAAGATTCATTGCTTAAATGCTATAAATTCACATTTCCTTAGATGATGATAGGAGGAAGGTTTTGGAAAATCCAAAGCAGACTAGGTGCAAAGAAATCTCAAAGAAACTACCGACAGAAAATCTAGCATAATCGTAAACCTTGAAGCGACATAACGCATTATAAATACAATGACTTTATTACAATCCTTTTTGAAAATTACAGTGCCGCCACTGATGGACCTTCCACACGGAAAGAATATCAAAAAATTCTACGTAGAAGTCATCGTCCCTAATAGAAGTGGAGTGAGGGTGACATCATATTTCCCCTACTTACGGGTTCTGCAGGCCTGTGCTAGGCACTTGGTCAGTAATTGAGACTCGTTCAGACATGGTTTCTTGTAAATAGTTCTCTCAATCTATCACAAAGTACCATTTCAATATCCGGTAATTTCATCACTATACAATTTTGTTATTCTAGGTTTAATTTGTAATTCAGTAAATACAAACATATTCTTTGTCCTTAACTTCTATGATAAGTCTAGCTTTCATTAATCAGGTAATCTTTTCGTACTTTGATTTTTATTGTAATTGTAATTTTATTCTTCACATTATAGTTGTAATCCCCTGGTAGAGGGGTAGAGAAGGCCTGCGGCCTTATCTTTACCAGGTTAAATAAATAAATACTACTAATACTGCTACTACTACTACTACTACTACTACTACTACTACTACTACTACTACTACTACTACTACTATGAACAGAACCCACCTAATAACTAAGATTGTCTAAGAAGTTAATCGCTATTCAGACAAACCAAAGATGTTATATAGTATACTAGACTCACACACAGCGCTGGTGTGCTGTCCAAATTTGAAACCAGTCTGCGCATGTTTACGCTGCCATGTTACTGGTAGAAACAGAGCGGTAAACACGATAGTATCATGCTTGTGCTTTGTTTTGTCTCGGGTCTTTTTAGTGAACACTGTGAAAGTAATGTAAATTGATGTGATAATAGTATGAATTTTTGTTTTGTAAATATTATTATAGTTGATATGAAGTGATTTGCTTGGTAAATAGTGTAAAATGGTGATTTCCTGTGCGGCGTATAAGTGCAATAACACGTGGCTTAGAGGGTCAGGAATTTCTTTTCACAAGTAAGTACACACGCTTTAAAATAATAAAATTGAATTCTGGAGGCTACATTGAAACTGTAACATTTGTACCACAGTCTACTATATACAGTCGCGAAGCTTGAGGTGTTTTTTTGCAAATCTCGCGATAAAGCGCTCCAAGCGGTTAGCAACTAGAAACAATAGACTGTCCACGGTCGACTTTGGATTTAGAGTGGACTGAGTCGCATTTCCATCGAGTGCTAGGTCGTTGCGTATTTCGCATTGATGCTCGTGAAGAAAAATCCTAACATCTATTTCTTATTTTACTTAAAGATGCAAAAAGTGGACAGGAGGGAAGATCTGACAAAGAATGAAGCATATCTTTATAATAATATAAAGTTTTGCTCTCTTCATTTCGAAAACACACAATTTATGAATGAAAACAAAAATAAATTAATCTGGAATGCAGTTCCAACTTTATTTGATGTTTCAAATAAACCTGTTCTGTTATTACCTGCAGCTGAGAAACAAAAGCTTTGCACTAATTCTACGTCTGTATCAGCTGATTCCTTGAATAATTGTACATTTTCAGACAACTTAGGCCTACTTTTTTTTTTCAAAGGATGTTTTTAATTATAGCTGTTAATTTTGTTGTTATTTTAATTTGTTAGCTTACTAGAGACGTAGAAAAAGTAAGTCTGTTACAATAAAATTTATTGATCACGTTTTATTTCCAATTCTGATGTGATTATTATTGCTTAACCTCATCCCACTTTGTTAACTACGTAAGCCTACACTACAAGTACCGGTACACGTAAGTTACTCCCATTAATTCATATTTCCATTATTATTGTTATTGTATTATTGTTGTAAAGGGAAATGCAAATTAATATTTATTGGTTTCATAGTTCATTATCGCTATAACCTTGAATGAGTGAAGCGATTATAGTAAATTTCAGTTCATTTTGCACAAACAAAAATAATAGTAACCTATTTCTTGCAGGTATCTTCGAGTTTATGGTGGAATTTAATATACTTCATTAAAATAATAAATGAACTTTATCCATTTAATATTTCAATAATGGAAGGAAGGTGCTAATTTTTCCAAAAGAACACGACAACGAAAGTGTAACATATTTTGTCATCTGCTAGGAGAGATCTGTGATGATGAGGCGATAGTAGCGATCCTAGTGGTGGGCAACTACCCATGTTTGCATTTTTACTACATATTGAGCTTCGCGACTGTATATAGTAGACTGTGTTTGTACTGTATATCTTAGATACCATAGTTGAAAAAGTGTATAACTAAGCAAGAATCTGCCTTTACTGGTTCCCTTTGAAGAAGCGCGAGCTACTTTCTAAGTTGGTTGTTGCTGTAATAAGAGACAAATTTGTGCCTTCACATTATGTAAAATTGTGTTCGTCTCATTTTAAATATACAGATTTTTGGGAAAGTAATGGCAATAGAATTTTCAAAGATGATGTACCATACCTGTTTAATTTTCCAGGTCATTTGCAAAAGGTACGATATTATCTCTGATGTTACAATATCAATACCATTAAAAATCAATCAGTAGTTCACGACAATAAAGAATACTTAATTGTTAGTACAGGTATATCAGACTGTAGAGAAATCCCACTGAATGAATTATTTAAACTTACGCATCAGATGTTAAACACATTAGTGGAAAGATAATTTTTTGTTTTCATTCTGTAAATTAATTTACCTGCAAGATAATAAACTTTCATTCAAAATCCATATATGGATCAATAAATATACAGATAATAAATAAATAAATAAATAAATTAATTAATTAATAAGTGGCTATAATAACTAAGCCTTCTTTGTGAAATTATGATTCAGAGTTCACTTATAAATATCCCTTTTATATTTTGCCGGATATATTTTATTAAAAAAGCAAGAAATGCCATCTTATTGATATTACATATGTGCATAAAAATTATGTACCATCACTCCACAAGCAATGATAATATATCTATTTTATTTATTTAAAATAACAATACAGTATATAAAGAAATCCACTCATAAAAAGTACGTTTTTTTTATTTTGCATAAGTGATTATGTTTAGTTTTAGGTCTTCATGTTACCTATTGTTTGCAATGTATTAGGTACCGGTACTTTTTATAATTGATAGCATTCCCTTTATTAATTGAAGAATGAATTCCATGTAATTTGGCTACCTTTGCGCATTATATTTTGCCAGATTACTTATTTCCTGTGGTCTAGAAGTACCAGTGATATAATTTTCGATTCTCTAAAACTTAACAACAGGTCTGTACTGATTAGCATAGATTTATTTCGCTTAAGAATTTGATTATAATAAGAACTTGTGTAATCAAGGTGCATATATTTATGTCTTGTGATCTAAGAATAATGTATGTTAATATAAATTTCGATTCTCTGAAACCTAACAATATGGGCTGCTGATTATCGTAAAATTATGCATTCTATAATGTGTATTGTGTAGGCCTATTTATGGATGTATGAGCATGTTTTCTATAAATTTCTGCGTATGTATTTTCTTTTCTTTAATGCTCTGACGCTTATCAATGAAATTTTGAATATGTTTACTTCATCCTAATTTTACGTTAAACTTCGAAGATGGCCATAATCTGTCAATTTTAGATCACCACAGCGTTAAATTGCGTGATTTACGTACTGCTAGTTACAGTATGCGTCTGCTCTTCATCAACATGGCTGCAAGTGCAGCATTCAATTTGTCCCGGTTTCCTCATCCTGCGCAGCCGAGACTGTAGGCTTGAGACAAACAGGCAGACAGATAGATGAATTTAACTCGTAATAGGCCTGTTACCACAGTCTAGTATTTACAGTCACGAAGCCCAATACGTAGAGAACATGCATCCATAGATAGTTGCTAACCACTAGGATCGCTACTATCGCCTCATCACATAAATGTGAAACAGACCGGCACAGCCTATTGTTCCTAATACCACAGTCTACTATATACAGTCACGAAGCTTGAGTTTTGAGGGTGCTAGAAACAATAGACTGTGACGGTACTATTTTGCATTGCCTGTAATGAGGCGATATTACCGATCCTAGTGGTGAGCAACTACCTAATGTTTGCATATTTACTACGTATTGAGCTTCGCGACTGTATATACTAGACTGTGCTAATACTCTCATCAACTCAAGCTTCGTTATTGTATATAGGCCTACTAGACTGTGCTACTACTAAACATGAACAGAACTCACCCAATAACTAAGAAGATAATCGCTATTCCGACAGACAGGCAGACAGATAAACGAATTGACTCGTAATACTAAAATTGAACAAAATCCACCCAATAGCAAAGAAGATAATCGCTAATTAGACAGATACACATATTTTTCTATGCTGAATACGAAAATAAATATCCTTCCGTGAAAATCTCGAAATCGTTTCTTTCGCAATATGGCTAAATTATAATTGCTCTTCATATGAACTTTGTAAATTAAGTACTGTATGAACAAGAGTTATGTAATGAAACTGTTAAGAAATTGGAAGAGCAATATAATATTTCCTACCTGTAGTAACGGTATTTTCTTATAGATCTCACTCGTATTAATGCGCCTGTTACAGAAGTAATTGATTTAATTCTTATTGATAAAACACGCTATAAATTCAAATCGAAAGTTTGGATAGTTATGTTTGTACTACCGGAAGGTCAGATTGTGGTACCATTGTGGTCAAACACGCTTAGGAAATAACCTATGTACATCACGTCGAAGGTTACAAATCACTCAAATTGGCCACATTAATATGTTAAGTGGAAATCGTCTCCTGACGAGGATCTTCATTGGCCTGGAACGGGAAGGTCAATGCACAATCCCCTCTCTAATTAGCATGTACATTTTGTCGTATTTTCCTGTACTTGTGTGACGTCACAAGCTCCTCCTCCGGACAGGTATTATCCTCGGGCAAGCAATTCGCATGCAACAGAAGCAGCTTCCAGTTTGTGTAGAGAACCTGTTTGGAGAACACGACTAGTTTGACTGGTGAGTTGATGGGCAAATCTTCATTGCGGTAGTCTGATTTTATGTAAGTTTATGTTGTATTTTTAAGCTTATTTTAGTTAGCTCATTAACCTCACTTTAAATGTAACGTATATTTGAATAATAATGTTTGTGTTCTTTCTTTTTGCAACTACGAAATCGACAGTATCATACTTTTGCTATTGCAAATACTATTCGTGCAACACTGAGGGAGTCAAAGTGGGAGCCAGAATTCAGTTTGTATCTTTTATGAGGTATCAGTATGAATGAAGGTTTTCAGTAATAAGAATTTTGTTACTTAAGTGTGGAGGCACAGTACTCTTACCCAATAACGAACGCGGATGGCAGATTCTAGTAAAAGACACGAACTAAAAAGTTATACATTTAAAGTTAAGACTACAAACTTCGTACTTCTCTTTTCGGCTCATGGATAATTTCACTGTCGTATTGAATCGTTAGGCGAAGGAGTTCTCTATTCTGACGTACTTCATAAAACCCTACCAAAAAAACCTATTGTAATTGCTGAGCAATGTAGGAATGTACTCTAGGTATATCACTAGAGTTATTATGGGGATAGTGATAAGTGAGGTGAGGTGAATAATGGTGATAGTGCAACAGTAAAAAATTGAAATGAATAATGATGCTAATAACAACAGTAATGATCAATGGCCATTTCGGAATATTCGAGGGCTCCTCCGCAATCCTCATTTTGTACTCCTTTGACATACAGTAGACTCTTGCTAATCCACCCATTCCTTGCACAGAGTGGTGCCGGATTAGCGAGAATGTCGGATTACTGAGTTCTTACAAGTTCTAGTAACTTTAATGTTACGAGCTGCGCCAACCACTCCACTCCACTTGCACTTCTAAATTGGAACTAGAATGTTCCACACGTGGTCGGCACGTGTAGCTGCATAAGTAGGTATATTTGTGTATACGCAATGCAGTATAACACATTACACTAGTACAAATTTCCCAGCAAACTATTACAGTAGAAGTGATAGGAAGTACACTAGAAGGAGGCTAGATAATTGAGAGGCCGGATTAGCGAGAGTCTAGTATTATAGACCAGTGCAGCTCTCCATTTTGCCTTAAGAGAAATATCAATTTTAGAATACAAGAAAAAGTAATAAATTCAAGAAAAAAAAAATTAAATTGAAACCTGTATCAAAAGTCGAGACTCCTCCAATAGAGCTTTCACTTTATGGCAAATTTCAGTGCCAATCGCGACGCCATGCACGCCACGGGTGATGGTCATAAAGATGAATATTGATGGTAGTGAAGGTGATGTTGATTTATGCTGAAAACATTGTGATCAGTGAAGAAATTAGTGATGGCGATGAATGATGACGGCAATAATAATTGTGACAATTGTAATAGTGAAGTGATCGTGATAATAGTGAAGTTGTGACGGCGGTGGACCCCTTCAAGAGGCAGTAGTTTCGCTGCTCCTTTCCATAGGCGTTGGTCAGCGTGAATGTAGCCTAATAGGAAATCCCACTTGGTAATGTTTCTTACATTTATGTTAAACTATTTTTGCTGAAAATGTTGTTGTTCTTTAATATACACATTTTCTGTAAAATAATTTTGAAGTAACTTGTGGAATTCATCCAATTAGTGTTTCCCAGAACAGTTTAGGAAAAACCCGTGAAGTATTTTTAACCTTGGACAGTGATTCACGTTAAGCATCTCTGTCATGTTCGGATTCTCGGTGACCTTCCGATATACAAACCGGCTGGATTAGTTGATTTCTTCTGTGAAATCTCTCTCCTCCGGTGAAGGGAAAACTATTATCATTTTCATGGTCATCTGTAAACAAAAATTCTTAACACATGCACCGTGCACTTATGTTATATCATAGTTGAAAGCTTTAATTCGTTGAACATAAAACTAAATGGTATGGATATTTTTTGTGTCATTTTCCTTAACCGCATGTGTCCCCTTTCCGTATCCCGCGTTTGTCTCTTTTCCTTAATCCGCGTTTGTCACCTCCCCTTAACCCGCGTTTATGTTCCTTTCCTTAAACCTCGTTTGTATCGCATTTCTTAACCCGTGTTTGTATCACTTTTCTTAACCCGTGTTTTTATCGTTTTCCTTGGCCAGCGTTTGTATCGCTTTTATTAAACCGCGTTTATGTTCCTTTCTTAACCCGCGTTTGTATCGCTTTTCTTAATCCGCATTTGTATCGCTTTTCCTAATCCACCTTTATATTACTTCCCTTCACCCTCATTTTTATCTATTGAAAAACTTCAAAAAAAAAAAAAAAAAGAAGTAAATTTGTTGTAAAGAATACACACAATGGGCCAAAAAAAAAAGGCACAAAATTTAAATGGTTATATTCCAGTAGCTAATGATTTCACTTGAAAGTTTATTTCACAGGCAAATTTCACAGTCCTTGTAGACCGGGAAAGTACCGTACTGTAATAATTAATTTTTTACCATTTATTAAACATTATTTTTTTTATTTTTTGTAAGGCAGTGCAAAATGGATCGTTTATGCCGAACTAAGCATTATGGTCTTACGAGTTCAGCAGACCAAGCCGTTCGTTGTGCTATCATAATTTGTTTCCTTCCGTTTTGAGTTCTCATTTGTCGCTTAACGAACAAAGACAAGATTTTCATTACAGATTTGCACCAATAAGATAATTTATCTGCCCGTCAAATTGTAAGGAACTACGCTCAGCGAGAATGGTCTGTTTCAACTGTACAACGATTGATTAGGAAGATAGACATTACAGTGAATGTAAAAAGTATTCGCACGGTGGATAATAAAAATATATAGCAATAATAAATGTGCGTCAAATCATATACTCTCAACTTGTTGGACATGAACACAAGTTACGCGCAAGTATATACATTCTCTGTTATTTATTTACATATAAACACAAAATTAATTGCACAATTCTCAAAATAAACAATTATGTTTGATTAAAACACAATGATACCAAACAAAAATACGAAAAAAAAGTATTCGCACACTGGTCAAACTATAGTCAGTTCCTTTTCAATTTCAATATTTTGTAAGATAACCCTTGCATTTTACAATAGCCTCTAACCTTCTGGGGATAGAATTAACTAAATTTGAAGTAATGTTTGCTGGAATGTTCCACTCTTCTATGATTGCAGTCTTTAGAGACTCTTTGCTGATAATATGCCTAGTTCTAAGTCATATTTCTAAATAATCCCAAAGGTCTCGATTGGGTTGATGTCTGGTGACTGGGGAGGTGCCTGAAGGTATGGAGGGATGCTATAGAGAATCCACAGTCAACCATTGTGGGTCGTATGTTTGGGGTCGTTGTCTTGCATGAATATGAAATTGTTCCTGATGCCCAATTTTTGGGCACTAGGCACTACATGATCCTTCAGAATATCAGTGTAACGTTGGTGATCCATATTGCCCTCTGCAAAAGCCAACGACTCCACTACTGCTGAACTCATGCACCCCCATACTAGTACTCAAACTCCACCTTGTTTCACTGTGGGACGAAAATTTTTTTTCCAGCTCAGCATTTTTTTTCTGCACACGAAACTTCTCCCATCAGATTGAAATATATTGAACTTACTTTCATCAGTGAAAAGCATTCTGTTCCAAAATCCTTGGGGCCGGTTAAGATTTGTTTCAGCAAAGTCTAATCTTTTACTCTTATTAACTTTACTGATGTAGTATTTCCTATGGTCGATTCTACCATGGCATTCGCTGCTGCTTAGGTAATTTCGGATTGTACTATTACACACACTTATACCGAGATCATATTGAAGCTCTGCCGCACTAATATGCGGATTCTTTTTAATTTTTCGCATGATTGCTCTGCCACTGTATTCGTTTATTTTTCTCTGCCGGCCACTTCTCCTTAAATTTTCGTTAGATTTTCTTTCCCCGTATCTGTCTATGATTCGCTTGATGGTTGACTTACCTCTATTCACAATCATTGATATTTCACTCAGTTGTTTACATTGATTATGCAGACGAATGATATAGCCCTTTCTTTCTTAGAAGTTTCTTTCCCTCTTAGTCCCATTTGACGTGATAGCTATATACTACTTGTAATTCTGGAATCAAACTGTCTTGGAACATGCATTACGAGCGTTTTCTTAGTACCATGTAACTCCTGCGTTTCGCAGGAGTGCTTTTATTCGTCAACAGAATTGAGTGTGCGAATACTTTTTATGCTGCAATTTTGTTAGGCATTCAATTTATTGAACCATGACAGAACCTACACGCAAAATTATGAAAATTTATTGTGTGTATTTGCTATGTGATGCATTATTATTATACGTGAACAGTCTATTTCATACCAAGAATTAATAGTACTTCATTTGAGTCTCAATTTGTAGTAAAAACGTCGTCGTGCGAATACTTTTTACATTCACTGTATATCCCTCCTGAGAGAGTATTGCGTGAAAGATCGCGTTTCTCAGATTCGATTCTCTGATGGTTTCCGCTGGAGTTTCAAACGAGATCTTAATCCTATGGACTGTTTTGTATGGCGTCTACTACAAAAAGCAGTTTACTACAAAACAAGAATTCGTAATATTGAACATTTAAGACGACGCCTTCTTGAATGTTCAAAGACAGATAACCAGTGCTATTGGACAATAGAGAAGACATCTACAAATGATTTTTTGGGCAAACATCGGCGGTCACATAGAACATCATTTTTAATTTTGATTATTTGAAAGATCATTAATTATTAATTTTACCAACATTCAGTTTCTGCATTTTGAAGTAATAAATCGTCTTCAAAAACAACATTTTTCGCACCGTTATGTACAATTGACCTCCATAAGATTTTAATTGAGCCTAAAAAAACATAATAGTCCTCATCTTTAAAGTCTACTCTTTCCAACAGTGTACTCATTATAAATTAATGCTATGTATTTCAGAAAATAGAGTATTACTAATTTTCTGCCTTTTTTGGCCCAGTGTGTATAAGTACAGTATACAGTGTGTGTGTGTGTGTGTGTGTATGTGTGTGTGTGTGTGTGTATATATATACAGGGACATCATTTTATTTTTACTTGCATTTTTATTGTACCTGCATTTCTCAATGTACTTCACTCTCACCCCTTCACTAATGTCCTTGCTCCCGTCAGACACACAAACTTACGGCCGCTGTTGCATTCGAAGTCTTCAAACAGTGAAGTAAACACTGCAGAGTATAGTGTGTTTCATAAATATGATTGCGTTTTCTATAGAAGAAAGAACCTATATTAATAATGTCGTACTAAAAAATTATATTCAAGAAACGATAAATTGAATTTCAGAGAATCTGCTTCAAAATGTTTTTAATAATATGTGTACTGAATTGAAGCCTGCATTGTAATGAACGGCAACCATTTTCAGCAACTTGTTTAAAAATTCAGATTAGCTTTTTTTTAATTGAGGTGGCTAGAAGCAAAGGAATGCTAGTGAAATTTGTAATAACATGAGTTAAGTGCATCCAGTGTAAGCTAAAGTATCTAAAATTTTAGTGGCAAAGGGATATTTTAATCGCATCACACATTAAAATTTAAATAAAAATTTCACCGATTTTACGAAAGCTTAAATATTTAAACCCCATTTTCTCAAAAGTAACTTAAGTGCACTTACAGCCCTTTACTTATGACCCCCTCAATTTAAATGCACTCTCTATATTGTATGTTATCATCAATAATTAATATGCTAAATAAAGTAGACATTACATAACGAACATAGCTGCCTGAAAAGTTGAGTTTTTTCGAAAAAAAAAATGTTACTACTCTACTGTATTTTGATAAATTCCGTAAAAGTGATGATCAAACTGAAAATCGTAATATCATATTTCCCTACAACATAAATGGATACACTACTTTTCTCTTCTCCTTTACCTAGTAAAATGATTTGTTTACATATTGCACTAGTAACATCAAACTCCTGTAATGGAAGGGGGCAACAGTGTTTCAGAGTATAGACAGGTTAATGTTAAAAATGTTGGTAAAAATAAAGTGATGTCCCTGTATGTATATATATATATATATATATATATATATATATATATATATATATATATATCGTACTGTAGAATCTAAATTTAGATCTCCGTGCACTCCGCGCAGAAGCAAAATCTTCAGTTCGTCTCAGCATCTCTAATGGCTGTGGGATTCTGATTAACGTTACAATCGAGTCTTAAGGAATCCTGGAATTAAGCGACCAAGCTCAGGAGATAGGTTTTCGAAAAGTGTTATAATGGTCACAGATAATACAAAAATAAAATAATATACCAGTGTATAGTATATAAACTATATAATGAATGCATTAGTTTTGAATATAAATATACACGGGGTGGAAGGGGCTATATTACATCAGTTCACAGAGCTAACAGATCAAGTCAATGCGAACAAGTTTTGTCAAATAAGTTTTTTGTTACGTCCAATACTTTTTATAATACAAAATAAAAAGTGTTGCAACGCTCCTTGAGGTCATTGCTCCGCAGTGGGAGTGAGTGTAACTGCAATCATCCACTCCACAAGACTTGCGAGTCATTGCTCCGCAGTGGGGGTGAGTGTAACTGCAATCATCCACTCCACAAGACTTGCGAGTCATTGCTCCTCAGTGGGGGTGAGTGTAACTGCAATCATCCACTCCACAAGACTTGCGAGTCATTGCTCCGCAGTGGGGGTGAGTGTAACTGCAATCATCCACTCCACAAGACTTGCGAGTCATTGCTCCTCAGTGGGGGTGAGTGTAACTGCAATCATCCACTCCACAAGACTTGCGAGCCATTGCTCCGCAGTGGGGGTGAGTGTAACTGCAATCATCCACTCCACAAGACTTGCGAATCATTGCTCCTCAGTGGGGGTGAGTGTAACTGCAATCATCCACTCCACAAGACTTGCGAGTCATTGCTCCTCAGTGGGGGTGAATGTAACTGCAATCATCCACTCCACAAGACTTTCGAGTCATTGCTCCGCAGTGGAGGTGAGTGTAACTGCAATCATCCACTCCACAAGACTTGCGAGGCATTGTTCCGCAGTGGGTGTGAGTGTAACTGCAATCATCCACTCCACAAGACTTGCGAGTCATTGCTCCGCAGTGGGGGTGAGTGTAACTGCAATCATCCACTCCACAAGACTTGCGAGTCATTGCTCCGCAGTGGGGGTGAGTGTAACTGCAATCATCCACTCCACAAGACTTGCGAGTCATTGCTCCGCAGTGGGGGTGAGTGTAACTGCAATCATCCACTCCACAAGACTTTCGAGTCATTGCTCCGCAGTGGGGGTGAGTGTAACTGCAATCATCCACTCTACAAGACTTGCGAGTCATTGCTCCGAAGTGGGGGTGAGTGTAACTGCAATCATCCACTCTACAAGACTTGCGAGTCATTGCTCCGCAGTGGGGGTGAGTGTAACTGCAATCATCCACTCTACAAGACTTGCGAGTCATTGCTCCGCAGTGGGGGTGAGTGTAACTGCAATCATCCACTCCACAAGACTTGCGAGTCATTGCTCCTCAGTGGGGGTGAGTGTAACTGCAATCATCCACTCCACAAGACTTGCGAGCCATTGCTCCGTAGTGGGGGTGAGTGTAACTGCAATCATCCACTCCACAAGACTTGCGAGTCATTGCTCCTCAGTGGGGGTGAGTGTAACTGCAATCATCCACTCCACAAGACTTGCGAGTCATTGCTCCTCAGTGGGGGTGAATGTAACTGCAATCATCCACTCCACAAGACTTTCGAGTCATTGCTCCGCAGTGGGGGTGAGTGTAACTGCAATCATCCACTCTACAAGACTTGCGAATCATTGCTCCGCAGTGGGGGTGAGTGTAACTGCAATCATCCACTCTACAAGACTTGCGAGTCATTGCTCCGCAGTGGGGGTGAGTGTAACTGCAATCATCCACTCCACAAGACTTTCGAGTCATTGCTCCGCAGTGGGGGTGAGTGTAACTGCAATCATCCACTCTACAAGACTTGCGAGTCATTGCTCCGCAGTGGGGGTGAGTGTAACTGCAATCATCCACTCTACAAGACTTGCGAGTCATTGCTCCGCAGTGGGGGTGAGTGTAACTGCAATCATCCACTCCACAAGACTTTCGAGTCATTGCTCCGCAGTGGGGGTGAGTGTAACTGCAATCATCCACTCTACAAGACTTGCGAGTCATTGCTCCGCAGTGGGGGTGAGTGTAACTGCAATCATCCACTCTACAAGACTTGCGAGTCATTGCTCCGCAGTGGGGGTGAGTGTAACTGCAATCATCCACTCTACAAGACTTGCGAGTCATTGCTCCGCAGTGGGGGTGAGTGTAACTGCAATCATCCACTCTACAAGACTTGCGAGTCATTGCTCCGCAGTGGGGGTGAGTGTAACTGCAATCATCCACTCTACAAGACTTGCGAGTCATTGCTCCGCAGTGGGGGTGAGTGTAACTGCAATCATCCACTCTACAAGACTTGCGAGAGGAAAACGTGAACAAAAGCGTCTCATCAGATGTGTTTCGGTTCAAATTACTGTGCATTCGTAACACTTAACAAATTACTTAACATTACTGTAATCTTAATTTTTTTCTAAATTAATTTATTTTTAATTTCTTCGAAGATAATAACTTAAATGTAGATTGAGTTACAGAATGTGAATTCGTAATAATATTATTTTGACTGCACATCAAATGTAAAATAATTTTTAATGGAAATAGTTTTATTTTATAAGAATGTACATTCTTTACTATTTTGTAATAATGCGTAAAAAGCAAACAAATCAAGAGATACTGTGAATGTTAATTAAGTTTCATGGTATTAAATTTAGATATAAAGTGGCTAGAACGTAATAAAGAATGTTAAAAACCAAACAATTTGCGTACCGGTAATTAATTGATTCAATACAGTACTTTGTTTTCATCTACAGTAATTTGATCGAAACGTATCTAATAGTTCTTGTTTACATCCTTTTCTCGCAAGTCTTGCGGAGTGGATGATTGCAGTTACAGCTCGATTCAACGTTATTGGCCCGTGTCCTTGATTGTTTGGCTAATGAGCGAGTTGTGTGTTGCGTTATAAGAAAGAAATTTAATTACAAATATGCATAGAACGGGAAGAGGAAGAATGAAAATAATAACTATGCTGAGGGACACTCATTTCAAGAAAATATAAGTCATCATGACAATGTTTAGTCAACAAACGTAGTGGTTAATAACGGGACGTGTGGAAGAATATTGTGTTTTAAGACGGAGTGTACCGCGACATGATTTTATTTTTATGTTATTGGGTTATTTTACGACGCTGTATCAACATATCAGGTTATTTAGCTTCTGAATGAAATGAAGGTGATAATGCTGGTGAAATGATTCCAGGGTCCAGTACCGACAGTTACCCAGCATTTATTCGTATCGGATTGAAGGAAAACCCCGGAAAAAACCTCAACCAGGTACCTTGCCCCGACCGGGATTCGAACCCGGGCCACCTGGTTTCGCGGCCAGACGCGCTGACCGTTACTCCACAGGTGTGGACCCGCGACATGATAAGAAGGAAGTGTTAGGTGTTATGACTGCGCGGCCTGACCTGTGTGACCCAGCCCGCCAGCAGTGATGAGTAACTCGCTCTTAGTATATCTACTTACTTTTTGCAGGGGCCAAAATCCCTGAATCAAGCTGTACAATCACCTCCACTGCGGAGCAACGACCTCAAAGAGCATTGCCACACGTTACATTTCACATTCTCAAAGCCATTGCACGTACCGGTACCAAAAAACTTATCTGACAAAACGTGTTCGCATTGACTTCATCTATTACCACTGTGAATTAATGTAACAGTTTCCTTCCACTCTGTATGAAGAAGGTGACTCTGGGATAGGTATTAACAATTAATAATTATAATTTACAGTAGAATTGCAAATTGAGTGATTTTTCCTTTTAAAATTATAATAAAATTTAGAACAACAAGCATTACGGAATTGATTTCAAATAATGATACAATTCCATTTAAACTCTAACCATATAGGACATCGAGACGAGATGGAGAGACAAGCATTCATCCAGCCTTTAGGTCTCACCGGAGGTAGGTGTAGTTCTAAACAATGACAAAGAATGTTATAGCCCGAGCCATTTAGGAGGACGTTGCGAGAGGGAAAACGTGGGTATGAAAGTGCTGACTTATCGAGAAAGCTATGGAACACACAGTACGGGTCACCTCAAATATGATTTTCATGGCGCTCGATGCACAAAATCCTGAGTAACTCTGAGATCGATCGGACTTCCACACTGCTTTTAAGACCTTGCGATGAAGGATAGGTTATCTACCGTATGATATGAAAGTCACTTGCCATTTTGAAATGAAAAATACAGGACCATGGCAAAGACAATAAGGACCACGATAAAGACAACAATAACAACGATAAGGAGTACGACAAGAACCACGACATGCATCTCAACATGGATTAAGTTAAGGACCATGACATGACCACGATAAGGATCACAACAAGGACCACTACATGGACAACTACAAGGACCACGATAAGGATCACTACTAGAGGTGGGGAGTGACGGCATTTTGCAGTCACAGCTCTGAACTCTGACAGCTCCGGAAAAATCTCTGTGATAGATAATAGCGATTTTGTTGCAGTGTGATTTTTTCTGTTCGGGTGATTCTTGGTGATTGCGAATGTTGTAACGCCCTAACATTTACACAGTCATTCATCAGATATTACAAGGGTAATATCATCAGTTGTAATGTAAACGTTTATTGTTGCTGCCAGTTCCAGCTTGTCTGAGTTCTTAAATTATTCAATTCGTGGTTAGTTTACAAAATTAAGGAATATGACTGTTATTTGCAAAGGAATGCATAACGAAACAACACCGGAATGAATCCGAACGTTACAATAAAAAGGCATAGTACAACCCGTAATGTTTCGATCACGAATCTTCGTTTTCAGACCCAAACAATTACTTCTAACTGGTGACCAATGATTTGTTCAGTCTTGTCTTTTACAAATTCTACAACCTTCAATTTGTTGAGATTTTACAGTACTGAGACTGTTATTTCTACTAGTAACATTTGTACCATAATGAATATTATTATTATTATTATTATTATTATTATTATTATTATTATTATTATTATTATTATTATTATTGAATTATACAATATTGTTATACTACTTAATCACATAAACAAGAGAACTTAAGACGTCTGCATTCATCTTCCTTAGATTAAGATTGTGTCGGTGTCGCCCAATTGATCATACTGATGATCGCTCAATTTCTCCTTCGAAACAAAAGCAAGATATTTAATTTCTTCATCTCCACAAGCGCGATGTAATTTGGCTAATGCTTCTTATTGTCATTTCCTATCATAAGCTTTTTTTTTATCAATTCTCTAACTTTGCGAACACGTTTCTTACTAATGACATTTTTTATTGAACATTCCTTTCCCTTTTCAGTAGAGTTTAAACAACTGTGATACGGAGATAATCTCATAACGATGTGTTGATATTTGAATGCCGGTTCATCTGCTGCATACTTGTTCTTTTGGTAAATGGGCTTGACAATTTCTGTAACTGCAATACTGTTTTAGAGGTTGGAGATGATGGTCTTGCGTTGTGTTCATTTATAAATTTCATTATTTCAGGATGAGTTTGGGTATTGGCTTGAGAAACTGACAATGATACGGGGGCGTTATCCATATAATTATAAGTCCCATCGCTCTTATCTCCGGCAGCCAATCACGTTGCAGGTCCGCTATTTTTAAACGTGTGTCTCTTATGATTCGTTGCTGATGACCTTATGCACTTTCTAAGGCTCGATAAATACTTAATATAATCGCCCGCCATTTTGGCTCTTTCGTTGGCGTTCGCAGAAAGCACACGAGGACACTGTTTGCTGCTCAATTATTTGCTCAATTATAGTGCGTTTGATTTATTATCATAGGAGCTACGACATGAAAATGTTTAACGGTGCGGCAAATAGATTCCCCTTCTGGTAGCTCGTCAACGAAAGAACAAAAATGGCGAACGATACTACCTACTTAGACTTCATAGAGCCTTTACATCCTAGGCGTAAGCAAAAAGGAGTCACGCCGGAAAAAACAGCGACGCGACTATACTAACGGTTCTTCAAGCAATTTCAGCGCGCCTTTGAATCATTCTTCAAATATATGGGTAGTTGCAGACATGAATCCATGATAATCAGCTGGAGCATCCAATAAGCTCTTATATGTTACTAGTAGAGGATGGGGAATAAACCCATTTGAAGAGTCCACTGCAAAAAGGGAGAACGTCGAATTTATTTTATTTTGCAGGAAATGAAATTTAAACTTTGATAATTCCTCTTTTTGTGTTTTATACCAATTCGTCAACACGATATAGATCTGGAACTATCATCTTTCTTGCAGTGCAACAAAGTGTATTGTATTGTACTCCCTTTAATAGCCTATATAGGCTAGTATTGAACCTTAAATTCATTTTTCACAAATTTACGACATTCTCTCTTTTTGCAGTGGACTCTTCATTTCTTTCTCCAGTGTGGTGTATGACAATCCTCTTCCTTTTTCCGATAGAAAAATTTCATCATAAGGGGCTGTTCCATTTGACCATCGGCGAAAAATCCCGTTATGTATGTCGCACTATGTTTCACCAAGATATAAATATTGATATCCTACTCACGATAATGACTCACCAGATTGAAATGACTGAACCTCAAAATTTGGATTCCATTACTTTGATTCGCTCAAGAAAGCCCATACCTTTTAAGGAAATTTCCGTATGTTTTTGCTATAACATTTATAGATAACTTGTATAATATCCTGCCCGAAGTCATCAATCTCAGTGAATTACATATTTCTAGATAAGATTAAGTTTTCTTTTTATGGATGAGTTATTGGTGCATTACATTTCCCTCTTCCTTTATTTAAATATCGGTATGCATAAATGAGTTATATATTCAGCTTGCAGAAGGCAATGGCAAAACACCGCAGTGTCACCTTGCCTAGTAAACCTTGTGCGGTTCGTGGTTTGCATATTCACGGCCTTGTCTATAGTGAGGATCACATAAGTGTAGTTCCTAAAAATCTAATTTGGCCGTCTCTTCAATGTTGCCAACTAATACTAGATATCACCAAAGAGGGTAAAATCACAATGTTACGTACTGAAATAATAATAATATAGTATTAACAATAACAATATCTTGCTTATATACCACATCTCATCTTTATGTTGCGACGTGTTTCCTAAATGATTCAATAATTTATGATATACTGCAGTATATTTTCCTACCGGACTTCTCGCATATTATGTTGGTAGGCCTGATTAGGATGATCTATTATTAAAATCTATTTTGTCTGGCAACATGAAATTCATTGCTTTGACCGAACAGTTTGCTATTCATGAGACCTAACCTAAACATATTTTGCTTGCATTTTCATCACTTTCCTTTACTGCAAACAGAAATTGTTGCTGCCAACATAACAGTTAGAAAATAACTGCCAGTTGTAGTAATTGTCAGTAGGCCAACCAGAAATTCGATACGAAGTTGGTAAAAGAAAATTCAACCTGAGAGCTAGAAAATCACTATAATTCACTAGCATATGTAGTAATAGGAGAAGAATGGTTAGGTTTCACCCTTAGGGTATTAAGTAAGGTGATCCGGACTATAAAAGGGATAGGCCTGACCTGCCTTCGCGCAGATGACCCGCCATTATCCGTCATATTCAGCTAATTTCTTTAATGATTTGGCTCTTCCAACAGACGTAAGGTTATAATTTTCCTTATCAGGTCATTACTATATTTAGGGTTGCCATACGTCCGTATTTTGTACGGACATTATGTATTTTAAGACCAATGTCCGTGTCATTATCGTACCAGTAAAGAAGTGACGAAATGTTCGTATTTTCTGGTTCGGACTCTGAAAGGAGATCAATATTATTTGCTAAATCCTTCAAGAGATATCTACTATGTAGTTCCTTGTCAGGTCATTACTGTGTTTAGGGTTGCCATACGACTTCAGTTTTAAAAATACATGAAGAAACTAGAGTGCTGCATTCACAGATTTCCAAGCTCAGTTTCATGGGAAAACTTAAATTCATCCCACAGATAGCCAAACAGAAACTGGCAATATTGATCACTGAAGTTGAAACGAAAAGGATGATTTCGAGGAAAATATTTGAACTTTCAGTGTCCATATTTCATTTCTCGAACTCTGGGATGGGAGTTTTGAGAGTGCTGAGCACTTTTCTTTGATTTAAGTAGGTTCAGGTTATGAATTACAGTGGAGCAGTGTCGAAAAATCAGCAGAGTTTATGAATTTACTCGTTTCTAATCCTAATGCTTCCATAAACATTGTCAAACGTTTTGATGAGGTCGTATTCGTGAATTTTGTGCTTTAAAGAGAATCAAAGAAAATGTTGAGGAGGAGAGAAGAAAAGAAGTAGACTCGTACATAGAACTGAAAGGTGTTAAACAAATTAAAAAGAAGTGAAACGAAATGTAACAATTTTGAAGCTTTAGAATTTGTATACTCTCTGCCAGGAACTTCCGCACCTGTGGATAGAGAGTTTCCTTTTATGAAAATCATTTGGACACCTAAAAGAAATAGACTCAAAGTAAATAAAGTAAAAGCAGTTTTCATGCGTGAATTTCTAAGATTTCATGAACGAAAACACTAATTATTTTCTAAAGCAAGTATATTCTCAGAAGAATGAGAATGATTGTTGAATGGCATATTATTGATATTAAATAAATCAGAATATTTTTGTTTAAAAAAATTATGGCAACCTTAACTATGTTGTTCGCTCGCTTGAACAGACAATCATGGTTGCCACATACTTCAATAATTTCACAACACACCCAGAAAACTCAACCGACATGAAAATGACTTGCACACACTTTAGATTATACAAAGTCTGGCAACTATGTTGTGAATGTATAAGTTTCGCGAGGAAAGAGTAAACATTATCCACTGCGTCTGTGCCTTCGAACATATGCTCTGTCTGTGCTACCAGCCCAGCCCTCGGTTTTCCTAGGAACGAATGAACAGCTTATTAGTTTTGAAGATTCCGAAATTCACAAAATGCAGATTACGATCAAACACTTCCACTTCAATCCTGTTTTCGATACTTGAAGACTATCAGGTATTGTCGGACCATCGGATCTGTGCCCCCGTAAGATATGCGAACTAAACCCTAATTCCTTCTCAGCCTCGGTAATTTATTTCTCTCCCTCCATTCCTATCTCTGTCTTTTCTACCTCTCCTTCTTTCTCTCCCCCACTACTCACAATTTTCAGCCTTCTTGCGGGACAGTTTATTTGCACTTGCAGTCCAGTGTTGTCAACTCAACATGAATACTGTAGCACGGAGTGGTGAAAAAAATATTATTAAGCAAGTAATAGCATTTTTCGATGAAGAGAAACAAACCGATCAATATCTATTTCCCATAAATCAGGCAACGAAAAGAGCAGCTGCGATCACAGGTGAGGCTTATTTTATTTCAATTGATTACGTATTAAAATTACTTATTTAACTAATACTGATATAATACAACATTTTTATGTATTTTATATAGGCAGGTTAGAGCACCTAATAAAGAAAATCAGAAGAAAGGGACTCTATGCAGAAAAGCTAGAATCACCAGGGAAAAACAGACACAGGGAAACTTTAATTCTTGTAGATGATATAAACCGATGTATTTTAAGAAGAAAGATACAAGAATTTTATACCGTGCAGAAAGAAGTTCCGACATTGAAGAAATTATTGAAAGTTGCGAGAGAAGCAATAATTTCCAAGGTCGGAGAGAAACGCTACGGAAAGTGATTCGAGACATGGAATTTAGGTTTTAAAAATGTAGAAATACAAGATGTATTTTGATTGAAAGAAATGATATTGTAGCATGGAGGACCAGTTATTTATGACACCGTTTGACGGAAGTTTGACAACATCCCTATTCGGCAAGGTTTGTGGCCTGCTGTTTGACGTGGTGGGAGGAAAGCGGGTGGAATGGAGTGAGTATAGGCGTTAACTTTTCCAAGAACGACAACAGCGCTGAAGGAGCACAGATCCGATGGTCCGACAATATGAAGCACCCCCTATGTGCGATCTGATCAGATTAGTGATTGACGTTTTTGTACAGCGTTGCCGAAACTTGCCTTACCGACAACGAGCGCGCTCAGATAGTAAAACTTCATCGTCCTCGATGGAGCTAGGATTCATATGTAGTAAAAGCTAATATTTCAGTCAGTATAGTTTATAAACATGCAAGCCATGCCCCCACTCCTTATACTTGCCATTCTTGTCATTCAGTACTTCCATTAGTTAGCGTTAAGAGTCTTTAATCTTCTTAACAACCACTTCAAAACAGCGGGGGGTTTAAAAGCTGCATTGTCTAGTCTTCGTAACTTTACTTGCATTTCGAATCTTGTCAAACAAGCATAAAACCTTCTTAACCGGCATCACATCGACTCAATTTACTCGGCGTCATTCTTAACTCTTACTACATATAAATCCTAGCTCTACGATGGTCTTGCGGTTATCCTGCTGTTACTTAGATCCGAGGTTGAGGATTGAAATGGCCGACGGCGATGAATTTTAAAAGGCGATAAAATGCTTCAAGGTGGTGTAAAGTTGGAACAACAATTGTTGGATATTGTTGATTCAGTATGGGTACAGGAGAAAATGCCACAACAATGGGCGGAAAGGATTTTGTGTCCCTTTCATAAGAAAGGAGATCCAGTGGAGTGTGAAAATTACAAAGGAATAACTCTTCTTAACCTGAGGTATAAAGTATTCTCAAATATACTTTTCGATCGTCTTCTCCCAATGGTTCAGAAGCAAATAGGCATATATCAATGTGGGTTTCTTCCAGGCAAGTCAACCATAGACCATATTTTTACATTAAGGCAAATTCTAGAAAAAACTATTGAATTTGGAGTTGGTACACACCATCTATTTATTGACTTTAGAGCTGCTTATGATAGCATTAATAGAGAACATTTGTATAATGCTCTAAGAGAACTAGATATTGCTGAAAAGTTGGTGAGACTGTTAAGAATGACAATGACAGATGTTCGAAGCAGTATAAGGGTCAGAGGAATGTTATCAGATCCATTAGATATTAACCCTAGATGGACCAAGGGAGGGTCAATTTATGTCCACACATTTTTAGAACTATTGCTATTATAGTATAGAACATGTTCAGACCATGGTGTTCTCATTTTGTGTCAGAAATAGTATAAAGTTAATGATTCAATAAAGAAAATCAACTTTTTTTGGTTGAAAACCTAATTATATGGGCCAAATTTCGAAGTGGTCACATAATAACCCTCCCTTGGTCCAACTTGTAACATTTTTTTTTTTATTCGAAGTGATAAATATATGTTATAACAAAAAAAAAAAGTAAATCCATGCCACTACAGCCCATGAAGAGCAAAGACCGACCAGCTGGCTGCTGGCCTCACGTCCACATGCCGAGGCAGAGGTGGACGATCATCCAACCAGAACGGAGGTATCTTGTGGTTAGCACGATGATCCCCTCAGCCGTTATAGCTGGTTTGAGGAACCGGATTTTCGCCACTTATCGTAGCTCCCCAAGTGCATCACGATGCTGGGTGGGCACCGGTCCATACACTGGCCGAAATTTGATGAGAAAATTTCTTCCCCCATGAGAACTCGAATTAGCGCGCATTCTGTAACGCGAGTCCTAGGCAGGATGCCTTAGACCACGATACCACGGCGCGGGACTATGTTACGACAATGAACTTATTATTTGTAACTCCAATCATATGTTGTAACAATGGACTTATTTGGAAACCAACATTATTTTACGAGGCGCATCCATAAAGTAACATTCCCACTCGTCCCACAGCTAGCAAACCATTGCGCGAAGCGACTGCGTGTACGTGATAGAGTAATGTCCTGGCATGGCACATGCGCTAGCAGAACTTCCCGAGTGCTCTCAGTAGCTTCGTTTCATTGGTTGAAGATGGACGCTCCTACTCCAGCTCCCACCGCGTGTGAAGTGCGGTCAGTGATAAAGTTTCTGAATGTACAGGGCATAGCGCCGATTGAAATTTATCGTGATCTGTGCCAGGTCATGAGCAAGCAGATGGTGCGTCGCTGCTGTAGACAATTTTCAGCAGGACGCCAAAATGTGCAGGACGAGGAGCGCAGTGGGAAGCCAACCATTATCACAGACGACCTTGTGGAGCAACGCACCATCTTCTTGCTCATGATCTTGTGCCCATAGACCTGGCACAGCTGACGATAAATTTCAATCGGCGCTATGTCCTGGAATAGGAGCGTCCATCTTCAACCAATGAAACGAAGCTACTGAGAGCTTTCGGGAAGTTCCGCTAGAGCATACGCCTTGCCAGGACATTACTATATGACGTACACGCAGTCGCTTCGCGCAACATAATGTTTGCTAGCTGTGGGACGAGTGGGAAAGTTATTTTATGGACGCGCCTCGTACATTGTTGGAATTGTTGTATGGATTGAAAACTCATTTTATAATCAGTGTTATTCTGTCTCTGACCGTGGTGTGATTGAGAAATATGAGCAGATAATTATATAATATGGAAAGTGAATCGGAAGCAGTTTTATAACATTACGAGGAAGAAAGTTATGATATTTTTTATGAGTGTCTTAGTGAAACTGAAGATGAAGTTCATCAAATTGAAGACCTGGACTGTGATTATGATAATGGTGATAATGATGGGTTTACTGATGAAGTTGCGTCTAAAATTGTGCAACACACAAACGAGGAAGCAGAGAGAAGGAGTGTCTAAGAAACAAGTCCAACTGAAACCCTCGCATTCATAGGTACTCTCATTTTGATGGGCGCAAATAACTACAACAACCTAGGTTACCATGACTTTGGTCCCAAGAGCTTGGAAGGTCAGTATACATAGCCAGCATGAGCCGGAACAGATTTCGTGATCTTCTATCATCAGATTTGATGATAAGAACACAAGGCAGGTTGGAGATCTAATGACAAGAAAACAAACAGGCGGCACTTTTATCTAGAGGAACTGTGGTTACAACTAATCAAGCCAAATGTGGAACATCGTGCTGGAAACATAATTGGACTGCAGAATATTATCATTATGTCAATGGAAGCCATCCTCAAGAAGAAAATCACAAAAACAACGCAGAATTAGCAGCAGCCAGTAGGGAAACGGAGATACCATACATGTAGCAAATGGTTTTGCACCAAGAGTGAAAAACTAAATAAATTAGGAAAAACAACCATTGTTTCTGGAAAATGCAACTTGTATGTGTGTGAAAAACACAGTCAAAAGACAAACACACGCTGTGAGTGTGTGAATGAGGTGGATCAATCTGAATGAAGATGTGAATTATGCATAAGAATTTGTTCAAGCATTAATTTTCAATAATTAATTTAATTTGACAATTTTCAAGATATAAAACATATTTGTTTCTTTATTTACATTATTTCTGACTTAATTCACTCAATACAGAAATAATACTTACGCAAAAATTGTAAATACAACCATAAAGCTAATATATAATGGTGGACATTAATTAGCCCTCCCTTGGTCCAGCGTGTTACTAAAAAAAGCTTGGTCCATCTAGGGTTAAGAATGGTGTGCGACAAGGAGATACGCTGGCGTGTCTCCTTTTTAATGTTGCATTGGAGAAGGTAGTAAGAGATGCAAACCTACTTAGCAGAGGGACCATATTTTATAAATCAGTGCAGATACTCGCATACGCCGATGATGTATAGTGGCAAGATCTAGAAGGGCAATGGAAGATGCATTCTTGAATATAGAAAAGGCAGGAAGGAATATGGGATTGACCATTAATCAATCGAAAACTAAATACATGGCTTGTGGAAAGGCAAACCTCAAGAATATGCCATCCTCAATAACAATAGGCAGATATGACTTCGAGAGAGTGGATGAGTTTAAATACCTGGGATCAACAGTTACTCATTCTAATGATATTTCATATGAAATAAAGCAGAGGTTAATGGCTGCCAATAGAGCTTACTTCGCCTTAAGAAAATTACTTTGTTCAAGAATTTTATCTCGTACCACAAAGATAACTATCTATAAAACACTTATAAGACCTGTACTAGCATATGCTGCTGAGACGTGGTCCCTAACAAAAAAGGACGCTGGAAATTTGGATGCCTTTGAGAGGAAGATACTCCGTAAAATAATTGGCCCAGTATTCGAGAGAGGAAGATGGAGAAGGCGATATAATAATGAGTTGTATTCCATCTATAAAGATCCGCCTATTAGAAGAATAGTAAAAGCAGCAAGATTAAGGTGGGCTGGGCACGTGGCACGGATGAAGCCGTGGACGACCAAGAATAAGATGGCTGGATGGAGTTGAGGAAGACATATGTGAGATGGGATATAGGAATTGGAAAGCAATTTCGCAGGATCGAGACAACTGGCGGAAAATCGTGGAAGAGGCCAAGGTTCACAATGAGCTGTAGCGCCAAGAAAGAAGAAGAAGAAGAAGATAAAATGCTTCTCATCGTTTCCTCCGGGAGAGGAATAGAGTTGTGTTGTAGATTTACGACACGTAGAAAAGGTTCATGATGTGTTCCATGCATAATGAGTAGGGTTTTTCAGTTGGTTATTTAACGACGCTGTATCAACTACGAGGTTATTTAGCGTCGATTAGATTAGTGATAGCGAGATGGTATTTGGCGAGATGAAGCAGAGGATTCGCCATAGATTACCTGGAATTCACCTTACGGTTGGGGAAAACCTCGGAAAACCCCAACCAGATAATCAGCCCAAACAGGGATCGAACCCGCGCCCGAGCGCAACTTCAGACCGGCAGGCAAGCGCCTTAACCGACTGAGCTACGCCCGTGGCTTAATGAGTAGATGCCTAAACATGGGTAAACGGAGAAACTCTTGAGAAAAACTCCATGAGTAGGGTTACGGACAGTTTGTATTTTAAGACCCGTGTACTCGTAAAAGTAAAAAGTGACGAAATGTCCGTATGAAAGATTGGAGAATGTTGGGTTTTAGTGAAATAACTGTCTTTGGGTAGGAAACTACGGATGAATTTTTGGGAAAGCAAATATGTCCGTATTTTTGTATCCAAAATAAGGTAACCCTACACATGAGCGACTTTGTACACTTGTAGAAAAATCTCGGCTAGACCGGATGTGTAATTCAGACTGCCTCCTGTGTAACAGACCGGTGGTTTAGACCACGCAGCGACTACAGAGATTAAACACAGTATACACAAATAGTTCAGCATCCGATTTTTCACTTTACGATATCTATAACACATCACTGCTGTAGTTGAAAACAAATTTTAGGGGTAGGCCTACTGTTGAAATCTCCTTGATCAGACAAGTCTATATGGACTCGTACTGCACTTCTTCTCCAAGGTTACTTCTTCGTCATGCAGTCGCCTCTTCAGACCTCATTCCAGATTGCAGCCACAATTGCACATAAGGCAAGAAATTAAACACTGACACTGGTGGCCCAACACTTTTTACGAACAAAAGCCTAAAAGCTCTTTTACTAGAAGAGTAATACTCCAATTTCTAAAGACTTCTTATTAGCATCATCCCTAATCTGTTCTGATATTGTACGAGTAGTAGTGAGTGATTTTATGTTTAGTGTATCTTTATCCGTAGATTATTTTACTGTTGTTCCTTAAGGTTTCCGAAACCTTCAATGTCACAATCAAGCCACTCTTTGGCTGATTTTGAGCATGTGTCTTGGGATGGACTTAAGCTCAGATTTCAAACTTGAACACACGTAGAACAACCAATTTTTTTTTCCATTTATTACTACCAGCCAACTGTTTTCTTTGTGAAAATAGACTAATCGTACTGACCTTCTGACCAACATTTTGGAAAATCTGTTGGTAGGCCTACAACTTTTAAATTTTCACTTACTTCGTCGGTCTCCAAAACAGCTTCTAATCAGACAGCCATCCTCCAAATGTATGTCTCGTTGTGTTCTGGGATATTTCGTGAACACTACGTTCTGTTTGTTTTCTTTTTGAATATTCAAGATTCATGAACACACGAAAAGTCATATTTCCCTCCTCCAGCAAACTGCTAGCATTACGCCTGAGCGAGTTTTAAAATTTTTCAAATACCTAACATCGTCCATTTCAAAGTGTGTTAAAGACTAGTTAAACGTAGTTAATATATTTTCGAATCTATATTTTTTTGCTGGTACGGTAACAGCAAGTTTTAATTTTAGACTGTACGGCGTACGGCGTACCGGCCCAACTACAGCACTGTAACACATACATATTACTATAGGCCAGCCGTGGCGAAAATGTGACTCACGAGCACATTGTGGCTCGCAATGATAGCTGTGCATTTTTCTTACTTCCTGCCTTTCCCAACCCCCACCCTCTCACTCACTGGAATCAAACTCCGTTCCATTTGCTTATTTGTCTCTGACCTGCGAGTGGCGTATCGTCCAATGTCTCTCTCGAAACCAATGTACCTCTACAAAAACGAAAGTTTCAAGGAGGCTGGGAGGACACATTTTTTTGCTGCCAATATGATGAGAATATTAAATGTATGATTTGTTTACAAGTATTACGAGAAAACGGTTATATAACATAAAACAGCACTATACTACATGTCACTCATGAAATATTAAAAGGTGAATTATTATTATTATTATTATTATTATTATTATTATTATTATTATTATTATTATTTCTGTACGTCGATCCTTTTTCAGCTAATGTACGAATAATGCTGTTACATCTTCAATTTAAACTCACAGATTTACAATGTGCTATTAAATGAAAGCTAGATGTAATGACTTGACAAATGTTGAACTTTTCAAATCTTTGCCAAAAAATAAATATCAGAAGTTCCGTTCTTTCGCTTGCTCTGTTGAAGCCATGTTTGCTACAACTTACGTTTGTGAAAAATTATTTTCAACTATGAAAATATCAAAAACCAAATTTAGATCACGACTGACAGACAAATACCTTCATGATCAACTACGATCGGCAGTAAGTGACATAATTCCTGATTTTGAAACTCTGTCGCAGAGACATTCTGAAGACAATTAATAGGTTGTGATAAAGTGTCCTATGTTTCTTTGTTCATTTCTTTCTTCGTTACACGTACTAAACATTAGTTTGTAACCTTATACTGTATAAAATTATATTTAAGTGCTTGACATAAGGAAAATGAAATCCGTTAACAAGTCAGACAGTTGCTTCACTTCCCCTTTGGTTGTCCGCCTCCCTCTATAGGTGCTATGCACGTTGCAGGTTACAGAGTGGCTCGGCGCACGATGACATTTTCGCCACGGCTCCTATAGGTGATTTGGTTACGCCTTTACGCAATCGGGCTATGCCTCAAGAAAGTAAGATAACACTCTTGCACTCAATTGGGTTATGTGCTATAGACAAGGGAAGAGGGGAACTGACTGCTGTCTCTGATTTTTAAACTGTGGGAATTCCCACAATAGGGTTTCTATAGCTTGACGTGTTTGTGGATTTGTTTTCAGTAAAAGAAGTCCAGATCATAGCATGTGAAGAGGAACTAATTCTTTTATCACTATACTCAGACTCTTTAGACCGACTTCGTACCTTCTATCTGGATTTTAACAGATTTTATATATTATATTTGGGACTTCGTCTGTAGATGAATAAAATATTTATTGAAAAATAGGAACTTTTATTTTGCTCCCTCTCACTCGACGATATGCGTCACAGGAAGAACAATTTTGTTTGTATACATCTTAAGTCTCATTAGTGAAATATGTTACTAGTCAGCAATGTGTACAATGGAGGGGGGAAATGATTGGCACCCTATCCCGTTATCTCCTGACTTTGTTGCCTCATGAGTGTCACTTATGAATTTCCAACTGTCTTCGGACAGTTGACTAAACAACGTTAACGTTTAAGCAGGGTGTACACCAAATGCAGCATTTTATCTCGCAACGAAACATTTGTTGCAACTGTTGCAGACGCGTCTGTTCCTATAACAACAAATGAAGTGCTCCTCACGGGTTGCAACTGCATTTCGCAGGTCTTCACAACGTGTTGCAATCAGTGTTGCCAACTCGATTCTTAAAAATCCGCTGTGAAGCCGTGCAAAAACCGCTAAATTGCTATATTGTCAATGTAAAATTATATTATTTTGCCGCTGTGAGTGCTAGAAATACCCGCTAAATCCCTATATCAGCAATACAAATTTCATAAATTTTATCCGCTAAACTAATGCCGAAAAACGCTAGATATAACGGGAAAACCGCTGAATTGGCAATACTGGTTGCAACAAAGGGCGATGCTGCGCTGACCGATGTCTCACAACAAATATGGTTGGGACATTTCAAATTGCGCATGGGCGAGGATAGAAAAAAAAATGTCATCAGTTCCTTACAGCTTTTGACAGTGCGTTGTAGATTGTAGAGCTGTGCCATATTTGTTTTCCAGTGTTTAAAGTTACCTGACCCTGAGTTTTGCATTCCTTTTCCTAATCTTGTCATCAGTAGTACCAAGATGTGATCAAATGTAAATAAATTGATTTACAGTAGTTACAAAATCTATTGGGGTCATTTCTGAGTTCTTTGACGAATCCATCAGCTTTTTTTTTGTCATTGCTTGGATGAACCCAGTAACCTCTTCCTTGTCCCTCGTCCAAAAATTGAATAATTTGATGAACAGATACTAGGAGGCTAGAGAAAACCTGATGCAAAAGAAGCGGTAAAGCAAGTTAAATTCACTTCCCTGTTTATTACCATACGTAAGACGAATGTCAAAGATGGTAAAAACAAGATAACTTGATTGTTTATTACCAAGACTGTGATAAAAGTCAAAAGTGTGAATTACAAGATAAGTAGACATACCTGTTTCTTACCGGGGATTTTATTACCCGTCTGAAATATCTGAAAGTGGATTTTTTTATATTATCTATATTATTAAGAACTGACTTAACTTGTTACCATCAAACGACGGAGGAGCAAAAAATGAGTGATATCAAATAAAAAAAATTGAAAAAAATTGACTTACCTGGCTTTTCCCTGGGATGACTGATTATTGATTACTGTATCCTGTTTTTTTCTTAATTTGGGCCCTAAAATATTTCTCTAAAACTAATTTCGAATTTAAGTTACAGCAAATGATATTATTTTTACATACAACAAATGAAAATTATGCATACATTAAGAAAAAATGTCAAATTTCACCACCATCTTCTCCCTTTAACACCAACATTTCTGAATTCAATCTTAATTGGTATTTGCCAGAATGCCATTAGTTGTTAAAGTTTTGAATTAATTCTTCAGAATAAGGTTGTATTGTTTGGCTAGATTGTAAAATACAAAGATAGGCCGTAGAAATCTTATTAAAAGCGGAATTCTAAGCATGGGCACGAGAAATGCAGTTGAAATGTTTAGATTTATTATTTTTTAATTTGCAACATTGTTGCTTCCATTTGTTACTTGTAATTCATTAAGTTCATGTTGCTGTAATACTTAAATCAGGGCTGGGCATGAGAGCGGCTCAGTCTAGCCGGCCAGAGCTGCTCTCGCTCCGTAAGGCACTTCAATTCCAAGCAAGAGCAGAACGCTCACGCAGTGGCGGACTCACATTACAGCTACCTTCCCTGCATTAATATAACAAGAGCCACGGTTTTTCTATTCATTCAGTCTGTCAGTACATAACAGTTTATAAGAATATTACATCAATCCACTGTACATTACAGAATTTATAATTTACTTACTTACTTACAAATGACTTTCAAGGAACCCGAAGGTTCATTGCCGCCCTCACATAAGCCCGCCATCGGTCCCTATCCTGTGCAAGATTAATCCAGTCTCTATCATCATATCCCACCTCCCTCAAATCCATTTTAATATTATCCTCCCATCTACGTCTCGGCCTCCCCAAAGGTCTTTTTTCCTCCGGTCTCCCAACTAACGCTCTATATGCATTTTTTGATTTGCCCATACGTGCTACTTACCCTGCCCATCTCAAACGTCTGGATTTAATGTTCCTAATTATGTCAGGTGAAGAATACAATGCGTGCAGTTCTGCGTTGTGTAACTTTCTCCATTCTCCTGTAACTTCATCCCGCTTAGCCCCAAATATTTTCCTAAGCACCTTATTCTCAAACACCCTTAACCTATGTTCCTCTCAGAGTGAGAGTCCAAGTTTCACAACCATACAGAACAACCGGTAATATAACTGTTTTATAAATTCTAACTTTCAGATTTTTTGACAGCAGACTAGATGATAAAAGCTTCTCAACCGAATAATAACACGCATTTCCCATATTTATTCTGCGTTTAATTTCCTCCCGAGTGTCATTTATATTTGTTACTGTTGCTCCAAGATATTTGAATTTTTCCACCCCTTCGAAGGATAAATCTCCAATTTTTATATTTCCATTTCGTACAATATTCTGGTCACGAGACACAATCATATACTTTGTCTTTTCGGGATTTACTTCCAAACCGATCGCTTTACTTGCTTCAAGTAAAATTTCCGTGTTTTCCCTAATCGTTTGTGGATTTTCTCTTAACATATTCACGTCATCCGCATAGACAAGAAGCTGATGTAACCCGTTCAATTCCAAATCCTGCCTGTTATCCTGAACTTTCCTAATGGCATATTCTAAAGCGAAGTTAAAAAGTAAAGGTGATAGTGCATCTCCCTGCTTTAGCCCGCAGTGAATTGGAAAAGCATCAGATAGAAACTGACCTATACGGACTCTGCTGTATGTTTCACTGAGACACATTTTAATTAATCGAACTAGTTTCTTGGGAATACCAAATTCAATAAGAATATCATATAATACTTCCCTCTTAACCGAGTCATATGCCTTTTTGAAATCTATGAATAACTGATGTACTAAGTACTGTGCCCTTATACTCCCATTTTTTCTCCATTATCTGTCGAATACAAAAAATCTGATCAATAGTCGATCTATTACGCCTAAAACCGCACTGATGATCCCCAATAATTTCATCTACGTACGGAGCTAATCTTCTCAAAAGAATATTGGACAAAATTTTATACGACGTCAACAAAAGTTATATTCCTCGAAAGTTACCACAGTTTGTTTTGTCCCCCTTCTTAAAAATAGGTACAATTATGGACTCCTTCCATTGTTCTGGTACAATTTCCTTTTCCCAAATAGCAACTACAAGTTTATAAATTTCGCTATATAATGCACTTCCACCCTCTTGTATTAATTCTGCTGGAATTTGATCGATACCTGGAGACTTGTACTTTTTCAGATTTTCTATCGCAATTTCGACTTCTGAAAGCGTGGGTTCGGGTATAAATGGCTCAGCAGTTTGTATTTCAATTTCGTCCTGATCATTTCTATTTGGCCTATGTACATTTAGTAGTTGCGCAAAATAGTTTTTCCATCTGTTAAGATTGATGGAGAGTCTGCAAGCAAGTCACCATTCTCATCCTTGATCACGTTTACCCTTGCCTGATATCCGTTCTTAAATTCCTTTATACCCTTATATAAATCTCTAATGTTTTTATTCTTACTATTTGTTTCTCTCTCATTCAGTTTTTCCTTCAAGTAACCTCTCTTTTTATTCCTAAGTGTACGACTTGCTTCCCGTCTTTCATTGAAATAATTATCTCTCTTCTCCTCAACTGGATCCTGTAAGAATTTCAATTTTGCCTGTTTCCTTCTTTCTACTGCAATGCAACAATCTTCATCAAACCACGGTTTCTTTTTCTTAGTTTCATAATAACCTATGCTCTGCTCAGCTGCAATTTTGATACTATCTCTGATATTTTCCCACACGCTGTTAACATCTAATTCTTTCTCAACTTCGTCGGAACTTTCTAAAGTGGCAAATCTATTCGAAATTTCGACCTGATAATTTTGCTTAGTTTCCTCGTCCTTTAATTTCAAAATATTGAATTTAGTAATATTAACTTGTTGCTCATTTATAATTTATAACACTCTTATTAATTTAATGAAATAAACTTCGCTCTATGCATACACACAAATCATTAGGCTTATTTACATAACCCATACGCACATACTGCAATCTCCTCAGCACGATTCTACGAGACAGGCGTATGGCTTCCACTTCCCCTACTTGCTGTGGACAGAGTTCATCTGCCAATATAATTAAACATCGCTTGATGAATTCACCTTCTTTGAATGTTTTCAATTCCTTTGCAATTTCGTGGCAAATTTTGTAGCTAATTCTCATAGCCGATTCACTAAGTGCATTATTGTCATCCTGTTAATACATAATATATATAATATAATATGATATGATATGATATGATATGATATGATATGATATGATATGATATGATATATGATATGATATATGATATGATACGATACGATATGATATATGATATATGATATATGATATGATATGATATGATATGATATGATATGATATGATATGATATGATATGATATGATATGATATGATATGATATGATATGATATGATATGATATGATATGATATGATATGATATGATATGATATGATATGATATGATATGATATGATATATGATATGATATATTATGATATATGATATGACCATAAATTAATACAACTTAAAAACATGTTTCTCAGGTACATTATATTAGAGTATCTATTCGATATTTATATTGTATTATAAGTTATTATAGTACATTTAGTAATACATAATTTTAAATTATACAAGTATTATGATATATCATAGTATAGTATATTACAGTTCATGATATATAATATGATATATGATATATCATGAACTGTAATATACTATACTATGATAAATCATAACACTTGCATAATTTAAAATTATATATTACTATATATATATATATATATATATATATATAAAATAACTTATAATGCAATGTAAATATCAAATAGATACTCTAATATAATGTACCTGAGAAACATTTTCTTTAAGTTGTATTAATTTATGGCGTTCATTACCAACATATTTGTCATATTCAGTAGCATGTTGTAAAGAATAATGTCGTTGGATATTGAACTTCTTAATCAGTTGGAGTGTTTTATGCCAAATTAGACACTTTGCTAATCCACTGCTCTCTACCAAAAAGACCTCCTCCCATGATACATTAAAAGCATTGGGAGTAGCGGGCCGCTTTAGTGTATGAGCGGAAGCTCCGTCTTCAAAGTTCGTCTCATACTTCAGAGTCACCACTGCACCGACACTGAATGACGTACAGTATGCTTACGTCACAGCGCTCGCAAGATGCGCTCTTTAAAGCACACAGCGCTCATTTCTCAGTATCACGTAATGTGCCCAGCCTTGACCTAAATTGTGATTTGTAGGAAGGAACGTATTGAACTTACTTTTTTGCCGTAATAATTATTGAATGAAATTTTGTACATTGATATGTTGACTGACAATAATGTCCTAAAATATATGAAGATCATTTTGAAGTTTTCGCCTTCAAAATTAAAAATATCCTGGTTTTACTTTAAGGGGACACTCAACTTAAAAATTGGAGAAAAAGTGTCCTAGAAATGAAAAATTAAATTTCTACACTAATTTACGTGACAGAACTAAATCAATACGCGGAATTCTTCCCCTGTTCATTGAGAAGTCACAGTCAACTGCACAAAGCCAAAAAAATAAAAAATGATAATTAAAAGTGATATTTCAATCAATCATTAATTGAAGTATCACTTTTAATTATCATTTTTTATTTTTTGGCTTTGTGCATTTGACTGTGACTTCTCAATGAATAGGGGAAGAATTCTGCGTATTGATTTAGTTCTGTCACGTAAATTAGTGTAGGAATTTAATTTTTCATTTCTATGACACTTTTTCTCAATTTTTAAGTTGAGTGTCCCCTTAAGTATTCCTATCCTAATCGTATTGAAATGGAATAACGATGGCGGCCGACTGGCTGATTGCGCTACATCCACGGACTCTATTGTATTGTAGAGTAGTGTATTGTATTGTATTTATTAACATTCCATGGTAGGCCTATTCGTACATTGCTTCACAGCTAGAATACTACTATAAAGTTTTAATTTATAGTCATAGTCTAGATGAAATATATACAGAAGAGGTTTACAATATAGTCTACTAGAACAACACAAAATTTTAGTATCAATTTCAAGAAGCGTTGTTGAATGTCATGAATTCACCTACAGAATAGAAGGCTTGAGAAATTAGGTACTTCTTTAATTTGGCCCTAAGTAATCTCATGTTTTGAGTTTCATTTTTGATATCCATAGGGAGGCTATTAAAAATGTTTACTGTCATATAACGGACTTTTTGGTAGCACAATAGACTTGCCGATGGAGTATGAAAGTCATTTTATGCTATGAACTGTTGAATTAGTTACAAAGTTTTCAAGATTACATACGAGGAAGATTATTAATGGAAAAAAATATACTGACAAGACATGGGCATTATTTGTAGTTTTTTGAAAATAGCCCTACACGATTTCCTAGATTTGGCACCTACTGTTACTCTAATTACTCTTTTTTTTGTACTAGGAATATACTGTTACATCTGTGGAATTTTCTCAGAATAATCTTCCAAAACTCATTACCGAGTGGAAGTATGCAAAATATACTGTTTTAATGTATTTACTATCTTTTGCATAGATCTAATAGCAAAACATGCTGAATTTAGTTTGGGGGTAATTTCTTTAATATGATTTTTCCAATTAATACATTATCGATTTTTAAGTCAAATGTGGTTGTTGTTTCTAATAGTGACCTAGTGTTAATTATTGCGCTTGAAATTTACGAGGTTGAATTTGGACTGAATTTAAATTTAATTATGTTACTTTTGTTACAATTTAATACTAATTTATTGACTGAGAACCAGTCACATATTTTGAAGAGAATTTCCTCTGTTGAAGATTGGAATATGTTGGAGTTATTGGCTGTAATTACTATACTTGTGTCATCTGCAAATAATATGGAATGACCTACATCTTTTATTAGGGGGCAAGATCATTTATGAACACTAGAAAAAGTAGGGGACCTAATATTGATCCTTGAGGAATTCCATTATTAATAGTTCCCCATGTCGAGGTAGATTTCATAGTTGTATTGATTTCGACTTTTGTTTCCTATCTATGAGATATTAGTGAAACCATTAGTGTGCAACGACTTTAATTCCATAATATTCTAATTTGTCTAGCAGCATTTTATGATTTATACAGTCAAATGCTTTGGATAAATCACAGAAAATCCCTCCAACTTGTAATTGTTTATTAACTGCCTCCAGAATTTTGTCAGTTAAACTAAATGTTGCATTTTCTGTGCCTTTATTTTTCCTAAATCCAAACTGTTCTGGGACTAAAATGTTGTATCTTTCTAGATGACGATAATCTTTTTCAAAGATTTTAGAGAAGACTGTAGAAGTGACATGGGTCTGATCGCAACCCATCAATAAAGCGATTCAAACAATAGCAGGCCAAATTTTAAAAATGATTCTTTAAGTAAAAAACGTACACAATTAAATAAATTTCTACAAAAGTTATTTTATTCATAACAACATGAAACAATTAAGAATTAAATTTAATTGTACAAACTTACAGGGCATCCGGGTTTGAATCGGGGACCTCTTGATCTGCAGCCGAATACTCTCATTATTGACCTATATCACGATTTGTATCAAATATGAATGAGGTCTCGCCCACCTCATTATATTTTGCTCGACTAGTATGACTAGTCAGTTTGTTTTTATACCATTAAGTACGAGAAAAATTCGTACCGGCACCGGGAATCGAACCCAGGACTTCTCAGCTGTGCGCGCTGAGTGCTCTCTAACCAACTGAGCAATGCGCTCCTGTACATATATGACGTGTATCGTCTCAAGTGCAGGCAGTAAGGCCGTAACACGATACTACGAGAGGAGTTCGGCCGGCGTCGTGAATCGGGTCCCGGCATAGCTCAGTTGGTTAGAGAGCACTCAGCGCGCACAGCTGAGAGGTCCTGGGTTCGATTCCCGGTGCCGGTACGAATTTTTCTCGTACTTAATGGTATAAAAACAAACTGACTAGTCATACTAGTCGAGCAAAATATAATGAGGTGGGCGAGACCTCATTCATATTTGATACATATATGATGTTAACAGTTTAAAGAAACTGTTGTTGAATATGGCCATAAAGTCATGTAATATGCGCTCCTGTACATATATGACGTGTATCGTCTCAAGTGCAGGCAGTAAGGCTGTAACAAGATACTACGAGAGGAGTTCGGCCGGCATCGTGAATCGGGTCCCGGCATAGCTCATTTGGTTAGAAAGCACTCAGCGCGCAAAGCTGAGAGGTCCTGGGTTCGATTCCCGGTGCCGGTACGAATTTTTCTCGTACTTAATGGTGTATCACGATTGTTTTTAATAATATGATCAGGTTTCACTGTTACAATGAGGGGTAATACAGCAGTGAACAAGTCGGGGGAATTCTATATACCAGCATGGACGAAAAAAAAATAGTAATGGTGAAACAAACGTTACAAATTTTATTATGTTCGTAGGGTTCCTTCATTAGGCTTGCGGTTTCGTTTCGCGAACATCCCTACTCACAAAATAAAATGTAATTTTTAACACTTGTATCGTAAGTGACTATTACATAAAGTAAAGAAGAAATGTGACTTTGCAAAAGTAACTTTTTACATACATACATACATACAGTCCACACATACATACATACATACATACATACATACATACATACATACATACATACATACATACATACATACATACAGTCCACACTTGTGGAGTAACGGTTAGCGCGTCTGGCCGCGAAACCATGTGGCTCGGGTTCGATTCCCTGTTGGGGCAAGTTACCTGGTTGAGTTTTTCCGGGGTTTTTCCTCAACCCAATATGAGCAAATGCTGGGTAACTTTCGGTGCTGGACCCCGGACTCATTGCACCGACATTATCACCTTCATCTCATCCAGACGCTAAATAACCTAAGCTGTTAATAAAGCGTCGTAAAATAACCTACATACTTACATACATAATGTATTTTAGCATTTATTAATATATTTTTACATTGTAGTTTTTATTTTGATTTGTAAAATAACTAAACAATGGAAAACTCGGGTTATAACATTCTTTTAATATAACAAACATTAATAATACAATTTGATTGGGTGGAGATAATTTAATCGTGATCCTTACTATGTATTGTATACAACAGTTCAGATAACTGCGGTTCTTTTCAAAAGGTTTAGAATTTGAAAACTGTCTTCCCAATGAATTGCTAATCATTATTCTTATATTTTGTTGAGACGAACTATGGAAAATATATTTCAGATAGTATCAGTAATTATGATAATAGTCTTAGAAAAAAAGTTTTGTAGCAGAGTTACTTCTAAGTCTCAGAAAGGAGACTGTGCGCATGATCAAAGGACGTGCGACCTGGGTCACAAGCTGAGGACTAGTTGAGGTAATAAAATTAGTTTTGTTTCGTTGTATGATCATGAGCACTGCCTCCTTTCTAGGACTTGCAAAGTATCTATGCGACAACTTTTTTTCTAAGACTGTACATCTATTGTCAGGTAGTATATCTCACCTTGACAATATGTGTCGGAGGAAGAACAATTGTTTGTATGCATCTGAAGTCTGATTAGTGCAATATGTAGCTAATCGGTGATGTATGTAATGGAGGGGGGAAAGGAACTGGCCACCCTACTCAAACATCTCCTGGCCTAGTTGCCTCACAAAAATTAATTACCAGAATTGCATAAAAATACATTTTCCAAAGCCACCTTATAACTGTACCATGTTACAAAATGTCTGTAGATGCAGTAACTAATGTTTGTGCCATTATGACAGTTATCTTTAAATAACTTGAAAACGATTAGAGATATCTCAAAACAGATTGCACCACGGTTTTTTTTTTTTTTTTTTCAGAAAATTTCACGTGATTTTGAGTACCTACATAATCCCCTTTCCATTTATAATTTCAAAGTTGCGTCCAAAATGGCGGCTTTGAGATAGCTGAGGGCTAGAATCGAATTTGTCACTAGTAGAGCATTTGGTTTTACAAATACTGGTAACACTTATAGTAATCGAAAATCAAGCATGTGGAAGATATTTGTATGGTTCCAGACTTTTAATTCACTCTGTATTATATTATATACATAGCGCGTGTTGGTTCGAACCTTGAGAAACTTGGCTATGATCTGTAGAGAAATTGAACATTTTCATGTAGGAAATATGAAGGACTACATGTAGTCCAAGGAATTTCATTGGCCATCACAATTTAATCACAGTCTAGTATATACAGTCACGAAGCTTGAGTTGTGAGGGTGCTAGGAACAATAGACTGTGCCGGTACTATTTTGCATTGTCTATAATGAGGCGATCGTAGCGATCCTAGTGGTTAGCAACTATCTATGGATGCATATTTACTACGTATTGAGCTTCGTGACTGTATATACTAGACTGTGATTTAATGTTATATCCATCCACTCCATCTGTTACGTGTCAGTATCTTTCGTCAGTTCAAGGATCAGATTAGCGTAGGCACACAGTCTGATTCTTCCGGAACATCTTTCTAAGATCCTTGCATTTCCTAGAGTTCTTTTAGTGTCTCGGGAGATAGATCTGGCTAGCGGCACTATCGAGTCCATTACAAACTACTGCCTTCTTAAATTAATATTCGTATACAGGTGATTCAGTGACTTGCTACAAACTTTCAGGGATGATAGAAGAGATCACTATGAACAACTTTCATATTAATTGCTCTTCTAGTCCTGATACTTGAACTTCGAACAACGTAATCAACGAACATAATTCATAAGTTCAGTGGAATGGTAATTCCTGAATTCCTGAACGTGGAACTACGAAAATAAGATTGAAAATGTTTAAGTCCTTATTATACATTCATTAAAAGGCTTAAACGGAAGAAGCAGAAAAATAACAAAAACTGTGGCTTTTAGCATAAGCTAGGTCTTCTCTTTATTCCATGTTTTCCTGGAGGATTTGGAGAAGACAGAGAAAACTTCCTGTAACTTGAGGAATTTAAGGACATTTCTAACACTGCATCTAACCCTGAATCATGAACTTCAGCCAGTTAATAATTTTCTCACATTTAAAAAACTTCTCTGTAACTTGATGTATAATAATTAGGTTGTTGCATTTTTTATGTTTCTTTTTATTCATGAAATGTCGACGATTAACCTATGAAGTAAATCTGAACTCGAAGTAACTGATCTAGTCACAATGCAATGCATATACTAATAAGAAAATTCAATTCATCATATATTTCAGAATAAGGTTACGATAATACGCCATTTGTTAGAAGTGGATACAGGTATGACGTCAATGAACTGGAAAATTGTTTTGTAATCCATCCCGTGTGATAATTCCTTGACCAAAGGAAGGAAGTTTTTGGTTGATAACGCTTTACAGAACGTAGGCCTATCTAGTTGCTGGAACGATCTTGTATGTGCTATACCTACTTTGGTTATAAATCATCCTGACGACTAGTGTGACTCTCTAATTTTGAGTTACGATATACATTTCATCAAATCTTTAATTAGTAATTGTATCGTTGTTAAAATATTGAGTAGCACAGGTGATTTTAGTGGAATAAAGGCAGGACCGCATCTTTCTTCTCGTAAGTATAGATTAAGAGTACACTGAAGTTAATTGGTATTTGAAGTATTGTAATTGAATTCAATCAAATCTCTCTTATCATACAGATTGGAAAAGTGGTACACGATGGAAGAAAAAGTTTTACTTATTTGTAATTAATTTCACATTATTCAAACACTTTGCAAACTGGTAAACTTATCAGTTAGCGAAAATGTTTTATTAAAGATGGACAGAAAAACTCACTCTTTTGTCTATTAGATTAAGTAGGCCTAATGAAATATGATTAACTTATTATATTCATAAAAAATAAATGTGATATAGTCAGTTCTATTATTAGCTTTTGAAAACAAGATATTTGGAACATAAAACAAAGAGTAATTAATGGTTGGATACTGAATTGAACTTCACTCGTATTAAAGAATCAAAACCTGAAAGAATTGGCATATCCAGATATTCAGGTGACTTTCTCAATAGATATTTTTGGTCCCTGAAATAGATAGTGACACATTCAACAATCTGTTTCTTCATTTCATACAGATTACTATCAGTTTTAGAATGAAAGAGTAGGATATTGTTTAAATAATGAAACTAAATATCTTATAATTAATCGCTCTTCCAAGCGTTCTTCAGTGACACTATTGCGTATGTTAGCTGTGTTCCTCCCACCATCTGTGAAGTTTGTTTGCTGACTTACTACATTGCACGACTAGGCTGGTATTACACTATCAAAGATATAGGCTAATTATGTCAAAGATCTGTTATAAAGTACATATTAGGCTATAAGGTAATTATATGACAGTTAGTGGGCATTATTTTATAAAAGTTTCTTAGATAAAAGATCTTTTATAAAATGTAAGTGTATCTTGCTATCTTTCATAAAAAAATCTGACTAGCTTAAAACCAATATGACGGAACGTAAATATTGTTGGCTGTTACTACGACCAAAATGCCGATAATGAGAATATGGAGCAAATGAAATGTTATAGAATAGAAAACACTGACTACAAAAACAGAAATAAAAGATGAGAATTGTACATAAAAATAGAAGACTGTAACTGCTGTGCGGGATGCATAAGTCTGAACAGACTGAAAATTATCTTCATCCATTCTCAAATAATTTATATAACTTTCCAAGTCCTTGTATTGTAGCTCTGTTTTAGTAAGTTTCGATGGATATGTTTCTTGTCACGTCTTGCAATCCATGGTTTCTGTTTCTTTTCGAATATTGTAATATTTTGAATTAACTTTAACTAAACATGCATAGTAGGGTCTACTGTTCATCATTCATTTTTGCATATCTGCGATTAAAAAATATGTTATTTTATTTAACTATAAGTGGAAGCTGATGATTCTCGTTCCTTAATTTTAGGATATAATTAATAAAATATCAAAATCCTACCTTTTATCACAGACCTTTGATAAAATATTTTATCATATTCCATGTCAAAGAACTTTGATAGTGTAAAATCAGCTTTAACCTAAATCACGATATGGACAGAACAAACGAAAACATTTCACACCATGTAGTAGCTCCTAGTTGCAGTCCACTGACCTTCGCTGCTGTGCCAGCACATTTCACTAGTTAGCAACTCGTTAACTATGGACCACGCATTCTATTTCCTCCTGCAGAGTGTTTTGTCCACAAGTATAGAGGCGTGAACTACTCTTTGCTCGCGTTTTGTTAATGATGCCATCTTATCATGAATGCTGTATAGTAAGTACAATAATTATTTTATTGCAGATGTGTTTTTTTATCATTTGCCAGAGCTTAGCTAGTAGACAGACCAAAACTACAAGAGATTAATTTTATAGATGTAGTAGGATTAAGGGAGGTCAGTGTAACCCAGAAATTACAATTTTAATTTAATGGGATAATATTTCAAACTATGCACAATTGTGGAAAGAAGGAATTGCAGACATTGATATTCGAATAACCCGCTAGGCCATACAGTTGCACAGTATATTTCACGCATGTTTGTGTACTCTAATTAAAACTTTCTTCTATGCTTTGTGATGTGAAGCATGCAGTAAACTGCAGCGTCCGTCATTACGAAACGGTCGCGCGTCCTCTAGACGGTTCCTCGTAGTTCTGTAACACCAGAGAAAATCATTGATGCATTTCAGTTGGGTGGAATGATTTTCCCGAGCCAGTCCACCAGTACGGCGTCCTAAACTGGGGTTAAAATCGCGACCCTCATTAATGAGTAGAAATCCCGATAAATGGTATCGGTCAAATGGGAGATTATTTGTAATACATCATGAGTTTTTTTTATTTCGGGAAGGTGAGTCAGAGTAGCATATTTAATATTAAACAGTTGTTAGAAACATAAATCGCCATGTTAATAAAACATAATCTAGGTAAAATGTTACGATAGCAATAGTGGAATAAAATTAATATAATGTGAAACGAAGTACACATAAAAAATAATCAAACAATGAGTGGAACTCGAACAGTGTAACTTTTGTTTCGTATTGAGCTACCAAACACTTCAACTACAGCCTTTGCCAATGTCCTTGTCACTTGTATGTGCGGTGAACATCACAGGCACCTGGAAAATTATTCATTGTTCGTGTATTTGGAAGTTTCATGAGTTATGTCATTATGTAAATTAGAATCAGATAACGGCAGAACAGGGTTAGATTCGTTCTCAAGGTGTGAGAGTTAAAAGAGAAAGCAAAATCATAAAGATAGTACAACAGTCTAGTATATACAGTCACGAAGCTCAATACGTAATAAATATGCATCCATAGATATTGTTCACCACTAGGATCGCTACTATCGCCTCATTACAGACAATGCGAAATAGTACCTGCACAGTCTCTTGTTTCTAGTACCCTCATAAACTCAAGCTTCGTGACTGTATATAGTAGACTGTGATAGTACATAGAGATCAGATGAGATCTGGACAGGAGTGACGGAGTTTTTTCACTGTGTGCTGCTGACGCGGCTGACATAGTCATCATCATGCTACCGGCCATGAAGCATCACATTCTTCCACAGGATCAATTTTTATTTTTAATACACTGCTCAAATTTTGAGTCGTGATGACTGCTGCAAAACTTTACCCGGTTTAACTATGTTATTTCGTGTATCCATGCTGCACACAACATGTTCTTCTAGTCTTCCATTTAATGTATGCTTATGGCATTTTTAACATTTCGACTCATGATGATTAATCACTACAACCAATATTGAACCACAATGTTGCACGCTATTAAGTGTTTATTCATCCAATATTTTGTGGTTGTACAGTTATTTCACACAATACTGTTTTTAATTCATCATCTACACATATTTTATACTATGCATTTTATTCAGTCTTATTGTTTTCCCACACCATTCTTGTCTTGCCATTAATTGGCGAAAGCGCTTGTCACGTTTTAATTGTATAAATTATCTAATGTAATTTATTTGTATCATTGCTTAGGTAAAATAAGACTGTTATTTGAAGGATTTTTATACTTATTTCATTTATATACACTTTGTTCAGTTGAAAACATTTAATTAGACATTATACAGTTTACACTTATTCACACTTTCACTTTAAATGCACAAAAAAACACCGAACGTATCGTGTCGCTGGCCAGTCACTTGGAGACAGATTCACTAACCTTGACACGAGCTAGGACGAACACGTGCATGCTTGCGTCATCGTTACGGAAACTTGTATGGTTATACCACCGTGACTCTACACTATCCATTCCCTGCCAGGAGTGCATCAGCAGCGCACGGTGAAAACTCCTTTTGCTCCTGTCCAGACCTCGTCTGATTTCTTTGTATGATGCAAAATTTCGGTACAGCTGTACCGCATGCCTACTATAAAGACTTCTGTAAGCCAGTTATTTTTCTTTCCACGAGTATACAACTAAAAAATGATGAAAGGTATTGCTAAATGTTTCATCATCGTCATTGGCAACAAGTCATTGTTCTGCTCCTCTCAATATATTCGTATTCTTCCTATCAAATTTGATCCCTCCCATACCCACAGTTAAAATGATTGGTTAAAATAATCTGTCACATGTTAATGGCGTCGTCAAAATATACAGAATGTTAAAAAAAAGTATATAATATTTTAGGAGGTGGTAGTATGCATCAAAACAAGAAAAAATGTCTAATAAACATGGGTCCTACAACACATACTTTCTGAGATCTGAACACTTGTTCATGGGAGATGCTCAATGTGACGTCCATTTATGACAATGCATTTTTCTGCCCTACAATATAGCAAGCTAGTTGACACCCCTGGCATGGAATACTGATATGTCGCAAGGAATACTGAAAACAAATGTTTGGTTGCGGATAGGAGCAGGGTTCAGCAGAAATGGTGTTGTGAATTTTCGTAATCAGCATGCTGATGAAAATTCCCATGCAGTTGAAGAAACAAGGCATCAGCATCGATTCTCAATCAACATATGAGCAGGTGTTCTTGGCAATAGATTAAGAGCCATACGTGCTACCACAGAAATTAACTGGGGCTCTTTATCAGGACTTTCTTATGAACGTATTGCCTACCTTGCTGGAGTATGTACCATGTCAGCAAAGACTGCAGGTGTGGTTCATGTATGATGGCACACCAGCATATTTCTTCCATAATGAGCGTGAACACCTGACGCTGACATTTCAGGACCGCTGGATTGATTGGGGAGACCCCACACCTTGGCCTGCTCATTCCTCAAACCTAAATCCCCTAGACTTTTGGTCATCAAGAACAACCAGGTCAATTTCCTTATGCCGAAGTCCAGAGGAATGCACTGCCATAAATGGACATCACATTGAGCACCTCCTATGAACAACTGTACAGATCTCAGAAGTATGTGTTGTAGGACCCATGTTTATTAGACATTAACTTGTTTTGATGCATACTAGCACCTCCTAAAATATTGGATATTTTTTTTTAACATCTTGTGTATTATAAAGGATTGGTGAGAGTGGACAGCTCTGTTTTCCACCTCTATTAATCCCAATAAATAGTTCGCCAGGTTCTTTGTCTTTATCTTTCTTATCTTTGCACTTCAGTATACACTTTTTTATATTATAATTTGATTAGGGATTAGAATATCCATTATTGTTTATTATATGCCATAATTTTTGCGTTAATGCTTTATCAAATGCTTTTTCATAGTCGTTTTTTAATATGATTTAAAATCGCCACACTTTTTGCTTGATGAATGCAGGAGATAAAAATCACTTGTCTGTAAGTCACAGTTTCCAAGGCCATTTATGGAAACTGGTAGGTATAAACAAACTCATTGTGTAGTGTTAATATGCTTCTGGAATAAGTGCACGGCGACCTATTCCCATTTCTTCTCCTTTTTACGATTTAAATTATCCTCAGGCATGTTGAAAAGACAAAACATTTTCCCAAAGGAAAAATACTTTCACGTTGTTTCTTTTATTTAAAAAAGTTCATTATAAGTTGAATATTTCGTAAAACGGTTTTAAGTTGAAAAGTGCCACATATGAAAAGTTTTCTTCTAACAACCGAATAAAGGCTGAAAATACACTTCAGACTTTAGTAACAGTAAGTGTAAGGAAGTTCGTTGGTATAAAAGTTAGAAATGCTATACTTTTGTTAAATATGTAGAAAATCAGTTGAGAAACAAGCAATAATGAACATAAAGGCAAAAAAAAAAAAAAAAAAAAAAAAAAAAAGAGGTATAAAAAATGAAGCGAAATTACATGAGATTTTTTCCACGTAAAACTCATAAATTCTGTTAAGTGTCAAACTTGAATTACCAAAAGCATAATAGTACTGATTAATGAAGATCATGTCTATTGAAATGGAGTTTGAAAATCTTCGGGAAAATCCCAGATAGGAATTTTATTTTAATATTATTACTTCTGAACTTTTATTGTTTGATTTTTTTCAGTACTCTGAAATGGGAACAATGATTAGATTTCTATTCATAGCAACAGTTGCTACCCTGCTAGTGTCGGTTGCTGAGTCAAGAGCTCAAGGTGGTGACCTGGAATCCCTCATCGGTCAAGTTTTCAAGCGACCAGAGACACAAGGATCAACTACAGATAACAGTGGCACTAGCAACCAGGAAGTGCCCACAGATGCAGGGAAGGATAGCAACAACCCACTGCAGTGTGAATGTGTACCATATTATCTCTGTCAAAACAACACCATCATTACTGACGGAGTTGGACTCATCGACATCAGGTCGGGCTTTTTACCTTCTAACCAGCCGTGTTCTTGCCCAGCTTCTAATATCCCAGGGTGAGTCTGGGTGAGACCTGCCTACCTGCCTGCCCGCCCACCCGCATGACTGCATGTTTGTATTACACCTGGAGCTGATTCCTTTTGATTATGTAAATCTCCTTCTCTGCCATTTTGAAGTACATACTGTGAATGTAAATTTTTTTTTTTTTTTTTGGAATGCGTAGGTGTTAGTTTTTCCTATGGAAATGTTGATTTCTTCACAATTCCTTGCATTCATAGAAGTATCATTTTCTTGTACTAGATTAATGTTCGCCACTGGCTTCATTCTAAGCAATAACAAGCCATAACCATTCTAATTATAGCCTACCTGTTCATTCATTATTTTCCTAGGTACTGGCATAGGGGATACTTCTAGAAATTCTCTCCATGAAAAATAATTGCATGCGTGTTAGCTACTAGGTTCTTCCATATATGCTACCCAACTCACAAAAGTCTTAATTAAATACTGTACTCGATCTTTACAAGAGCTAAAGTGATAAGTTATTCTTCGGAGTGGAAAGTAACACTTCATAACTATGAAATAATTACCAGAATACCCTAATTATTTTATATCAGTGAAACTTGTCTATCGTAGACACAGTTATTCCACACATCTTAAGGGTTACAGTCTGAGATGTTGGCAAACGTTTCTGTAAAAAGGGAAAATAAATGACATTCATTCATTCATTCATTCATTCATTCATAGTGTTCTGCCAAAGAGCAGGTCTTTCACTGCAATCTCAGCATTCTCCCGTCTTTCCTATTTTCTGCCTTCCTCTTTGTCTCTTCATATGACCCATATATCTTAATGTCGTCTATCATCTGATATCTTCTTTTGCCCCAAACTCTTCTCCCGTTCACCATTCCTTCCAGTGCATCCTTCAGAAGGCAGTTTCTTCTCAACCAGTGACCCAGCCAAATTCCTTTTTCTCTTTCTGAGCAGTTTCAGCATCATTCTTTCTTCCCCCACTCTTTCCAGCACAGCTTCGTTTCTTATTCTGTCTGTCCATTTCACATGCTCGACCCTTCTCCATATCCACATTTCAAATGCTTCTAGTCGCTTCTTTTCACTTCATCGTAAAGTCCATGTTTCTGCCTCATACAAATAAGTGACATATTATAATAAATCAGAATTGAAAGTATTTTTGAGTTCAGTTTCTTGATATTTACAGCAGAGTTCAAATTCATATCTTCGATACAAACTGTGGAATTTTACGAATTTCCTAATTGGGAAGAATAGACACTACCAACTATGCTGACTATCAATTTGAGTTCCAACTAAGTTGTAGATGTGATTCAATGAATTAATCCCAATGTTCAAGTAAGGAACACACGGTAGTTCACATTGGACAGTAATGAGCATGAAATGTGTATCCATTTCAATTTTAATAATTGTAAAAGCTACATAATTAAGCATTACAATCAGTTGAATAGGAGAAAAATATTACGGAACAAATCTTATTTTAAACATAGGCTAGAGATAACGGAAACTGCCAGAAATAACCTGTACAAAGTGAACTTCTTGCATTAACACATTAAGTACCGTAGTTGAACATAGAAATTTGTCATATTAATACAGGGTGATCTGTTTGGGTAGGATAAAATAAAAACACCATAAAACATTTACTACTGAACTTTATTTGTTGAAACTTTGTGCATACAACACTGAAAGATGGAAAATTCCTCAGAGCTCAACATGACCCCCATTGCGCATCTTGCACAACTCATAACGGTGATGCAATTCAGCCCATATCCATTGTAACTTAAGAGGGATGATTTGTTGAAAAGCTGGAGTAAGTTTTACTCTCAGATCATCACTGTTCCTGGGTTTCTGTGAATAGACAATCTCTTTAACAAAACCCTACACGAAGAAGTTAGGAGAAGTTAGATCTGGGGAGTTTGGGCCCAAGCCAAGAGATGGCTGCTTCTCGTACTGGATTTCGCCTGCGACCTCCTGCATGTTTTTTTAACACAGAACCTGTTTCTACAAATGTTCGGTACCACATCATTATGGAATCATATTTAAGTACATTATGCACACCATACTCAAGTCGAAATTCCCTTTGAACTCTTTGAACACTCTCAAATTTAGCATACCATAGAACACTTTGTGCCCGCTGTTAATTTGTAGTAGCCATTTTAATCACCTAAGATTTTCATTTGTCCTTTCAGATTATTCATTTTTGATTGTCATATATAAAAACTCCCATCGTTTAATCATAGTATAACCAGCAAGAAATTTTTCCTACTATCATAATAGCTTTATAATAATAAATTAATATTATCCATACCCAAACAGATCAGACTGTAGATTATGTATTAATATAGCTTATGTTTCATTTCTTGTAGAAACGTAAATTACCGAGACTAAATTATCCATTGATACATAAATCCACAGGCTGAAATAAATACTTCATGCTTGATTAAACTCTTTTTACACTTGCATAACCACATGTAATTCCTCTGACTGAGATTCTGACCAATATGTAGGGCCTACATCTATTACCAGGAAGAACAATAATTGTTTGTATACATGTACATCTGAAGTCTGATTAATGTAATACGTTACTAGTCAGCTATGTATGCAATGGAAGGAGAAAGGAACTAGCTACCCTACCCTATTATCTCCTGGCTTAGTTACCTCATGAGTGATGCCTTATTGGTGTCACGAGGTTCCAACCTGTCTTCGGACAGTTGACTAAACAACAACAATAAAATGTACAAAATAAATATTTTAGGCTGAAATAAATATTGTTAAAGATTTTTCTACTATAATTCTGTATCACAGAAAGTAAGGTAATCTCATTCAAGCGGCATGAGTAGACATCACAGGACGCACCTAAATATATAATTGATGCGAAGTAATGATCTGTAGCTTTTTATCAGTGATTTAGTTGGATTGTATTGCGCCAGAATGCTGTTCCGATAAATAAAAATGAATGCATATCTGAACATGAAAATGCCGAACTTCACATCTGGTACGAGTTCATTTGGAATTGCTAAATTGATGAGTTCTTGCAAATATTTTTTTCCAAATAATTTACTGCTTTCTTATTATAAATTTAGACTGGAAATTAATATCAAGGAAAAGAAAAATCCTTCGTTACTTTAATAGCAGTCTATAATGTGACAAACTATCTGTACTTACTGGTGTAATGCACACACATACTTCTTCTAATATGTATGCTATACAGTATATGTGTGGCCATCATAAAGTGTTACAAGTGAGTTTCTCTTAAAAGAATCAATAAAACTAAGTGCTGATTTTTCCAAATCTCATTAGAAGAGAGGACCTTTCAGATTATGTCATGAACGGCATTTGGGCCACACTCATTGGGCATGTGATTTCTTTTCGAGAAAAAAACTATATTATATAAAACATTTCATAGTGTGTTTTTGAGAAAACTATTGATATAATTCCCAGTATGCTGAGTCAATTTTAAGAGAGTAGTGTATTATGATAATAGATGATTGAAAGAAGTTTAGTATTGTCCTTTAAATGTACAGAAATTTGATCCAAAGAAATGTAACTTTTTGTTCTGGAAAGGAATTTTAAAATTATTTCTCAACAAATCGATTAACTTTTGTTCAAAACATTTTTTTTTTCTAAGTTACAGTACGGTATGTTTGAAATGAGTTGTAGTATTAGAGATATTAAATAAATAATAATAATAATTAACTAAGCTATTGCTTCGCATCAATTTATTAAGTAGGCCTACTCAAAGTAACTGTCATTAACATCTGAACACTTATTAATTCTTTTGCGAATGCTTCTTCAAACATTTGCCAACATACAGGGAGTAATAGTGACATACACTTGACATATTTGTTCTTTCATATTCTCTTTGGTGATAGGTGCTGTAGACATTATTTTTTCTTTTACGTATCCCCATGAAAAGTAATCCAAAGGGGTAATGTCAGGTGAGTGGGCAGGCCATGTGACAGGTCCAGAATCCAGCACGTCCAGTCTACCTTTCCTCAAACTTGTCATTTAACAATTCGTATATAATATGTCTTGCGAAATGTAGCAATGCACCTAGGGTGACCAGATTCACATCGATAAAAAAGAGGACACAAAGCTTCAAAAAGGAGGACATTGTTCCAAAAAAGAGGACAGAAAATATATACTTAGACTTAGATTTAGGACTATATTATACTTTAAATTACGTCAATGTCTATTTTATTAAAAAATATTTACAGTACAGATTTAGGCTTATATCATACTTAAAAGTATGTTAATATCTCTTTTATTACAAAATAATTATGATAAAACTTAATAATAATGATTTTACAGTTAGCTACATATGAAAGTGAAGGGAACTAGGCCTATAATTATTAAAGAGGACAGAAAGTATATATTTAGATTTAGCAAAGAGAGTTATGATATGATCATTACCAGAGAGTATATTCCGTCGATGCTGCTGCCACCTATAGGCAAATTACTTGAAATAGGCGTCAAATCAGATAATTTCAAAACATCAGGATACAAGTTACGAAAAGGAGGACATTTCTTGATTTTTTTTAAATTCCGCCCGGACTCCGGACAAAGATCTAAAAAAGAAGGACATGTCCGGACAAAAGATGTTGTCTGGTCACCCTACATGCACCATCCTGCTGGTCTGATACTACATTTCAGTTCTTACATTGAGAGATACATTCTTCAAGAGTGTAAGTAATTCATAGTTGACAAAATGACAATATGTTTCATCTGTGACTGTGTCTTAAAAAAAGTAAGGCCCTATGATAAAGTTACCACGAATGTCACACCAAACTTCAATGAGAAACTATGTTGAAAAGGTACAGTTCTCATCCATTTGGAGTTTTCAAGTGCTCAATAATGCATATTATGTTTAATACTGTCAGTGTTTGAAAATGTTGCCTCATTATAAAATACGAGTATATTTCACAACATTAAAGCATTTTCTGTAATACCGGTACCATTACGTAACCACTCAAAAAATACAATGCAGAACTGATAAGATCTTTGTGAGAATTCTTGATGTAAGCAGTTATTATAAGCATGATATTTCTGCTGCTTATCCGCTACATCTCTGTGCGACTGATTCCACTGCCTCTAGCTAATTAACTTTGACTTATTCTCGGATTCACAGCAACAGCAACAAGAACGTTCATGACATTCTTATCATTCACTTTTGATTTCATTTTTATGCAATTCCTGTTCTTCACACATCCACACTTGCGTAGCCGTACTTCCAGCCGTGTCCACGCTTTGGAGTAGTAGTCAGTGTAGCCTATCTGACTGTAAAACTAGCGTGCCTGGGATCGAATCCTGGTTGAGACAATTGTTTGATTGAGGTTTTTACTGGAGTTTTTCCTCAACCCAGTAAAAGCAAATGCTGGATAACTTTTAGCGCCAGACCCTGGGTTCATTTCATTGTCATTATCACTTCACCTTCATCCATCCTGCCTACTTCTATAGATCTACTCATATCATCCTAATCATCACACAGGGCTAATAGAATCGGACGTAATGAGTGTCCTAATCTCAGAACAGGATTCTTCTTCATCTTTTTCTTCTTCTTCCCCCCTTCAAGTGTTGGGCCCTATAGCCTGTTACGATCTCAGTGGAATTTTCAACCCAATGGTTCATTGGACGACGTAGAGATCTCTTCCCAGGTGCGTATTTAGGCCTAGGCAGACGCCTAGGACTGCAGATTTGAGAGGGAAGTTTTTAAGCTATCGTATTACTGTTAATTTTTATATTTTTTAAATTGTATTCGTAACTCTTTAAAAGAATATATGAATTTAAACATACGATGAAACGAATATGAATAACATTGGCAACAGTGAGTTCAAATTTAATCAATTGTCTGCCAACGGAAAAAAGGACAGTTTTTCAATAATAATAATAATAATAATAATAATAATAATAATAATAATAATAATAATAATAACAATAATAATGTCACAATGCGATCATAGCACTTTTTTCAATGTTATGCCTTCTCACCGTGAGAGTCTCATGTGATAAACTTAAAGAACTCATTGGTATTAATTACGATACGTTAGGAAGGCAAATCTTGTTGCTTGTAATCATAAGCTTTGTGATGAGAGACGCCGCTAACTCTGTTATAAGAGTAGCCAGCATCAACACTCTATAATGCCCATTCAGATTTCAATTCAAAGAAAATATTGCCAACCATTGTATCAGCTGGACGCTTGGCAGTTCAATTTAATTTGAAACGGTAAAGAGTGCAGTTGTTTTGTACCTAGGTGATTTATATTTTAATATCCATTATAATAAGTGACAGTCGGAAAAAGCTAAGTGGGCCTCAATACTGGAAACGCCTCTGATTGAAGTTCGGGCTGATATGTAATCTATTATCCGACAGTACATCTCACTTGACGATATGTGTCAGAGGAAGAACAATTGAGGACCGTTTTTTCAAAACTTGCTAACTGCAAAATTTGCAAAATTGAGATTTTTAAGGATTCGTTAACATAAGGCAGGCCTCTACATGATGTAAAAGGCATCTTAGTAAAATTGGATTATTTCTCTTCATTGTAGTGTGTCAAAGTGTGATCATTTTTTCAAAACTTGCTTTCTGCTATAAGTAAGAGTTACAGCAAAAATTGCTTACTATAATGTTTTGTCTCTCCTGTAAAATTTAGTTTTTTCAGTTAGCAAGTTTTGCAAAAACGGTTCTCAATTGTTAGTATACATCTGAAGTCTGATTAGTGTAATACCGGTATGTAGCCAGTCAGCGATATATGCAATGGAAGGGAAAAGAAACTGGTCACCCTACCCCATTATCTCCTGGTCTAATTGCCTCATGAGTGATGTCTTGATGGTGTCCTTGTGGGATCCAGACCTGTCTTCGGACAGTTGACTAAAACAACAATACCAGAAACTCGCGAAAGACAAGGCAATAAAAAAGAGGAAATTGTGAGAAAAAGTGCAAAAATAGATGTGTTATTTAAAAAACAAACACAACCAGATTGTTTCAGTTCGAGTCGAGATACATTAGTGTAATACTGTGGCAAACAGTGCCGAAAATATTGGAGCGTGTGTAGGGTTACCATCTGTTCGGCAAAAGGAGGACTTGTCCTCTTTTTTAATCATTTTATCCTATCCAACAAGCATTTAAAAGAAATTGAAATTTCCGGCATTTCGCATTTCAACTGGAATTCATATGAATATTGAATAATGTGCGATATTATTCATAGAATATCTAAACAAATGGTGAAAAACTATTAAATAATTTAACTGCTTTCAATGGTTGAAACAGGAGCACATAAAAAATGATGACCTATTGACATGCATTGAATTCTTACAGTCTAAAAATGTCACTATTCATGATTCTAAGCTAATTTATCATTTTTATTCTGTAATGTACAAAGATATGCCAATCAAGTTAATTTTGATAAATATTTAAGTTTAGATAAACAATGGTGCAAATTCTTCAATTCCAATAGTTCTGCGAGCACTGAAACTTTCTCAGAAGTCTTAAAAATATGTCAATTCTATTTATTTATCTCAAGTCACGATGGAAGTGCTGAGAGAGTATTTTCCCTAATACAGTATGCACCAAAATATACAGTACTGGAACAATATGTTACTATTATTTGTTGTTGTTAGTTATCGGGATGCTAATGTAAATGTTCAAAATATGCTCCATTGCGCTGTAGACAGTGTTCATAACGATCACGCAGATTTTGAAACATATTCTGGAGCATAGGTTGCTGCAGAGTCCTGAAAAACGAGACGTTCTTCTGACATAATGCAGGCACAGTTGTGGTGGATCATTACAGTTGAAAATGTTCTCCTTTAACATTCCCTACACGCAAGCATCAGGTGGTGTAAGGTCGGGGGAATGTGATGGGTAGGGGAACTCAGTCCCACGGGAAATGATTCGTCCTGGAAAGGTTTCTTGCAGCATAGCCAGAGACTGTCGAGTGGTATGGCAGGTCGCCCCGTCTTGTTGGAACCACTGTCTATTCATATAAATGTTCCTGGCACGACAAAACCTTCTTAGATCCTGAATAAATGGCCTGACCACCATGTTCCTATAACGTTCCTGGGTAACAGTAAGAGGTATACCATCATCATCCTCAATGAAATACGGACCTAGCTCACCGTTTCCTGACACTGCACACCAAATCGTCACATGTGCACTATGTAGCGGTTTCTGAACAATAACGTCTGACCTCTCGAAACCAAGAAAGCGAGTTGTTTGGCGATTGATAAAACCGTCCAAGTGAATGTAACTTTCATCGGAGAACCACACATTGAGCAAGAAATCTGGATCCTCGTACACCATGGCCAAAAATTTTGTACAATATTCAATCCTGACATGCCTATCTTGCTCCGTCAATCATTGTCCAACCAGTGGCGTATACTGGTTAAAGGGTTTGGGCTACCATTGATCCTATTATTATACAAAATATATTTTAAAATTCCTTACATATTTATGTGAATTCCAGACGTCTTGATTGGGACGAAAATACGTTGATGACTTCGTCCTTGAAATTACAGTTGGGCCACTTGCAAAGTTTCTGTATAAATGACTTTTCAATGGATATTAGTGCCAAGCCGGATAAACGTTCTTGTGTATGAGTTGATCTACAGTAGGATTTTATTCTCTTCAACGCAGAAAATGTTCTTTCTACTGATGCTGACGTAGCTGGTATTGTCACAATTAATGTTGCCAATTTAAGGACTTCAGGAATAACTTGGTTCAGCTGGTTTTCATATATGGCAGATAATATTTCATGGATAGGTTTGTTCGAAAAATCAAAGACTTCTGCTGAATATATTACACTTAATTCATTTTTCAAACGTACTTGATCAAAGTGGCTGTTATAGGACTGGAATAATTTGTTTAGTGCCTCATTCGGGAAGTTTTCTCTATAAGCAGAAAATTTTTGAGAATCTAGAAGATGTGTGAACTGAAGCTTTCCATAATCAGAAAATCTGTCAGTAATTTCCATGTGCATACGATCTAGTATGCTGTAGTACAGCTGCCTGTATTTCAATTCATCATCTCCTTTTCTTCGCTTTAATGGTGGTTCCATTGTATTGGCTGAAGAATTTTCATTTTCCATATTACTCCATATGGACGGAAACCCACTACGTCTGAACTCGGATATAGTATTTTTTTTTTTAACTTTGATACCTCTTGCAAGTAGTATGCTATGTCTAGACTTTTTGTCTGAAGAATATTGTAGAGCACATCTGTATGTGCGAACACTCTAGCATAGACTTCAAGAAGAAATATATTCTGAAACTGTGTGAAAAAATTCAAATATCCTTGAGCTTGCACATTTACAGCATCTTCCCAGCTTTCTTCAGAGTCATTACAAATGATATTTTTAAAGAAAGCAGTCCGTTTTTCTCTGTATTCCTTTACTGTATTTACAATTTATTTTTTTTATTTTAGTTGGTTATTTAACGACGCTGTATCAACTACTAGGTTATTTAGCGTCGATGAGATTGGTGATAGCGAGATGATATTTGGCGAGATGAGGCCGAGGATTCGCCATAGACTACCTTGCATTTACATTACGGTTGGGGAAAACCTCGGAAAAAACTCAACCAGGTAATCAGCCCAAGCGGGGATCGAACCCGCGCCCGAACGCTACTTCAGACCGGCAGGCAAGCGCCTTAACCGACTGAGCCACGCCGGTGGCTCTGTATTTACAAGCCGAGATGTAAAATTCAATCTAGTTGGTGCTACTTTTGGGAGTTTCTTGTTCATAAATTCCTTGAGTTTTCTGATCTTTTAGGAGACAATGAGAAAAATGCAGCTAAACCCGACAGTGTTTTGAAAAAAATGCGGCATTCTGGAATGGATGAAGTAGTTTGTTGCAAAACTAAATTGAGGACATGGCTGTAACAATGGACAAATAGTGCTTGAGGATACTTTTCTTGAACTTTTGTTTTTAAGCCATTAATATTTCCCGCCATAACTGAAGCACCATCGTATGTCTGTGCAATTAACTTATTGCCGACATTGTATTCTGCTATAACACCTTCCACATGCTGAAACAAGCAGCAGCAGTTTTGTCAGAACTGACATTTGTGAATCCTATAAACTGTTCTTGAACATTGACAGTACTGTCGACGTATCTTAAAACAGTGGACAATTGACTCTGATTAGAGCAGTAACTTGTTTCATCAACAACAATGGCCACAAAAGGTTTTATGTTCTTTATCATAACCCTACTTATAGCAAATATTAAGTCATTCTGAATTGCGAGAGAAGTACCACGAAATACTGCTGAACTCTCAAGATGATTGGCCAGTAAATGGTCAAATTCACTTAAGGAACTTAAATATTCAATATAATTTCCTATATTGTCTGATTCCACACTCTCGTTATGACCCCGAAAAGCCAATTCTTGTTTTCCTAGAAAGCAGACTGCGTTAATAAGATGCAGTAAAATCTCCCGATTTTTTTTTCACAAGAGCATTGTGTTGGTTGATGTGTAGAGCTTTTCGCTTATCTAGCTGTAAATCAATTCTTGTCTTCCCAAAGTTTGCAAAGTTCATGCTACTACAAATATGAGCTTTTGATTTGTCGTATTCTAGGACTGCCGTTTGAAGGGAGTTCATATTAGAAAACCCCTCTTTTGACCACACATTAGTTTCGCGGCTAAATAACAAACATGGCCAGCAAAATAGTTTAGACAGTTTAGAAGTACCACACAACCAATTCCACTTACCATATGATGTTGAAGTGATATGACGTGTGTACTCTCGCTGTTTTTCTTTTACGTCCATGGACAAATTTAACTCAGGAGTTGGTCTTTCCATTTTCACAATTTCAACTTTCTCGTTGTTATGTGCGACGATTAAAAGGCACTTTTAATAAACCTTCTATTACACAGTCATTTTCAACACAGACCTCTCCAGAAACTTGTTCTGCCATGTTTTTCACAATATCACTTAATTGGGAAATTAAAAACTTAATAATTCACAATTAATATAACTCTTAGACACTCGAACAAATCACAGATTTAAAATAATGCACTGCAAGAACACAATCACATTCAATTGCTAGCATACTAAGCGTATTACTGCTTCGCGCCTGCGAAGAAACCGATCACGAGAGCGGCAACTCGCCTGCCTACAGTGCACGATGGAAACAGGAGGGAGCGGGGGGGACGGGCAGTTGTGCGAAGGACAGCGTGAGCGAAACGGTCACAGGCTACCTCACGTAGCAAGCGGTTTCTCCAGCGATGCCGCCTTGGCAACTTGTTTCTTTTCGAGAGCAGAGAGCGCATATAAATCTAACAATTACTTTAATTTTAATTACTATGGTAAAACTAATAATACAAAATTATTACATTATGTTATATTATAAACTTTTTCTTTTGTAATTTCCTTGGGCTACCACCGGTAGCCCCGGTAGTCCGCAAAATACGCCCCTGTGTCCAACCTGTATTCGGTATGGAAATCCACCTAAGTCTTTAAACAATAGTTGAAGTAACGTATTGCTGATGTTTAATTTCAGGGATGTTCGTCGAAGACTTCGCTTTGGTGACTGCAACACCTGATTGAGGACACGTCCATGATTGTCATTTGTGGATACAGTTACTGGCCTACCAGACCTTCCCTTCCTTTGACACAATACACTACCCGTACGACGAAATTTTGTAATTATAGACAGCATAACAGTGTTTCTTGGTGCCGGTTGATTAAAGTGTTCACGATATTGTTGCGCCACTAACTTTAAACTCGGTCCACCTTGATAACCATTTCCATAAGAACGAAAATAATACTCGACTATGAACACTTTTTCCTCCATTGCGAGACCCATTGTCAATTCCAACCACACAGCACAACGTTCGTTACACAACTAGCAATACATAATGGTGATACAACAACACGCAGATGCACAGGCATGCGCATGTGGGCTGCACGAAATCCAGTACTGTTTATTTTGGCACATACCATATCTGCTCAATGGACAAAAGAACGAAATCACATGCTAACGGATACAGTCAGTGGTATCATCATGGTGAAATATAATTTCAAGGACATGTCCTGTGAACAATTACATAGTTATTTGTTACAAGACGTTTGTCTCTTCAGGCTGTTGTGCACAAAGTGGGCTCCACCGATAAGTAGGGTAAAGATGTAATACTGATCCAGCAACTAGTGAGAAAACTGACTAAGGTGAGACATTGTTTTTATTTTTAATTTTGTTCAGACCAATTTTTAGAAAGTCTTCCTTTTTTCAGCAATGTTCAGATTCCATGTCCATAGAATTTCTTCTCATGGTAACCCTAAGATTGTGGTTTATCTGAGTTGGGCATTTATGATATTAGAAACGGTAATAATGACGCGAAATAAATTATTTCAGTTGTTGCAAGTGACTCATATAGGGCGAAATAAGGGGCGGAAATATTTTTCTCTGCCTAGAGATGCCAAGTAGCTAGATTCACCCCTGTCTTTTCCCATTTGAACGGTAATGAAACATGGCTTTTGGGATTCTATTTGTATTCGTGCGTTGCAGATGATTTATAAACTTGTTCTGATAATGTTGTATGTGATGCATTACAGGTTCTAATTGTAATTCTTCCATTACATCCTCATTACGTTTATGATCTCATGTGGTATATCCTGCTGTGTATCTCATAAATTTAATTTCATAGCAGTTATTCTGCTTTCGTCTTGGTTCATGCCTCACTACCATAACAAAGTACAGCTCTCCCCAAGGTCTTGTTTAGGCGAATGTCTTTGTATTAAGGAAGGTTTCATAATACAGTTAATTATTCCCATTGTTTCTAAAGTGAGGTCTCAAGAAGTTACAGGGTGTTTGAAATGAGGTACAGTACTAGTAAGTAAAAATACTAAATAAATAATAATTAACTAAGCTACTATTTCGTATCAATTTATTACGTGCTAAAAGTAACCTTCATTAACTTCGCCAGAAAGTAGGCAGAGGTGCAAATGGCTACATGTCAATGTGTGCTGCATTAGAAAAAAAAAACTTTCAGCCATTTAAATTTCAGATATGACATTTGCATCTCATGTTGTTCGTTCAACACTTCAGATGCTAGTAGATTATTTCTCCTGTATTCACCTAGTATTAAAAGGATGTTTAACTCTACATTAAAACATGCGATATTTCTCTGTCTGTAAGAGCTCAACATTAAATAACAAGACTGGCTATTTTTAAGACATTAGGTGGCTTTGAAAACAGGTAGTTTTCAGAATGTTACTTTGCCTTTCTATTAGGCTGACCAGATTTTTTATGATCCAGCAGGGGACATCGACAAATTTCAAGAAAAATCACAAATGCTTACCTAGTCATTCTTCGTTGAAATGTTGTAGAAAATACATGTAACAGTAGATACAATGATAGAACTTTGCACATTAAATTTGTAGAGTTCCGTATCTTAACTTTCTGAATTAAATGCATAAATACACACGTAACTCCTATACATAATTATAGCCTCTAAGAATTCAGTTTCAGTACTGACACAAGCTGCATTCCAAACAATGGTACGGTACACAGACTACGTATGGTACTCAACATAACAATGAACCAACATCATTACAAAGAAGAACTAAACACAATCAAATACATAGCACAAGAAAACGGATACAACCCCAACATAATACGAAAGACAAAACATAATCACAAAAAACATGAGAATACAACACAAAAACAAAAAATCATCACACTAACATACGAAAACAAAAACACACACAAGATTGCAACCTCATTCAAGAAATTAAATTACAACATCGCATACAGAACAAATACCTTAATACTCTACAAAAACATCTCAACACACAACACAAACAAATACAACTACACAGGCGTACACAAACTCAAATGTAACACCTGCAACAACTTCTACATAGGACAGACAGGCAGATCATTTCAAACACATTACAAAGAACACATCACAGCCATAACAAAATTACAAAACACTTCCACATATGCAGAACATATCACAAATGCTAACCACACATACAGAGACATCAACACAGACATGGAAATTCTACATATCCAACCAAAAAACCAGAAGCTAAACACACTAGAACAATACGAAATATACAAACACACAAAAACACATCCAAATAAAATTCTCAACATACAACTCAATTTCAGAACACGCACACTCTTTGACTCCACATTACACTACACGAACACACCCCCACAAGAAACAAAACAAAAGGCGCCAAGACCAGCAACAACGAGTTCTGATGATGGCCAATAGCAGGCCGAAACATGTTAACAAGGTAACATAAATTTTAACTCGTGAAAGACACATAATAGGTTTTCCAAAGTGATATAGTGTTAAAAGTTGTATAATCAAGATGTGTCAAAATTGTTATTTATAAAACATCGTCATCTAATAAACAAAACATAGACATAATATAACTAGTGCCACTATAAATGGCATTTACTGTTCTTGGCCTCCCAGCTCCAACATTCTCATTAGACATTTCAGTATCACTTTCATCTGACTATTCGGAAGTCGTATCGTATTCGCTGTATTCAGTATCTTCATCTGAGTCAGAAACTGGAGCTGGTATAGAGTGCTGGTCATTGACAGATTCCTCTTCTAACCAACTAATGATTTTAGTTTGACTCATGATGTCCATAATAACAATGAGACTCAATTAAGTTAAACCGTAACATTAAATTCACACTCGTCTTGTCTTGTAATATCACACACATGATCGCTCACACTGTTAGATTTCACCTCACAGTAGACAAACCTGACTGCTCGTGCTGTGAGACAGGAACTAACATGATGTGTCGTCCGTTGCTTCCCACACTTCTTTCTCCCTTCCCAAACATCGCATCTACTCAACAAAGACACTACAGTAAGGCCAAATAATATAACTAGGTATTTTTGAAAGGACAACAGTTCAAAATTAAAAACAAAGAAATTATAGCAGAAAGTATAAAAATGTTAGATTGAACCTCATAGCGTGAGTGATAGCAGGTTAATGTTTTTGCAATCTTCAACACAATCAGTCATTCCTAAATACTATATTCATTGTTAACTTATCGAAAGAATCTGTGACAACATATTGATCACTAAAAATGTAAGATTAATTTAATGATAACTTAAAAAAACTAGCCCTTTGGGATATTCATGCCAAAAGCAGCTGCTACATTTGAGATTCTTTTTGGTTACAATTGACGGACATAGTGTAGGCTATAGAGACGTCTGTAGTGAGAAAGCAGAAAATATCATAGAAGAGAAGAGCACAATATAAATGTGTTCTAAATGACCAAACACCAAGATTGAATGCTATTGATAAATAAAAATAAAGAACCGAAGACAAAAGTGGAAAAGTCCAAGAAAAGTTTGTTCGACAGCACCTCCAAATGCAAAACTGGATGAATTTGGAACTGTTCCTATGATGAATAATCTGGTGAACTTAATGCAAATGGTGAATTTGGACAAAGTAATGAGATGTGGTATCATTATACGCAGTTTGCGAATTCGTCTCATAAAGACTTCAATGGAATGGTTAACTACAGGTTTTCAGCATTCCTGATACTGACCTGTATATTTCTGCCCTGTTTTTAATATTCGTATAATTTGGGCGTTTGATAGTTTGCACTATATCAGTTATTTGCAGTGCTAAATTGGCAATTCTTCGGTAGAAAGCGAGGAATTTAATGTGAATTATAAAGTAACATGACTCTATTGAAAAATAAAGTAATTAACTCCAAAAGTAATGTTGTCACTAACCTTATTTCAATGGTTGCCTTGATTGCTCAGTTATCAGAGCACAGGCTTATGATGATTGCAAACCAGAGTCCAAATCCTGCAATGACAGTGTTATATTTATGATTAAGATTTTATTTGGGGCTCATCCATATTTTCTTAATTCATTTCACCACATACTCCACAATTTTCCCTTTATTAGCTCCTTCATTTCGGAAAATAGGGCGCCTTCTTTTGTTCATTTGACATCGGCTTAGCTGTCCACTATGCTGGTGACTCATAGATGTGCAAAGAGCAAGTGGAGTTCCAGACCGTCACCTGGCAAGGACCTGACTTGGGGGGGGTAGATCTTGAGGTATGATGGACCATTACCAGGAGTATGGTATTGGGATTTGTCTGGAGAGGAATACATGGCATAGTAGATAGTGGGACTCGCTTAGCCAGGAAAACAATGTGTATGAAACTCACAGGTGTACAAGAAGTGCACAGGGATGATTCCATACCACCCTGTAACTGCTGCTGACCAATAACCAACATTTTTTTTTTTTTTAAGAATATGTACGCACTTTATTTTAAAAGAAAAATAATTCTGTTACAGTGTGTGTTGTACTTACTGACTTACAAATGGCTTTTAAGGAACCCGCAGGTTCATTGCCACCCTCACATAAGACCGCCATCAGTCCCTATCCTGTGCAAGATTAATCCACTGTTTTGTAGCCTACTATTTAGACTAAAATGTATACCGGTATTCAGTTATTCAAATTTGATTACGTTAATGATAAGGCCCTAAGTCAATTGTTACTTGAAGTTTTTAAACAGAGTTCTAACGTATTTAAACACTTAGTATCAGTACCGTATGTATACAGGGTCTGATTTAGGCAGGAGCCTGTGGCACCTCTGCTCAGGGCCTCATGTTTCTGGAGGCCTCAAAATCCAAGAACAAGCTTTTTTTAATGAATTATGCAAATGGAATAGACAACGAATCTACCGACTGAAAATCAGAATTGAGAAAATAGTACTTAAAGTAATTACCTAATTAATTATTATGTTAGAAAACTCATCAAAATCACTTTATTATTTTAAGTTTAGAGTCATAAGATGATTGCAGAGTTTAATGTGTTCCACATGTAAAAGTTGACTACCATGTACAGTTTATTCAAATTGTAACAGTAGGACTATTTAAATAATTAATAATGAATTCAGCAGCCAAAGTCAACAACAATGTCGGTTCTCATTGTATTAAGTGTTAAACTAAGTGCCTAGTGCTTGTGTTCCTTGTAGCTTCTCTAATTTTTGTTGGCATAGGACCATTATCAGTGTATAGTGGTAGTGTTAAAGTGTTTTTATAGGAATGTCCATAATTAAAAATAGAATTCCCAAGCCAATTTGAGTTAGGAACCAATAAAAGAAAATGGAAGGTCATTGAAATTAAACAGCAGAAAAAACAACGCTGATCATTGAGCAAGTATATTCGTTCAAATGTAAGGCCTACTAGCAGAAACTCCTTTATCCACAGAGACCTTCAGTCTAAAAAAAGTTAATGTTTTAATGCAGACTAATGAAGATTTTGTCGTACAGAGACAACAATCCGTCACAGCAACTAAATTGTGGAGAGCGAAGGTTTTTTTTTTTTTTGTTTAAGCCTAAGCCAGAATATACATTTTTTTTTTTCTAAGTATGAGACAAATGAATATTTGACAATAGATAGTTCATAATAATCATGTCAAGAAGATTTTTCCCAGACGAAATTCACCCATGGATCATTTCTATTAAAGTGTAACTTATAATATGTTGTTGTTGTTGTCTAGTGCCTTGCATCTGGCAATGAAGCCATTAGCAGTCTTGCTTTCCAATACTTTTGAACTGTGTTTCTTCTGATCTTAATGCTTCACAGGTCTTCAAGTGATCTTCATTCATTTCTGCTGGATCGTTACACAGGACACATATTGGTGAAGCTGAGATACCTATTCTGTAGAGATGACTTGCTAGACAGTCATGATTTGTCAATAGTCTGAAGGCTGCAACTGCTGTTTTCCTTGGTCTCTGGGGGATTATATCTGGGTTGGAAAGTAGTGTAATCCATTTTTTGTCTTTAGCATTTGATTCTATTTCTTGTAGGTATGAATGAGAAAATTTTGTAGTGATCAAGCGTTTTATCGAGGAATATGAGAAATTAAATTTAGACTTTTGTTTTATTGTTGTGCCTTTCTTTGCGAGTGTGTCTGCGGTTTCATTCCCCATGACTCCACAGTGTGCTGGAATCCATTGGAGATGGACAATTTTATTAATAAGGTGTGCTTATAATATTAAAAACAAAAATGTGTGTCATGTTATCTTATACATTATTTGTTAAATGAAGTTATAGGAGAATAGAGAAAGTTGCACAACGTAGAACTGCACGCATTGTATTCCTTACCTAATATAATTAGGGGTATTAAATCCAGACGTTTGAGATGGGCAGGGCATTTATTACATATGGGCGAATCCAGAAATTCATATAGAGTGTTAGTTGGAAGGCTGGAGGGAAAAAGACCTTTTGGGGAGACCGAGACGTAGATGGGAAAATTATATAAAAATGGATTTGAGGGAGGTGGATATGATGGTAGAGACTGGATTAATCTTGCTCAGAATAGGGACTGATTACAGGCTTATGTGAGGGCAGCAGTGAACCCACGTGTTCACAATGATTCAGTTCATTTGTCTTTATCATGTTGCGAATATTTTACATTTTTTTACAGTTTCCTTGAACTATCAACTATCACTTAAAAGAAGTACATAAATGAAATAATTTACTGTGTAACAAAATAGGAAGATACAATTCAGGTTTTTGAATTTGTACACGAGACATTCTTTATAAACTCAATATATATTTTATTCCACTTGTAAATGGTGTTGGTATACGGCTTATGTAATTATGTTACATGTGAGCATTACTGTCATCTAGAATTCTAGACCAATGTTTCTCAACTGCCGGGCCGCAGCCTGGTACCAGGCCCTGGCTTCAATTATACCACGCCGCAAGATATTCTTCTGGAATTTGTCACTTTAATCTTCTAAGCATTTTTCACGAAAGAGTATTTTGTAGTGGAAATACCGGTATTCTTATGAGAATAATTTTCGTGATTGTGTCGAAAATTCCACTTCTAGATCGTTTCTGAACTCTAAATTCTAAAATCTAACTTAATAACATCTATGTAGCAAATGTCAGTGACCAAGTCACTTATTTTTTAAGGTCGGGAATTTTTCGGACTTAGAAAACTTTCAACATTCAGGAAAGGAATACTGCTGTTTATGACTGGTCATAAAAATTGCCTGCAACCCGATTGTAACAATGGGTGATTAATTCTTTGTTTTCTGAAAACTGAACGAAGTAAAATCTGCAGATGTCGGTGACCAATTAACTGAGAAATATAAACAACATTTTTTAACTTAAATTAAAAATTAAGGCAGTCTTTATTCGGTTCTCGATACCGAAGAGTTATATTGAATACTCCTGTCTCTTCGCAAGTTCGCATTGCAATGTATAAGTTCTTGTTTCAAAACCCGAATGTCGTGATTTTTTAAAGTAATAAGCATACAGATTTAAATATTAATATGAATAAAATACAAGGGACTTTGCTTAAGTTTAATATTAAGAAATTTCATACTGGTGTTTGGATGCAACAACTAGTGATGCATTCACTCCAAGTCCACAAAGAAATCTCCAGAATATACAAAAGGAGAAGAAAAAATCTGTATTGATTCTTAAGTACATAAATAATCACTTAAATTTGGTTTCATACAATCCCTGACACTGACCAATTGCCACGACCTCAATGTGTCATTTATGCTACTGTTCTGGGAAATGAGGTTAAAGCCATCGCGATTTTTTTTCGAAATTTTCAAAACAAAACATTCCGATTTAGTCAACAAACTCATTGAACTCTTCATGCATAAAAGAGATGCGCTTAAAAGAGAAAAGAAAGTAATTTGTCAAGTTTCAACCACTGTTAGTCTTTAAGTCTTAAGATTACGTATACCATACTACTTGATTATTAATGCTTATATTAGTTAAATGTATACTTACTTACTTACTTCTTGGCTTTTAAGGAACCCGGAGGTTCATTGCCACCCTCACATAAGCCCGCCATTGATCCCTATCCTGAGCAAGATTAATCCAGTCTCTCTCATCATATCCCACCTCCCTCAAATCCATTTTAATATTATCTTCCCATCTACGTATCGGCCTCCCCAAAGGTCTTTTTCTCAGTTAAATGTATGAACTTTAAAAACAAATTGGAAAGGTATTTACGAGTAAATTTGTTGGAATTGGGTCCTCGTCTTACAGAAAAAGAATTTACAGGGCCGCAGTCTCTGAAAGATTGAGAACCATTGATCTAGACAGACTTCTATAATAAGAGACCTAATTGTTTCTGTGAAAATCCACCCACAAGTATGAACGAGCGATATATAGCTATTGATCATTAATATTTAAACATGGATGTTTTTATGTACCGTATTATAAAAGTTGACAAAGCAAGTCTTAGATTCTTTTAACTGAACTTAAATCGTCATTAGTGACTTTAATTGAAAATGAATATCCATTAGTTCTTCTATTAAACATAATATTTAATGTGTAGGTGTATACAATACAATATGGCATCAAAGTGAGGGTCATGTACTGAATGTTTAGCACTTGAACTTTTCACTTTCCGAAACACAACTCACTGTATCATCTACTTTACTTTTCTTAGATGTACTGCTATTACCACTACTCTAAAAATAAAAATAAAAAGAAAGAGTTGGTCAAATGATTTCACACACTATTGCTACACTGATTGCTCTCTGCGAATTAGATTCAAACATGAGCACAGCTTAAATTATATAGGCTACGGGTACCTAACATTAGGCCTATCGGTTCAATGACCAATAATGTATTCAATATTGTCAATACTCCTAATGAAACAATAATTTTATTTCATTCAAATGGAATAAAAATTGTAGGAGGAGTACGATATTAAAAGAGGAAAGCGAAGTAGGCTATCTTATTATGTGCATAGTATACGGTATTTTGAAGTTGAGAGTCCATTTATTATTTTAATTATGTTTTTGAATACAATGTTTCATTGTTGTGTATGCGGTATTAGCATTGGAAGGGGAAGGGGTTGACAGCTGCCAAAGTAATCGCAAATAGGTTTCAAGGTTGCAGGCATTCTTATTCTTAATGTTGGAGGAAATAATTTAAATACCAATATATTGATATTGCAATATATATTGCAAACGTAATTTCGATAATCGATATATATTGCAGAAAATATATCGATATATCGAACGATTATCGATATATCGCTATTCCGTAAGCAGATTGCATTTTCAGGTATACATTTACTGTACTACAATAAAATTACTTAAATTTTAATTTTCCTTTTTAATATCACAACAGTCAAAAGCATAAATATAAAATTGTAACAATAAGCAATACATTTTCAATACCATTATGATGTAGGTTCTAACCTAAATAAAAATTATTGTGGAGGGTAAGGTGAGCTTAAATGATATAATGGGAAAGAGTTAAGTGAACTCTACATGGTTTGAGTATTTGATATTGTAACACGATTCAGTTATTCTAATTTTATATATAGGATTCAATCCAGGACACAGATATAATGCTCGTTTCTACCAAACAACGTAATCATTTTAAAATTTAAGTAAACAGAACTTGTAATTATTTTTAAATGTAAGTAAACCGTACTTAGAATGTTACAAGTTTTAACAAACTTCACAGTTGATTTGATACAATCCTTCTATAGTAAGTTCCCATTGCAAGTTATTGTTACACTCCAACATTTCAAACAACAATGGTGATGATGATAGGAATAGAATTTTTATGCATAAAAAGATATAATAAGAAAACATAATGTCAGTCAGTACTAGGTTGTGCACAGAAGTCATAGCCGTAAACAAATGTCACATTGGTATTAAATCCGTATTAAATCCTTGTTTCTCTCTCCATTTCACAATATAAAAATAAAAGTTTTGATACCTGTTTTGAGGTCAGAGGGTTCCCATTCAGGGTGGGAGTTGCTCCTGACTCGGAGAACATTAATAACAATATTAAAACAATAGCAGAATTGTCGGAGTTGTCTAGTGTGCATTTTGTTGTTGTTGTTGTTGATAATGATAATAATTTCACAAAAAACAATAAATTTATGAGAAAACCAATTATTATACGATATATTTAATCAAAATTTCGATATCGATATATCGAAATGAAAATATCGGTATTTCGTAAAAACCGATATATTGTTCCCATCTCTACTTATTCTGACCACCTGCATACACAGACGAGAAACAAGAATGTGATAATAACGACCTTTATTTCGCTTATTTTTGCATTAGATTTACCTGCAATATTGAAAAGCTAGAGAATTTCGTATTAAATTAATATTCTTCCTTTTTGTAAAAAAAAAAAAAAAAAAAAAAAAAAGCTACCATACTGTAATTCTTTAAATTTGAAACATTTAACAACCGTTTCTACAAATTGCGACAAATTTAACAAATAGTTTGAGTGAACTGCTATGAACTGGCTGAATGACATCACTGTCTTTATATATCCCTTTGCATTTATCTCTTTATATTGTTGTTGTTTAGTCAACTGTCCGAAGACAGGTTTGAACCTCGTAATAACACCACTAAGGCATCACTCATGAGGCAACTAGGCCACATGTTTTGTATTTTAGCCATTCCAAATATGGTTTCCTTTTTCTTTAATAAATTTATTACTTATTGTATCTCCTCTTCCCAAATTTTGAAGTATTTTCTGCATCTTATTTCTACTTTTTACCCATTGCTTCTTTTGCTGCTTTCTCCACACGTTTTTTTTTTTACATATTGTCTTTCTTTTTCTTAGTCATTTCCGTTCATATACTTAGAAGATGTTGTAGTCTCTGTTCGGTAATACAATTTCTAGATGCTTCCTTGCAAGAGGTAATGTTACATATCTCTTCAGGTTTTTCTTTCATTTGGTCATAATATTAACTTGCAAATGGCCTACCAGATAGTAGTCGTAAAATAATTGGTAAGAAAAAGTTGTGACTAAATAAAGTAACAAGTAAATTGGATTTTTAAGCGAATTTTAACTGCACTTTCAATATATTTGTGGAATGGGAGAGGCAGAAAGGTGTGCAGGAGTTAAATTTGTGAGGACACTAGCCCATTAATGTGTCCTTAGCACCAGCCCCATTGAGCCTTTTTTTGTCAGTATGTTGTGCCTCGCTGTTCTGTTCGTTTATTTAACTTTCAGTCAGTGAAGCTTTGTGTTGTATGTCATTTAGAAATCTGAGACATTCCTGTGAGATAAATGCTTTCCAACTTTGTAACTAGCTTTGTCTGACATTTTATATACTGTAAACATGTTTCATCCCCGAAAGAAACATACACAGATATAAGTTTCTTTACGTTAAGTTATTCACAATCACTGAATAAGTTTTCAAACAAAAATGTGATATTTATGTTGCAGGATCAAGGATGGGCCATGTAAAAACTACTTGGATGTGTGCTGCCAGAAACCAGAAAAGGTAATAAATCCCATAACACCTACACCACATGCGAGAATAGGCTGTGGCCATCGCAATGCAGAAGGTGTTGGTTTCCGAATTACTGGTGCAGAAGATGGTGAGGCACAATTTGGAGAGTTTCCCTGGATGGTAGCCATTCTTCGAGAAGAAGCAGTCGATAACAACCCTGACAAGCTGAATGTCTATCAGTGTGGAGGAGCACTAATACATCCACAGGTTGTTCTCACAGCAGCCCATTGTTTGGCCACGTGAGTATAAGCGTAATCTGGCAGTGAGGGAAATTTTAATATCATTTACAATCTTCAAATTTTGAATAAATGGAATAAATTTAAAGATTATTACAGTGTTGTGAAGTAATAAAGTTTCTTTATGAACTTATAAAACAAATTGCAATTAGTGTAGGTACTACATTAAGTTTAATGTATAAAATGAAGTAGTATTCTTGAAGTTCTCGGTGGTCTAGTGGTTACCATGCTTGCTTTTAGATGTGAGGTTCGTTGATTGAAACTCGGCTGATAGTGATGGATTTTTAAGAATGATAAAAGACTTAGCATAACTTCTGCACAAGGGACGTAAAACTGACAGGTTCATATCGTAGGTTACGGCATGAATGGAATTGTGTACTTGTATGAGTACTCTAGGCAAAATTTACCGACCCACATCAAAATTTGAAAGAGCACTAGTATTATTAGTATTATTTATTAATAGTTCAAAAGTACATAAACTTAATATTAAAACTGATAGATGCGCAAATAGTGATAATACACAATATTTACACAATTTAATATCAAATTTTCTATCATATAACTATTCAACTTATGTTGGTTTAACTTACACTTACTTCTGGTTTTAGTGCAAGTTTTCACCCTATCGCATTTATTTTAAACATTTAAACTTCTTTACATGCTAAGTTTGAAATTCTCTTTTTTAACTCTATAATAAACAAGTGTGTATATAAATCGTCCCTGCTGCTATATTCATCTAATTATCTTTTACAACAGTCATATTTATATTTAAATTTCAGTTCCTCGTTTACATAATACTTAACTATTTCATGTAATAAATATCGCATTGAGGTTAGCAGATGTCGACAGTAAGTGAACTAATTGAATAGCTGAATCAGTACATTCTATGTGTATATGTAGGGCAGTGACTAACCTCGTGCATTCGCTTGTCAGCAAAATCGTCGACGTAACCTCAATACAGCTGTCAGCTTACTTGTTTAAACACATTATTTGTCAATTTAATTACATGATAACATCAATTCCACTTTAATCAATTCAATCGCATGCACTCATTTACATTCATTGCTATTATGTTTCTAATAAATTTATAACTTAGTACAATCCTGTCTAATTTGAAGTATAGTATTTACCAATTTATAACGTCTTAATCGTTTGATCATTTACTAATCAGTAAAGCTATTTGCAAGAAAAATATTTTCCAGTGAGTTATTATTTAGCTATTATAATTACGCCGTTATTACTTAATAAATTCATAAATGTATTATTTTCAATTTTGAAAGAACACTATTGACCTGTATGAGTGATTCATGTACATGGGTCATTCAATAATTAGTGGCAACATTTGAATTAACAATAAAGAAAACATTTTTGGAATACTCACATTGTTGCAGTGCTCAGAAGTAATCTCCTCCAACATGAAGAACCCGCCTCCACACCTCAGGGAAACGACGGATGTCATCCACAGCATCTTGTTGTACTAATCTTCGAACAGACTGCTATAATTGGCTGTCTGGTTCTAAAGCGAACTCCTCTAAGTGGTAATTCCATTTTCGGGAAAAGGTCAAAATCACTTGTACTCATATCTGGAGAGTATGGAGGATGCTCCACAACTTTCCAGTTCCATTTGCGAAGTAAATTAACCACAAGGGCAGCTATGTGAGAGCAAATACCATCATGTAGCACAATAGGATGAGAATTCAGGAGATTGGTGTTCCAGAAAGTAACTGTATTATGCACCATTCACATGGATTCCGACAGGAACTGAATAAATGAGAAGGATTCCGTCAAAATCATAACCAGTAAAACGATATTCTTCCAGCAGCGCTCTTACAGTGTTCATTTGCCGATTAAGGTCTGTCAGCTCCACGTTTTTGATGAACATCTTCCCTTCCTCCTGCAAAATGCATGTGACCACCTAGCCACGGTACTATATGGTGAAGTCTCTCTACCACAAGCTTCCAGTAATGCTGTATGGCATTGTCGAGCATTTTTGCCTCTTGCAATCTGAATTTCAATTAAGCATCTTTGTTCGTATTTGCAAAACATTTTAGAGCACTACAGATAACAGTCTACAAATTAAACTCAATAGGCTACAAATATCTTGTAAATGAGATTATTGTCTTCAAACTCAGAGATAACACACATCAGATGCTCTTCTATGTCATTGTTATCAGCTTGCATCATTTACAGCTGATAGCACCACATACAAACATTGTTGCCACTAATTATTGAATGACCCATGTATATATGAATTTGACCTCCTCCCCTCACCTGTAAACCAGGGGCGCATTATTTCAATTTTTCCTTGGGGGTAGGGGGTGGGCTTTTTTTATACACGCTCATATAGACTATAGAATCTGTACGTGTACCATTAGGCCGTTGTTACTATTACTGAGTTCTGTTTCTATTGTGTTGTAGATGGCTTGTGTTCATGTAACTGATTTTAGATTTTTTATTAATGTTCACGATATTGGTGATTGAGACAGTGATTAATCATCGTATGTAAGTTTCAGTCCGGCATTTGCTTTTGTGACTGAGGGGAAACCATGAAAAATTCCAGTCAGTTTGGCTGACCACAGGGTTTGAACCCAAGACTTACTGAATGTGAGTCTCAAATTATACCATCTGAGCCAACTCACTCAATGGCAAAATTTTTAGGGAAGATTTTATAGGGCATATTGCGTGGCTTACTCCATCCCTATTTCCTTTGAAATGAACTATTTTCCATATCATGAACTGGGGTAAACTTGACTATAAAGAAATAATTATTTAAACCATGATGTTAGGTATAATAATAATCCGTGGCCACACAGCCCATGTAGGGCCCAGACTGGCCAGCCGGCTGCAGACCTCATGTTCACATGCCGAAGCAGAAGTGGATGATCATCCAACCAGAATGGAGGTAACGTGTGGTTAGTACGATGATCTCTCTCCCCCCCCTCCAGCCGATGTCAGATGCACTGAACATATTTTTGAAGTTCCGTTCATTATTTTTTCTTCATTGCTAAAGTACTTTTTATTACTTTAAATCCAATTAATAGGGCTGATATCATGGTTTAATTTTGTTTTGTTTTATGGTCAAGTTTACCCCACTTTGCAGTAAATTTCATGTTTCCACACATAGGCCTTTTTGCCCAGGGGGGATTTATACTATACTTGCGGAGAGGTGAGACTTGTAGAAAAAAAATCAGATCTTGCCTAACAACAACACAGGCAGTCTATGTAAAAGGAAACCTATAAAAATGAGTCAAATTAAAAAAAATTAAGTTTTCATTCGTTTATATTTGTTTTAATTCTTTTATTTTAACTATCTGATCTTTCAAGGCTTGCCTATAGACAGAATAACACACAATTTACAGTAATGGTTGTACATGAATGGGGACAAGAAAAAAATATATAGATAAAAATTTAAGATAAAAATACAGATTTTCAATCACAAATATATAATTAAACAATTGTGTGGAGTGTTTACAATATAGGTGATTTTTTAAGATGGCAACTGAGTATTTAATTATGTTTTGGGCAATTTCGTCTTGAATATCTTTGCCTAGTTTATATTTCCCTTTCCACGTCACAAAAAATTTAGGGACTGTTTCTCGGGACCCCAACAGCAGACCTGTCACTATGATACTCTGGACGTTGTATTTGTTACGGAAGTAAGGTATTGTTGACTCGTATATTTCTTTTTTCTCTTTATCAACATCCATAGGTTGTGCTTTGGACTTTTCAAAGAGTTGTAGGGTCGATGATCTCTGCTACAGATTTTTTCCTATTGATGGCGATGATGTCAATTCTCTGTATGCTATCTTGATCAGCCAAACAGTGAACTTCTTCGTTGACTTTCAAACCTTTGTTTCGAAGAGCAGCAGCAAGAAGGGAACGAATGATGTTATGTCGTTTTATTCTTAAGATTTCTCCCTGACAACACCTTCCAAGCACATGATAGGGATTCAAACTCACTACAGTGTCTGCAGTAGGATGTGCCTGTGGAACGTCCTGGAAGAGCTCGAACTGGCGCTATCATGGCTGTCATTTTTATCATATCTCTCCACTCTGAACTGCAAAGACCTTGCTTTTTAATAATCCAAGCATTGGCAGATAGTACTTCTGAAAATAATTCAACACCTTTTCCTTTATGAGGGTATGAGCATCACTCATTATATTTGTTCTCCTTCAGATGTTGTCTTATTTGACGAACATTCAAATTCTTCATGGACTGGTCTAATTTCAGTTCATTAAGACAGTGATTTTCGATGTTTCTAAAATCTCTACTCACATTGACATGAGTATCGCACGAATATTCTAATGATTTGTTGATGTTTAGGCGTTGTAGACAGGCCTCCCAGGAAACTCGTAAAACCGATCAATCCTTGTTAATGTTAATGTTAATGTAGGTATAAACTTAAAAATGTTAATATTTTCATACAAAACAAAGTGAATATGAACTATCCTTTTATGTAAAATTGTCTCATAAAGCCGTTATTAAGTATCCTTTTCACGCAAACCATCTAAATACTACAAATAGTAATTACACACCAATTAAATTATACCGGTATAATGAGTCTTCCACTAGTTTCTCTAAAGTTTTTAAAGGGCACTAATATAAATACCCCACCTGGTTTTTGAAGAGACTATTATGATCAAAATACAACCCATCATATTATTTAGATGATGTTCGGGTAAAGGGGTTTACGCAAACAGTTTGTCATTTCTTAATCCTTTGGGGTCGAATTTAAATACCAGTACCTCTATGTTACGTAGCTGATCAGGATTTAAATGCCGTAATATCAAGGTTGCCAGATTTTAGATCTATCAAGGAGGGACATCCTTTTCCCATCATATACAATACTGGTACTTATGTTTAGTCTTAAAAAAAAAGAGTGATATCAGTATGGGCAGAGTTGACATTTTCATGATTGTACAAAAAAGAAAAGAATAAAGGTATCCCTTTATATGCAGTTAAAGGAACTAATATTAATCTCGAAATTGCGTTTTAATAAAAAAAACACATTCTAGGTATAGGTTTCCAAGTATAAAGCAATATTTACCTGGCTGTAAGTTACACTGCGTTTCTCTGACGTCTTTCTGAAGGGTTTGTGACAATAATATGTTACGCCAAATTATTAACTTAATGACTTAGACCTAATAGTAGTTCTGTCTCATAGATTTTTCCAGCTGTTTATTATTATTAAAATTGTAAAGCACAAATTCCAAAAAGATATCACATGTGACAAAATATTTAAATTTCAATGGTTATTAACTAATTACAATGACAAAATGTATTCGTACCTAAATTCATATTTATTTCGTGACTTAGCATATTACTGCTACAAACCCATCATCTAACATACCGTGGCGTAGCGTCAATGTAAGCTAAAAAGCTTAGCTTCCCCAGTTAATAATAATTTCATAATAAACCTGCAGTTTATGGAGAAAATTATTTATTAATTTTAATAGAGTTTATATTTACGCATTAAATATTGTGATGCGGCAGCTCAGGATGATTTGTGATGCAACAGTAAACAAGAAGCTTACACACACCAGCTTCCAAGCAGACTGGTTTCTTCTGTGTAATCCACCCCGCAGATTTTCCATCCCTTTCTAACTAAACTACCCTAGTCGCAAGGATCGCAAGAAGCTAGCTTTAAAATTTAAAATAAGTAGTTTCCGAGTTATCCCTTTTCGTCAGTTGTGTTCAGTTGAAGTGTTAGCGTGCATTGTGGCTGATATAATAAATAATGAGCGAAATAACAGTTCCTGACACTAATTTACTTGAATTTTTTAGGACAATTGTATTATCAAGACTGACTTACGAACAAAAGTGTGATTTAAAAAACAAATGACCAATTCCCTTCCTGTCAATGAAGGACACAACCAAAAGACAGACGCATACTTACGTAATGATACTAATATTGTGATTCCTCTATGACAGGGAGTGAGCTAATGTTATACATATACGTGTCTATTTGTTAAGAGATATGCGTAAACCATGAAATCATATTTTACTATGTATCATTTGAGGTCATGCCTTATTGGTATTACTTACGAGGTTCCAGCCAATCTTCGACTGCTGACTTGAAATTGACTACTATTTATTTTAAGACTGTATTTTTGTAATATGTTTTCTCATATTTCATGAAAGACAACTTGAGTTAGCTTCCCCTCCTCAAAATTTCATGCGATGCCACTGCTAACATACAGGCCACCTTGTCCAGCACTTTCATCTGTCAGCTTTGTGGATAGGTACTGGTAGGCCAGAGAAAGAATGCAGCAGTGCTGACATCCTCTCCTTCGTAGTTTCACTTGCACATTGTTCACTTTATTTCGTTTTCTTTCATTTTAGTTTCTATCGCCATTGTACGGCCAATGACTCTAGTCAAGTGCCACTGCATTGAATAAAATAAAAAAAAATATACAGGCCACTGGCGTGGCTCAGTCGGTTAAGCCGCTTGCCTGCCAGTCTGAAGTTGCGCTCGGGCGCGGGTTCGATCCCTGCTTGGTCTGATTACCTGGTTGGGTTTTTTCCGAGGTTTTCCCCCAGCCATAAGGTGAATGCCAGGTAATCTATGGCGAATCCTCGGCCTCATCTCATTTAATACTATCTCGCTATCACCAATCTCATCGACGCTAAATAACCTAGCAGTTGATACAGCGTCGTTAAATAAACAACTAAAATAAAAAATCTAACATAAAGTAACACTTCCAGAGCTTATATACATATTTTTCACTAGACTTTAACATTTTCAACAAGCTTTCTTCCTTCTCCATGCCATGCATTTCTGATGTACTGGTACGTCTCTTTCTAAGTATTTAGAAATATTGTATTCATACTGAATTGGCTGTTTCAAATCTTACAGTTGCAAAATATTACTTTTTCTTTATGCAAATCTACATTGTTGAGGAAATTGATTTAAATGTAATGTGATTATGTAGGTGTGGAAGAAAATAATTACTAGGTAGTGATAAAATTATAAAAATGATGTTAATTTTCTAAAGGAGGGACTTTTGCGTCCCACCTCCAATCGAAGCAGGACTCAGGATTTTATATTAAAATTGGAACATGTCCTGCCAAATCGGGACATCTGGCAATCCTGCGTAATATCCCATATTAATATATGCATGCGACTACTGAAGTTGACTTTCGATTTTTAATGATACAGTTACTGTTGACTAAAGTTGAAGTTAGGAGTCATAAGGTACCATTTTAAAAGAAGAGGGTGAAGCTATTATATAGGTATTTTAACAAAAAAGAAAATTGAGGAGCATTTTTGCTAAACTCGATAGATGCAAAAGAAAATGAGTTATATATTACAATCATATGATGTTTAGCTTCTGCATCACCCTATGCAATCAGATTTTGCATAACTCTATTCATACCATTCGTAGAGGATGGAGAAATCATAGCATTTTTGCAAAACTCGATAGATTCAAGCACATAATTATAGCATAACCCGATAGATAACCGATTGTATGAAAGAAAATAACATAGCAACGAGATAAGGCTAAGAAATGTTATTCAATAATGCAAGAGGAGAATCCAAGCATCATCAATATTTGTTTCGACATGGAACAAAATCAACTCTTACCAAAAATTACAGTCAATGAAGTATTTTGTTGCAGGCAGGTCTGATTTTACAATCTGTGTATAATAATCCACAAGAAACGCAGGAGAAGGAAGATATTTCATTCTACATTTGGAATCTGCCTCGGTAGCACAGTCGGTATAGCACTGGCCTTCTGTGCTCGAGGTTGTGGGTTCGATCCCAGCCCACGTCACTGACATTTAAATGTACTTAAATGCGACAGGCTCATGTCAGTAGACCTACTGGTATGTGAAAGAACTCCTGCGGGACAAGATTCCGGCACACCAGTGACGCTGATATAACATCGGCAGTTGCGAGTGTTGTTAAATAAACCATAGCCATACACTTGGCTAGAAACTGAGTCAAACAGAGGATGCAATCAAGTGGCTTCTGCTTTATTGTATTTCCTTAATGAGCTAGAAAATAAGTTGTCAGATGTTGGTCCCTCCACTATCCATTTATGAATATTGTGTTCAGGCCAAAACAAGAATAGCATTGTAATGGCAATGCTGATAGGGTTTCTTGAGAAGAGCAGAGTTTGCTCTTCGATCCGTAATTTCTTTTCAGTTCATGGTCATAGTTGTATGGCTCTGGATAGAGTTTTTGGAAGAACAGAGAAAGATCTCAGAAAACGAGAGAGCATTCTCTCACCTCAGGAATACCATCGAATACTGGAGAATCATGGCAGTTAAAATCCTAACAACTGACTGGGAAGCACTTGATTTGAAAACAAGTGCAAAGAAAGTGCTTAAAACTAAACTCCCATTCCAAATGACAGGTCAATGTGTTATTTCCTACAACAAAGATCGATGTAACAATCGGTGAAATGTAACCGAGTCTGTTCAATAAACTTTCACAGCTCTACCTGTAGAGGTTTCAGTCCTAAACGATGGTTTCAAAATATGCAACAAAGAAATATTCCAGGCGACTGTATTAACATGGTCACCACAGAAAAAAGTAAGGATGTTTTGAAACTCACAAAAATTATCCAAGTACCCGATGAGGCACAACTGTTCTACAAGGAGATTGAAGATGATCAAGTAACATATCCAGATGTTTTATACATTATATAAGAAAATTAATTACAAAAGACGTGTAACTTGTGTTCATTATGTAACTTTTGATTTGCATCTATCTAGTTTTGCAAGAACTTTGATTTTTTTAAGATAATAAATTTGGTTATGTGACTAAAATTATTCAGTGACTTACAAGTTATTTTAAAGATATCATAGAATAGAAAAACATATCCTAATATTATATCTTCTTTCCACAACATAAACTGTGTATACAATAAAACCCGTTTTCTGAGTTTTGTGCATCTATCGAGTTCAGCAAAAATGCTCCTCAATTGTTCTTATAAGATATCCTACATTTGGACAATTTAAGCTTTTTTTAAGTAGGCCTATTTTTATTTTGGCCGCTCTTAATGAGACACTGTGAACTTCCTGATAATTTGTGTGAAACATAGCTTATTACAAGTTTATCTTGAATATAGTCTGCTTTGAAGGATGGTTAAGCATAAAAAAAATCGCACTTTATAAAGTCAGTATATATTCCAGTACGGTATAATACTTCATCACTATTTAACAGATATCAGAATAATCAAGAGAAAAGAAGATCCTAGAAATTAATTAGGAGTAGAGCTGAGTTTGGGTGTGGGTTCGATTCCCGCTTAGTCTGGTTACCTGATTGGTGGTTTTTCCGAGATTTTCTCTAACCATAAGGTAAATGTCGGATAATGGCGAATCCTCAGCTTCATCTTGCCCTAGTATCATCTCCTATCACGAATTCCATTGACGCTAAATAACCTAGTAATTGATACAGAGTCGTTAAATAGCCAAATAAAAAATCGGGAGTAAGAAGAGAGTATTTGTTGTCACCTTAGTTAATGAGTAGTTTCATTGAAATCGTCAAAAAATTAATACACGTAATAATTCCAGATCAGTGTAACAGTATCTAAGAAATTTAGCTTAATCACAAAAGGCATGACACGAGAAGTTCACATACTCATTCTCACATACTCTCTCTCACTCTATCTCTGTCTCTCTCAGTAGGAAAGAACCACCAAAACAAAAATATAAATACCGTAGAATAACAAATAAAAGATAAAATTAAAATTTAGAACTACAGAATTTTAAAGAGGTGGGACAAAAAGATAAAAATAGACACATGTACCGATAGTACCTACATTTCAATGTTTTTGTGCCGCAGTAAAACAGTCGGTGTAAACTAAAGTAGTAAAAAGTTAAAATGTAATAAAGTTTTACAGTGTCGTCAGTACTTTCTTTGTTTGATGGCTCACAAAGCTCGACACAAACTAAAAGGAACAGACATTGTAGAAATGAGATTTTTAAGCTCGTAACTGGATATTAAAGAAAACAAAGGGACAACATATAAAGTAGCGCAACAAGCTGATCTTTCTCCTTTTCGGCGAGATTAGCATATTGCCAACCTCTATATTGACAAAGGGTTTCTGTATCCAGAATCGGGAACAGGAAAGTAATCTTTCAATGTTGCTGACAAACATTTCATATATGTGCAAACGTCTGTCTCCATCTTCAGAGGAAAAAGAGAATTCTTGAAGAAATGATAAACACTTTTCCTCCACTAGGTTAGCCCACAACTGCAATTTATTGATTGTAGCTTCAGTTTTATTGTTAGGTGGAGAAAATTTTGCATTGGAGATACAAATTAATAGAGTTGTCGGAAAATAATGTCTGCTATGTACCTATCATACCTTGCAAAACAAAGGGAAATGACAGTTTCTCTTAGCTTAGAATGAGTGCTCATTTTTTGTTTTCATTTAAAATAAACTATAGTAACGTATCTCATTCCGAAGCTTAAAAAATCTTAAAAGAACTTTGTCCCTAGAGAGCTATCATACTTCTGTATGCAAGAAAACCTTGAGTGCCCTCACTGTTAATCGTGTTTTTCACACTCAGTGTGAAGCTAGAGTTTCATTGCTTTGGTGAAATTCACAATCTTAACAACTTCATTCACTGTCACTTTTAGACTTCGTAGCATTGTTTTTACTGGTAAAGCTTTGTTATGAATAAAGCAACGGACCCATTTAACTTTGGTGCTACATCTCTGACACGAGAGATAAGACCAGTGCTCTACTTGGGCCAGAACGCAGTTCCAGTAAAAACAAAATTAGGGTTCCACAATTCCAGCATAAATAATTCAGGTACGACTCATGAAGCAATTTGGGGGCTTCTGAAATAGCAGAGTACCAGTAAAAATGTTTTTTTTTTTCAACTACAGCACTGGATAAGACCATTTTGAACCAGCCATAGCGTGAGATCTGTGTTAAATGGCTCTCCCAATCAGTATCATTAGTCAATATAAAATCATTCAGAGTATCAGTGACAGCCTCAGATATATTATGCACAAGTTCCTTTAAAAACAAAAGTTTGGCTCTTCTGCAGAACTTGTCCCCCTATGCTTTAACATATGAAGAAGTGCCAACATCCTTCTTGTGCTACCAACCTTAGCTCATCTGCCTCCACTGTGACGAAAGTTGTTACTTATGCACAAAGACGATGTAGTTATATATCTTATGCCAATCTTCATCTCGGTAAAAACTCAGTTCAGGTCACATGAAGAGTATAAAAGACTGCTGTATTATTAAAAAGACTATTGTGTAGTTGCGACGGTTTCATCCAAGGCCGGGAAACCACAGCCGCTCTCAGAGCGCTTAGCTTCTCCCACTACAGTTGCTGTTGTACAGGTATTCATATGGTGACTGCTCTGTTTACTATACGAGTTTGCCGCCCCTGGTTTCATCTGTGGAATTGTAAACACAGGAACCCATTAACGGCATTTCTCCGATTTTGGACATTATTTCTTGAGTTCGAACCCCGTAAATATATAGGCCTAATTCATAATGTAGATATAAACAAATTGCTGAAAAAACCTAAAAACTTGTGTAGACAATGAACCTCTTCCATTAAATTACAGTCTATCATTTGAACCTAGTGAGGGCAATATTTCTTAAGTTCGAGCCCCGTAAGTGTATAATTCTTCATTGTAGGTACAAAAAATTGCTAGAAAACTCTAAAAACTTCTATACACAATAAACCTCTTGCGTCAAATTAGTACAGTCTTTGGAAAACGTATTATATAACTTTCACGTGTTAAATTTTATGTTACCTTGTTAACATGTTTTGGCCTGCTGTTGGCCATCATCAGAACTGGTTGTTGCTGGTCTTGGTACCTTTTGTTTTGTTTCCTGTGTGGGTGTGTTTGTGTAATGTAATGTGGAGTCAAAGATTGTGTATGTTCTGTAATTGAGTTGTGTGTTGAGAATTTCATTTGGATGTGTTCAGAACACACACACTCTTTGATTCCACATTACACTACACAAACACAACTCCACAGGAAACAAAACAAAAGGCGCCAAGATCAGCAACAACCAGTTCTGATGATGGCCAACAGCAGGCCAAAACACGTTAACAAGGTAACATAAAATTTAACACATGAAAGTTATATAATACGTTTTCCAAAGTGATATAATGTTAAAAGTTGTGTAATCAAGATGTATATATTAGTACAGTCTGTTGTTTGAGCCCAGTGAGTTCTTGAGTTCGAGCTCCGTGAAGTATAATTCTTTATTATAGGTATAAAAATTGCTGGAAAAATCTAAGAACTGCACCTCTTCCGTCAAATTACTTCAGTTCGAGCCTTGTAATATAATTATGTGATGCGCTGTGAAAAGGGCTTAAGACATAAATTGCAATTTTTCAGTAGAGCAAAAGCAAAGTTTGAAATGCAAAGCAACCATTGCTTTTACCACAATATATAGTGTACTGTAATTATTTTTTAGTACTTTTTTTTATCTGAGGGTTTCTGTAAATGAATTTGTAGACTCTTGGGGGTCCGCAGTCCCCATTTCGAGAGTCACTGCTCTAGAGAGACTGGCCTACTATTTATTACACATTATACGAATTAAGAAATAAGTAATCTTCATCTTACGATGTTTGGATTCCGTTGATGTCCGTTGATTCCGAGCCTTTGGCGTGAGACGAACTCGATAGCTCAGTGGTAGAGCGCCTGACCGGAGAACAGGAAGTCGCAGGTTCGATTCCCGCTCGAGGTTGTGAAATTTTTCTTTCATACCATGGCATGATTGTGACTATAATAGTATTTAATTCATTAAGAAATAAGTATCTTACAATATTTGTAACTCTTTTATATGTTCAGGCGCGTATATTCTACGAATTTTTAATTGTATTCCAATTATTGCAGACTGAAAGATCCGAGTGTACTGAAAGTTAGAGCTGGAGAATGGGATACACAGACCAAAAATGAGCTATATCCCCATCAAGACAGGGGTGTGAAGACCTTTGAGATTCACCCTGAATACTATGCAGGCGCACTGTACAATGACGTTGGTCTCATCTTCCTGGATGAGCCTGTGGATTATGCTGAGAATGTGGATGTTGTGTGTCTGCCTCCACAGGATGCCGTTTTTGATCACAGTCAGTGTTTTGCTACTGGTTGGGGCAAAGACTCTTATGGTAGGTAAATGGAACACTACTGATCAGCACCACACTGCTTATTAAAATAACATAAATACTCTGTACTGTCTTCTTTAACAAGAATAATAGTGCTAATTCTTATTTTAGTAATTTACAATGGAGCACATGAATAATAATGTTATGATGAAACTACTGCATATTGGTTTATACTGGTATCAATTTTTCGGTCATATACAGTAGTTTCAGTATCTAAACACTAACATGTGTAAAAAAATAAATAAAATGTGAGGTAAGTTATGTACTAGTGTGTCCAAAAAAAGTCTTCTATAGAGATTAGTTCGCGGGTACTCGTGTAAAGGAGGTTAAGTCAAATTGTAAGGTATGTAAACTTCTCTCCTTTGGTGCTGAACAAAACCCCTTTGTCGCAAAATACGAAGTACTGTAACTGCATCATGGATGGAAGAATGGTTTAACCCCTTTAACACAAGAAGAAAGTAATTGTGGAGAGTTGAAATCTGTACTTATCCCAGTTTAGTGAAATCATACTTAACCCCCTTTACACGAGCACCCATGAGTTACCTTGATACCTACAATGCTAGCCAAGTTAAGTAAAGTGCTAAAGTGGACAGATTCAGAATGCTTCGTGCCTGTACATTGTACAATCATGTTATAAGTATTGTTTGTCAGTTGCATTGTGCCAGTGGAAGCTGTGGCCAGTGGCGTACACAGAACTTCTTTCTAGGAGAGGGGGGATTTCAATCAGATTTTATGCATAATTATAATTATAAATTAATAATTACATAATTTGATAGGTTACGATGTACTTGAAGCCTAACAAAGACCTTAAACTATGACATTTTTTCTATTCGGTTTCACTCTTATGTTGTTTTATAAATCAGAGTTTGTCAGGGCCTCTTTATCAATTGTGCTCCTTAAATACCTAGACTCTTTTAAGAAAAATATGTGAAAAATTAAATACGTACAATGTGTACTATTACGTCAGATTTTTCTCCCAGAGCAGTTCCTCTCTAATATTCAAAGGAAGATAATAAAATTCTGCTTCTTTCTGTTCCAATTATCCTTTATTAGGAAGTTCTGCTTCAAATACAAAAACTAGTACCCATTTGAAATCGTTTCTTCTAAAAAGGGATGAAAATTGTCCTGCAATACTCTCCTTGGTTGTTTGCTGGAATGTTGATCGTTATTTTTTTGTCGATCAGTAAGTAGTTAAGGCTGAGATACATCATCATCATCATCATCATCATCATCATCATCATCATCATCATCATCCAAACAAGTAAAAGGCTCAAGGCCTGTTACAGTCTTAGTGAGTCATTCTTGGTCCACTTTTTTTTGGACAGTCTGACTTTTGGAAGTCTATTCCGATTAATTTATTGGACATGATTTCTGGTACTTTTTTATAAACTGAGACTGGTTGTAATTGAAGTTCTTGCATGATGTTCTCGTTTCTTTTGTGGTCCAAGCGACTATATCCTAGTGTTGCTCTCATAAACTTCATTTCACAGGCCGTTATTCTGCTGATATCCGTACTTCTCATTGTCCATGCTTCACTTTCGTAACATAGTACAGGTGTAACTAAGGTTTTATACAAACGTTTTCTTGTGTGCCACTGTATAGGGAAGACTTCATAATTTTGTTGATTATTCCCATTGTTTTATTGTATTTGCAAATTTTAGAAGTTATACTGGTATCTGTTTCACCAAAAAATGTTAAATTATAGCCAAGATACGTAAACTCATTTACTCTTTCTACTAATTTATTGTTTAAGCAAATTTTGCTTCCGACTAGGCATTAACCATGAAAGCCATGACTTTTATTTTTTCAATATTGATTTCTATATCGTATTTTGCGCTGATCATTAGGCTGCGAATTTATATGCACTAAAAATCGTGAAAATGTGCATGCAAATATGCTCAAAAAATTAAGAAATTATGCATTAAAACTTGAAAATATGCAGTCAAAAATATTTTATTTTACAATAGGGTCATTCCATATCAAATCAACAAGGCACTCAACCCGATCGACTCAGATTTCTTTCAAATTTTGAGGGTTTGTTTTACCTGCCGCGCTAACTAAAACTGCCGAGTTTCATATGTCCTGTGCTTTTCGTTTTCTGTCAGTGGCGTTTCAAACATGAAGAAAAATCATATTTTTGTAAGCACGCCGCTTCAATTAAAATTATATATCTCAGCAACGTCTCCAGATACATTTACAAAAATTGGGTGATACATTCTTAATATGTGATAGTTTTTATTGCTTATATTGTTTTCTGCATGTATTCAATTACACTAAAAAAACATGGTGAAACAATTTTCATATATTCATATTCAAAAATGCAGGGGTTCTATTTTAATGAAAAAAAATATATAGTACGCCTCAATTAGTGATATAATGAACTGATAAGTTTCAACTTGGAATCATCATAGGTTACAAAGATAAAAATTATTATGTCACAGCAAGCGTAAGCTAACTGTATAAGTTGCGATAATTATGTCCCATACATTCGTTGTATTTAATTATATTTGATCATATTCTTGAATGGCACTATGTAATTTAACATGTAGTACATAATTCGAATTTTTTAAATTATTACCTGAAATAAATTATTGTCACATGGATTTTGTTAAACCTGAAGTTCTGTAAGAAATGCTTACCTTTCATTGCTGAGATGAAATAGCCTGATCATCTTTCCAGACAGGATGCTGCGTTGTTTCAGCTGCATTTTAAAACTGCTTAGCAAGTATAATACCCACCCTAAACAGTAGGACTGTATGAAACCTGTGTTCCAGGCACTGCGGTGGATTTTGCAAATCGAAGAGCAAGCATTTTTTCCTCTTCAGTATAGCCTTTTTTAGTCGCATAAACGGTATTAATGTTTGGGAGATGATCCCTTGTCCAGTTGTACAATTCCCTAGGTGTAGTTATTTGTTTATCGGATGGTCTCTGCAAACTAGCACAAGCCGCAAACCTTTTAAGTGTCCCACCTACAACGTCGTAGATCTTTTGCCATGCGATATGCAAAAGTAATGCAATTCTGTTGGGAATCCAAAATCTTCTCCATGTAATGTGAGGTTCAGGAAATTTTTTCCTATTTTTATACTGAGCAGAGAATCCATCGGAGAAATATATAATTTTTGTGGTGAATTACAGATGTTTGTTTTAATGACTCCATTAGATATTTTTGAAACAGATGTACAGCTGTAGTGTCATATTTCGGGCAGTGTGAAATTATTACCAGATTTTTAATAGAGACTGTATCGGATGACGATTCGTTATAATATATTACGAAAGTATGAATGGTTGTCTGCACATTAGTCCTGTGATATGACTGAATTTCATCTTGGATTACGAAATAATAGTTTTCAGCGAAGTCGCATAACACAATAAGCAGGCATGGCTGTAGAAATGATTTCATATCACGTAGAAACTTACTTTGTCCAAATGATATAAATGAGTGAGTCAGTAAATCACCAAGTTTCTCCAAGAGAAAGTCGAAAAATTTGTCTGTGGGTTTCATTATAGTCTCAAGCGTTGATCGGTCAGTCGTCATCCACTGTTTGTAGGTCACTGATTCACTGAAGTTTTATACGAAACATTTCTCTAAACCGTCTCTTATTTTGAATGGTTCAGGACATCCTGTACATTTCCTGAACAAGCAATTTATATGAGGAGGATTGCACACCATAGTAGCCAAGAAATGTTAAGTTGGAAAGTATAAAGAAAAATTTTCTTGAAATCCACGTAGACCTGAAACTTTAATAAATTGCTTCCGGCATAAGTTTTACATTCTGATAAGGACACAAACACAGACAGTATAGTCCACTAACTCCAGCTAGAATACAATTTCTTGGTCAGGGTTAGAATTTTTAAACACTGCATATAATTAATTTCTGCTCATGTGATTACTCCCTGATTCTTTAATCACAACAAATATTTCTTACCAGGCATCATTCTGCTTATCTCGTCAGAACAACAGAATTCTTTAACTTTACCGGCAATAGCCGCGAGCAAGGTTTTTCCAGGTTTCGGATTTGGTGAACACAAAATTCCCTTTCCCTTTGCCAGGACTTTGGCTTTCCGAATTATGTATTCGAAAGCTGAAAGAAACTCTTTTTTATATTATTTACGCTCCAGCTTTTAAGTAGTAGTGTTAAAATGGTGATTTTCTCACTTTTACCTGAATTTTGAAAATTTTCCTGCAACTGAGACAAAATTTCAGAATCAGAAAGGTCCTGGTTCCTCGGCATCTTTAATATCGAAGACTTTGTCTTTTACAATATTTTCAAATTTCTGTCTCTTATATTTCTCTTGTTGTAGCCTTTCTTGTTTAATAAGGAACACACCTTGGTCAAAAAGACTTGTATTTAATGAACTTACATTTGCTGTAGAGTCGACGTATTCTTCATTACTAGAGTCATTATGAGGATTCTGCGTAATAGCATTATATTATATTTTTATTCCTTTGCGACACATAGCGCACACCTTTTGTTCCTGTTTTAAATCAGGAAATACATTAAGCATCCACGATATAACACTTCTTAAATTTTTCCTCTAATTACAATGCCTTGATTTCTCGAAGGGATTGCAGCAAACATAGACCTATAACTTAAAACGCGACTCCATTACATCACACAAAACTACCACATACTACGAAAACTAACGACACTGCACTTGAAACAGATTGCACGTTTTGTATAAATTGAAGACTGTATAAACTGCCACTCATGACAGCCTGACATATCTACAACGCAGCTTATCAGACAAGTACGAACTCGCGCGCATGCAGTGTTGGTGTAAGACGGGTTTAAGTGCTACAAACCAATACAATGATATATTTTTTTACTGATATTCCTGAAACGTTTCCAAAATGAAACTTACACCAAGGGGAGAATACTCTTACGTCTATAACATATATTTTTCGCGAAATAATTTATGTCCCGCATTTATAGATATTTAATGTTAAAATGTGTTTCACGTGACCATTCAATAAAGAATTCATTACTTTGAATGCAAACCTATTTTTATTGAAACGTATGATCCCTTAGCTTTAAAATAAGCCCAAGTTTAACATTCTACCTCAATTAGAAGAGAAGTTATGAATTATTTTTATTGACATAGTATGCGACATTTTTACATTTTTTCTCGTATTGACAGAATTGCTGTATGGATATCGTGCATTATTAAGGGCTAAAATTTTACATAATTACTTAACTTAAGGTTCTTTACCATCCCACCAAATTTAATGAAAATCTGAGGTGGTTGGGTTGAAAAGTCCACTTTTTTGTGTTGATTTGACATGGAATGCCCCAATAATAAAGTAATGACTCAATAAGTTTCGTCCATATATTGGAGGATGTAAATTTGCATTAACATTAAACTTCATTGCTTATTGATATTACAACAGATTACAATATATTTCTCCAAATTTTCAGATGTAAATCTCTTTCGGTTATCAGCAAGTATGTTCTTATAAACAGAGAATGTTCTTTCAACTTCACATGAATTTAGGGGACAATACTTAAAAGCTGCTATTTCTTTAGGTGTGTAATTCCGAACAGTAGAATTCCACTAATCTTTTTCACGGTTTCCAAACCTTGATTTCGTTCCTCAATTTTCTTCATCTTCTCTGTTAGAATTCTCCCCAATGACCCTGGTAATTTGTTGAAAGATGTTGTGACAGTGTTCAACAAACTCACTGCAGTAGTCAGCTGAAGACCACGTTCCTCAAGTTTGGTCATTGTTTCAGGAAGTGTCTTGATGTGTACACCTATGTAGGAAAGTTCACTTTGAATTGCTACATCATCTGCTGCCAATACTGCCGATTTAATACAGGCCGCATCTTCTGGATTCAGTAAATGAAGCACCTAAGAACAAACATATAATAAATTAATTATGAAGAAAATAAGAACCATTGTAGGCCTGCCTCCTAGTATTAAAATCTAGTATTTCAATATATTGAAGAAATTTATTATTGAAATTCAATAGAAATAAATTGCTGCTTACCTAGTAAACAAGGAAAATGTAAACTAAATGCAATGTAGTGCATAAAAACCCTTACTATTTAGTTTATTTATATAATTTATCTATTTAAATTATAGAAATGTATTTACAGTGAAACTTGGATCTCTATTTAAACTTAAATTAGATAACTGGAAGACCCAAAAATAGGTGACACAAGACCATAACAGACCCACAAGGGTCTAATACATGATAGCGAATGATGATGATGATGAAATTAGATAACTCAGAATACCAACTTTCTTAATATCTTCAATATGCGAACAGTAGTAGAATGCAGCATTGATCCAGGTTCCCCATCTAGTTAATGCAGGCTCTGGTGGAAAGGGACTTTCTGGTAGTTCTTCTTTGAATAGTGCAGTCCTTGCTGGAGCCTTTACAAACACCTCTTTGATCGAAGAAATCAAATTCTTAGCCTTAGGATGCTGTAAACGAATCTCTTCAGCAGCACGATGTAGACCGTGGACAATGCAAGTAATGTGGATCATTTTGAGGTAGAAAACTTGAAGTGCCTCCACTACTTTCAGCATATATGCTGCACTGTCAGTTAAGAATCCCAAGAATCTCTCTTCATGTTCTTTGGTTGGCCAGAGTAAACCTAAAAACAAATTAAAATTTACACTCAAGTCATTCTCTGATATCTCTATTTTTTCAGTCATTCTCAGGATAATGTACTTCGCAATGCATCTCTCACTGTCCTTGCAATGGTAGCATGATTGGTTTTTTCTAAGACAGTGCACATAATCAGATGAGGAGATCCAGCGTCTAAGGAGTCCATTTTCCCCACAACTACATTAGCTACATACCTCCCACAGGAGTCTGTAGTTTCATCCACGGAAACCCAAATAAGTGAATTTCCTATGTCGTTTCTAATTTCTTGAAGGATCTAAAATATAATTTATTTTTAAATAGTTATGAAAACACTGTTTTAAAGTACACATCAATTACACAAATGTTTTAAGCAATTAACTTTAATAAACATTATTAAATAACTGAACTTACTTTTTCATACAGTGGATCCAAGTAATTCTTTCTCAATGTGGACTCACCAGGAATTTACCTTTTAGTGTATTTCTGCAAAAATCCGCAAAGTAATGGATTGTGCAGTTTCCTCCAGGTATATTAGCTGCTACTAGGGCTTCACAGAGGTTCGCACTAAATGTATCATTTTGTTTTGGATTCAAATTAAGCAAAGGCTGACAATTATTTTTCGTTCCATTTTTTATGAGAGATGCAGTCTGAAAATGCTGATCCACTTGGAACTTTTTTGTACAGTTCACTTATTAATTAAAACATTATTAAGCTTTAAAATACGCAACTGTATGTAATATAATGTCTTTGTAAATAAAATAATTAAAAGTGTTTGTAGATAAATATTTTTAAAAAGTGCAAAAGTTAATTTCTTCGAACAAACTTGACAAAATACACGTTTTCCGTCTGATATTAAAGTCTTACCTCCATCAATCGAGCTTTACAGAAGAGTACTACTTGATAGTAGAAAAGTTTTCCGGGCTATGAGGCCATGGTCTGTTGGTTGTGGGACCAAACGTTTCATTCACTGCTGCGGTGAACATCTTCAGTGGTGTCTATTGCTGGTGCGGCTGGTTCTACTGCGTGTGCCGATTACAGTCTGTGCTGGCTGCATCGTTGTATATATAGTGCGGGAGGGGGGGGGCTTGCTGTTGTCGCCTCGGTCCACGCTCGAATGTGCTTCGCGGGCGGGTTTGCTGTTTTCCATGCGCTCCGCGTCCGAGGTTGTGTTGTTTAATTGTGCTACGTGGGCGGGTTTGATGTTGGTTTTCCTTAATGCCGGATACCAGGCCTTGTTAACCTTGAGGCCTTCTTCTTTTCGATTGAAAAAAAAAAGAAGGCCTCAAGGTTAACAAGGCCTGGTATCCGGCATTAAGGAAAACCCACATCAAACCCACCCGCGTAGCACAATTAAACAACACAACCTCGGACGCGGAGCGCGTGGAAAACAGCAAACCCGCCCGCGAAGCACATTCGAGCGCGGACCGAGGCGACAACAGCAAGCTCTCCCCCCCTCCCGCACTATATATACAACGATGCAGCCAGCGCAGACTGTAATCGGCACACGCAGTAGAACCAGCCGCACCAGCAATAGACACCACTGAAGATGTTCACCGCAGCAGTGAACGAAACGTTTGGTCTCACAACCAACAGACCACGGCCTCATAGCCCGGAAAACTTTTCTACTATTGACGCCGGCCGTGAAAGCCTACACTCCAATATAGTACTACTTGAACTTTTGTCTTTAGGCATAACGAATATTAGAACAAACCACCATGAAACACATGAACCGAATAAATGCATGGAATGTTGGCAGTCAGTTTGAATTTTGCTGTCAAAATATAAACCAATTCATTCTACTGTTGAAAGGGAATACTGTTAGTCTGCAATAGTTTTAAAGAGTGCGCAACGTGCTGCTTAACAATGTAGTCTGTGCTAATGAAGTAGACATTGTCGAGTGAGATGGGAAAAGAGGTATTGTTTTCTCGCAGTTTATATTTTTACAGAATAAAATATTTATTTCTGTATTAAGTTAGTATAAATATGCAAATATATGCTCTAAAAGTATAAACATACCATAATGTTACAGATATGCTCAAATATGCACAATAAAATTCTGCATACTAATTCCAAACAACGAGAAAGATGTTTATGTTTTGTCTGCATATCGTCAAGTTTAAGGAAAAGAACATGCAAATATGCAAAATCGCAGCCTACTGATCATATTTCGATTATTCACAGAATACTGGAGCTCATCTTCATTGCATGAAACTAGGCTGAGATACAATAACCTTAAAATCTTAATATGGTACCGGTATACCAGATTAATATATAGAACACCTGACAGTGATTTTAAAATCTTTCTTGAATGCATTGAGCACTGCTTACAAATTCTGTATTGTCAGTGGTTAGGATATAATATAATAATAGGTGATGATATTAACATAGATATAAGATTGAACACTAAAAATTCTAGAGATTTGCTTAATGTGCTGAGATCCTATGGATGCTACTCTACAGTTTTTAGTCCAACAAGAAAGCTGCATGCTTAGACAATATTATAACTAATATAAACTCTAAATTTGAAGTAGAAATAGTAGAACCCGGGTTATCTGACCATGTGGCAATCCTGTGGAAACTTAATCTGCCTGACAACCAAGATCAAAATATCTCAAACAGTTATATTTATAGAAGAGTATTCTCTCAAAAAGGTATTGAGTTTTTCGTTAGGGAAGTGAAGCATAAAGATTGGATTGCCAGTTTAGAATCTCACTATAGAAATTGCAGAGGCGGAGATTTATTTGATGGGTTTTTTTTTTCATATTTTTATTGACCTTTTTAACTTTTATTTTCTGGAAGAAGTGATGAAGATTAAAAGAACAGAAGTACGACACGACAAAAGTAAATGGTTTAGAAAGGAACTGGAATATATGAAAAATAGGATGATACTACTGTCGTCCATATATAAATTTTCTGGGAAGGAAGAGGACAAAGTTGAATATAAGAAAGCAAGGAAAACTTACAAAGATTCATTAATAGAAACAAAAAAACAGAGAAATGCTATTTTCATTGAATCATCCAACAACAAATGTAGAGCTGCATGGAACTTGATAAAGACAGAATGTAACAAAGGTGTCAAAAATCAAAATATACCAATTGAACCCAATGAAATGAACAGGTATTTTCTTGAATCTGTGGAGCATATCATTTCAGAGATCAGTTCTTCACATATAACAGCAGAAGTTCTTCTAACAAGCACACCTGTGCAAGTGCCAGAGATGGGTTTCAAATGGCAGTATACATCATGTGAGGATATAGTTAATATTGTGAACAAAATGAAAGCATCAAACAGCAAAGATATTTATGGAATATCCAATAATTTCCTGAAGCAAGTGATTAATTATATCGTATATCCATTGACAGTGTGCATCAATGATTGTCTGGAAATGGGGATATTTCCAAATAGTCAAAAATACTCGAGGATTTGCCCAATATACAAGAAAGGTGAGAAAGAGAATCCAAGTAGTTATAGGCCGGTATCTATTATTCCTTTTTTTCGAAAAAGTGTTAGAATGTGTAATGAAGACTCAATTGGCAAATTATTTTGAAGGAAATGACTTATTGTGTCATACGCAGTTTGGTTTTCGTAAAGGTAGAACAACAGTTGATGCTATTTTATCACTGCTGGAATCAACATACAATGGTTTTGAAGATAAAATGTACTCTGATATCACGTTATGCGACCTAACAAAAGCTTTTGACTGCGTTTCACATGACATTTGAAGACTTAAGCTACAATACTATGGTATAAATGGAAGGGAGTTGGATCTCTCATCATATCTGTCTGGTAGAAAACAAATAGTAGAAATTCAAGGAATCAGGTCTTTTGAAGGAGAAGTGCAACATTGTGTCCCACAGAGTTCCATCTTAGGACCTTTCTTATTCCTAATTATTGTAAATGATTTAAGTTACAACATTATGGCCAAATCAACATTATATGCAGATGAAACTTCTTTCATAACATGTTCGACTAGTGCAGCAGAACTGCGTCAGCTAACCTCAAATACAGTTTTGGAAGCAGCAGAATGGTTCAGAGCAAATAAGTTAATTTTAAACGAGGAGAAGACTCAAAAATTAATTTTGTCATTGAAAAAAGAAGAAGGGTCTGAAGAAAAGGCAGTAAAGTTACTTGGTATCCATCTTGATACAAAACTAACCTGGGATTGCCACATTGAATACATCTCTCGGAGACTGTCCAGAGGCCTGTACCTCTTAAGAGTAATTAGAGATAAAATACCCGGGCAGTACCTAAGAAGTGTTTATTTTGCTTTTTTTCATAGCATATTAAAGTATGGAATCCTGGTGTGGGGAAACAGCAATAAACTTATTGAAGTCCTACTCATTCAGAAGAAAGCAATAAGAATTATCACAGAAGTACCAAGCAAAGCACATTGTAAACCACTGTTCATACAGGAGTCCATCTTAACAGTTGTTAATGAATATATTCTGGAACTCCTTCTTTACATCAAGAAAAATCTTTATGGCTTCACCAGTAGGATGGATAAACATGAGTATAATACTCGGAATAAAGAAAAACTGGACATACCATTGTGCAGACTATCCAAAGTTAAAAGTAGTCCTAACATGTTGGGCTGTAGAATGTTCAACATGTTACCACAGGAAGCACAGGAAGTGTCACTTGACATATTCAAAGTCAAAGTGAAAACGTGGCTTCTTAGAAACCCATTCTATTCTGTACAAGAACATTTTGAATCAGAAAATCAAGCTGTTGATATTTTTTAGGTTTCTTTCTCTGAATTGTATTATTATTTTGTAATATATTAGGAAATTCTCATAAATTGTTAATCGAATCAAATAATATTTGTGATCAGTGTGTTACAATTTTCATCTAGATATTAGCCTATTTTTGATAATCTTGACTCTCAATTGTAAACTCTAAGGAGTATTTGTGATCATTTTGTTTTATGTTTAGTGTTGTAATAGAATAATTTTCATTTTTGCACTATAATTTCACACGTGTAATTTGACAATGTCATTAACTTTTGCTATAACGACAGCTAATAAATACAATACAATACAATACAATACAATACAATAATCACTTAAAACTACTTAACATCGCGAATATTTCCAAAACAAGATGTGCAGTGTTGTTTTCACAGAATGAAAATACAGAAAGGGGCTCACAAATGTACGGTAGACCATACAGAGATTTCAACAATGATCACAAAGTATTTTCCTAGCGTTATGTTTATGTTTTTTCATATGAAGCCATGCCCATTGACATTGCGGAAATAAAAGAGATGTGATTAGAATTGGAATGGCGTTTTTTGCACGATCCTAGTGCACAGATAGTTAAAGAAATATCGTCATTTGAACGTTTGAAAAAAAGTGTTGAATCCTCTATGTGAATTTGTGGATTACTTATTTAAGGAAAAGGAGAGAATCTTATCTGAATTTCAGAGCAATTGCGCAAAATGTCTTCCATTACTTTCTATACACATACTGCAGTGATGTATGAAGGTCTGGAACACTATGAGACCTCGAAAACTCAATGCATTCGTTATGTTATGACACAGCAATTTCACAGCTCAATAACAAGGTTTGCTTTAAGTTGGCCCTGGACACAAAGCATTGATTTTCCTTATCAGTTGTTGCATTATGCTCATACCACACATGAAGTAAAAAAAATTGCAGCAGATGGATCTTTAATATTAGCCTATATTATTTTCATATAAGTTACATATAAAAAACAAAATTTATATTAAATTTGCTGTTTATTTAAATACTTTGATGTAAGTTATATTAAACTGTATGGAGTTCAACATAGGCTACTATCACCGGTTTACAAGTAAACACATTAAATCAAAAATATTAGCTTACTTCTGAGAAAAAGGCATATATAATGTACATAATATATGTGTATAAACTTATAATTGGAAAATTAAATACACATAAAAAGAAACGATTTACTAAAAATAATATTTTGAGGATTCAGTTTTGTAAAAGGCTTTCTCAGAAGTAATATTTTTGAGTTAATGTACTTTGCTTGTAAGCCAACATTATAACAGTAGAACTGAAACCTGATAAACTTCTGATGTTACTGGTAGTAGCAATGTCAGTCATGCCTCATGCCATTTCTATCTTAAAAATTTGTTCAGAGAACCATACAAGAAGTTCATCCTTCAAGAATTAATTTATAAAGGTGAAATTGTGAAGTTACTTCTCTGTGCTAATTGTTAATGTGCAATTCGTCTTTGTTATTTCAGGAAAAGAAGGGCGTTACCAAGTGATACTGAAAAAAGTTAATTTGCCAGTAGTTCCTACAGACCAGTGTGTAGAATCTCTACGTAAGACAAGATTGGGACCCTATTTCAAACTTCACGAAAGTTTTATTTGTGCCGGAGGAATCAAAGGAAGAGACACTTGCAAGGTAAAAGCAGTTCTCTTAGTAACAAATGTTATGTATAAGTATCTAAAAACATGAAGCAAATGAGCAGGCATTGGTGCATAAATGGCACTATACAGTTCGTAATAGTAGGCACCATACTATTGTAAGTTACGAATACAATTACGCGTAGAATTAATACAGAAATTTCGGTATACAGTAATAGTTGGCTAGTAATCAGCTTTCCAAGCCAAAGACTTGAATTCATATCTCAGCAGAACAATACGAATCTGCCAACTTTGCTGCTTATTATGACCAGTCTTTTTTTCGACAGTTTAAATTTTAATGTCCCCCCATGCAAAAAATATTCAATTCGTGTCCTGGAAGAGGGGGGAAATAGAAGGAAGGAAAACGACATGAAGATATTGACATGAATAAATAGGAAAACCTATATTGCGACAAAAACCAGAATGCATGCATATGCTTAATTTTATGAGAATGACCACATAGCAGTGCTATTTTTTTTGTTACTTAACGACGCTGTATCAACTACTAGCTTATTTAGCGTTGATGGGATTGGTGATAGCGGTATGGTATTTGGTGAGATGAAGCCGAGGATTCGCCATTTATTATCCAAATTCACCTTAAGATTGGGGAAAACCTCGGGGGGGGGGGGGGAAGTGGTAATTAAACCTGTGCCCGAACGCAACTCCGGTTTGGCAGACAAATGCTTTAGCCAACTGAGTGGCCACATAGCAGTGCTGTAAGCATTAAATATTATAAAATATGTAACGTAATTTACGAAAGTTCACAAATATTTCGTTCCATATCCATATAAGTGATTGAAGTACAGTATTATAATCTTGAAACTTTAGTATTGTAGGTTGCGTTCAGCTGGGACAGTGCTAACTCAGCTATTTTTTTTATGAGTGGCAGAAGCTGTAAGGGGCTGAACTACCCGAATCCATAATGTCCGCTGGTTTACAATCACACCCTTCTTCCTTTGCAGAGTGAGCAACCAGCGAAAAAAATTTTGCTACGAGAAGTGGCGACCGCTGTTACAGCAAAGCCAAAGTGCTGTGTGTCAGTAAAGCGTTCAGTGTTTTTGTTGTCTTAGTACTGTCATGGTTGAACACAACTGTAGGTATGCTGATGGGCATAGTCAATTACAATTCATTACTTAGAAAATAAGACAAATTACCACTTGTGTATAGATACGATCATCTACAAAACGTGTGTGTGTCGCATAAGTTCACAGGCTGCATGCTGTCAGCAACTAGATTTTGCGGTTAAACTCGCGGCACTAGAGTGACTAACAAAATACTACCGGTATATATTTTTATTTTAAAAATTTATATAGGCTTACTTACTTACGTCATGCAAGGAGATGCTGGAACTATCTACTTCGATTTTCCATACATTTCTTGCGTACCAGTATTAACAAAGCTATGTAAGTAGAACCAAGCTTCGTTAGAAAACAAAATGAGATTAAGATCAATTTCTCCGTCATGCACTTTACTCAAGATGCACTCACAAAATATACTTCCTAGTACTGGATCACCCAGTTTATTGCACCATAGTAAATTCAGAAGGTTTTACCTTAAGTAACCTCGTAGCCTCTAGTATGAAAGTGTAGGAAATTCCCGTTTGCTGAGAAAAACACTGAAGAGCTGTTAGGCGAATTTTCCAGCCAGTGTCCAATCTTGAACACTTCCCGTTTCAAGAAATTTATTAACCAAGTTACTAATCGCAATAAGATCTGAAACAAGAACACATGAGAATTGCTGTTGAAATAATCTCCTGACAGCACGACCAGATTCAATACAAACATGTGAATCATAAATGAACACTCGAGGAATATAATAATTAGGTCTGTTATTTTCCATTTCACCCTACCTTTCGTAGCAGACCATATACATATCAAGGGCATTATGCCAGAAAGGCCTATCAACAAAACTGCAAGCTTACATTAGAGTAATTTAAATATAGAATAATGTTTCCTATCCTTTCTTTGGTTCTTCCTCATCCCCATTGTAACTCTCAAACGAGTGTTATCAAACATAAGTAGATTTCATAGCTTGTACTTGCTATTTGGGAAAAGGAAATTGTACCAGAATAATGGAAGGAGTCCATAATTGAACCTTTCTTTAAGAAGAGGGAAAAGACTAACTGTAATAACTTTCGAGGAATATCACTTTCGTTGACGTCATACAAAATTTTGTCCAATATTCTTTTGAGATCAATTTCATATGTAGATGAAATTATTGAAAATCATCAATATGGTTTTATGCATAATAGATAGACCATTGATAAGATTTTTTGTATTCGACAGATATTGGAGAAAAAATTAGAGTATAAGGGCACAGTACATCAGTTATTCATAGATTTCGAAAAGGCATATGACTCGGTTGAGGGAGAAGTATTATATACCAGTACTGGTAATATTCTTATTGAATTTGGTATTGCCAAGAAACTAGTTCGATTAATTAAAATGTCTCAGTGAAACGTACAGCAGAGCCCATATAGGTCAGTTTCTGTCGAATGCTTTTCCAATTCACTGTGTACTAAAACCAGGAGATGTACTATCACCTTTACTTTTTAACTTTTCTCTAGAATATTCTATTAGGAAAGTTCAGGATAACAGAGAGGGTTTGGAATTGAACGGGTTACATCACCTGCTTGTTTATGCGGATGACATGAATATGTTAGGAAAAAATCTACAAACTATTAGGGAAAACACGGAAAATTTACGTGAAGCAAATAAAGAAATAGGTTTGAAAGTAAATCCCGAAAAATATATGATTATGTCTCGTGACCATAACATAGTACAAACTGGAAATTTATCGTCTGAAAACGTGGAAAAATTCAAATATTTCGGAGCAACAGTAACAAATGAAGAGTCCACTGCAAGAATGATGGATGTCACTTTCTTATCGAAAATGAACCAAGACTGTCAATGCATAGCTTAAGACATATAGAATATACATACAGAGTTATATGGCATTAACACTGATAGTGATTGTCCAGTAATGATCGGAAAATCACAGTTAAGCTTTGAGCACTAAGCATTTCAAACTTTCAATTGCTTCTCCTGCAAAATGTATTCCAAATGACATTCATCATTCTTGTAGTAGACTCTTCAAATATGAACGACACTCGGGAGGAAATTAAACATAGAATAAGTATCTGAAATGCATGTTATTATTCGGTTGAGAAGCTTTTATCGTCCAGTCTGCTCTCAAAAAACTTCAAAGTAAGAATTTATAAAACAGTTATATTACCGGTTGTTCTGTATGGCTGTGAAACTTGGACTCTCACTTTGAGAGAGGAACAGAGGCTAAGGATGTTTGAGAATAAGATGCTTAGGGAAATATTTGTGGCTAAGAGGAATGGAGTTACAGGAGAATGGAGAAGGTTAGACAACACAGAACTGCACGCATTGTATTCTTCACCTGACATAATTAGGAACATTAAATTCAGACGTTTGAGATGGGCAGGGCATGTAGCACGTATGGGCAAATCCAGAAATGCATATTGAGTGTTAATTGGGAGGTCGAGACGTAGATGGAGGATAGTATTAAAATGGATTTGAGGGAGGTGAGATATGATGGTAGGGACTGGATTAATCTTGCTCAGGATAGGGACCAATGGCAGGTTTATGTGAGGGTGAAAATGAACTTCCGGGTTCTCTAAAACGCATTTGTAAGTAAATAGGTTCCGTTAAAATATTTCAATAACGCTGCATTTTTTGATACGCCCTTCTGACATGATGCCTTCGGTATATAATCACCAACAAACACGTGTGTTTAGTATCCACTCTTGTAAGAGACTTCTACAGCACCTCACTGCTCCATATATTCCGGTAGGCAGGGCTCTCTCCACCTGAAATGTCGGCCAAGGCTGAACTAACCTTCTGCTGGAGTTCCGCCGTGCTCACATTTCACTGATGTTCCACTCACCTAGCAAAATATATTGCATAATTTAATCCAATTCCTGCATTAAATTTCGTTTCAGGGTGATGGAGGTGGTCCTCTGGTGTGCCCTTCTGCATCAGATTCTACAGTCTACCAGCAAGCAGGCATTATTGCATGGGGTGTTGGTTGTGGCGAAGATTCTACTCCTGGAGTCTATGCTAATGTGGCTCACTTCCGTAATTGGATAGACGAACAGATTGCTTATCAAGGACTAAATCCAAGTCAGTTCGATTCTTAAACTGTTCTGAAGAGGAACAGAATGACAGAAAGACACTGCAGTTGAGAATTTAAAAAAATCATGTTACTGTTCTTTTAAAGTTGTGCTTATAAAAGTTTTATGCATACTTAACTCCTTTCGACGTACTTAAAATGGCATAAAACAAATATTTAACTTCTTGTTGCAACATACTACGAATATAATAGGCCACAAAGGGTATGTCTTCACTAGTCCAAGCTTCTGTATTTATTTAGAATTACGATATGTATTACTCACAATATACTTTCTGCAGATGATTTGGCACTTAATCGCACCTTGTGAAGATTGACAGTATTCAGTCCATAATTTAAAAACTATTGCAAAGAAACATAATATGAGAACTAATATAGAGAAGTCCAAAGTAATGGCATTTTATGGAAAATTTCCAATACAGAGCAAAATTTGTCTAAACGACAAATTATTAGAGTAAATAGGCCCTAGTTCTCATCTTGATTACACTGGTTTTCTTTCATGAAGATATTTTACAAAATTTGTCGAAACTATGAGAATCATTAATAATTTAATATGGCTTCACTACACACAGAATATGCCTAGACAAAACCTTGGCACATGACTCGTGTTGTGTTACTGAACAAAGTGAAGGTTTGCTAATAGGAGACAGACAAAAGCACGCTGAGACTCTCTGCAATGCTATTCCTAAGAATAACTGGCTCTATCAAATGAGACCTAAAACAAGATGAAGGCATTATAAAAGAACTAAATATTCTACCGAACTTGAGTTTCACTTCCCATTACCAAATTAGCCGAAGAAACTATTTTCAAAGAATGAGTGCCAGCAGAATTCCCTATAGCAATGCTGGACTACTGTCCATATGGGAAGAAACCTCTAGGTCGGCCTTTGAAATGATGGATGGAACCACAACAAATACTGGAATGACAGAAGAAGAAATTTCCATGTGCTGACTTTTTTTTCATAGGTGGTGTTCTTGAATGATAGTGATAGTGATGAATTTTCTGGGCATTTATACAACCTCCTTCATTAAAGATTTTACTTTAAAGTTATTATTTCCCATGATCCTGCTTCTAATTTTTGCATTTAATTATTTTTTGGCTATGAAAATGTCTACACAACATTATGAATAAAGAAAAAATGGAATGATTATGTAATCATGACTATTACCCGAGCTCTCTTGTATCACCGCTGTATTACAATGAAGACTGTGACAGTAAATATCTAATATAAATTTTTAAGATCAAGTGTAATCTACTGAAAATATATATAATAATGAACCATTTTGTGTAAATGATGCTTTCATTCTGTTAATACTGAAGCATTAAGTTTATGTATCAGTTCTTGTCATGATAGAAATAAGATTTTAAATCTCTACTCAACGAAATTAGTTGGTTTTACTTTCATATATTTTAGAGGTCTAGAATTTCACTAGAATTTTTATTTCATCCCATTTCTTGTTTCATGTATAACGAAAATGTTACTTTATAATAAAATAAATGAATCTCATACAACCATGTTTACATACTTTCATTAACATGTAATACAGTGTGTATACTAACTGGCTCCGCAGGAGAAGTGGCAAACAGAACGTGGGAACTCGAGCAGTTGTGTTGGTATTGTGCAGGAGGAGTCGATGACCTTAGCCACAATAAATAGTGGAGGGTGGGCGAGAGCGAGAGAGATGTAATATTTCTATGTTTTCAAACCAGGTGCTACACAATACCAACTTTACATCGCTGCCAAGTCGAATACTGCCATTTGCTTCACTGTGGAGCCGGTTAGTATGATTTATAGGTGGTTGCAATTAATTAATATCTATAAATTTTACATTCTGAAAACAGACTTCAACAGTGACAGCTCCCAACCAAAAATTTTCTTGCTCACCCTAAAACTTGAGCAACATCTAATTCCCTCAAACAGAGACTTATTATATGTCTACTCAAGATCTGGTTCTTTTTCAGCTGTGTGTCTCCTAATATGTGTCACCCTCAGCGAATAACGGGGCTTACCAGCACATCTGCTTGTGCAGAGCATCCCAGACTCGGTGGGGTGGGTGCCAGTGTATTAACGTGCAGACAGTTCATAAGGGCTGTACCTGATGTACACTGGTGGTACTCAGTACCACCAGTACCTGGGTGAGGGGGGTGGTGAGGTTGGAGGCTACACTTTGTTATTTTGAGAGTTAGATACGGTGTGGGTGGGGGTAAGTCATGCATTTATTAATGATTCAATATATTCATACTTCTGCTTTGATATATTACATATAATTAATGACAATAGCTTGGTAGAACTTATCAGACAAGTGTGTGACTTTAACATTCTGCCATCCTATTCTAATAGTGTAGTATAGTGCAGTTGTAGTTATGGTGGGTCCTAGTAAACAGTTTTAGCGATTTCTTTCATTTCACTTCTAGCAAAAAAAAAAAAAAAAAGAAAAAAAAAAGCGAAGTGTAGTGACGATGGTAATGAATAGGGCTTGGAAGTTGAGGAAAAATACTTTTTTTTTTCTTCGAGTGTCCGAAGATGAGAACCAACATAATAATGTACCAGTAGTCGAAAGATGCTGAAGTTGCAAAAAAGAAGCCATTAAGACCTTAAAAAAAAAAAAACAGGATAATAAAAGGACCAATAAGCCGAAAAAGGCAAAAAAGAACAAATAAAACCCAACATTTTCTAGCCTACAATGACACAAAATGAACATAATGGGTTTTATTTGTTCTTTTTTGGCTTATTGGTCCTTTTTATCCTGTTTTTTTTAGGTCTTAATGGCTTCTTTTTTTGCAACTTCAGCTTCTTTCGACTACATTTTTACTGTCACTTTTACAATAATTCACCACGAGATCTTACTTGCTTCAAGTAGGCTATGCACCAATGATATCCGTTGATGTGGAGAGAAGTTTCTCATTGTTTTGCAATGTGCTGTCAGAAAACTGACGATCCTTTACACTTAAGAGATGACTATTGTGATATGCTGCAATGCTAACCAAGGTAAATTTCCGAAGTCCAATTTCTGTAACCCTAGTGTGGTTAAGCCAGATATTCTATTATACTAATTTTGGTTTCTTTCTCTAGGATGTCCATTGCGGGTTTGCTGAATTTATTCTAGGTGGCAAAAATCGTTCATTCTAAATTCTCAAAGTACATTTTTAACAAGCACAGAATTCCTTTTTCAAATCTAATGTTAATCTAAAAAATATGTAATGTCTGAAAGAAGAAGCATTTCATTCATATATTTTTTTCCCGCACTGTATGTTGCATACCACCAGAATTTTGTATTTTTGAAACATTATATTCATTAAATATGTAATTGGAACTGAAATTATTAATTAATTTGGATCAACTTTTTACTTCCCTTTTTCCAGTCTTTAGGTTCTTTTTAGGATATCTTTAGGTCTTTTTAGGCAATTTATAAATCTTCAACTTCCGAGCCCTAGTAATGAAACTGACTGCTGCAATTCAAAACTTGATCACGAATCAATCTTTCAGGAAGAGGGTGTGACTACTGTGCAAAAGGTGATAAATCTAACACACTTGTAAGTAAAAGTGTCAGTTCAGTTGTAAGGAATATTTCTACTTCAGTAAATGATGGTCTGCGACAGCCATTCCTAAAATTGTATCTTAGGACTTGTTATGGTAAGGATTTCAGAAGTTTTCAATCTGAATGATATCAATTATTTCCTTGGCTGGAATACAGTATGGAGCGTGATGCAGCATTCTGTTTTCCTTGTAGATTCTTTTCGAAAGAGGGTAGATCAGGTAAAAATACATTCGTCCGTAGTTATGAAAACTGCAGCGAGTGCTGGAAAAGGATGCTGGTTTAGGAAACATGCAAATAGGCCTAGTATAGCACGTAAGACGTCTATAGTTTCTTGGGGTTCGTACAGTGAAGTGAAAAGAAAAGGTAGTATAAGGTTTCAGTTATTATCCAAATCAATGAAGTGTATACTGAAGTGGTTACTTACATGAAAACAGTATTAGCAAAATGCAATATTGACATACAGAATATGGTGCTAGTAATTGCAAATTTAAAGAATTCAGTAGACCTATTTCACTAACCTAAAGGCAGCAGTCTCTGTCGATTTTTGTTTTCTAAATCCAAACTGCTTCACCTATCATAATTAGTTAGGAACATTAAACCCAGACGTTTGAGATGGACAGGGTACGTAGCACGTATGGGTAACTCCAGAAATGGATATAGAATGTTAGTTGGAAGACTTGAGGGAAAAAGACCATTAGGGAGACCGAGACATAGATGGGAGGATAATATCTTCACCTGAATACAAGAACTAGGTACAGTAACTCAATTTTTCCAATTTTGAGATATTGCCTATTTACTTATTTATTGCACTAAGGAATATATCTCGTTTTCTTTTATCTATTTGTTACATTGGAAAATAGATGTCACTGGTATCGTTCGATCAGTTACCTAGTTCTTGCATTACATTCTGTGCGATTTTTGCTGTGCTATAATAGAGATAACTAAAAAACGCAAATTTCGAGTTATCTAGTTCTTGCAATCAGGTGACGATATTAAAATGGATTTGATAGAAATGGAATGTGATGCTAGGGACTGAATTAATTTTGCTCAGGATAGGGACTGATGTGGGCATATGTGAGGGCGGTAATGAATCTCCGGGTTCCTTAAAAGCCATTTGTAAGTAAGTAAATCTAAACTGCTCTGAAAGTAATACATATACATAACTTCTCAAATACTTTATATGATATGAGTATTATAATTAGCAATAGTAAGCCAAATTTATCACCCTTTTATAACAGCGGCTTTTACTATTGAGTACCAGTATTTCAGTCTTTGTGGGAAAATACCACATCAGATTGATAAATTGCATAAATAGCTTAAAAGAGGAGAAATAATTTCAGAACAGGCGCTTAGGTTTTTACTTTTTATTTCATCATATCCAGAGGACTTTTGTTTTCAGATGTTTTATCACATATAATATTTATGTTGCAGTAGTGGGAATAAACTTGAGATCTGAGAATTCTGTGTTAAATCATCATCATGAACTTCTTCGTTTTAGACCATGTGATCTATAACGATAATCTAAGACAGATGACTTTGTAGTGTTAAATTTATCTGTTAATAACCAATTGTAGCATCACCTTTGAATGAAACCTACATCCATATATACAAAACCAGCTGTTAATAAAGTCAAATACCTAACTCAAATACCAAACAATACTGCACATAATTATATTAAACATCTTCCTTGAAAACACTTGAGCCCTACATGAAAATAAGGGTACCGGTAGCTCATTCTATGTTCTTTGTTATGAGCAAACTTATCGATAGCTTTCTGGTTGAAATTGAAAATATTTATGATAGCCTAATCTTTTTTCACTGAAAGCATTGCTAATACCAAAATATATGTCAATGAAGATTTACACTTTACAGGTCTCATTCAACTTTATGTTTAGAAACTAGTCATGTTTGTTGAAATATTGTACCTAGCTGCAATAGTTAGATGGCATGTGAATTTAAATCTTTCCTTGATCTGACAAAGAATTACTCTATGTCACATATTTCTTTTGTCTCTCCCCTCAATTCTGAGTTGCAGTTTACCTCCTCTTCATCTCATTCGCAGTGCTTTCTGGAACATTTAGATCAACATTTTCCCCAAATGTAGGAACATTTTTCTCAAAAGCACTTGCTACAGTAGAGAGTAGAGATACTGGCGGATAGTACATATTACATTTTTGCACGTACGTCTCCATCTCTGTATCCTGTTTATACCAATTTATAACTGGAAGATTGTCGTTGCGTCCGGGAATTAGTTGTTTACAGGTGTGTATATAGAATGATCTTAGTTATTGTCAGTTCACTGTGTAAAGTATTCAAACAATATTTTTCAATAGGCTATTAATGATTTCGATTGAAATTACTTCTATTTCAGTTGAGCGACATATCTCGAAAGAGTACGGATATCTAGAGTCAGAAAAAATAAATTATTTATAGTGTGTACGAATTTTAAAACATAACTTAAAACATGCTTTGACATTAAGAGAGTTATCTCTGCAATTCAGAAAGCACAACTGCAGATGCTTGAGAAGATTCTAAAAGTATAGTACATTTGTGCAGAAGCTAAATCAGCAGAAGAAATGGCAAATATGGAAGTGTCAAGGGCATTTTTCTCTTCCCCCAAGAAGGTGCCACATAAAAACCTAGTCACTGAAGTTGATGATTTCGAAAATTAAGTGGTTTGTAGGACAGTTCGAGTTCTACGATGAACGGAAATGACAAAAATATAATAATTTTACCATTCAAAATAGCCCATGAGCAGAATTTTATGAAAAATCTTGGTTTCTGCTCAGCAGTATACGAGGAATTTAAGCTGGAGGGGGGAGTTAGTTCTGGGAACATCATTTGGTAAATTTAGCCATAACTTACTTGCAACATGTTTAAAAGAAATAAAGAAAATAATAATTATTGTTTAATACTATGAAATTTAAAATCAATTTAGACTACTCAAAAGTTTCTATAAAGCAAAATCCATTCTCAAGAGACACCAACCGTAAATGAATCGCCCTACTTAAACGAGTTACAGTAGAACCTCTATTATCCTTGGTAATGAAGGGGGTGAACTGAATGGTTAATCGAAAAAATCGGATAATCCATATTATAATATATTTTCATAAATTAAGTGAATAGGCCTATATTTTCGTAATTTTCTACATGCTGTTATGTTTAACATGCTATTTAGTGGATCAGAAGTTCACTAATTTAAGTTCGGTTGTCAATGACGGGTTTTAAGTGATAAGAAAATCCTTGCGATGGTTATCTGTGGAAAGATAGGAGTAGAGGTATCGTGTTGTAGATTTACATTCTCGTACTTTATACACTTTATCTTTGTTTTATAATAAATAGCGCACAGTGTACGTTGTAACTTCAATCTCGTATTGTAATTCAACATAAATATAGATTCTACTTTCCCAAATCCCTCAATTACTTGCACTTTTTTTAATCGATACTAAGCTGAACACATTTTCTTTCGACACTCGTTAAAGACATTTTGCATAGAAGTTAAACAGTATGGCCACTCGAACAGTAGGACAAAGACCAAATGATGCACGGGTTTGCAATTGTGTGAAAGTTACTGAAGTCATTTCTTTGAAAGGAGATAATGACTATTTTATAAGTTGGGAATAACACCCTCCCCCACAAGTAACTGCTCCTCTTGCTGGTAGTGTGCGAAAGCATTCCTACGACATATCGTGTAATGGTAAGGACTTAAAGAAAAATAGGGCGAGAAAAGCATTCGGATAATCTGCTGATCAGTTAATAGGGTGACGGATAATCAGGGTTCTACTGTATTGTGTTGAGAACGGGGCTTCATAATTTCTTTGAAAATCATCAGTCAATTTAAAACAACTTGTCAGCAAAGATATAAATGATTTTTCATTCTAAATATTGGTCTCTGTGGGGAAACTGTCAAACAATATTTTCCTTTCAGTGTCCACCAATAGGTGAATTGTTTCTTCCTGTCATGTACTGGTATACCACTATTATGCGACAAGAAGTGAAATGATGGTGGCTCTTTTAATGAAGAGAAACGACATAGTTGCAAGTCTGACATTGATCAGCCATTATTAGATTTTTATTTACATAGTATTAACCTATTCAGATATGCAGAACTCGAAATGGACGTTTTCACGAAACAAAACACTCTGTTGTTTTCGTGGACATTGTGGTGTTGATGACAACAATGGACAGGAACTAAATTTTATTTTTAGCAGTATATTATCCTATAAAAAGAATTCTTCAAGATCATATTTAGTGACATTGTTCGAAACAACAGTTCTCTCTTGTGGGGCAAGCATCTAGTTAGATTGTATTCCTGAGACTATTAAAATTCATTACACTTGATCTATGTGTGATTGTGTGTTTATATGAGATGATGTATGTCAATTGAATGGGTCTAACATATTAGCTGTAGTAGGAGTAAAGTTTTGAATTAGAAACATAAAAGGCCAATTTTAATTTGTAGCCTATTATTAATATAAGTGAATGATTTCTGTTATTCATTGACATATTGACAGTTTGCAGTAAGAAGTAGAGACCAGTTAATATTACTGTCATTTGTTTATAATCACGTTAATGAAGAAAATAAGAATGATTATGAGAAACGCATATCACTATGTACGAACCACAACAGCACGGTTATTTGAAATATGATTTACCCCACTTGACCTTTATGCATATTTTCTTCAAATATCTTGCTAACTAATGATCACCTAGAAACACCCGGGTTATTTGACCATGTGGCGATTCTGTGGAAACTTAATCTTCCTGACAACCAAGAAAAAAATATCTCAAATAGTTGTAAGGTAAGGTAATAACTGCCTCCCATTGGAGGTAGCCCAGAAGGACTCAATATACTCTCCTACATGAATTTTGCAATATTAAATGTTTACATAAATTTTGTAGAAAGAAAATTAAAATAAACATATATGAATAGAAAGTGAATAAAAAAAATTAAACAGAGTGAATATGATGACTCAGAATTTGGCAAGAGCGTTTCAAAACTGAAGTTATGATGTCAGCAGTAAGTGTCTGTGGTAGTTCAAAGTCTTCCTGAAGCGTTCAAAGAACTTGGGAATCACACCACGAGCTCCAATAAGAAGACCAATCACCTCAAGAGTATTCTCTCCCAAAGGTATTGAGTTTTTCGTTAGGGAAGTGAAGCATAAAGACTGGATTACCACTTTAGAATCTCGCTATAGAAATTGTAGTAGTGATGATTTATTTGATGTTTTTTTCCATAATTTTATTGACCTTTTTAACTTTTATTTTCCGGAAGGAGTGATAAAAATAAAAAGAACAGAAGTACGACACAAAAAAGACAAATGGTCCACAAAGAAACTGGAATATATGAATACTACTGTCGTCCATATGTAAACTTTCTGGGAAGGAAGAAGACAAGGCTGAATATAAGAAAGCAAGGAAAACTTACAAGGATTTGCTAACAGAATAAAAAAAAACAAAGAAATGCTATTTTCATTGAATCATCCGACAACAAAAACAGAACTGCATGGAACGTGATAATATCAGAATGTAACAAAGGTGTCAAAAATCAAAATACAGGTATACCAATTGAACCCAATGAAATGAATAGGTAGTTTCTTTAATCTGTGGAGCATATAATTTCAGAGGACAGTTTTTCACATACAACAGCAGAAGTTCTTCTAACAAGCACACTTGTGCAAGTGCCAGAGTTTGGTTTTAAATGGGAGTATACATCATGTGAGGATATAACTTATTTAATATTGTGAACAAAATGAAAGCATCCAACAGCAAAGGTATCATGGAATATCCAATAATTTCCTTAAGCGAGTGATTAATTATATCATACATCCTTTGACAGTATGCATCATTGATTGTTTGGAAACAGAGATATTTCCAAATAGTCAAAAATACTGGAGGATTTGCCCAATATACAATAAAGGTGAGAAAGAAAATCCAAGTAGTTACAGGCCTGTATCTATTATTCCTATTTTCGGAAAAGTGTTAGAATGTGTAATGAAGACTCAATTGGCAAATTATTTTGAACAAAATAACTTATTGTGTCATATGCAGTTCGGTTTTCGTAAACATAGAACAACAGTTGATGCTATTTTATCACTGCTGGAACCAGCATACAATGGTTTTGAAAATAAAATGTAGGCTTACTCTGAGATCATGTTATGCGACCTAATGAAAGCTTTTGACTGCATTTCACATGAGATTTTAAGACTTAATCTACACTATGGTATAAATGGAATGGAATTGGTTCTCCTCGCATCATACATATCTGGTAGAAAACAAATAGTAGAAATTCAAGGGGTCAGGTCTTTTGAAGAAGAGGTGTAACACAGTGTTCCACAGGGTTCCATTTTAGGACCTTTCTTATTTCTATTTGTTATAAATGAATTAAGTTACAACATTATGGCTGAAGCCGGATGGTCTATGGCGAGTCCTTGGCATCAACCCCTTTGATTTGATTACCTGGTTGGGGTTTTCCCCAACCAAAAGGCAAATGCCGGGTAATATTTTGGCGAATCCTCGGACCTCACCTCATCTCACTACAACTCGCCAAAATGTAAAAAATTGCACAAAATTGTAAAAATTGTAGAACATTACTAAATTGTAGAACTATAAAAATTTGTAAAAATTGTAATTGTAATATTGTCAAATTTTGACTTGTTCCACATCTTAAAGCTTCATTGCTCATGTAAGATTTATGGAATAAAATAAATGAATGAATGAGTATGCAGATGAAACTTCTTTCATAACATGTTCGACTAGTGCAACAGAACTGCGTCAGGTAACCTCAAATACAGTTGTAGAAGCAGCAGAATGGTTCAGAGAAAATAAGTTACTTTTAAACAAGGAGAAGACTCAAGATTTAATTTTGACATTGAAAAAAGGAGGGTCTGAAGAAAAGGCAGTAAAATTACTTGGTACCTATATTGATGCAAAACTAACCTGGGATTACCACATCGAATATATCTCTCGAAGATTGTCCAGAATCCTGTTCCTTTTAAGAATAATTAGAGACAAAATACCCAGGCAGTATCTGAGAAGTGTATATTTTGCTTTTTTTTCCATAGCATATTAAAAGTATGGAATCCTGGTGTGGGGAAACAGTAATAAACTGAATGAAGTCCTATTGAAAAAAAACAATAAGAATTATCACAGAAGTACCAAGCACCAGTGCTGTCATGGAGGCCATAAGGGGCCATACATCATGTGGGAATCTACAATTTTTTAAAATTAATCATATGGGGAAAAGAAAATTTTCTCTGTATGGAGCCATACAGCATATGGGTGCCTAAGTTTTGTACACGTAGATCTGTATAGATCTTAGATCATCTCTTGCTGTTCCTAATGTATTTTGTTTGATGTTCATCGAGACAAGTGTGCATCTACAGTGGGGCTACATGGTGTATTCTTTAAATCAAACTTGTTGTACAATTAAAATGTAAAGCAAAACAATTTCTTTCCTTCTTCTTTAATATTAATAAAATCATTAAATGAAAGTGGAAGAGATAGAGAGAGGAGAGTAAAATATATTTCATGGGAGAAAACAAGGGGTGGGGCATATGGCTAAGAGAAAAATTACCATGACAGCACTGCCAAGCACATCACACTGTAAACCACTGTTTATACAGAAGTCCATCTTAACACATGTTAATGAATACATTCTTGAACTCCTGTACATTAAGAAAAATCTTTATATATTTCAGCAGTAGAATGGATAAACATGAATATAATACGTACTCATAACAAAGAAAAACTCGAATACCATATTGCAGACTACCTAAAGTTAAAAGTAGTCCTTATATATTGAGCTGTAGGATGTTCAACATGTTACCACAAGAACCACAGGAAATGTCACTAAACAGATTCAAAGTAAAAGTGAAAACGTGGTTTCTTAGAAACCCATTCTATTCTATGCAAGAATATTTTGAATTAAAAAATCAAACTCTAGAAACTTTTTAGTTTTCTTTCAGTTTTATTATTTATTTTTGTAATATAGCCTATGAGGAATTTGTCAAAAATTGTTATCAAGTTAATTCTCGTGTTACTATATGTAAACAGAGAGTATAAATATTATGCAAATCTAATCTTTCAGGTAAAGCAGATTTGAATAATTTCAAGGGAAAAATTGTTCCGGGGCCGGGTATCAATCCTGGGACCTCTGGTTGAAAGTACCAGCGCTCTTACCAACTGAGCTACCCGGGAACTCCACCCGACACCGTCTCAACTTTTCCCTTTATATCCACACAACTCGCGTGGGCTGACGAAACGCCAGAGACCCACATCGAGGGCACACAATCTCTGTGTGACTTGGAATTGTGGTTTTCTGTTAACGTATACAGTAACGTATATACTACTAGGTTCAAAAAGTTCCCGGAATTTTACTACCATTTTTCGTATTAATATATAACAAGGGATATTATACATTTGTTTTGTTGGTAACATTCATGATGTCATTTCCTTAAAGTTTGCTGATAATGGCAATTATTGGTTTTGAGTTGTAGGCAATTGTTTATCATAGTGTTTTGTTTGTTCGTCGCATTTTGTAATTATGTCCACAGAGCAAAGTACAAACATCAAGTTCTGTGTTTTGCTGGGGACATGATCAGTATGGCTGATGAAGATGGTGATTTCTTAAACAAAATGAAACTGGTGCTACTTGTACGACCCAGTCCCTAAACGACAGTCATCTGAGTGGAAATCGAAAACATCTCCTCGGAAGCAAAAATTTCCTAGGGACACTTCCAAAGGCAAAGTTATTTTAAATGTTATGTTTTATTTAACGACGCTCGCAACTGCAGAGGTTATATCAGCATCGCCGGATGTGCCGGAATTTTGTCCCGCAGGAGTTCTTTCACATGCCAGTAAATCTACTGACATGAGCCTGTCGCATTTAAGCACACTTAAAGCAAAGTTATGTTGGAAGTTTTCTTCGACTCTCAGGGTCTCATGCACCATGAGTTCATTCCAGAAGGTCGTACTGTAACGAAAGAATTGTACGTAGAAACCCTCCGTCGCCTCTGGGACGCAGTGAGAAGGAAACGTCCAGAAAAGTGGGTAGAAAACAACTGGTTCCTTATGCATGACAATGCACCTGCTCATCGCGCAATTATTGTAAAGAATTTTCTTGCCAGGCACAACATAACTGCTTTGGATCACCCACCATACTCTCCTGATCTCTCACCACCTGATTACTTTCTGTTTCCCCGTCTGAAAAGTCATCTGAAAGGACGGAGATTCAATGCTGAAGAGGTTATCGCAAACGCGACGAGAGCACTAAGACGGGTTTCACAAAATGGCTTCCAGGAACTCTACACGCGTTGGCAAAAGTGTGTTGTTGCGGAAGGCAACTATTTTGAAGGGAATGCTGTAGAATAGTGTTTAAGGTACGTTGTTTCTATGATGCTAGCAAATTCCGGGAACTTTTTGAACCTAGTATGTATTATGCAAATCTAGTCTTTCAGGTAAAGATTAGACTAAAGACTAGATTTGCGTAATATATACGTTACTGTGTACGTTAACAGGAAACCACAATTCCAAGTCACACAGAGATTGTGTGCACTCGATGTGGGTCTCTGGCGTTTCGTCAGCCCACGCGAGTTGTGTGGATATAAAGGGAAAAGTTGAGACGGTGTTGGGTGGAGTTCCCGGGTAGCTCAGTTGGTAAGAGCGCTGGTACGTTCAACCAGAGGTCCCGGGATCGATACCCGGCCCCGGAACAATTTTTCCCTTGAAATTATTCAGTATAAATATTATTTGAGATCAGTGTGTTATAATTTTCATCTAGATGACGTAAGACTACTTTTGATTACTTTGACTCTCGATTGTAAACTCTAAGAGTACCGTATTTGAAATCAGTTTGTTTTATTTTTAGTGGTGTATGTAATATAATATTTTATATTTTAGTATGATAATTTTACACTTGTATTTTGACAATGTCAATAGCTTTTGCTATAACGACAACTAATAAATACTATACTTTCTATACTCAATTTTATCTATCATGCCCTGTTATGGTGCCGCATTTTTCGTCTGTATATGTAGTTCACTTGGGCTGCAATATGTATATGTAAGATAGAATGTATAAGCTATGTCTGTGCTTGGTAAAATAATGAATTTTCTCCAAATACAACATAAGATACTCTGAACAAATGGCATGAAATAGAAGTGGAAGAAAAAATGTGAAGAAACGAGAAATAAATTAATATGTAGGCTATATACCAAGAAACAAACTAATGAAGAAACTCTATAAATCATTCGACTTTCAGAATGTCGAGACAGTGAGAAAAGGATACACAATATATCAATTACCAGCTTCTGGGTCTGTATAGATATTTAATATTCCAACAAAGTAACAAAAAACAAAATGAGCACAATTTAAGTGTTGTTTTTAATATTTATCTGCCAAAAACAGAATTTCTTTGTGAACTCCAACAAACGTTGATATAACAATGAAGTAAGGAGGTTTCACTTTGAAAGAAATTTAAAAACAGATTTATTTACTTCTTCAATGCATTGGCCTAAAACATATTGTGATGGAATTAACGAACTTGTTCCATGTGTTTCCTCCAGATTTTTTATGACAGACACAGTCATTAAGGAAATGTGTACCAATATAGATTGGTACCAATATAATTTTATGAATATAAAATTCAGACTTACCTTCATTTGGTGTGACTTGGACAACATTTGCCTAAAGGAGTTTATCACCTTAAGTAGCAATAAGGCCCTACCTAATAGAATGAAGAAGAGTCCAAAATCGAAAGAAAAGGAAAATTAATAGCGACAAAAGAAAAATAAAACTATTAGATATATCATGTAAATCACAAAAAAAAAGGCAGTTCGCTATATAAATTTCCATGAAGATAATATGCCAACTACAGCGAAATTGTTGACATAAGTAGAAAGCAAAAATTTAACTTATTTTTCTTCAGATGTAAAGTCTGTACCATAGACTCTGATAGGAAAGTTTACAAATGAAAAATTATATCAATTAAAATACATTTTTTATTAAAGCAGTAGAAACACATAGTTACTTAGAACCATGAATATAAAATGTTTTTAATAATTCCGTGAAGTTGCACATGCTGACAATGAGTCGAAGATAAATTCTGACACTAGTTTTTCATTCTGCTTTTGCGAACCAATATTATTATTAATGCACAGAATTTTTACACAGTACTTTGCAATTTGAGACAAACAATGCTGATTTCAATGTTGCCGACTTTTGAGGGTAGGACAAGATACTTTCTGCCCCCTACCTCCGAAATATCCCATGAGACAGCATGCCAATTTTCCACCTTAAAGAATTTCTCCACCTCTACAGCAGCCTAACACTAGAAAGTTGCCTTGTTTGTAAATACATGGCTCTTGTGTATGCTCGTGAAAGTTCCATGCTATCCTTCTACAAATTTCAATGATCACAAGGAGTAGCACAATTTCGAAGCCTCTAGAACAGTGGTCTTCAGCACACTGCACCCTCAGGCTAACGTTTCTTACCCACGGAGAAGACACTGCACTATGGTGAATTCGTAGCTGCTGGAGCGTATGCTCTCTACCTCTTCCTGCTGCATAACACGTCGCTCCACTTACCCTTTACCCATTTCAGCGAGTGCTGACGACCTCTGCTCTAGAAGTTTGGCATCATGATGCAAAAGACCGTTCACTGGGGAATCGAGTCAATCAGCTGTCGGTATGCGATTGAGTACATTTAATACCACATGATTCGGTGGCAATCGAAGTTACAAGAAGTTTTTATATTTATTATCTGTAATAAATTACTTGTCCATGTATTTATAGGTAATAGCATTACAGGTTTATTATAAACTGTAAATTCCTAAAAAAAAGTGGACATGTTTCTGATCAAATGTAAAATTACGAAAGATAGTCTAGAATCTGGATCGTACAATTACAAAGTGGCATCAGATATGGATTCAGATACATCTTCATATAGCCCAATGAAGCATGCTACTCCAGTTCTGTGTCAGGGAAGATATCAGGAACTGAACAGGCGTTTTTAACCCAGACTGGAGTAACACTTTTCCATGGCTTATTTATGACCAGATAAAACATATTATTCTTTGTTCTGTCTATAAGGAAATATTTGAAGACAAGAGTTTTTAATTTTTTATTAAAAGATTGATGACCCTCAATAAAACTGGTTCTGTAACTAGAGAAAGGCACTGAAAAACTAAAAGTATATGGACGTCACAGAGAAGCAGGCATGAAGATTTCTTTGAAACCTGATTCAATTTTTATATTCAGATATCTGAGAGAAAAAACAGACAAATGGAGATAAGTCGCACTTGTTTGTTGAAATAACTTTAATCAATGATTTATCTATCTACTCAAGTCCCTGCAATTCGAGGCCACACAGACAATGAAAATAGCTGCAATAACTTTTTAAAACTACGATGTGAAGACTCACCTGAACTGCAATGGCTTCAAAGAGATTGTTAGCCTGGTACAGTCGTGACGAACAAATGAAATATTTGATGTAATGAATAATACACTTTATTAAAAGATAACTGCAAAGTTTAAAAATCCTTTATATAATGCAATAATTCATTGTGAAATAAGTGATAACAGTATAAAATAAGTTTTCATATAGCTTAAGATTTGTTACAGATACTTTAGAAACTGAAGGGCTTTCTTTTTATGCTTTCCTGGAGAAGCCAAATACTAAACACAGAGAAAAGAGTTTTGTATGTATGTGGCTTAGCATATTCGTTGAACTTAGTGGTACAGAATACAAAAACATCAATTCCTATTGTAGATGCATACTTAATATTGTCAATGATATAGATTATGCATACCCAGCCGAGGCAATTCTAGCCTTCAAACGAGGTGCGACAATGGCGTAGAATATCTTTTATAGCCTACATGTGTCTGCATGGTATTCTGAGATTCTACGTCACTGTTGCACTTCGTTTCAAGACTAGGTTTGTCTCAGCTGGGCATGCCTGGTATGGACGATTGTGTGAGACTCCCATAAAGAGACATGTATTTTCTTCTGTGTCTGATTCTTTCTTTAGCCTTAATGTTCTTGTCATACTATCATATTATTTGGCTAGATAGATTCTATAAAATTATGCTTTTAAAAGTTTCACCTCAAACAGGTTCATAGTATGCTGATTACTAGTGTTGAGAATTATATGCACTCATTCATTCATAGTGTTCTGCCCAAGGGCAGGTCTTTCACTGCACACCCAGCATTCGCCAGTCTTTCCTATTTCCTGCTTTCTTCTTAGTCTCTGCTTATGATCCAAATATCTTAATCTCGTCTATCATCTGCTATCTTCTTCTGCCGCGAACTCTTCTCTCGTTCATCATTCCTTCCAGTGCATCCTTCAGTAAGCAGTTTCTTCTCAACCAGTGACCCAGCCAATTCCTTTTCCTCTTTCTGATCAGTTTCAGCACCATTCTTTCTTCACCCACTTTTTCCAACACAGCTTCTGTCTGTCAATTTCACGCGCTTCATCCTTCTCCATATGCACATTCTAAAGCTTCTAGTCACTTCTCTTCACTTCGTCGTAATGTCCATGTTTCTGCCCCCATACAATGCCATACTCCACACAAAGCACTTCACTAGCCTCTTCCTTGGTTCTTTCTCCAGAGGTCCGCAGAAGATGCCCTTTTTCTATTAAAAGCTTCCTTTGCCATTGTTATTCTCCTTTTGACTTCTTGGCAGCAACTCATGTTACTGCTTATAATACATCCCAAGTATTTGAAGCTGTCCCACTTGCTGTACTGCCACATTTAAAATTCGTAAGTTTACCTTCTTTACTTTTCTTCCTATGACCATGGTCTTTGTCTTGTTGGCATTTATCTTCATCCCATACTGCTCACAGCTATCATTTAGTTTCAGTAGCATACAGTATCCCTTAGCATCGTATCCTCTTCTGCTAACAACGCCATATCATCAGCAAGTCTTATGCAGTTTATACAGGGACATCATTTTATTTTTACTAACATTTTTAATATTAACTTGCCTATACCTCTGGATGAACGCCGTTTGTTACCCCCTTCCACGACTGGAGTTCGATGATACTGGCGTAATATACAAACGAATCACTTCACTAGGTATAAGAGGGAAGAAAAGTAGTTCATCCATTTACGTAAACTAGGAAATATTGCGCTTTTGAGTTTGATCATTTTCATTAGGTTTTTGTTTAATCAAAATACAGTACAGTATTAACAATGAGTGTTTTTACTCACGAACTGAGCTGTCCATGTGGACGTATTCATTATGCAGTGTATATTATAATGTCTACAGCACATTAGCGTACAATATAGAGAATGAAGTTAAATTGAAAAATAATCATAATATGGATATTTAAACACATTTTTTTAAATGGTGGCCGTTCATTTCGATACAGGCTTCAGTTCTAATGTGCATATTATCGCACTATAGACTATTGTACCTAATCCCAATTACCAGTTTCATCCTTCGTACTAGTAACTCATGTTGAAATAATTCTGTACTTACTCTATAAAAGAGTACCTTACGTACTGTAAATTCAATCATCAGTTCTGCCCGATCCGAAAAGATAAAATTACTCAGACATGCTATCTACTGTCCGTCCAAGTGGTTATGTCGTAGGGTCGTAGAAAGGGAGGAAATCACGTGACAGTTAATTACTTAATGAGGCCCTTTTATTTAAGTTATTTTAAACAGTTGTAGACGTAGACGTCCAATTCCTAACAGAAATTAATGTTCTCAGAAAAGAGCTAAGACAACCCAGCCACTAGCTGGCAAATAAAAGCTGGTGGAGGAAACCGGGATACGACTTAGGCAAATGGATGGCAGTACCTGTGCGAAAATGATTCAATATTGAAAGCTCTTTCGTCACTGGAAAACGCGAACATATTTTTGGAACGTACTGTTTATTCTGACTGTAAGGCTACTATGACTGTATATGCAGTCTTGGATCTGTGTGGAGAACAGTTGAACTTCATTAGTAGAAGGGGTGGGAGTGAAGTACATTCAAAAACTCAGGTACAATAAAAATTGAAGTAAAAATAAAATGATGTCCCTCTACTTATATACACTATAAACTTTAAAAATATGCACAAAAAAATTCCAAAAATATGCACTAAAAATTAAAGCTCTGGCTGGCATACTAACAGTGGTGCAGGCTCTCACAAAACTCAAAACACTGCCCATATAATGGAAAATGTTAAAATTGTAGGGTTTTAAAAAAGAAAACAATTTATACAATTTCTTAGTACCAGTACTAATTAAATTAAAATCCTTGTTGTAGGAGAAAACCTCATTTTCTCTTATAAATTTATAAAATTTGGGAAACAATTTTTTTCTAAACGTTATACATTTTTTATCCTATTATTCTATCAGTAAGTGTTGTATTGCATGTTTCCAGGTATGGTATTCACATTTTGTTTTTATTCTAGTGATATTTAACTTATTTTATCTCTTTGTTTTCATATTTCCCGATAATGGTATATCTATAATGTAATAACTTGAGCTATATATATAATCATAATTTTCCTTACTGTATGTACCTAAAAATATTGTGTTCATTGTATGCTTTCTACTTCACTATTTTATTACTATTATTATTATTATTATTATTATTATTATTATTATATCATTATTATCAATAAATGTCTTATATTTTTATATTTTATTATTTTATATTATTATTATTATTATTATTATTATTATTATTATTATTATTATTATTAAGAACATACTGACACAACTAAAAAATGAAGTTAGTTGTCAAAGGTTAAAGTCTATTAACATCCTAGGATTAATGTTCACATCACCATTACACCTTTCTAGCACACCGCTTATCTTTCTTAGAGTTTGTATAGGTCATTCATTATCTCGTGAAACCAAATGCTTGTGTGCACCATAGCTTATAGTAAGAACCTTATGGTGGGGGTAAGCAAGCTAGTTCCCCCCCCCCTGTTGTATGGAGGAGAGATCCAAAGGCTTACACTGCAGTCTAAGGCTTATTGTGCTTACCACTCCTATTCTGTTAATGATTAGGTAGCCGAATGGCTGCACTTTTGTACAAGTACAGCACGCTGCACCGTTAACTGAATCGGGGCTATGATATGGATGATGACACACACACACCGAAAGTTACCCAGCAAAAGCGAGCTAGTTAGCTGCTACTCGAACTGTAGCGAGGGAGGGAGTTTCCCAGTCCACTTGTTTCTCCCTTATGCGCAGGTAGGTTTCACGAAACACCGAATGGCCTATAATCCCTCATTCTTTGCAAGGACATTTATCATCTTCCATTTGACAACTCCTTCCTCACTGCATACATTTGATGGCAGCACCCAGTGCCTACAATCTTTCTCTCAGCTCCAAGCTGTATATCTGCAGTAGTTTGATGGTGTTTGAAAGGATGTAGTAATAAAATTAGATTTGATGTATGCTAAGTTCTTATGCACACTTGATGCAGTCATACGTAGCTTTCTTCATCTCTGCCACACCCACAGTACCGTACTCCACCATGGAGATAAGAATTACTTTCAGAACCAATGTAAAATCAATTAAAAAATGAATCTGTATTTTAATTCACAACCGATATCTATTTTATTTCGGAAAAATTGTCGTTATAAAACATAGAAGCTTCAACCCAAGCCCACATTTTGTTATCAAAGGTTTAGTGGTACATTTGGCAATTTCTCCCTCTTATTTCCGATGCTATAAGGTGTTTTAAAAACAACATCTTGATATATATGACATTTTTCACATTTGGGAATGAATTATGGGACTTGTCAGCAATCCGTGGCAGCCCATGGGTTAAAAAAATCATAAGTGTCATATTTAGATACAAGCAGCCTTCAGCATATTAAGTGCCAGCATCTTTTAATATCACAGGCAATCATCATTCACTCTCTGGCCACAAAATACTTCCAAAGAAGTCTAGAAAACGTTGTTGTTTGTTGTTTTCTAATACCAGGCGTTTGACAATCAATTCATTTGACCTCTTGCACTCCAATATTTTTCAAAGATATTGTCATGGTCAGCCAATGAAGCACAGATTTTGAGGTGTTCCGAATCCATTTCTTGATTTGAATTGCACAATGGGTAGTTAGGGGTCTGATATATTCTAATTCTATGCAGGTGCTTGGCCAAACAGTCATGGCCTGTTGCCAATCTAAATGCAGCTACAGATGATTTGCGTGGTAAATCGGGAATTAACTGTGGATTATGATGCAGAGAGTTCCATTTGTTCCCTCGAGATTATGTTATCAAATACTGTTTGTTGCTGTCTAAGTATGTAGATTTAATAAATCTTTTCACAGAGTAATACGTAGAGTTAGTAACAGGTCTGTAAGTAGCAGTGCTGCCCTTCTTTGCTAAAGCATCCACATTTTCGATTCCCAGGATTCCACAATGGGATGGTATCCATTGGAATACAATTCTTTTATTGAGTGTTATTAATTGAGAGAGCATTTTAGTTATTTCTGCTGTTTGAGATGAAGGTGTGTGTCTAGAGATTATTGATAGAATAGCTGCTTTGGAATCTGACAATATAACTGCATTTTTAAATTTACCGGTATTGATGTGGCATAGAAGATTCCTGAGATTTTCACTTATTGCAATGATTTCTCCATCAAAACTTGTTGTTCCATATCCAAGAGATCTATAAAGTGAGAAGAGACAGCAAGTAACACCTGCACCTGGTCCTTCTGATCCTTGTTCCCTGGAGATCAAGGATCTGTCGGTGTATAAATGAAGCCAGTTTTATGGAGGGTACCTAATATTAATTGTCTCTAAAGACAATTGTTTTATTTCAATGTTTACTTCTGATTTCAGTATTTCTTCTGTTAAATTTAGATTATAATCTATATTTAATAGAGTTAAAGAGTTTGTCTTAATTTGTAAGTTTTCTTTTAAATTCGGGGTGTTGATTTTTTGTTTTAACTCTTGAACCATGGATATGAAACTTTTTTGAGTTTTTAATCTACAGAGAGGACTGTAAGATTGCCAATTGTTTCCTGGTAATCTGATAAGTTTTTCATATTGGATCAGTGTTTTTTCTTCTATTGTCAAATATGTGCAAGAAATATATCTCTTACATCGAAATATGCTCATATATACACTAAGAACCATGCATCAATCATCTATATTAAACATGCAATTTCTAAGTTTTATTAAGATATGCTGTAAGCATTCAATTTTGTACAGAAGGTTTTCAAAACATCTAAACTAAATCAAAAGAAAACAAACCTGCATAAGTTCATTCACCCAGGTGCCCAAAAGATATGACTGTGAAGACATTCAGTAGAGCAGAAGTGTAACAGTCAATTCTTTGAAATCATAGACAGGAATATTAATGTTGGAATTCTTGATTTGAAACAGAATTTGTCAAATTCTTGCTGAAAGTTGAGCAGTTTCTATTGAAAGTGATGCAAACAAAGAAAAAATTCTACAATTCTATGAAAGTGAAGTAGACTCTTGTTTCACAGATGTATGTTCGTAAAATGCTGCAGAATGAAGAAAAATTTGAGAACATGGAGGACATTACTAATCACTTCAAGCTAGAAGATCTCTTAAGGATTTGCTCTCAAAACTTTGAAAGTTGTGATGACAATTCTTGTGTTAATACTAACAATAGTTTTAGGTTTTCAAAAACTGAGAAGTAGGTTACTTCAGTTCAACCATGCTACAGAAGATTAAATTCTGATCTTTCTGCATTTCCACCAGGACGGTACTAAGGTGCTGAATTTAGAGCAGATGACAGATGATTTAGTATCAAGAAATGAGCAAAGAAAGAAGACATTCCTTCAGAGAACTTATTTCTTAAGCAAGGTCTATTGCTGTACTTTTGAGTACAGTAATGTTCTCATTAAATATTTTTTATTTTGTTTTTTACTCCATATCCATAACATTCTCCAAGAACTGTGATGACTAAAGCCCGGCTGTTTGGCAAAATATCTTTCTTTAACCGCTGAATGTATCAATAGATACTCGTAAATAAATGGTTTTTATGTTGTTGCCAATCTCTTACATGTTTTTCCATTTTGCCTATTTGCTACTTTTAATTTGTCTGCCTTATTTTTAACTTTCATGCCCTTTTTGGCCATTTCTAGGGAATCTGTTTATAAATAAGCATAGGCATATTATATAACTGAAAATTCCGATTATTTTAAGGTAATAATCTTTCGGTATTAAGGTAAGTAATGCATTTAATAAGTAAGCCTATTCTTGAATAAATAACTAATTTTGTCTCTTAATAACAACGGTCTGGCAAAAATGTGCCCTGTCACGACAATCAAGCTCAAATTTAACAGTCTGCCAATGAGAAACAGGGCATTGCTGCAACAATCACATTAAATTACAATGTCACGACAATCACCTGAAGCTTAAAAGAGATTTAATTTAGGTTAATCCAGTACTTCGTGGGTTTTGTATTAAATTGTGACATACATGCTGAAATTTATTATACCATTAGGGAGTAAATTACGTACATCATTTCGTCTGTGAAATTGGCCAAGACATATATTTTCTACCAATAGCTCTATTCTTCTCTGCAAGTATTGTGAAAAACCTGTCAATCATGAAAAGAAATACTTCACAGCATTTAATTCATAGTTTTCTGCCCAAGGGAAGGTTTTTCACTGCAAATCCAGCATTCTCCAATCTTTCCTATTTTCTGTCTTCCTTTTCGTCCCTGCGTATGATCCACATATCTTAATGTCCATCATCTGATATCTTCTTCTGCCCCGAAATCTTCTCCTGTTCACCATTCCTTCCAGCACATCCTTCAGTAGGCATTTTTTTCTCAGCCAGTGATCCAACCAATTTCTTTTTCTCTTCCTGATCAGTTTCAGCAACATTCTTTCTTCACCCACTCTTTCATTTCTTATTCTGTTTGTCCACCTGATATGACAATCATTAAACATGAATTATGTCACCTTTTAGTGCCTATTTCTCATATTTTAAATGCCTTTTTGCTTTCCTATTTCAGTTAAAATATACGCCTGAACTTCTGAGCTCTCTAATGACACAGCTGATGCAAGAAGAATGCAGCATATGCTCTCTTCCATTTTTCATTATCTTATGTTTATTTTATCCACAAATAAAATTATAGTCATATATAGATTATGAAGTTTACGTCATTCTTTCCCCCAAAAATAACTTGAAGTCAGTGTAGGGTGACGAGACGTCCCGTTATTAACGGGATTGTCTCCTTTTTCAGTCTCTTGTCCCGTCCCGAGGAAAGTATGCTCAGGATGTCAAATGTCCCGTATTTTTTTTAAATGGCGTCCCGTTTCCCTAAATTATTATTGAAATATTTATTTTTATTTTATTTTATTTAATAATTACGTAAAACACTGATTAATTCCAGGGGCGGCTTTCGAGGGGGGCTGCGGAGCTGCAGCACCCCCAGACATTTGTGACTCTTACCTCGTTTTATGTTGTGAAATACATTTATTATACAGTCTCTATTTAGCGGCTCAAATTTTTAAAACAATTTCGCTCTCATTGACATGCACGCAATCCTTAGTGAAGTCACTCCCTCCCCTGGAGCTGCCAGTCTCGTCTCGGATGCTTTGCGCGTTAGTTTTACCCCTCCCCCTGCTACTCCTCGCCGTGAATCCAGAGTTTCCAGGCGCTGCAATATTTGCAGCAGCTTGTCAGTAGCGCGCAGTTTTAAATACATTTTCTTTAATGTTGTGAGTATAACAAGTGCAACAATGTTTAATTCTGTACAATATTTACAGTCTATTCAGTTCAGTACCTTAATAATTCAGAAGAAATGTGAAATTAAGTGCCCATGAGTTGAATCTCATAATGGAAAGAGCCGCTAAACAAAATAGCCAACAAAGCTCGCATATTTTTTGCTAATTTATCCAGTATCCCTGCTTTCTTCCCTCAATCTCCACACAGCCTGTATTAGATTAATGTGTTTCAAAGACAATTCCATCAGCTGGGGTAACAAGTTGGAGTTTTAAAATAAGAACGGTAAATGTTCATGAGAAGAAGGAGCCATTGCTAGAATGTTTTCAAACAATAATAGAAGCTGAAACATCTAACAATATCACAATAAATGAGGCAAGCGCCCTGGTGCGTACTCTTGAAGATCCTGAATTCAATTTCTGGATCAGTTTTTTCATTTATTGATGTATCATGTAGATATATTTTACAACCAACTACAATATCGCCAGTTAGATATTTCTAAGGTTCAAATCTGCATTTAAAAAAAATTAAATTATGGTTCATTTCACGACACTCGCAACTGCATGGGTTATATCAGCGTCGCCGGTGTGCCGGAATTATGTCCCGCAGGATTCTTTTAAATGCCAGTAAATCTACTGACATGAGCCTGTCTCATTTAAACACATTTAAATGCCATCGACCTTGGCCGGGATCAAACCCGCAACCGACTATGCTACCGTGGCCGACTCTGCATATCAAGCTTTGTTAATTCCATATAGACAATACGGAACAGTGCACAGTTGAGCAGCGGGTTGTGTGAAAATGAAAACTCCAAAAAGCGTCGTAAGGTCGAAGGGATTCAGACAAGGGTTGCGGAAGGCAATATCACAAAAGCTAACTGCCGATTCCAGTTCATAGATCATCTGATATTATCTTCTCTTTTGTTTCAAGAAAAATTTGAATGCTACAGAAGCTCATTTTCTGAAAATGACCTAAATGTATTTGTGAAGCTTTTTCCAATGTTCGATAAAGACAAACTAAAAACGAAACTCACTGTGTTGTATCAGAGACAAGAATTCAGAAATATCAGTGACGCAGTCAAGCTCTTGCAATTTCTTCTATTTGAGAACTTGCAGGCCTCATTTTCAGAAGTTATGAAACTACTACGCATAGCTATCACCATACCAATGACAACTTCCGAACCAGAACGTTGCTTTTCGTGTTTGAAGAGAGTAAAATCCTATCTCAGAAATACAATGAGAGAAGAGAGACTGACCGCATTAGCTGTGTTTTCAATTGTAAAGACTATGTTAAACGACATATCGGATTTTAATAAGAAGGTGATTCAAAAGTTTGCAACCTACAAGACAAGGCGCATGGAACTAATCTTTAAATAAGGTAAGTTGCAGCCCCCCTGAATTGAATACCCACGAGCCGCCACTGATTAATTCTATATTGTTTCCATCAGATGTCACCATAATGAATTCAATAAAGGCAATGTTAATCAGAAAATGTCATTTCAAAAATGTGTCTTGCTTGGACTTCTACAGTTTCCTGAAGGAAAGGCCAACACTTCTAGAGCAAATTCACTCATCAACTGATTGTACAGTTGATCTTCATGCGGAATGTTAAAATAGTTAAACGGTAATATGAGGCAAAACATTTTATGAAACAAGTTCAGAATACAGTGATATGAACGATGTAAGGTCCAATTAACCTGAAGTATTTTTAAACAGATAAGTTAACCTAATTAATCCAGACTAGTTGCAATATAAGAAAATGCTTAACAATGACTTAAGCCAAGTATCCATGCTACTCTATTATGTATAATTATTAGACCTATAACCTAGTTGTTGTAAACAGTGTAGTATTTATTACTTTAAAATAAATAAAACTGGACCTTATTTTTCACTGACATTATATAAAGACAAGTAATAATGAATGTTTAGATAAAATGTTGATTCATGTCAACTTTAATAAGTGCCCTGTTTTTTATTTTGGGAATCTGGTCACCCTTGTCAGCACCACTGCTTAAGATTTAAAAAATGGCTAACCATTACGCCTTCCTGAATCTTATGTCACATGAGTATGTACATGTGCAAGAAAGCATAATTATTTTACATTTTAAGACAGTTGACACCTATCACAATCAACACTGCGTTTTACCAAAAGGGACTACCGGTACCGAGTGAGCAGATGTGAAACATGAGCATGGTGAACTCCTGTGCAAGGGAAAGATTTTGGAATAAAAGGAACAGTTGAGGTACTGTAGCAGCTCGTGCCTGCAGGAGATTACTTTAAGAGATTCCCAGGTGTTTGAGTTCTAGGTCTTACTACGATTAATAAATTTCGTGAAACAGGAAGTACGGCATTAAAAATAAGAAACGAAAAAGACGACATACAGTGCTCACAGAAGAAACTCTGGATCAGTGCCGGATTTAGACCTAGGCAACCTAGGCAGTTGCCTAGGGCGACAATTTCCAGGGAGGAGAGGGTATTTTTTCTCTCTCTCTCTTCCTTTTTTATTTCCTTCCCCCCCCCCCATTTTCATTTTACAGTGAAATTTCTTTTTTAAATCACTTGTTGGTAAATCTTTTCTGAATTTTGTTCTTGAACACCTTATGGAAGTCGGAAATCGCATTGTCGCGGTTGTGGCGAGAGTAAAAAGAACGTGTGTAATTGCATAATTACACTATATTGTAATACGAGTATCACGTTATTATACTATGAAACTGTTTAAATTGCTTGTATAAACAAGAATGCATTGTTGAAAATCAAATTGGATGTGTGTTTCTTATTTATCACTATGAATTGTAACCACAACTCTCAGTTACATTTCCCATATACTGGCACATATAAAAGCAGCCCGCCTTCTGTTTGAATGCAAATGCGATATTTTGACTGCTTGAAATTCCATTATTGTATTCTAGCGTATCGTATCATCACGAAATGAGTAAACGGCTACAACAATGGGCAGTTTTATGCAATAATCCATTGTTGGCATTCTTTCTGTCAGTATTTCATCAGTCGAATTACACGTGTCTGTTCGCATTCTGCAAAATGACTTACTCCATACAAGAAAGAGTGGAAATTGTGGAAACATATGTGAGAACAGGTTCGATTAAGGTAATCCGCGAAATTTTCAGGACAAGTTTCCGAATAGAGGGCAATCGGCAAAGAGAGCAATTCAGGGTTTGGTTAAAAAGTGGCATGCTACGAGATCTGTGTAAGTGTATCTAAACATGATTAGACGTGCACAGCTGTGTTCTGATGCTGAAGGAAGCCACTTTTATCCTCTATAAAATGTGAGTCTTTTTCAGCACTTCGCCTTCTGTATTTTCTCTATACTTACACGGACTACTTTTATCTGCACCATTCTGTATATCATCAGCAATATTATTTAATCACTTTCCAGCATTTGCTCTATATAATTCGATATGAAAGGTTTATTCCGCAAAAAGTTGGAGATTATTTTTCAATTTACTTTATACTTTCTATTGAAGTAAGAAATACTCGTAATAATTATTCCACCAACAAAACCAATGCTTATAAATAAACCACAGCATTACTTATAAATAGCTTTTATGGAATTCACAGGTTCATTGCCGCCCTCACATAACCCCACCATCGGCCCCTCTCCTGTGCAAGATTAATCCAGTCTCTTATCATGTCCCACCTCCCTCAAATCTATTTTAATATCCTCTCAACTACGTCTTTTTCCCTCCGGCCTCCCAACTAACACTCTATATGCATTTCTGAATTCTTCCATACATGCTACATGCCATGCCCATCTCAAACGTCTGGATTTAATGTTCCTAATTATGTCAGGTGAAGAATGCAATGCGTGCAGTTCTGCATTGTGTAACTTTCTCCACTATCCTGTAACTTCAAATATTTTCCTAAGAACCTTATTATTAAACATCTGTTCCTCTCTCAAAGTGAGGGTCCAAGTTTCACAACCGGTAATATAACTGTTTTATAAATTCTAACTTTAAGATTGTTTGACAGCAGACTAGATGACAAAAGCTTCTCAACCGAATAATAACACGCATTTCCCATATTTATTCTGCGTTTAATTTCCTCCCGAGTGTCATTTATATTTGTTACTGTTGCTCCAAGATATTTGAGTTTTTCCACCTCTTCGAAGGATAAATCTCCAATTTTTATATTTCCATTTCGTACAATATTCTCGTCACGAGACATAATCATATACTTTGTCTTTTCGGGACTTACTTCCAAACCAATTGCTTTACTCGCTTCAAGTAAAATATCCGTGTTTTCCCTCATTGTTTGTGGATTTTCTCCTAACATATTCACGTCATCCGCATAGACAAGAAGCTGATGTAACCCATTCAATTCCAAACCCTTTGTGTTATCCTGAACTTTCCTAATGGCATATTCTAGAGCGAAGTTAAAAAGTAAAGGTGATAGTGCATCTTCTTGCTTTAGTCTGCAGTGAATTGGAAAAGCATCAGATAGAAACTAGCTTGGTTTTCACAAATCAATTTTGTTTCAGCAGTGAATAAGTTTCAATATGTTTCTTTGCCTCGAGTCTGATTTGCTTCGTTAGAGCGAATTTGATGACATCATCATCAATGCTTTCTCTGTGAAGAAAGTGCGAAGGAAATCTTTATAATTCACAAGTAAGATGCATGTATTTTGATTCCAGTAATTTAGTGTTTTCTGAATTGTAACATTTCATTTAAAACCAAATTAAACTAAATATGACCTGTATAATAGCTGCTTACAACTTGTTTGTGGGAATTAATAATAATAATAATAATAATAATAATAATAATAATAATAATAATAATAATAGTAATAATAATAATAATAATAATAATAATAATAATTTATTTTAGCTGGCAGAGTTAAGGCCGTAAGGCCTTCTCTTCCACTCAACCAGCAAAAAGTATACATACATATGTATGAACTTACAAAGAATTCAACAATTTGATTTAGATAAGAGCTACATGTATACAAGAGTTATTTACGAATTAAAGAACAAAATACTATGAACTATTAATTAAACACTGAAATACAAACTATGTAGCAGAATTAAGCTAAAATACATAGAATGTTATTTGAAATAATGTTAGATAATAGAAAGAGATTATTATGAGAATTTTTAAAATACAGCACTATCAGGATGCATGTCTAAAGGAAGGAGTAACAATGTAGACAGTGATAGTTTAAGTCAGTATGATTGGAGTGAAATGCTAAGGTAATCTTTTAAGCTGTTTTTAAAAGTGTTTATTGTCTTGCAGCCCCTAATACTGTGTGACAGGGAATTCCATTGTCGCGAGGTGGATACTGTAAAAGATGATGAATAACGAGATATTCTATGAAGAGGTATAATTAACGCGCCGCAGATAAGTGATCTGGTATTTACGTCGTGGTTAGAGTATAGATAAGAGAAACGAGACGAAAGGTAATTTGGTGTTGAAGTGTGCAGAATTCGAAAGAGTAAAGACAAAGAGTGTAAAGTTCTACGTTCTTTAAGTCGGAGCCACGAAAGACTTGCGAAGGATAGTGATATGTGATCATATCGTCGGATGTTGCATATGTATCTGACGCACATATTCTGAACTCGCTGTAACTTGACTGACAGTTCAGAACTTAGGTCACTTAACAAAACGTCACAATAATCGAAATGCGGCAATTACTAGGGTTTGTACTAGGGTAAGTTTTAGTTGCTGGGGCAAGAAGTTTCTTAAGCAACTCAAACAGTGAATAGAGGAACAGATTTTTTTTATCGTTTCTTTAACTTGAAAATTCCAATTTAGATTATCGAAAAAGTAGCCAAGATTTTTTACGACAGATGAATAAGGGATTAGCGTCTTGTTAAGTGTAACAACTGAAAGATTACTGTTATTAAGAGAGTTAAATAAACGCTTATGGCCAATAATTATAGCTTGAGTCTTACTCAGATTAAGTGCGAGTCCGAAATTGGCCACCCAAGTGGAGACAGTGGCTAGGTCACAATTCAACTTGTCAATTGATTCATTGATCGTATTGGGTCTGGAATGTATGTAAAGTTGTAGGTCGTCGGCATAGAGGTGATATCGGCAATACTGTAAGTTTTTTGGTATGTCACTAATGTAGATAGAGAAGAGTAGTGGTCCTAATACGGAGCCCTGCGGCACTCCCGCCTTTGTGCATCGCCATTGAGAGAACTGATTACCAAGTGAAACACACTGTTGCCGGTCACGTAGGTAGGAGTCCATCAAGCTCAAGGTATTGTCTGACAGGTGCAAAGTCTTCATCTTTGCAAGAAGCAGGTCGAAAACAACAGAACTAAAGGCATTGCTGAAATCGAGAAGAGTTAGTGCCGTTACTTCACCCCTATCCATAGCTTCATGGATGTCCTCAGTCACTTTAACTTGGGCTGTAATAGTGCTGTACCCAGGCCTAAAACCCGATTGATAGTCATCAATTGGGAATTGGGAGGCGGCAAATTTTAGCACTGTCTACGGGCAGCACTATACCTAAATCCGGCCCTGCTCTGGCTGAAAATTCCCCTAAAAATCTCTTCGGCATCTTTCTCAGCAAACGGGAATTTCCTACACTTCTGTATGAGAGACTACGAAGTTACTTAAGGTAAAACCGTATAAAATTACTATACTGCAAGAACTTAAACCCAGTGAGCCAGTACTTAGAAGTAGAATTTGTAAATGAATTTTGAGTAAAGTGCATGATGGAGAAATTGATCCTAATCTCATTTCAACTACTTACATGGCTATTTTAATACACGAAACAAATGATATTGAAGTTCTGAAAAACTTAATCTACTTCATGAGGGACCACTTCATGACCCAAAAAATTGGAATATAATGCGCACTTGGCAGTGAGAGAAAATCAGGCTCAATTTTTTAAGCAACCATTGAATCGCACTTTTTAGAAAGGAACTAAGCCAAAATTTGCTACTTTTCAGGAGAGCATAAAAACATTTTTTCATGTACATATTGCAGAATAAAACATTTAAGACTTACATTATATAAGGATAACATGGGATTGAATTTAATGATAACAGACTTTTGAAGAAAATTTTCTGCTACAATGGTATACATAAATGTCTAAATTTGAGACTTAGTTCCTTTCTTCACTGGAAATTGTTTTTGAAAGAAAAAAATAAATATACTAATTAACAACATTTATTCAACGCAGATCTAAGCTTACATGTATTTTGATTAAATTGACATGTTAGAAATTTTAAAATAATATTATGAATCAAAAAATTAGTTCAAAATGGACATGTTTCATAAAAAAAATTAACACATGTGAAATGACTAGTGGGTCTCATTCATGTGCGCCAGGACCTGTGTAGGAGAATATGAAAATATTGCTTCAGCATTTTCATCACTGACGTACTTTATTAGTTTCTTAAGGTCTTCAATCTTTTGAGCATTGATGGGAACTTTTCCTTCTGGATATGCCTTTGTTAGTTCCAGTGTCAAACTCGTAAATTCTCCTTCCCAAGGAGAAACCTATTGCTTACATAACTCTTGATGTAAGTATGGGCGAGCTTCTACAATGCCAGGACTATCTGAGCTACTCTTTCATACAGAGGATGTGAAATGAACCTTTCTCTCACAAGGATTCTATGAAGTTTCTTCCAATATGATATTCTTTTTGAAAAATTAGGCCATCACATATCAAAGTTATTGATCAGTTTTTCAGAGTCCGCTTTGTACGGTTATCTCTATATATTCTTTTATTGTATACACCCTATCAACCCCTGTTATTACTTTTCTGAAAACCCCAAAATCCCTATCACACGGGAGAAAGGAATGGCCTCACTCAGGAAAATAATTTTTTATAGTTTTGAATCTTCCAGAACAAGACAAAACCTAACTATTGTATGATTTTTGTTTTGGCCTGGGTAGCTATCTGAGAACATATGTATGTTTTCGTCAAAATAATATTTAAAAAATGAACAAACATCACTGGCTCCCTTTCGAGCCTGTCCTTTGTAATAAACTTACAGCACACATTGGTTGGATTTAAGATCATGAATGCAAAATATATTAACCTATAATTGCCTCGTATAGAAGACTTCTTTGAACTGGTAATTGGGAGAGGGGCAAGTTTATAATATTATGCTGACAACGTTCATCATGTCTTTGTATTTTAGGGGTCATCTTAGTGAAATTACTGGCTCATATATTGACGCACACAACTTTCTCTGTTATGAAAATACTTTAAGAATAAAATAATAATGATTATGTAAACAACATATTACTTTATTATTATCTATACAAACATACATTGTTGTCTGTATAAACATATGTTTCGTAAGCAAGTTTAACAATACACCAAAAATCAATGTACCGGTACCGTAACAGAGTTACAAATGATATGTTGACATGTTTTCGATGTCCAAACGATGAAGAAACGCACTAACTTCCTGACTTAGTTCTTTTCTTTACCGTAGTATAAATATATCACGGTGATGTTAGAGACACATGGAAAGGTCTGACTAAGTTCATTTCTTGCCAATCAGTGTGTCTTGGAAGTATTAATCATTTGGCTAATAAAAACAAAAATGGCAAATTTTGACTTAGTTCCTTTCTAAAAAGTGCGATTAATTAATAATGATAGATAAGTGCAAAATATTTTTCAACCGTTTTTTGCCGAATAAACTGACAGGGAACATGATTCCACGTGTTTCCAACAGAACTCTGCAATCGTACATAGAGCCAATGTTTCCTTGCAGACAATTCATGAAGTATTCAATGACAGTCATCACTAACAATATATTGCCCCCTTGATCCTTTTATCTAATATCCTGCAATTATTATTGCTGGGGAACATTAAAAGATAAAGTATATAGGGCAAATCCATACACATTAGACGAACTAAAAAATATCTATGAAGAGATTAATTCAATTCCTCAAGAGAATTAAGGGAGGTGAAGGGTAATTTTCTACGAACATGTCAGAAATGTGTAGAAAATGAAGGCAGACAGTTCCAGCATCTCCTTGCATGATATGAGTAAGTAGGTTACATAAATTCTTAAAAATGAAAATAAGCAGGGATTTGTTAGACAGTCACTCTAGTGCAACAAATTTAACTGAACCATGCAGTTCTGAAGATGGTTCCCAAGTCAAAACTAGTCAACTAAGGTATTTTTAAACTTAGTTCAAGTTAACACGTGAAAGTTATATACATATTTTTATTCCTAATATGAAAAATCTTAGCTAATCCGCTCATCCAGTATAATAAATCTGGGTATATGAGTATTGGTATCAATATTTGTAACCAATAATTTTATCAAAAAGTCTTTATTACTACATTGCTAAAATGTATTCAGTCACTTCTTTAGACATTCCAAGCTGTATTGGTTAATACATATCTTGAAATTCAAACCGGAATAGTATGAAAATATCTCCTCTTTTCCATAAAGAAGTGATATTTTCATATTATTTCATTTTGAATTTCAATATAATTATGTTGATTAGTCAACTGTCCGAAGACAGGTTTGAACCTCATAAGTGACACTAATAATGCATCACTCATGAGTCAACGAAGTCACGAGAAAATAGGGTGGGGTGGCCAGTTCCTTTTCCTCTTCATTGCATACATCGCTGACTAGTAACAAATTACACTATTCAGACTTCAGATGTAGGCCTATAAAACAGTTGTTCTTCCTTTGACACATATTTTCAAGTGAAATGTCCTGCTTGATAATAGATGTACTGTAAAAATCAGCCAGAACTTAAACCAAAGGTATCAATATATATTAACCAATAAGGTTATGAATGTCTAAAGAAGTGAATACATCTATCCTTTGAGTTTTGAGCAGTATAGTAAGCAGGAGCGAGGCATGCTATGAGACATTGAGACAGTGTCTACCCCAACTTTATCTGTGTTTATAATAATTAAAATTCTACAGGCTCGATCAGTCAACATGACTTCATTATTGCAAGACAGCTTGCTTGCTGGCATTGCACTGCTATATTAAAATAAAGTGCCACAATATCCGACAAGTTGCCCAGACCTGTTGTAAGGAGACACGACTTCGGTTCACCATATAGAAACGCAGAATTATTGCACTAAAACTCCATATGTACTTCGGTACATCATAGTAATAATAAAATTACGTTCTTAAAACAACTTGTTAAAATGCTTACGAGCCATGGCTTGTTAAATTTATATATTATAGTAAGCGGTGATTTGAATTTAGATGTGAATAAGAATCATTCTTTTACTTCTGATTTTTATATATGTTACGTTCTTCTGTTATTATTTTAATAATAGCCTCACTAGGGAATCAGCTTGTCTAGATAATATTATTATTAACATTGCTTGTGACTTAATATCTTCGCAAATAGTAAAAGTACATTTTTCTGATCACGACGCAATGTCAGTGACATTTAAAAATGAATCATATAAATCTTGTTCTTATCAGCATACTCAGGAGGTTTATTACACGAATTTTTAGTGAATCTAATCTTATTAAATTTACATCATTCCTTACTGCTTCCAAGTGGTTGGAATTTGTGGATTGATAGTCAGTCTTATTTTGATGTATATGTTAATTGGTTTACTTTTACTTGTGTTTTTAATATGTTTTATCCTGTGAAGACAATAACAAAGAAAGTAAGTAAGTGTAAATTCGTTAGTTCTGTTAAAGGATGATATACTGATGATTTGAAAGATTATAAAAACTTCCTTGATTGTTTAAGTTTGTATTCCGAATGGGCCTTTCATTATAATGCTGATAATACCTTTTTGAGTGATATATACAGGGAAACTAAAATAGAATATAATCATTTATGTTGATTAAAGCAAAATTTAATTTTTAATGTGAATTTCATCTCAAATTCAGTAAATAGTTGTAAAGCTGCCTGGGAATTAATGAAATTAGGGCTCTTAATAACAATAAGAATCTCAATATTAATCATGATCCTGACCATTTTAATGATTCTGTTATTAGTTCTGTTAAAACATTGTATAATGCTTCTGGACATAATAATTTTAATGTTTTATTGTTACTGAACAATCTTAAAGTTGTTAAGACTAAATTTGCATAGTCTTTAATATCTTGTAATGATATATTTCATATTGTTGGTGGTCTTAAGGACTCCAAGTGCAGACATATTTGATATTAGTACTGACCTTGTGAAAAGTGTGATACTCTACATAATTGAACCTATACATCTTGATTACACAACTTTTAACACTGTATCACTTCGGAATATGTATTGTATGAGTTTCTTGTGTTAAATTCTATCGTACCTGGTTTACATGTTTCGACCATAATAGGTCGAAACATGTAAACCAGGTACAATAGAATTTAACACAAGAAAGTCATATAATACATATTCCTAATTGAACCATTGACATGTTGTGTCAACCAGTTTAATTAGTGGTGTTTTTCCTCAATCACTTAAGTTGCTAAGGTTTTACCTCTATTCAAGAAAAGTGATTCTTCGAAATTGGAAAATTATAGGCCAATTTCTATTTTGTCTGTCTTTTCAAAAATAAAGTAATTGAAACTGTTATTAAAAATAAATTGTTTGAATATTTTGAGTGTAAAGCATTATTTTCCGGTGCGCAATTTGGTTTTAGGAAAAAGTTATCAACTTTAAATGCTTTAGAAAATTTAATTTCTTCTGTTTTTTTTTTTTTTTCTGGATTTGAAACTGAGAAGAATACTTTGGCTATGTTATGTGATTTAACCAAGGCGTTTGATTTTGTGTCACCGAACAATTATCAGGAAGTTATGTTTTAATGGAATTACAAATCTCGAATTAAATTTATTTTCAAGCTATTTAACTCATCGTTCACAACGGGTTTTTATACATGGGAAATATTCTAAATCTTTCAATCTTAAAAGTGGAGCACTACAGGGCTCTGTATTCGGTCCTTTATTGTTTCTAGTTACGATTAATGATTTACCTTCAAATATTGATGACACTAGTATCCTGTTTGCAGGTTATACTACACTTCCTTGCTCTAGTAATAGTCTAGACTCGTAGAACATCAATGAATACTTCATTGGAAATGTTTGTTTCAATCTAATGGTTTAAATTTTAATTTGAGTAAAACACAAGAAATATTGTTTTCCTTAAAGAGCAGACCTACTCTTATTGACAAATCACAAGTTAAACTTCTTGGCATTCACTTGGATCAAAGTCTTACCTGGGAAGTACATATTGATAGTATTTGTGTTAGATTGTAAGAAGTAATTATTTTACTGAGAAAATTAAAACCATTGGTGCCTAATTGATATTTAATAAATGCTTATTATGAGTTTTTTCATATTATTGCTTATGGCATACGTCTTTGGGGAAATAGTTCGTATGTATCTAGGGTACCAATACTCATTCTAAAAAAAAAAAAAAAAAAAACTATTCAGATTCTTACTTCTGCTACATTTGATAGCCATTGTAAACTTGTTTATTTCTGAGGGCATATTGACTGTTTACAATTTCTATGTACAGCAATGCTTATTGAAATTAAAAAGCAACTTATATGATGTTAACAACAACATTCATAATCATTCTATTAGATTTTAATTATCTACCATCTTGTTGTTCCCAATACAAAGTTATCCAAATGTAAAAATTGGTACTCGATTTGGCTGTTCACATGTTTAATCTGTTGCCTCCTGAGGTCCATTTTCTTAGTCTTAGTTTATTTTCTACTAGAATAAAAATGGTTAATAGATAATCCATTCTATAATTTAAATGAATTTCTTAATTCTGGTATTAGTACTAGTATAAGGTTTTAATCAATGTTGCTATGGAGGCTATACGAGGCCATACATTGTATGGGAACCTACAATTTTTTCAATTAATCGTATGGGGAAAAGAAAATTTTGTCTGTATGGAGCCATAGGCATATGAGTGCCTAAGTTTTGTACGTGGAGATCTGTACAGATCTTAGATCATCTCTTGCTATTCCTAATGTATTTTGTTTGATGTTCATAAACAAAAATTGTCCACCTCTGCAGCACTGGAATCCAGAATTATATAAAATAATGGTTAAAAAAACAGAAGTGCTGCAAATACACACTCCAAGATTCATCGAGACAAGTGTGCATCTACGGTAGTGCTACATGGTGTATTCTTTAAATCAAACATGTTGTACAATTAAAATGTAAACCAAAACAATTTCGTTACTTCTTTAATATAAAAAAAATCATTAAATGACAGTCGGAGAGATAGAGAGAGGAGAGTAAAATATATTTCAAGGGAGAAAACCAGGGGTGGGACATATAGCAAAAAAAAAAAAAAAAATTACAGGACTGGTTTTAATGCATTTTCTTTTACCATGTCTATAGCACTCTGTACTTATGACAATAAAGCTGATTGATGATAATAGATTGTATATGCTAAGCCTTTCAGTTTCAATGCTTTAACTACCAGTACTCTGTTTTTAAAACAACTGCGACATGAAAGAGGCAAGTTATTTGAGATGTAGCCAAATGTTCTGTCACCCCAGAAGTAATTTTTTTTTGTCAAACTTCAGTACTAAAATGTTTGTGTATGTTGTAGCTTTTCTTACGACTTTTTGTCTTTCTTCTTACTTTTAAAGTGATACTGCCAATAATATCTTTAATAGTCAAACTGGAAGATAGTTCTGATGCCAGACCACAGATCAGCCAGTAAACTGCACACTCCTCACCAGAGGTGGGTGTTTTGATTTATTTTTTTTTATTTTAGTAGGTTATTTTACGACGTTTTATCAACATCTAAGGTTATTTAGCGTCTGAATGAGGTGAAGGTGATAATACCGGTGAAATGAGTCTGGGGTCCAACACCGAAAGATACCCAGCATTTGCTCAAATTGGGTTGAGGGAAAACCCCGGAAAAAACCTCAACCAGGTAACTTGCCCCAACCGGGAATCGAACCCGGGCCACCTGGTTTCGCGGCCAGACACACTAACCGTTACTCCACAGGTGTGGACGGGTGTTTTGATTCCTGGAAGATTCTGTTATATTTATGGTAGATAATGCGAATAAAATGGGGCAAGATTTCTCTCAGTAATTTTATTGTTCTACTGTTATAAATAATCACAAGAGCATTATTAACATCTCCGTCACCATAACCACCAGTATGATCATCTCATCCCAAAATAGCCTCTTAGTTTAAAAGATATTTAATAAAGAATTATCTGGCATTTCTGTTAACAATCTTCGAAGCAATCTGAATATTTACATGAATTTATTATTGTGCCCAAATGTCTCTGCACTGTTGAATAGTACCTAAAAGCAAAACTTTTACTTCTTTTGTGAGTAAACTAGTGATACAGATGGGCTAAGGTCCATTGCCTATTACCATTGAGTGCATCATGGCTGAACCCAGTGGCATAACTTACACCCCTGCAGACCCTGTGTTGCGGGGGGTCCGTGAACATTCATTGGTTACTGAAGCATATTTGGAAATGAGTGCTAATTACAGTTCAAGTATTTTCCATAATGGATAGCCACTCTTTTTACTCTCTGGCATATGGAAATCTGTGGTAATGATCACTGTCACTGGACCCGAGGATGTGCATACAATGATCCAACTGGCAGTACTTCGCATCATACACCCCCATCAATTGCCTCAGTAGATTCGCCTACAACCATATTGCAGTAACGTTGAAAATGTGACATAATGATTTTTATGGATGGAGACATTGTTTCTCGTGGTGTATTTTCATGTCAGGTTGCCAGATGTAGTCGCAGCATATAAACAGTAAACGCACATTGAAATAAAGAAGTTTTCTATAGCAACACGTCTACTTGTTACTAGATTTAATTAATCATTTTTCTCTTGTTTTGTGACACTGAAACCTTTTAAATGTAATTATGAACATTTAAGTGGTGCAGAAAAACGCAAAAGGAAAAAACTTGAAAAATCTGTTTCGAAATTGACTAAAATAGACTCAGTGTTTCGACCAAGCAGTCAAACACAAACTACCTGTGATGGAACGAATCCCAGTGTTCCAGTACCATGACTCAATAAAGACTTAGTGCTCTCAGTGTATTACGTATTGAATGTGAAAAGGCCCAAAGACTTGATCTACATGATTTGACTGAATCATTTACTTCTTAAAAGGCCATAAGGGAAAGCGCTTGTTAAACTAAGTTTCACATTAAATTTATCTTTGGTATTATTGTGTAATTATACCCTTAGTAAAATAGTAGTTACAGCATTTAAATTTTTTTCATTTCTATTCACGTAATTTTGTTAAAAATGGAGTATTTTGCTATGTTAAGGTGTTTCATTCAAATTAGATGTAAAAAATAAAACCATGAAACTATGAAAAAATGGTACTAAGGAAAGGGGCCCAGATTCTCATTTTTGCTGGGGGGCCCCAGCTGTAAAAAGTTACACCACTGGCTGAACTCCAAGATCTCTGAGTGACTAAGAAATAAGGAAATCATGCTAAATGAGACAAAACAGGAAACTGTATATATTCAGGTTACACTGAAATGCAATTTTTCCGAAGCTGTTTTGGTATATTACATCGTCATCTTTTTTTGATTATGATCCTGAATGAAAGTTACACAGTTTCTTTCATTAAGTGTCATCCTACACATCTACAGAATCCTAGGATGATTAAATTATATTGCAATGCATAGATTATAATTTATATCCTAATATAAACTCAATCTAAACATTCTCATTATTGGTTTGTTATGAAATATTACCTGTCTATGAACTGCAGTTTTACAAAATGTTATTATCAAGCATTGAGCCATTTACATTAAAAAAATTAAATATAACCTCAAAACATTGTTTTGATTTCTCGAAAAATACATTTCAACAAAAATTATTTTAAAGATGAGCCTAGAAGTTTAAAAATTTAAGTTCAATTAATATATAAAGTGGTATTAAAATTTAAAATTCCGCTATTTTCAGAAATAAGATAATAATTTACAGACAACAGCATACTATACATTATCTCAGCCCAATCACATTCCATAACCAGTGTTGGATTAACACCAGTAGTAAATTTAGCATATGCTACAGGCCTTATATTTTTATGACCCTTAATAGAAAATTAAAAAATAAATAAATTGAAAACATAAAAAAGAAAAATAAATAGATGCTTGTAAGCTGTCTGATGAAAATGGCATTGCAGTGTATTCTATATCATGAACTTCTGTTGTTTACATGCTGAGATAACAACATGCTGAATGATCCTACCATATTGAGTTCTGTATTCATGTTGACTCCTTGACAATTTTCAGAACATTATTTCTAGTTGCAGTGCTTTTCTTTTATTTTTTTTTTTTTTCGTAGAAAAAGGTGCCGGTACTCATCAAAATTTACAAGTTATACAGATATCTAATAGCATCTAAATTAAGAGCGTAATTGTTATGGACACCTTCTTCATGGAATCATAGCTTACTGTTTGTATCCACTGCTGATTGTACAATTAATTTTGCCACTCTATGACAGAAATGTTAATTTTATAAAGTTCAAAGACGAAAGGTCCTAGTATTGTATACTGTTGCGTACAGCCAGAAAAAAAGCACTCATGGTTGTTGTTTCATTTGCTCTCAGTCACATAAATTTGTGACTATTCACTAGTCTTTGTTGATACCACTACAGTAGAGTCCTGATTATCCAGCCTTCCATATTATCTGGATCACCTTTTTTTTTTTTTAAATTACAGTAGTATAGATAGGCTATATATAGTACTGAATAAAAACAAACTTTTTTAAAGTCAATTACATACCGTACTGCATTATGAATAAAAATTCGTTTATTATGTACATGTAACGACTTTCTACATTACTGGGTCTGACGAAGGTCAAGATCAAAAACCACGTAGCGCTCTCACCCTCCATATTGTCTGGATTGCCCTCGGCCCATATAGTCTGGATAATGGGGACTCTACTGTATTTTGTTTTTGTAAATAAATTGTTGATATAGTATTGACTTGTGGTTTTTGAAAAGTATAGGGCTACCTTTTTATTTCCTGAAATTCACTGCAGTGGAGAATGTTCATTTTCAAAACTGAAAAGGATTAAAAATGAATTAAGGAACACCATTCGCCAAGACAGATTCAAAATTGTCACTCTAATGACCTTCTACATGAAACAGACATTTCCAATATCACCTATAAATGTTCTTGTGCTGAATATAGAAAAGTATGTATTTAATGCTCAACTAGATTGATTCAAGATTATTTGGTTTCTGGAAAGACCAGTACAAAGTCCCCATAGAAGATTTATAATTTACAAGTTTTTTACAAACATTTAAATGTTCCCAATTCATAATAGAATTTTCCTCATTACAAATGACACACTGAGGTGATGGTAAAATACCCAGTTTAATAAATATTCCGCCAAGCAGTCGTGTCCTGTGGCAATCCTTATGGCAGCTACAGTGATTAGGAAGTATCTCTAACTTGTCAACAAGACCAGCCCATTTCTTGCCATCGATCTTTATTTGAAGATCTGAGAGAAACTCATTCTTAAATGAGCGGTTAACTAATTGTTTCAAGTTGTGTTACGAAAGTTGGGAGATCGTCGTAACAATAGAAAAAATAACTTATGAATTGTAGTTCTGTTACGCTTTACATTTGACATTGGTACTTAACGGTAACACTGGCAGTTCTCAAGGATGTAATTTTGGTGGGAGACTAACATATTTTTATATTGGCTATTTTACTTCTCATGCATGATTCTCTTACAATAATGCAATATTTCTATTAGATAGTAAATTTGAATGAACCAGAAAAAAATGTCCCCCCCCCCCCATTACTTTAACTACATGCCGACATTTATTATTTTTTATCATCCACCTCTGAATAATGTACAGACATTTAATTGGTTGAATAACAAAATATTGAATTACTTTACTGTTCAAGTACGTTAAGTGACATAATGCTACAGCCCCTGCACTAGCTTAATCTGGCACTATTCACAACATTAGTAAATTTCACTTGACAGTTATTCATAGCTTTCATATCAGGCCTAAATGCAGTGGCATCTAGTAAACTCAAATGAAAAGTGTCTTGTCCTCAAAGAGACGAGTTTAATCACTCATTGCAAGAGTTAGTCTATAAATGAATAATAGGTTATGTTATAGATTTTATCCTTACGTAAAATGTAGATGAACAGTTTAGTCAAAATCAATTTACTTTGTTACAATGCATTTATATAGTATATTATATACATTACAGTAATCGAAACATGCAGTTTTACATTTTCTTATTTCCTGCATTACGAATGTCTTATTGACATCATAAATAGACAACGTAAGGGTTAATTTTTTGGTCCTACAGAATTATCTATTATGGTTACCACTGGTTATTGATGGAGAAACATTTGCTCCAGCGCCGGGGATTGAACCCGGGTCCCCAGTTCTACACACTGGGTGCTCCAACCACTGAGCTATGCCGAGGCTCAATTGACAGCACTGAATCGAATCCCTCTCCTTTATTTTCTCTTAGTGGCCTCACTCCATGTTTGACATATATATTGACACATATATTAAGTCAACTGTTATTACACAAGGAGTGCACTCATTTGAGTGACTCTGTGGCCTGGGACTCCATAGTATATGCACTGTTGGGCGAATGATCTAAGTAAAGATTAATTTTTTGGTCTTACAGAATTATCTGTTATGGATACCATTGAAATGGAATGGTGTTGGAGCGAATTTTTCTCCATTAATAACACAAGAAAATAAAGTATTAAATAAAGTACATAGGGAAATATAAAATACAGCCATAGAGATATTTGATAGCTTTCAGTATATTTTAGCGCCGTTGTTACAATACCTTCAACTAATTACAAATTAAGTTAGAAATGTTGGTTTTTTGTTAAGTCAGGGGAAGTGACAGTGCAGATTCTCCCTTTGTGTAGGTTGTAGTTTAGGAGGTAGCAGTGAAAAAAACATTTATCTTCTGTTCTCAATAGCTTTTTAATGTTGTTGTTTTCTAATGCCAGGCATTTGACAAAGTCATTTGACCTCCTGCACTCCAATATTTTTCAAAGATGTTATCATGATCAGCCACTGAAGCACAGATTTTGAGGTGTTCCAAATCCATTTCTTGGTTTGAGTCGCACAACGGGCAGTTAGGGGACTGATATATTCCTATTCTATGCAGGTGTTTGGCCAAATAGTCATGGCCTGTTGCCAATCTAAATGCAGCTACAGACGATTTTCGTGGTAAATCGGGAATTAACTGTGGATTATGATGCAGAGAGTTCCATATTTTCCCTTGAGATTGTGTTATCAAATTTTGTTTGTTGAAGTCTAAGTATGTATATTTAATAAACCTTTTCATAGGGCAATACGTAGATAGGGTGGTATCCATTGGAATACAATTATTCTTTTATTGAGTGTTATTAATTGAGAGAGCATTTTAGTTACTTCTGCTGTTTGAGATGAAGGTGTGTGTCTAGAGACTATTGATAGAATAGCTGCTTTGGAGTCTGACAATATAACTGCATTCTTAAATTTATTGATGTGGCATAGAAGATTCCTGAGACTTTCAATTATTGAAATGATTCCTCCATCAAAACTTGTTCCATATCCACGTAACAACCGCACTGGCACCTTGTTCCCTGGCGATCAAGGATCTGTCGGTGTATAAATGAAGCCAGTTTTGTGGAGGGTATCTAATATTAATTGTCTCTAAAGACAATTGTTTCATTATTGCAGTGTTTACTTCTGATTTACAATTGATATAAACAGCAATAAAAATTAAATACAAACACTTAGTATGGACTATCATACTGAGACGAATTTTCAATAATAAAATTTATCACTGTTTTGAAAGTCAAATATGTTAGTCGAATGTTTGGGAGATGAAGTGTAGCAACTTCTCCTTCACTGTTGGTAGTGTGTGTATATGTAGAGGGGAAAAGCCTATCAACTAAACTGAAATGGGAAGTAGTCTCTTCTTGCAAGGAATGTGTTCTTTTGGAAGATGTATAAAAAAAAGGCAGAAAGGCCACGTAAGTGTTTGAAAAAAGAAATCAAGCTCTGACTATTGATAAGCTCTACAGTAAAACAAGATTTAATTCATGAGTATCACAGTGTGTGAAGACAGCCTTGTGATATGATAAAAAAAACTTTCGTTTGTAAGTCACTCACATGACCACTCATCACAAAGACTCTGTCGTAAGTCTGTTCTAAATTTTCTCTAAGTCATACTCATATACTGAACGTGAGAAACTAATAATATGAAAGTGTTAATTTGAGGGCTGCAAGTTTTTTCGTTTTTAAGGAATGTGTATCAAATACAGTCTCAATCCAAAAAATATTGTCTATTGGTCATACTGTAGCTTTACCAGAATCCAATGAACCTTTAACGTTAATTGTTTGGAAAGTAATATTCATACTGAGTTAATACTCCAATTCCAAAATAACTGTATATTCCAAAATTTCCATTAATCTCTGCCAAGAGTACAAATCAATCTCCGCCGACACCAATATTAAAAAAACACAAATGATAAAATTAATCTCCATAAATACCTGCCTGTGCCTATAATACAGAAATGTCTGATTGTTGTCAAGTTAATAGGCTGCAAAATTAATATTAAGGCCATGATAGTAACCGAATTATTGCCTTGAATTATTATAAACGTAAGTGCAGTGAGTTTACTGAGCCATCTGTTTATAAAATTCCTGTTGGTACAACACTTTCCTGTCTTGAATTGATATGTTACACCAAGAAAGGCGAAGAACAGCTAATTATTTATATATTTTGAGCATGAAAGTAAAATTCGTAAGCACAATCCTTAACCTGTGAATCTTGCATATTTTTCCTTTACTACTCATTAGATTTTTCACTATTCCCTCTAGATTTATAGATTCATGGTGTCCTTCAGTGTAAAATTTTCCGAAAGTATAATACTAGTAGTCCCTCATTTGGCTCTCCAGGCAGGAACTATATTGATAGAGGCAGAAATCATACATTCATTAATCGTTCATTATGTTGCATGCCAACATATAAATTATTGTCCTAGCTTACTTAGTGCCTTAAATCAGTGCTAATATTTAATTTTTTTTTGGGCACTCTAGTTTATGCGCTTGAACATGTAAGTCCTAATCAATCACTCCAGCACTAATACGGTTATAAGTTTTTACCGGTAATTAAGTGTTGTGCTTTTCTGGAGCAAAAAAAACTCAACCATTCCAATTGCAAACACTCTCCATATAGGCCTACAGACAGGGTGTTTATCGAGATCTGAGATAGCAGCTTGTTACCTGGCAGAGGAGTAACTAAGACTGTGCGAGGCAAGGGCAAGCCCATACAGGCAGGCACATTAATTATATCCTTGCTATCTACATATCAATATTAGCAATTGAAGACCTAACATTCTAAATGTGCTAAGTGCCAATTTTTCTAATTTAATTTTATTCAATCTAAGAGAGGAACATCCATATGAGAATATCATGCTAAACGTCTTTGTCGTAGCTCAGTTGTTACTTGTTTATATGCCAAAAGACGGTATTGTAGGTATCTCAACATGCATTTCGCAGTGTTTTTTTTCACCAATATCTCAGAAAGTTGTTTTTGGCATTTGTCTCATTGAATGGTTTTTTTCGAGGTTTTCCCCAGCTGTAGGACTGAAGCCGGATGGTCTATGACGAGTCCTTGGCCTCACTTCATTTCACCCCCTTTGGTCTGATTACCTGGTTGGGTTTTTTCCCCGAGGTTTTCCCCAACCATAAGGCAAATGCCAGGTAATCTTTTTTTTTTTTTTTTGGCGAATCTCGGACCTCACCTCATCTCACTACATCTCGCCAAAATATTGTAAAAAAATTGTAGAAAATTACAAAATTTTAAAACTGTAAAAATTTGTAAAAATTGTAATCATAATTGTAATATTGTAAAATTTTTACTTGTTCCACATCTTAAAGCTTCATTGCTAATGTAAAATCTATGGAATATAATAAATAAAATGAAAAAAAAAATGAAATAGCACATTTAGAATGTTAGGTCCTCAATTATAAACAACTGTATCACAACTTATGAAATTGTGACATACCGGTACTGACAGTTATGTTTAGTGTAGAAGAAAAATTCAAGTTTTTCAGTGCTGGGGCATCTGAACCAAGTCATAGGTGGAAAAGTTAGAATCTTTGTGGAAGTGAATAACAATTTCAAGAAAAGATGTGCACAATGCACTGCAGCATATGAAGAGAATTTTGAGTAACGAATGTGAGCTAAGTACAAATTCTACAACTGTTATTGTAAGTGTTTTATCACTGCTGGGGATATGGGCACATGCCTCACAGTAACCACAGCGGGGACTGTCACAGCCTGTCGTCGGAACACGATAAATGCTCCTCACTGTATTTCCTTTCTATCAAATAACTATAGTTTTAAGTGCTGAACTTATTTGTTATGGCAGAGTATGAGTGCAAATGTCTTGCTGTGGCACAGTTCGCTACTGATAACCAACGCTGTGCTAGAATCTATGGGAAGATACTCAGTAAAGACATTATGTTCAGGTGAGGTAGTTATTCCACCACATTTGGAGCAAGAGATATTGCAATACAAGCCTCTCTGAGAATGTGAAGACTGACAACTCAAAATGTTCGTACATAGCTTCTCTTAGGGAATGAAGCCAATTTTGCACTAATCTAATACATCTATACATCACAAACATCTTCTTAGACCATAATATGAATTGTAGCATTTAACTGCTTGCGGTAGCCTTTTAGCCTACTTTGTAGGCCTAGGCTATCTCCTTTTAGTACAACTACTCATACGTCGGTTTTAATATCAAATACAGTTATAAAAATTAATTTAGACATTTTCAGCTATTTTGGTTCACATGTATTTACTTGGCCAGTTAAACCAAAAAATCAATAGGTATACAAAAGTTTACTAACATTGAAAAAATACCTACTTAACTTTAACTGTTTTATTTGTGGAATGTCTACTTAGGAATACAACTTCAGTACAGTAACTGATCTTGATAAATGTTTACTTCTTTACCAAATTTATAGAATTATTTTTTTCTTAAAAATCCCGAATTTATAAATGACTTGACTGTTTGGGTAATTTATAAAAGGTATGATGTCGCATTACTTAAATAATCCCCTCAATATCTCACTAACCTTGTCACATACCTTGACTAATGTCACTTAGCTATCCTCTCATCTAACCCATAAAGAACGTATGTGCTACGGTTAGTGGGTTAGTTGAGAGAATTATTTAAGTGATATGATGACATATTTTTCCATCATATCTTTAAAATTACTCATGTTTGTATTAATTGGTAAACCAACGCAAACACTTTATTAAATCTATTTAACAGGCCTATACGTCAAAATTAAATACTACAATATCAGTAACTCGTTTTTATTTTCGTTTTTAGCATGTTTAAAATCCCCTAAAAATACAGATTTGGAAACATATATATATATATATATATATATAAATTTGGCAGAGATACAAATAATTACTCAGATCCTTTTATTATTCTGATTCACTGATTACAAAATCACCATCTATCATTTCGTTTCTCGTACCGTATTAAAAGAGAAGTTAAATTTAAGCACTTTTGAGAAATGTTATTAAGCATGATAGAAGTTCTGTAGTAACTTAGGCCTATTATTAAACACTATAGAAATATAAATTAAGTGGAAAATTACTTTTCACCTTTCAGGCCTCTCATTCAACAACGAAGTCACTGGCTGTATTAGTTCATGAGCATAATGGCAAAAACCGTTAATGAAAAAAATAACCTCTTTCCTAATTCGTATGGGAAAATTATTTCGTCACTCCATTAGGCTACATGAACAATGTCATATATATCTTAACTTTTACTAAATATGCATTGAATGTTTTAAAATATGATGGGGTTTATCCACATCACTTATCCGTATTTTCTGCACTTTTCTTTTAGCCTCCTAAGTAAATGTACTGTGCCTATGTAGAATTATGTTCATTTTTCATTCGAATAAAATATTGGTAAATTGGTTAAACTATGTATTAAATTTCAGATACCTATATAGTAGGCCTATTTTAACTTAATTGATAATTATTTTTGACAAAGTATGACGATAATTAAAAATGTAAATGGATTAAATACGCATAAATTTAACTCAATTATTTAAAGCACGTGTAAAACACTCAACTACCTATAACTGGAATTCAGATGCAGGCAATTAACGATCTCGAATACAGAATAAAATACATGTTTGAAATCAAAATAATAGTAATGGTAATAATGTTTTCTACTAACGATATCGGAAAACGAATAATGTTTAATAACTTCACAGAAACGGCGTCCGTTCTAATTTTTCTTTAGTAGTAAATGGTTATGATATATAATCAGATGACAATCTTAATAATGAATTTGAAGTAGATACTTAATAACATATTTTCAGTCGTTTACGAAACATCTGTCCACACCATCCGCCATTAATATCTTTTATGCTGCAAAGCATCGTGGGTAGAAAACACAGTATCGGTGACGTCACATAATTAGAGTAAATACAAAGTAGACTGATGTGTTAGTGGCGTGCCGTGTGTGAGCTCAGTGATTTTTTTCGATTTTATAATGGATACTAATAAGATTCAGGTATGTACACTACACTGTATGAATTTTAAAGTATATACTATAATATACGATTATTATTATAATTCTTAAATAATTTTTGTAGGTAATATGGACGTTATTTATTGACAATTGCTGGACCATTGTAAACCCATAACATGAATACAAGGGAAGTGCGTTCCAAAATTTGAGTATAATTATAAAGGAATTTAATTTTAAAGATTATTGTTATTTTGTTTTCAGCTAATTGGTGCACCATGTGGATATCACGGGCAGTATACTTTTTATAAAGGTTTCAAATATAAAAAAAATGGGAGGCATAAAATATTAGCTCTGAGTGATTTTTTCTTCGTGAAATTATGGAGTGATTCAGACTTAATTAGCATCGGTGAATTACAACTTTTGTGGATGGACAAAAATAGTGAACAAGTGTTGGCAAGTTTACGTTTATATTTTCTACCAGAAAACACACCTGAAGGGAGAAATGACGATCATGGAGAGGTGAGTAATTAATCATATTAATTATATTATCTTTTAACTGTGTACTATATATTGTCCATATTTCATGGAATGAATTACAGGATGCACTATATATAAGAAATTGCTTTTCTAGCTTCATGAATTACTTACTTGGCATGAGTGTATGGGATAACATGATATTAAATCGTATCGTCACTCAGAATTTCGAATTATTGATTCCGATTTGGGACTGCAGGATATCGCCACATGTTTTTATCATTTCGTTATTTTCGATTACGAGAGTGGAAACTAACCATGCGTAACAAACGTATGTTTGGATTACTAACAAATAATTAAATATGACTTGAATGTGTTATTGATTTATCAATTACTGCATAACCGGGGCCCGGAGCTCATAATAGTACAGTACGTAGCTATGCGCTGAAGCAAAACACGTTGGCCTTGAGTTACACTAGATATCCTACGCAAGGCTGTAAATGAAAACCTATAATGTTAGTTTGATGTTTGAAAAAATTTAAACTTGGTTGAAAATTATTCCATAATCAATCTTTTTATTCATATATATTTATATGATGCCAGTATCTGGTAGAAAATGCTTCCTCGACTTCGAATGACGTATTAAGTTATGCATATTAATTTAATTTAGTGTTGGTAATTACAGTGTAGTGGGAGGGAGGAGCTGGAAGAGGTATATGTTCCCGTCATCTAATTAAATTTAAATTTAGCCTGTTTTGCTTTTAGAGAATAATAGACGATTTGTAATTAGTATTATTGTATTTAATATGTCTCTTTCAGTCTCTCCTCTCCTCCCCTCCCTTTCCGCACCCTTTCCATTTCCCATTACGCTTCGCTTTCTCTCTCTTTCTATACACTTGTTTCTTTCCTACTCTGCTCGCTGCGTCCTTCTCTCTTGCTTTGCCTCCATTTCCCGGCCGAGAAATAATGCCTATAGCATTGTGCCATTCGCCGAGACAACGTGATGTTATAAGAATATAAAGGAACGAAGTTAATTTTCGTTTGCTGGACTGAAATAAAGTTCCATTTTCTGTACGTTATATAATAGAGTACGTTATTAGTGAATATAAATACTTAAGAGCAGGCAATTTACTTGAAGTTCACGATATCTAGAGTTGTGACATAGACATAATTAAAATTATGGATTACTGTGTAAGCGGAAATAGAAATATCATTATCCATCATCATCAGCATCGTCAAAATACTATGTATACGAAGACTGAAGACTAAGAGTCTCTATTAGGCTGTTAACTTTCCTGCTGAATTATAAATACTGTACCTATCGTTATTAAGTTTGTGTGATAAACGACAACATCCATGGTCATACGATTTTTCATCCTAGATAGCTGACTTAGGCCTATAATAAAAATAAATATCTTATGTTCAGCGTATGGAGCTTAATGTAATATTATGAAATTAACCTACGCGTGTGAGACCGGATGTAACGAAAAACGCTTTGATCTCCGCTCTACATAGTGTTTCTCGCTTTTATGTAGGATTACCCACAGTATGTACGATTGCTCCGTGTGTATGTACCGTACGTCGTTTATTGATTACTATGTATTTATTTCTCTCTGTTTCGTATTAAGAGTAATTTAATACCGACGAATTGAGTTTTTTTTGCATTGATTAGACACCGTGAATGTAGTAAAAAAATAGATGTAATTCCATTTAAGGATGTTTCTTTTAGTGCATACCTACTACATAACGAACATGTAATTCCATTTAAGGATATTTTCCTTTAGTGTATTACCTACTACATAAAGAAGCACCTTGCATCGTTAGAAGGACATTTCGCTATCAGTGTTTATTATGATGCGAATCCTGAAGAATTTACATAAACTCGTTCAGAGAAGCATTAGTAGACATTAGTAATATGTTAACAGCGTTCCTTTAATTGTGTACACGAAATGCAATTTTTCCTTATACAGCTGTCTCTCCTCACCGTTCGTGGAATCCATTAATTTAGCAGGAAATGCATTTTCTAACGAATACTGACTGCTACAGGATTATGAAGTCACAGCATTTATACCATTCGCCCAGACAGTCTTCCGTTATTGATTTGCTTTTAATTCAAGCACAGTATCTGTTACAGACTAATAAGTCTAATATGGAGTACTGTAATACCTATACGAGGCTTGTAAACCGCGAAAGAACAAATATGAAATGAGAATTAATAACTTTATCGTTTATAAAAATTATCAAATAGGCCTATTTAACCGCGAAAAAAAAAATACTGTAGGCTAATTATATGCCGGTATAAAAACTTTTATAAGTAGGCCTATATATTATATATATATATATATATGCCTACTGTATATAATACCACATGGAGGTTTTTAACAAGATGTATAATCAAACATTCATTTTAATTTTATCGTATCCATTTGAATGAAATTAATATACTTGTAAGTTAATTACATAATATATGTATATAATAGACCTACAGTATATAGTTTGAAATATTATGAGCATATTTACTGATGATTGAAATGAAAAAAACTAGCTTTAGTACATTTTCAGTGCACTTTACAGTAGGTTATCTATGCAAAATATTACATACAGTCTATTTACAGTAATTACACAATGCTTTTATTCTTCTATGTAGGCACTGCGGCTTTTTCAAACAGGATTCAAACATTTACTTGCTAATATTTTAAAATAGTCTGTTGAATAAACTTAATTTAAAAATACTACTTCGTTGGAAGCATGAAAGGAATGTGGGATAAATACGGTAGTGCTATTCTTGTTTACTATAAACGATCACAACAAAGTCCAGAAAGCTTTGGACCGACCCCGCCCAGACTTGCTCTCTACCCGTCCAACTGGTTCCAGGATTGACATGAAAACTGATATTTCCATGTGGTGTCATAAATAATGCGTGGGGTTCTGCCTCCATGCCCCTATACTTTATCATTAATGCGTAGGCCTATTTTAGTTTGTGACAGTATTTGACAGACATAGCTTACCCCTTTCAACTTGCGTATCTCCCTCCCTCTCCGCCATTCCTTCAAGTTTCTTCCGCATTCATCATTTAAATGTACCTTAGAACATGAAAGCAGGGATAAGGGATAAGTCGCAACATCGATAATTTGATGCAGTTTGGCAACGATGTAACGGAGCTGTTATACTATTGCGTTCGTTTCGCGCGCTTTGATTGGGACGCCATTTACGTTGCAGAATACTTCTACGTAAATGTGTATGTATGTATGTTATTTCGTCCTAAGAATCATACAGGATGATGATGGACACGTCAAAAGAAATTAAAACTAGAATTACAATAAAAACTAATACACATTAGCAAAATAATAAATAAATACATGCATATATAATGCATAATCCTCAATACAATATTTACAAATAATTTGGCACTAGAACCAACACAATGATATTATATACACAACTGAATTTAGGCAGCAAAGAAAATGGCACATGTATAAATTAAGGCCAAACAACTTAACAAATCTTCACACAAACTTAAGACTCAACATTTAGCTTATCTACTGTATATTAAATCTTTATTACTTACTACGGTATCAATAAAGATAGGCCTATACGTACAAACTTAACATTTACAGTACTAATTGTAAAAACTGACAATGAAGATAATCTTGTGCTGAATAAAGCGTAAGACATTTCTTTAATTCTTTCTTGAATAACATCTGCAGTTAAATTTTTAATAGTCCCGGGTAATTTATTAAAGAGAAGTCTGCCATTGTGAAACTGGTGCCGGATAATCTATGGCGAGCACTTCACTTCACCTCCGTTTGGTCTGATTACCTGGTTGGGTTTTTTTGCGAGGTTTTCCCTAACCATAAGGCAAATGCCAGGTAATCTTTTGGCGAATTCTCGGTCTCACCTCATCTCTCTATATCTCGCCAAAAATTATAGAAAATTGTAAAAAAAATTATAAAATTGTAATTGTACTCTTGTAAAATTTTGACTTGTTCCACATCTTAAAGCTTCATTGCTAATGTAAGATCTATGGATTATAATAAATAAAATGAAAAAAACTTTTTCTCAAAAAGAGAACTTTTGTCCAAACAGATGAAAATTAGATTTATTTCTTGTATTATGTTGATGAATGTGTTTATTTCTGATAAAATTATGGAGTTGTTTGTGGACACGACCCAAAATCTCATATATGTACAGTAAATGTATGGTACAGTGAGAATGTTCAGAATTTTTTAAAATAAGGTCTATAGCAGGCGTGTCCAACCTTTTTCGGCAAAGGGCCACTGTCGTTAGGATGGATTGGTTTGGGGGCCATGTGATTTAATTTTTAAAAAATAATATTTCATCATTTTCATGTATATTCAAATTGAACATTATAAAGATAACTTAAATATATCTAAGATTAATATAACATTTTTGTTTAATTGAAATTGTTATATTAAATTTAAAATAGCTATTATTAGTGAATTAATATTTTTCCTGCGAATGCGAGATTTGGCATTGCTTCTCACGAACGAGACTCTCCTGGTAACAACTCGAAGGGAACTCTCCAGATGAGTGTTGATGATTCGGGTTCTCGTTGCCCACCTAACACAGGGATGAGACGATATTAGCTCCCAATCATGGTAGAAGAGCTCGACCTTGAACACGAGCGCATAGCGCATTCACTGTAACTTAGACAACAGGGATGTACATGCACATGCAGCGAATAAAGGCAGCAATTATTACAATAACTTGGGTTACTAAATTTCTGGCTATGTAATAGGGCTAATTACTCAGTTATTTAATATACATGTACATATATAAACAAATCGCAAAGGGAAGGGTTTTTAGGAACAAAAAGAGAAATGGGAAAAGTTAATTGTATGTAAACTATTTTATTGTTAAAAGCAATTATTTATTATGTAAATACTTCACTTCATTGGTTAGGAGAAACTAATAGGGTCTACCTACTCGACGTGTGTGATCTCTAAGTACTTTTGAGTATTTGTTGAAAAAATAATAATGGCAATATTGATTGAAATAGAGTATATTGATTGTGTGATTGTGAAAATGTAGTCCTTACTCTCCAGTCGTGATTATATAATGAGTTTTCTTAGAGTGATTTGTGAGATGCACGTAACACGAAAAAAAAAAATGATTAAATTAAGATATTGAGAGCCATCGTAATTTTTGGGGTCAATCATTTAAGAGGATATGTATGACTTTTAAAACTTCCACAATTTCGGCCAAAATTTATGAAATTTAAACTATATAAACAGATCTATAATAATATCATCTGTACAAAATTTTGTGCAATTAACTTAGGTCTAATAGTTTTGAAATTATATTTTTAAGTATATTTTATATTGATGTTACTAAAAAAGCTGCTTGCATCAAAGTTTTCAAAATGTTTAGTTCATATTTGCTAAAAATCCTGAAAATAGTTATTGGAATAAAAGTGAATTAGCATTTTGAGTTTAGTAATAGTATAAGTTAAAGTGCAATCAAAGATAAAATATTATTTCTAAATTAAAGAATCACGTAGTCTAATAAAAGTAAATATCCAGAAACAAGCAACAAATAAAACATCGACAATACATTTAAAATAAAGTAATAAATGGAATCTAGATACTATCTGCTGACACAAATGTAAATTAATTTACCTTCGATGTCAATTCCAAAATGAATTTATTTCTCTCTTCTCCTGAATAATGCCTATATTTTTTTCATCTTGCGTCTCATAATGCTGTTTTATGTTGCTTTTTGCAAATGATATATATATATTTTTTTACACAACAAATACTGGACTTCATCACCATGTTCGAAGCATAAATATTGTATCTTCCACTCTTCCGTGAAAGCTTTAAGCGCTTCCGTTCCGTCATGATGCGCTGTGTTCTAAGATCTGTACATCCTTTAGCAATGTTTACAGGTAAAAGAGCTCCGCGCGCGCGCAGCGGGCATAAAATAGCTCTCGCCCGCAAATATTAGTCACCATCGCAAGACTGACCTAATATGTTTCATCCTGGAGAATATTTGCTCGCATATGTAGGCTATGTGCTATCGAAAAGTGACATGTAGCGAAGTGCATGTCTATTAATGCTCGGATATTTTTCTCTGAGAAAATAGTTGCTATAGAAATCTAGTAAGGGGACATTGTAAAACTTATTCCTTAGGTCTGGCGCACATTGAAAGTCAACGCACACTATTTGCAGATCCTCGGAAAGCTATGTTATTTTCAATTGCTACAAATTTTACCAACCTAACAATCATAAAACATCTAGAACGCACTCCGTTTTGAAATGTAGAAAGATAACGGCACATTCAAGAATGCAAGGAAACTTCAGTGCTACATTATTATAGGTATCACAAATAACGGTCTTAGCATTTCATTGCAAACTGAAAGCTGACTAAACTAAACTCCTTGGCGCTAAACTCTTGAAGGGTCCTATGTTATTTTCAATTTCTATAAATTTCACCAACCTAACAATCATAAAACATCTGGCACGCACTCCGCTTTGAAAAGTAGAAAGATTACGGCGCATTCGACAATGCAAGAAGATTTCTAAGCTATGCGCGGTTATTAGATATCATAAATAACGGTCTTGACATTTCCCAAAACAGTTGGGATGAATAGGGCGAAGGTTTGCACACAGGCCTCCATGTGCTGGTAACATTTTATTGTACAGTATATATATTTTTTAAATGTCGTTCTCTTCTAGGTTCATCTTATTCCAAACAGATCTACTTATTTCCAAAAAAAAAAATAATAAAATAAAATAAAATAATAATAATACTTCGGGCCGCATGCGATGGGTTCGAGGGCCGCGCGTTGGACAAGCCTGGTCTACAGCTTGTGTTGGTGGGAAGATTTAACACTTTTTTTAATGGATTTCTGTTAAGAAGTTGAGTCGAAAACGTTTGTAAGAAATTAATTATTTTTGGGATAGCAAGACAAGCAGATTTTTCATACTACCTATGAGACAATAAGGCAGTCTAGGTGAGGTGACGGTATGCGAAACTAATGAAAAAGTAATTTCAAAATGTAATAGGCCTATAATATTAAAGGACTTTTTTTTTTCTTGTACGGAGGAGGGACCCGAAGGCTTACACTACAGCCTGAGGCTCATTGTGCTTAACACTCCTATTCTTGTGAGTGATTGGGTAGCCGAACGGCCGCGCTCTTGTACAAGTACAGCACGCTAAAAACATCTATTATAAAAACTACAAATAACCTCCTTGAAAGCAATATTATTTAAAAATTATACTCATAGAAAGTTATTTATATCTTACTACATTTATGTAAAAATTTAAAGGGTAGCTAATAATCAATAAGACACCGTTAACGGCGTTTTCCGAAATCCACAATAGGAGCCACAACTTACCACACTTCCATTCTTTAGCATGTTGTGGAGTTTAATTAAAATTTGAATGAGCCTACCGATCTTACACGTGCTCACACCAATATAAACTAGGTTGAGGCTTTTGCAATATAAAACTTTTTTTTGACGCAGTAATGAGAAATTAGAGTTCAAACGACAAGGACCTGGAACTTGCATTGTTAACGTAGCAGAAGGCATATGAATCGTGTTCATTTCCAATAATTGTTTGACGTTATTGACCTTTCGTATTATGAAAATTTTATAAGCATTTAATTAGGTCTAATATAATAAAAGGATTTTGATCGTATTCATTATAATATGTAATAGGCTAAATATGAACTAAAAATAAATTTGTTTTGGATGAATGATAATCTTATATAGAGGTAATTAAATTCACATTTTTTAGTCTTATTAACGGTCACACCGGCTCATTTCCCAGGCTTCGTATACGTACCTAGCTCAAACCGGCCCACTTTAAGCTCTGCAATAGGATGATACTATTCTGAATGTTATAGGCTAGCTGTCCTTAACACTATCACACATGTAAGTGTACATCTTATCTCTTCCCTTTGCCTCTCGTGAAAAGAATATCTTGAAGAGAGATGAATAACAAAGTCATCGTGAGCTACGTTAAGCACTTTCATAATAGTCACTACCGCTATGGATTGAATAGCAGTGCATTTCTTTTTCCCCCAGTCTCAGATCAATTTTTAGGTGTTTTCGCACGTTAGCTTACATAGACTACGTTTGAAGCAAGTTTATTTCCGTCCGAGTGAAAAACAGCGCGTCCACATGAAATTTAACATTGTCGCAATATTTTATCGACGAATACATTATCTAAGTTTTGTTAGATCAGTTATTTCTAATTTGTTATTAAATATATTAAAATCAATAACAAAATAGAAATCATCAAATTTAGTATGAATGTCATCTGCATTCTCACTAGCGCGCTTCAAGGTGAGTCGGCGTTGTACTTTCGTGATAAAATGACATTTTATTGTAAGGTTTTTAGAATAAGCCTACCAATACTTTTATGTGTAAATGTAGTTTTATAAAACACCATACAACAAAATTAATGAATTGACAATGAGAATGTCTAGTTTAGATTGAGGTTTGCTGAAATGTAGCCTACCATTACGGTTTGTTGACTGTTTAGTGAAAGCAACACAACTTTCATTAGAATAGGTTGTTCAAGAGTCTGAACACTTTTGAATCTACTGAAACTTCATTAAAAGATAGGGTATAACGTCATGATTTTTATTTTCAAGTTTTCATTTCACTTGTTTTGGTAACGTTTATTCGGAAGTTTGAAGCTATTCTTGTATGGGTTATTGTTTTCTTTTAAAAATTAATGTTCAAAGTAATAGTCCTGTCCCTCAGCAGACGTGAATAAAATTGGTCTTTATAGATTCAATAGAGTGTTCGCTAACGCCTTGCGAAAATCTTGAAGTTTAAATGAGTTAGGGTGTAGGCTCTAGAAATCTAGACTAGACTATAATCTGTTTTCGTTCTAAGGTTAGTAATAATGGAAGGACAAAATTACTGTCATATTTGAATGGTATATTAATTTCTTTTTACACAAAAGTCTTATTCTTAGCGGATGAAATTGTGTTCTTATTTTTATGTAAACAAGTTTCAGCGATTTTAAGTGTCATCCCAACTATTGAATAGGGATAGTAACTCCATATTAGCCTACATCACACACGGAGAAATAGTAAAATTCTGCAAAACAAACAAAATTAAGTAAAATTTTAGAATAAAACGTGATCAATTGTGATATGAATAGACCCATATACGTTTTTCTTGTGTGTTAATTTCAATATACTGTCGACTTTTTTTTTTACGTTGGTGGCGCACATTTGTCTCCATAATATAGGCCTATTACTGCATTATGTCATCGGACGAATACTGGTGATGATACTGTAATTACAGCGAGTTAACATAGCATCTGTATGTAGAGGCGAAATGGAAAATGTTTGTAAGTGGTAGAAGTTTATTGATGTTCTTAACTCGAAAACTTATTCACGAGAATATAGTGTGCATATTGTATGCTAATGATATAATACAAGAACTGTTTCGATTTCCACAGTAATTGAGTGACTTAATAGGGCCTATATGAAACTAATTAGTCTGCATGCTAATGGCTGGTAGCTGAAGGTAATTAAGGAGCAAAAAATGTGTGAGTACATATTATTCATTTTCTGAAAATATTATAAATAAAAGTGTGGATATCGATGTCGTCGGTTACAATATAGACCTCATACGATGTGTGCGTAATAATTCGCAACCAATTAATATTTGTACAAATTTATTCCAGATTGTTTTCTGAGATTTCTGTATTTGTTATTTACTGTATCTAATTGAAAATCTTTACTATGTTCATTTTTGTAAAAAATTGTTCACAAACAATATAATATAATATAATATAATATAATATAATATGGCTGCACAAGACCTCAGATTAGCGTATTTTAATTTGTTTAGCAACATGAAAATATTAACACCTTTCAGATCTTTATATTAGGTATCCGAAAACATGTTTAAGAAATATACAATTTTCTCTTGTAATTCTGGCCTTAGTTTCATTATGTCAAAAGGATTTCCATGTAAATCAGTTTCAGTTATTTTAAATTGAAGGAGTTCTTGTTATGGAAATATATTTGTAGTTCATTCAAGAAGATCAATGTAATATAGGCCTGGTAATTTTATATCTTGTATATAGTATTGCTAAACGAGTGTAAGCAAGGAAAATTAAATATGTTCTTTTCTGATACATTTTTCTTTCATATGTCTGTAAGTAAAAGAACTGATGCTGTCGTACATATGAACTATATTTTTATTATGCCCCTGAAGCTACCGATTTAATTTGTTGAGGTGTTCTGAAATTTCGGCAAGGAATGCCAAATCTAGCAGCCAATTTTCGTCCCCCAACTAGGGAATTTCTATGTCCTATTAACAGTTAATTATATTTATTAACATATTGAAATCCTAGGCCAGTGAAATAAATTTCAAAAATAGGTGACAATTACCGGCACTAAAAATTGTCATAGGCCGAGAGAAATATATTACTGCACCTTTTTCTTCGTAAAAGCAGAAATTATTTTCCGCGTGTTAAAAATCCGACGAATCATATTTCCACAGCTAATCCACATTACAGCTCTGTAATATATGCGGCAAATCTGACATTCTTCCCCCACATCCTGTAGGAGTTTTCGGAATTGCTGATATTTTAATGGCTTCGATTTTATGTGGTTTGTAGTGTCAACAACAAACTCCATAACATTTTTCATATTTGTTTTGGTGAATTATACTGGATGAAAGTTATATGATTATCAGTGTTTAATTGTGAAATTATAGAAAATGAAGTTACCGGTATAAGTTTTAACAGAGTAATAGTAATAATAATAATAATAATAATAATAATAATAATAGATATATATTTTGCAAGGATAGATATTCTGGCCGAAATTCACGTCTCTTTGTATAACAGTCTTGATAAAGACATGATGCTATGATGCCAGGCCACCAGCGATAGTAATTATGTTGTGTACATTGAAACTGCAAGTTCGTTGTGGATGGGGGTATAGCCTCTACTACTCCGCTTCACTTCGTTTTCCAGGGGTAGGCTCGCGAGTCACTAAATGCCGACGTATGATGTAGAACATAGTAATGTCAACTTTTAATAATATTTTAACTAAATCGAAATAGTTGGATGTTTTCATAGCGTTTTTAAAAAATTGTTCTATTGTTAGCGGCCCCTCTTTAACTGCTCTTCACCCCATTCCCCTCCCAGAGGACTGCGGCCCCCCCGATTGAAAATCATTGACATAAGACACATTTGTTGATTTCATTTCGTGTTGATCTTAAAAAGTCATTAACATCACACTCTTTTCTAAAAAGTAAAATGTAGCTTTATTTAAGTTTAATTTCGATTTCAAAAATGATTCACTGGTGTGCATTGGAATGTTTTTTTGAATATAAATTGAACTGAAGTGAATGAGTGACTACATTTGATTTACAGTTTTAATTTCAGTTACTTAAGCCTTACAATCACTGCATACATCAAATCATATTCATGCGCATGTCCCATGCAGTTAAAACTAATCATATGTAAAATTTTAATAATATGTAAAATTGCCTGTCACATAGCGTAAGCCATAGATGCTCAATTATGCAGCAGAAATTTTTATGGCGTCATGATAGAAGTAATTAATAAAGTTTTTTTTTTTAATTGTAACGCCAACATCGTTGCCTTGTGTGGATGTAGCTAGTTAAAGTAGGAAGTAATTTGAATTACAAAAGATAAGAGTAACATTATTTGGAAAGAAGTTATGGAATGTGTAATTCTATCTTACTCATGTAAGGTCTTTAATTTTAACTTTGAATGAAATGAATAATTAAACACTACTCTTAATTGTTTTTCTATTCAGGTGTAGGATATTATCACGTTACTTGTTAACTAACTGTACAGTAGTGGCAAAAAAAAAACCGGACCGACGGAATAATCAAAGTCCCCGAAATGAGCCACTGCGCATGTCACGCCCGCATTCACAAGATAGCGAGTAATCTATTGAAATTGTTGTAGTTTCGGCTGCTGACATAGCCCATTTCGAAAGCCATTAGAAAATTAGCTGGTAAAATTCATGCTCTGGGAATAATAAGTTAATTAAGTAGTAAAATATCGCTGCAATCGAAAAGTATTGAGAATAACTTTGAATAAGGAACAAAAAAAAAGTTTCTTTCCCAGGCAGAATTCGAACACGATAATCTTACTTATCAGTCTATCGTGCTCTGGAGTGAACAAGGCTCTGAAATCAGCTACAAGGGTCGGTCCGGTTTTTTTGCCACTACTGTACAGCTTCTTTCAGAACCTTAATAAATACATATAACCATTTTAAATGAGAGCGTTCAGCGTCAGAAAAATCAATATACCTATATGGAACTTGTGTATGGTGTCTTTACTTTTTCATTACACGAAGTATAAAGTGAAAGTATTGTGATATACAGGGACATCATTTTATTTTTACTTCAATTTTTATTGTACCTGAGTTTTTTAATGTACTTCACTCCCACCCTTTCTACTAATGAAGTTCAACCGTCCTCCACAAGGATCCAAGACCGCATATACAGTCATAGTAGCCTTACAGTCATAGTAAACAGTATGTTCCAAAAATATGTTCGCGTTTTCTAGTGACGAAAGAGCTTTCAATATTGAATCATTTTCGCAAAGGTACTGTTGTCCATTTGCCTATGTCGTATCCCGGTTTCCCCCACCATCTTTTATTCGCCAGCTAGTGGCTGGGCTGTCTTATCTCTTTTCTGAGAACATTAATTTCTGTTAGGAATTGGACGTCTACGTAATATTATACGACTGTTTAAAATAACTTAAATAAAAGGGCCTCGTTAAGTAATTAACTGTCACGTGATTTTTCTATGACCCTACGACATAACCACTTGGACGGACAGTAGATAGTATGGCTGAGTAATTTTATCTTTTCGGATCGGGCAGAAGTGAAGATTGAATTTACAGTACGTAAAGTACTCTTTTATAGAGTAGGTACAGAATTATTTCAACATGAGTTACTAGTACGAAGGATGAAACTGGTAATTGGGATTAGGTACAATAGTCTATAGTGCGATAATATGCACATTAGAACTGAAGCCTGTATCGAAATGAACGGCCACCATTTTAAAAAATGTGTTTAAATATCCCATTTTGATTATTTTTCAATTTAACTTCATTCTCTATATTGTACGCTAATGTGCTGTAGAAGTATAATTATACACTGCATAATGAATACGTCCACATGGACAGCTCAGTTCGTGAGTAAAAACACTCATTGTTAATACTGTACTATATTTTGATTAAACAAACACCTAATGAAAATGATCAAACTCAAAAGCGCAATATTTCCTAGTTTACGTAAATGTACGAACTACTTTTTTTCCCTCCTATACCTAGTGAAGTGATTTGTTTGTATATTACGCCAGTATCATCGAACTCCAGTCGTGGAAGGAGGTAGCAAACGGCGTTGGTCCAGAGGTATAGGCAAGTTAATATTAAAAATGTTACTAAAAATGAAATGATGTCCCTGTAGAAAAATCAGTATGGAGATTTTCGCGGAAAAGCACGTTTTTAGCATTCCTAGTGCCGAAAGCGTGGTTTTGCCGCTCACACACTGCCCGCTCGTCTGTCCGTGTATAACAGTTTTATTTAAATTATACTGTATTATACCCATATATTTTTTATTAATAGATTTTATTGATCGTTTAGCGCTGTAGCGCTATATAGATCTATGAGAAAATAAATAATATAACAATAAATAAATAACAAGAAGGAGGTGAGCCAAATTATACAGTGTTGGGCAGATAAAACCGGCCCGTGTTATGACATTGATAGGTACTAATGATTTGAAACAAACTTCAAATGGAATGAAAATAAAATGCATTTACCTTCATAATAAATGTTGGAAGTGCCCTCCACCTGCATCTAGACACTTCTGTGCACGTTTTAACAGGTTCATGAAAACACGTCTCAATTCCTCATGGGTGATACTGCGGATGCAATTCCTGAATGCTGCTTTTCGCTGGTACTGAGAGAAGCGGATATTTGTCTCTGAATAATTGTTGTGTTTCCTTAATAGAGCTGGTCTGTACGTAAGCCTCCACAATGATTATTCGCTCTTGTATTGAATAAGTCATGCTTATTTAAAGAACAACTCTTTACATGTGTTTAGAACGTCTGACTTTTAAACAGCAACCAGAAGAGGTTATAAGCAACAATGGCGCAACAACAATGACACAAAACACGCGGAAGATACAGTATAGCCAACATAATTACATTTTCAAGAAAAAAGAAAGAAAAGAAATCAATACCCTACATAATTTATTTTCCAAATCATATGACATGAGATGGGGCCGGTTTTATCTGCCCAACCCTGTAGATCTGTCTATGTCGGAAAAAAGAATGTTTGAAAACAATTATTTCATAAATTTATAAAATAAAAATGTGTTCATCAGATGAAATGGATGCATCTGAAGGGTCTAGTCTAGTAGAATGTCCTGTTGAAGACGACTCTTGATTCATTGTACTCATATAGGCTAGTTCATATCCAATATCTGAGAGTCAATTTGTCCAGAGCTAGTGCCCATGACATGTATTTTTTTAAATAATTAATTAATACATCTTTACTTGAAATAAAAAAAAACAAAATTGAAACTTAATATCAGCTTTAAACTTTTTTTTTTTTTTTTTTTTATTAAATAAGGTAGTATGTTTCCAGACCCGTTCAGAAGAAATAATTATATGCAGAATTAGGTCAAGTATAGTAGTACCACCCCTAGTGAGGAGCATCTCATTGTTATGTTGTTATGTTAACACGATTCTCTGGTGTGTTCCTGCATTGCTAAATTATGTGGAACACAGGGACATAGAGAGAAAAAAGTCGCCCTGGGTGGCGCAGTCGGTAGAGTGCTGGCCTTCTTTGCTCGAGGTTGCGGGTTCGATCCCGGTTCAGGTCGATGGCATTTAAGTGTGCTTAAATGCGAAAGGCTCATGTTAGTAGATTTACTGGCATGTATAAGACTCCTGCGGGACAAAATTGCATCACACCGACGACGCTGATATAATCTCGGAAGTTGCGAGCGTCGTTAAATAAAACAATTTTTTTTTTTTACATACAGGAAAGCCACGTTGCCCTATGGATTTCTGTAAATTTTCACTGCAAAGCCACAAATTAGTTCCTATTTTCATTTTGTAGGAAACAGCCAGTCCGCCATTTTGAAATTCATTTTTGGGAGTGTTCGCGTGTTCTGATTTTGTCTAATATTGGACAATATTATTAAGCAAAGATTCAGGAGCTGGAAATTGTTTAGTAAGCTTACTATAGGCTATATATGAATGGGAAAGACTGGAGAATGCTGGGTTTGCAGTGAAAAACCTGCCCTTGAGCAGAACACTATATATATATACATACATACATACATACATACATACATACATACATACATACATACATACATACATACACACACACATACATACATACACGCACGTACACAGCAGTTCTGCTTAACGGGGCGCATTTCGAAAGTAATGTCGTATTGCTCGCTTCAAGCATTATTTGAAGCGACTGTTTTCGGTCCTGTTATTTGCTTCGCACCATATACAGGGTGGACGGTAACCACTGCACCAAAATGAAACTGGTAATAGATTATGAGGAGAGGTTTGAAAAATATAAATCAGTTTTTTTTCTAACATTCACCGTTTTAGAGGAAATCGTTATATTTCTATGAAACATTTGGCAACATCATGGCTACCGCAATAACTCTAGCAAGCGAGACCACCCATACTTTACCTTCCTCTCCCCCTCTGCTTTACTCAGTCGGAGACACGCGACATTACGCTAGCTGCAAGAGTTATTTTAAAGATTTTTCACAATTATTCAATTTAAGTTCAAGGCTACACGGTTTAATTTGCAAAAAAAAAAAAAAAAAAAAAAAACACTCAATAGACTACACTAACTATTCAGATTATTTTTACCTATCTGCTTGTATAGCAATCAGCCATTTCTCTTCGGCCGTTACCGCAATAGAGTGCTACAAACATGGGGCAAAGACTACTTTTTTCCTGCTTAACTGTGCTTCATCGAATGAAAAGTGTAATAAAAGTTTTGTTATATTTAACATGTAGAATCACCTCTTAAATTTTGGTGCACCAGTGCTCTTCCATCCTGTACAGCTGTCAAAAGAAAAAGTGGCCGTTCTCTAGATACTAAGTTCCCTCCGGGTATCTCCGCTACAACTCGGAGACAGGTGATGTTACACGTTGTTGGACCACGATGCCTGCTATATATAGTTGTAATTAAAGTATTCTACGTGTTACACTTGTCGCGTAATGGTAGCGTTCCGGGCTGGTATTCGTGAGGTCGTGCGTTTGAATACCACCGAGTGCTTTTTATGTTTTTTTTTCTAAGATAGAGAGAAAATGTAATTGCTGCTGTCTCTCTTATAACTGTTTTAGTAGGCCTAATTAACATCAGTTTCATGAATGCATTATGCCATGATTTTATCATTATTTATTATGACATTATGGTTGCAAATGGAAAGAAAGAAAAACGTTATACTCAACAAACATATCTTTCGCGACATAAACAAAACAAGCATACTGGCGTCTGCCTTAGAAAGTTCAAACAATTAAAAGTTAAAAAAAACCAAACCAAAAACCACGATTCAGTATTTAGTCTATCTTCTTCCAATCTCGATCATATTTTGTAGTCGAGTGAACATGTCCTGGACGAGCTTCCACAAATCATCAGGACGTCTTGGAGGGGGATATTATTTATATTACTAAAGAACGATAACAGAATACAACTGATAACTTGAATATTATTTATAACTCTAAAGAACTATAACAGAATATAAATGATAACTTGCATATTATTTATTTGGCGAAAGAACGATAACAGAATATAAATGATAACTTGAATATTATTTATATCGCTAAATAACGATAATAGGACATAAATGATACTTGAATATTATTTATATCGCTAAAGAACGATAGCAGTATACAAATGATAACTTGAACATTATTTATATCGCTAAAGAATAACAAAATAAAATAACTTGAACAAGGCTCGAACTCACAACCTTCGAATCATTAAGCGAGCACTCTACCGCTACGCTACGAGATGCATATATCGAGTAACTCCATAGTTCCGAAACTGCTTCTACAAGCGCGAGTATCGTGTAACACCACCGTGATCCGGAGTGGACTTGGAAAATATTCGCTGTTCACGAGTGCGACCACTTTTTTTTTTTTTTTTTTCTTCGACAGTTGTACATGTCACAAGGCAGAAATGAAGGTTGTAAGAGTACCAAGGAATGTGTAAAATTTACTTCGCAACTGTACGGCCTTGCGGATTATTCGAATGTCAGTGTCTGGTTTTTTCTTTTCACGACTACTTTTTTTCCCATCTATTTGTAGGGAAGATATGGGTTCAGCACAATGCTGACAACCGAGAAATTCCTAGGCAGGTTTAGAACCAACTATTGTTACTTCCACGCAGCTAGCTAGTTTGTTTAAACAAACTATTTTTCTATTTTCAAAAGTACCTCATTTGCAGGGAATTCTTATAAAGTTATGCAGTAAACATATTATTAAATTATACATTATATTCTTCACCTTCCGATCAGTAATCAAGAGATTTATACAGGTGAACCGGAAGTAATGTCATTAATTTCAGGGGTTTATTCTTTGATATATTTCAGACAAAAAAGTTTAATGTAAGTTTGCTCGGTTTTGCTTCCTTTTTGAGAAAAAAATGGTTTTATGTGAAACATTTCATAGCGTGTTTCGGGAGACCCATTGAATTAATTCCCAAGATGCCCAGTCGAACAATGTAATCTATTGTGATAATAAATTATTGAAAGAATTTTAGTTTTGTCCTTTAAATGTGCAGAAATTTCATCCGAACAAATGTAACTTTTCGTTCTGCAAAGGAATTTTATAAAGTTACATTCGTTCGGATCAAAATTCTGCACATTTAAAGGACAAAACTAAATTCCTTCAATGGTGCATTATCATAAATCACTGCTCTCTTAAATTGACTGAACATATTAGGAATTCAATCAATGATTTTCCAAAAATAGCCTACGCTATGAAATGTTTCATATAAAACTATTTTTATCTCGAAAAGGAAGCAAAAACGAGCAACCTTGTATTAAACTTTTTAGTTTGAAATATCTCAAAGATTAATTCTTTGAAATTAATGGCATTACCTTCTGTTCAACCTCTATGTACTGTACGTGTTACACAGGGATGCAATCTTAACGTGAAAAATAATCTTCGAATACTATTTAGAGGGCAGTCTCATACACAGTAGGCTACATTCCCTCCATCAGCTAAATTTTAACATCTCTCTTGCACATAATACTTCCATGGTATTTATAGTTAAGTTGAGATGTGGTTTTTGAGCACATGATGTTGTGAAAGAAACTGCCATAAACATTTTTGAATCAATGTGTTGTTAATAAATAAATAAATAGTGCATACATAAATAAAATAACTTCTGAAAGTACAACAGACCTTCATATGTGTCGTGTGTGTATATGTAATGAATTTCGGTTCAGATTGAAACCACGATCTTCGAAGCATTGGACTAAAAAACCTCGTTGCATATTTGTGGTTTTAATGTGAACACTACCTCGAGTTATGAACTCCGACCCAATATAACAGTTTTACGTTGGTAAAAATGCCTGCAGCTCTTTCATGGACAGTGGACACTGCACCATGTTAAAGTTGTCGAATTTTGCGAATTAAAACTTGAAAATTAATTAACACATCAGTAATGCGTATTAAGTGACACAATAATAGGTATTAAGTATATTTTGTTAATAGTTTATTTCGGCTGTTGGTCTAATGTTATTCCATAGAATTGAAATTCTTATTAAAATTCCTTCATGTTTCATTTAATGAACATAGACTACTTGCAACAAGCTGTTTAGTTGCCATTGAAAAATTTGTCGAACTTTTTCTGAGACGTTATAAAATATAATGCAACATGGTATATAATCTGTTATGATACTTTCTACGCCACATCGAAGGAAAAGTTACAAGCTAAGCCGGAATTTCATGTCTTTCCCCTCCCCCCTTTCTCTACACACGACTGAGCTGGAAAGGCTGTATAAATAAGCACAAAAAGAATAGGTATTCTTAAACGTCCGTATTCGTTTAGAATAATGTGATTTGTTATGTAATGGATACGGTAAGGTTGGCAGCTTGTAAAAAAAAAAACTTAGTGTTATACAGCAATAATGTTAATCATTTGAGTAACCTCGTAAAATGTAAATAGTGGTAGAGCCATTTAAATTAGTGGTGCTAGTAATAATAATAATCGTAGTGGCGATGGTGGTGGTGATATGATAATGATGTTACTTTACGGTAGTAATGCTGGTTGTTAGTACCGGATGGTAACTAGTATAGTCCGGATCAGCTTACTTAATACACTAAGGGTGAAGCCTGACCATTTTTCCCCCATTACTACATAAGCTAGTGGATTATGGTTATTTTTTAGTTTGCAGGTTGAATTTTCTTTTGCCAATTTCGTTTCGAATTTCGATACTGAGAAATACTACAACTGGTAGTGATTTTATAAATGTTATGTTGACAGCAATGACACAAATTGTCGGTAGTTTGAATTCCGAAAATACAAATTGTTCTAGATTTCTTAGCCGATTACTGGAAGCTAGTGAAATTTGAACATACTAATACTTAATATTAATACATAATAGTTATTCTATGTGTTGCTTTGTGTTGTGGTTACAATTCAAGATTTTAGTCAGGTAGTTTAAATGTAAATAAATATAACATATTTCGTGTGTTACATACTCTTGGGTAATTGATAGAAATACTATTTCACATTTTAATTAATAATATTTCGTGTTTAGACTTTTATTACAACAATGGAGTAAATATTCTTAAGCATACATTTCAAAGTGGCATTAGTTTTCGAAATTCGTTCTCATCATTTCACATAATGAAACGAAATACATTTTTAGGTTAGGTCTCGTGAATCGTAAACTGTTTAATCAAAGCAATGAATTTCATGTTGTCAGACAAAATACATTTTAATATTAGATCATATACGGTACTAATGTACTAACTATTAACATAATGTACGAGAGGTCCAGAAGGAAAAAATACTCTTTCACAAATTATTGAACCATTTAGAAAACACCTCCCCAACATAAAAATGAGATATGGTAAATAACTAAGACATCGTTATTTTTAATACTATATTATTATTATTATTATTATTATTATTATTATTATTATTATTATAATAGTACATGGCATTGCGATTTTACCCTCCTTTGGTGATATCTAGTATTAGTTGGCAACACTGAAGAGACGGCCAAATTAGCCTTGTGATCTTCACTTTAATAGCAATGGTAGTAGAATATATTGTACGCAGGAATATACAGTATGTACAGTATATAGGGTTTTTCATAAGTAAGGAATAATGCAAATAAAACTAAAATTAACTCATTTTTTTAAATGCTCGGACATGTCAAATTTAATATTTTGAAAAGAAAATTTTACAAAATAGAAACAAAATTTTCAGCCATTATTGTACAGAGTGTGATATCATCGACAACATTTTTAAATGGCAACATTTTATTTTTTCATCCTTTTCTGAAATGTTTGTAATTTGTTTCATACAAAACGTTTGGTTGCTGTTGGAATAGTTTCATTGTTGGCTTGTTTAACGTATTTTCTCCACAATTTTCACAACTAGTGCAACAAATGAAATTCTAATTATGTAATAAGGTGTTCAAAATGCTCCCCATTTACAATCTGGCAGTGGCTAAGCCGAAGCGTGATTTCTTGTTGAACATTTTCAGTCGCTTGTGGTGATATATCTCTGCATTCTTTCCTGATTCTCATTTTTAACTATTCCATATTAGTAGGGCTCGTAACAAAGATTCTACATTTCAAAATCCCCATAAAAAATAATCAAGTGGAGAGAGATCTGGTGATCTTGCAGGCCACTCTATAAATCCTCTTCTTTCGATCCATCTATTTGGAAAAACATCTTCGAGATATTCTCGAACATGGACAGCATAATGAGGGGGAGCGCCATCTTGTTGATACCAGACTGAATCATTAGGAACTTCTGGATCTTCATGATTTGGATACAAGACAGCAAGGGATGGTGTTAGAACTTCACGCAAGAATTCCGATAGCGGTCATCTATTTGTCTCGTCAAATAAATAAAGATCTAAAATTCTTGTTCCCACAATTCCTGCCCACACATTTACTTTTTGAGGATGCTGTGTGTGTGTTTCTACCATCCACTGTGGATTCTTGGTTGACCAGTACCGACAATTTTATCTGTTTACTTCTTCGTTGAGACAGAATGAAGCTTCATCAGAAAACAACACATTTGATACGAAGTCCGGATTTCTGTTGCAGAGATCAGTCATTGTTTCACAGAACTGTAACCTTCTATCAAAGTCATCTTCCAGTGCATTGGATGGACTTTATAAGGGTGGTATTTATGTCGATGCAATATTCTCCAGGCAGTTGCTTTCGAGATATCAAACGCAGTTTCTAATTCTTTGAGAGAAGCATGCGGTTTCTCCTGAATTGAAAGTAAAACATCAACTTGCACATCATCGTCTTTGGACGGTCTTCCGGGTCTTTTATATCCGTAACATGTCCGTGTTTATTGAATTTTTTTTTCTATTTTACACACGGTTGCTTGTGAAATAGGTTGCTGATCTGGATGAATTTTATTAAAAATGATGCATTCCTCTTGTTATGTATATCTTCTTTCGCCAACTCCTATCATCATCATCATCATCATCATCATCATCATCATCATCATCATCATCATCATCATCATCATCATCATCATCAGAATTTCAATCCTTTCAGTTTCTGTTAAAACCTTTTATTTTAGACTGATGTCACAGATAAAAGTTTTCTTCACAAAAAATACGTTAAACAAATCAACAATAAAACTGTTCCCATAGCAACAAAACATTTTGTATGAAACTAAAGTAATAAATAAGATACTAACCTTTCAGAACAAAAAATATGTTGTCATTTAAAAATGTTGTCGATGATGTCACACACTGTACAATAATGGCTGTAAATTTTTACTTTTCTTTTTTTCTTGTAAAATGTTCCTTTAAAACATTAAATATGCCATGTCCGAGCATTAAAAAGAGTTAATTTTAGTTATATTTGCATTATTCCTTACTTATGAAAAACACTGTATTTAAGTAAGCTATACTTATTCCTAATTTTATCATTAACAGATATTGTCTAATATTGAATTGACGTGGGCAATTGAAGATTAATGGTAGCTATATCTCTAGTCTTTCTGCCATGAAATTATTGGGTTTCATACCATCCAAATTGTATATAAAACTGCATTCGAATATAAAATTATGTATAAGAATATAATTTACCAAATTATTGTAAAAATGCATTTGAAGACTCAGGACAACTTACATTGTTAGGATGACTTATAATTATGAGCACTATGACGGCTTTTTGTTTTTGTTTTGTTATAACTTTATGGTACTATTTTAAGTCTATACTAAACAAACAACATATATTACTACCGTTATTTTTCTTGAAACTCTTAGAGACAATAGGTGTGATATTAACCTCCTCTTTTCTTTCTCTACTTTTATACATAATTTAAATTTCTAGTGGTGTGTAGCGATTTCACTTTTTTCATGACATTTTTGTTTTATGTGAATACTCCTTTATCTGTTTAGGAATGCATTTGATATCCTCTTATCTCTTGTCTACTTACTTGTATTTTTTATGTCTACTGACTGGTATTTTTTTATGTATTAGAATTAAGTAAGCCAAGTAGTTGAATTGCCTAACACGTTCCAGGTTAAATTGATAATAGGAAATTCTGATACTTGTCTCAGTATAAATTTTAAAACTTATTTGGTGGTCATAGAACGGTTATGGCTGTCTGTGTTAATTTGGAGATTGGAATACAATTTAGCTCTCAAATATAAATGAAACTCGGGAGGAAATTAAACACAGAATAAATAAGGGAAATCCTGTTATTCGGTTGAGAAGCTTTTATCATCTAGTCTGCTGTCAAAAAATCTGAATGTTAGAATTTTAAACAGTTATATTACCGGTTCTGTATGGATGTGAAACTTGGATTCTCACTTTGAGAGAAGAACAGAGATTAAGGGTGTTTAAGAATAAGGTTCTTAGGAAAATATTTGGGGCTAAGGGGGATGAAGTGCAGGAGAATGGAGAAAGTTACACAATGCAGAAATGCACTCATTGTATTCTTCACCTGACATGATTAAGAACATTAAATCCAGATGTTTGAGATGGGCAGGACATTTTAGTATGTATGGGCGAATCCAGAAATGCATATAGAGTGTTAGTTGGGAGGCCGGAGGGAAAAAAGACTTTTGGGAAGGCCGGAACGTAAATGGGAGGATTCGAGGGAGGTGGGATATGGTGATATGGACTGGATTAATCTTGCACAGGATAGGGACCGATGGTGGGCTTATGTGAGGATGGCAATGAACATCCGTGTTTCTTAAAAGCGATAAATAAGTAGGCTAAGATGTTATAACTGTGTTTATTTGAGATTAAAAACTGTACTTTCTACATTCGCCAGAGATAAGTTAATATTATTTAAATGTGAACTTACATAAGTTTACTACTACTACTACTACTACTACTACTACTACTACTACTACTACTACTACTACTACTACTACTACAGTACTTCTACTACAACTGCTGCTGCTACATAAACGTTGAAAATATGCTCTAAAAATTGAGAAATATGCACCAAAAAGTGTTGATTTTCAATGAAATTTACAATTTTCTAATAAATTTATTCAAGTAATAAATGTAAGGAACTAATGATAAAAATGGAATGATGTTATTCTTTCATTGAATTTATTTGGTAATTAAATTATAATTAGGCCTACTTACATAATTCTCATTAGTCATGTGCTCATGTCGTTTATCATTATATTCATTATATCAAATATCATTCACCAATCAGATCATGATCATTTGATCAATTTTGTTACAACGCACAGTTAAATATTTCTCCAAATTTTCATGCAAAAAAGATTAAACTGTAAATAATATAACAAAAATATTTACTGCAGAGTTATATTGATATTATAATTTATAATACAATAAAGATTTATAATAAAATTAGGCTAACTCATATTTTTGTCCAATATTTGACAGAGGACAATTTTCCTGTCCGTTGATAATGTCGGATTCCCCTCAATCCACTGTTAAGTAAATATGTTTTGCTACTTTTTTCCTTCGGCATTATGTCTGTTCACTCACACTTAGAAAATGACAATGATCAAGAAACTGGCAAGAATTTAAACTATAGAGAAAGAAACATTTAAGTTAAAAGGCGAGTTCCTGCCACCAATAAGCTGTCCATTGTGGAAGCACGTTCTTGGTACTTTCCCTTGGGGCATCAGTTTTTCTTACTGACTTTGTAAAGATTTATAACTGCTGCTCCTGACCCACACAGGCCATTGTCACTACGGCGCTGTTTCATACACAAAGAATTGCCGGTTTGGGTGTAAAAATATTGAATTGTCTTGGAACTTAAACTTATTAGAGATGGGTAAAAAATAACACAACAGTTATTTTGGAACTGTTCCGGTCTCGGAACTGTTGCAAAAATGAACAGTAGGTCGGAACCTCCTGTTCCGAAATAACAGTGTTCCGACTCCGAGCTGCTCACTTGCCCAGCTGTTGCGGGCTCGCAGTACCGCGTTGCACAGGGTATGTTCCGACTCTCTCGGAACTGTTGCAAAAATGAACAGTAGGTCGGGACCTCCTGTTCCGAAATAACAGTGTTCCGACTCCGAGCTGCTCACTTGCCCAGCTGTTGCGGGCTCGCAGTACCGCGTTGCACAAGGTATGTTCCGAATCCGAGATAACAGTCGGAACGTCGGAGCTTGTTCCGATGAACCGACAGCTGCAGTTACACTGTTCTCGTTGTTCTTTATGTTATACTTGGAACTTCGTTGGATGAAGTTGGTACTTGAAACTCTCACGTGGTTGGAGGGGGGCGCATGGAAATTGAAATCCTTGCGGTGGCGCGAACTTTAATATCAACATTTGTAAGACTGGCCAATCATCTGTAATGTTATAGTAAGTATTTAATAATCTGTAATATTCATTCCCGCTTTATGGTTTACTTCACCATTAGTTGACTAATTCTGTTTTATAAACATTCTACAAAGTCATAAAGTACTCATACTATTATTAATTCATTGATCAGCTGATTCTTTACAAAGGTTAAAGTTGTAAATGGTAATGAGTGGTTTAGTTACAATGTCTGTATGTCGTTTGTTGAGGTTAAGTCTGACAAGCACAAGTTTTTGTGCTATCTTCTCTGTTATCAAAGAACGACAAAAATGTTGTAGCATTATTTGTTGGAAACTACCCATATAAGTACTGATTTGGAGAGCGAGGTTTAATGCGAAGTTTAAATTACACTTTGGTAAAGATGCGATTCCAACATTTTACTAACCCACTGCGGGGTTTCCAGGTTTCAGTACTGCCAATATATATATTTTTTATTTATGAAATTGTAATATTTATTATTATTATTATTATTATTATTATTATTATAACTGCATTAAGAAAAGTAAAAATAAAAATTAATGATTTGTTTTTTTTATTATGTAATAGAGAGAAGAGAAATTACATACCATATGTTTTAAATGTTATGTTATTTTTTTTAGTTGGCTACCATGTCTTTATAACTTTATGTACGAAAACAAAGTGTTGTATTCTGTCCTTGTAGTCAACAGCTGTTTAATTACTAACATTAAGCTTTTGAGTTCTGTCCGCATGCACAGCAATTTTCCAAAATCGATTCGAATGTGCATTGCAGTGCCATCTATAGATAAGAATGTGTACTATGTCATGCCTATGAGTGCTCCAGTGTGAGCAGCATGGTAAAGAGGGAGGGTACTGTACCGTTCGTTTGAACGACTCAACGACTCCGACTCATCACCACTGGTGACTGTTATTTCGGAACTGTTATTTGGAACATAGTATTTTTTCGGAACCGGAACAGTCGGAACTGTTCCGGGAAAAGAACAACTTCGCCCATCACTAAAACTTATGTTTTGGGTTGTAGTAAACGTTATTCTCACAGTTATGGAACAATTTTAAAATTTCACCGGTCACGAATGGTTGTGGTTGCATTGGAGTAGAGGGTTTCAAACAATGAGCAGTTGATATTTAAATGTAGGTTTGTGAAGTCATTCGTTAGTAACGATCTTTGGGTAAAAAGTGTAATATATGCATCCACATGCAAATATTTGAGAAATATGCACTAACCCCCTGAATATGCATTTATATGCACTATAAAACTTCCCCCGTTGATTCCCCATAGCGTGAAACACATTCCTCTCATACATGCATATCTTTAACCTTCAAGAAATAAAACCTGCAAATATGCCAGAATCCGCCCTCTAGTAGTGGTGGTGGTGGCAGTGATAGTGGTAGTCGTAGTGGTGGTGGTGGTAGTAGTAGTAGTATATAATTATAGCATTAATCATATAGTATCTGACACAGTCTTCCCTTACTAATTTGTCGGAATATGATAGACACTAATTCATGTTTATTTCATGTGAATTCGTAACACTAGTGTACTTTTCTTCATTAAAAATTCCTTTATACATTTTATTTTCTTCTGATATCGATCGATTTTGTTACATCCCTGCCATCTTATTCTCTCCCGAAAATATACATACTTACAAGTACCGGTATATACATTAAAAAAAAAAGTAATGGTCCGCTTGAATGTTCTAAGTCTCGGTGCGTATTTCGAATCTCAGCGTGAGCAATCTGATGGCATCACGGTGTTCCGAATTTCAACGATGACGTCACTGATACTCCACCAGTGTCGCACCGGTTCCATCAGCTTGCAGAGGTGGTGCATGGATAAATATATAATGGGATGCGAAATTTACAGAGCTTCCCGTAACACATGCTAGAGGCGCTAATGTAGAAATTGATCTTTCTGCCACCTGTTGGGCGGAGGAGAACTTATTACATCTAGCAGCGCACCAAGTAGAGAAAAAATAAAAACTAATTACTCCATGCATTTAGCAGCGCACCTGGTGACGAAAATGCTAAACTACGCAGAAAGTATTCCCTCCCACCCTCACAGATATTCAAAACTAACCCAATTTAAAATAAAACATTTACATTTTTATTCCTCACAGCATCTTCTACTGAAAATTCTTACCGGAGCCAACAGGAAGATAAAAGAGACGATCTATTTTACACTACCTAATTAAAATATAACCAAACAGAGACAGAAAATAAAGCAAAAGGTAGATAATTGGGATTGTATTCTTTGGGTATTTAGTGTAAAGTGCAATGGAAAAGTCTGCAAAAACTACTTAGATAGTTCAATTTATTATATTATTATTACTTTACAATACATTCAACAACACTATTTTTTACAACGTCCATAAACATCACTGTTTAACATACACTGCTTATACACACACGTAGTATCACTTTATGTTCACTTATTAGCAAGTTTCTGGCTGCCATCTTGTCTTCTCGAGCAGCGTCTCGAACAAACAGATAAATAGAGAACTCTGGGTAATGTACCCAACACGTAGTTCTAATGTTCACCACCTACGACGTCGGGCGCTGATCATGTTATTTGAGCCCCCTGCCGCCAGACGGTGCTGACCGCAGTTTCGCTTCCTATATTTATCCATGGGTGGTGGCAGTCTCCATCAGTGAATTTGATTGGTTCTTGTATAGGGCGGGGATTAGCAGACGAATGACATCGTGCACTGTTATGTCATGGCGGTGTGTTCTGTTTTGGTTGTACTGTATTGTTTGTAATGAGCACAACGTAAAAACAATAGTATGTTAATGGCTTATGAGCGAACATGTCAACAAACCAGTTATTACTATTGGTTCAAGAAATAAATTGTTTATGCTTTTCTTCGAACGAGATGACAGTACGGAAATTTCGCAAAATCTTGCTAGCGTAGCACAGACAACTTGTACAGCCGCCATGTTAGCCATTGAACCTTCCAGCAGTTTTGTTCCTATTTCGCTGCAGCGTGACGTCATTGTTGTCCACCTGTCCGGTGAGATTCGGAATACGCTGTCATATACAAGACATTGCGCATGGTCAGAGGCCCAGAACACAAATACATACGCGAATACTAACGGAGTTATTGAAATTATTTCTATTTCGAGTGTTGTAATCCTCACTTGAAAAGGTGCGAGGAAATTTGATTTGTTGTAAATATTAATCGTGCAGTAAAATCGAAGTTTGGATCTTCGTGAATAGATCGACAAGCCCGCCGTCCGACATGTCTCAGCTCAGACGGCTGGAACATGTTTGTGCCCACAATTCTTTTTATTTCCTGAATAGCGTTAAAATGAAGTTATAATGGGGTCAAATTACTTTAATCCAAATCGAAATCCTCTAGATTGGGACAAAATCTAGGCGGTCTACAGCTTGTTCTTTAGTTTTTTGTTCTGTTTGGGCAGTTCTGCAGCTTCTAAGATAAGCTGATCTCAACAGTAATTTTCTCCCGACGTAACATCTAACTTGACTGATTACAGTGGTCCTGTCAGAGTCTATTGTGATCCTGTCCGTAGATTTGGTACCCGATATGTGGACCGACGTCGAAGGTCGGGACGCTTTAACGTGTCATGCTGGAGCTGGATCTCTCGTGTTGGGGCAGGTGTTTTCGAGCGTGTCTATCCCCGAATGCGTTCGCCACATTATACCGGTATCCATATTTTGAAAAAAAAAAGTATTGCTCTCTACCGCATGAGAACTTTATCCCTAAGGACTGCGGCAGGACAACTCTCGGTTCATATTTCGCAAGGCGTTCAAACATGGTTTCGGAGGAGCTCCGAGATCGAAGTAATCAGTTGGCCTGCCAGGTCGCCAGATTTTGATTGTTATCGAATTGAGAAAGAGGAGGCACAAACTATTTAGACACAAGCTACCTGGAAATACAAACGAGCTCTGGGGTTAAGTTCTTGACGTCTGAGAAGATCTCGCCCAGGATGACTGTTTCCGCGAGTTCGTGCCGTAGATTCGATGTCTACAGGAATCAGGCTACAATAGAAGCCGATGACATATAGACGTGTTAGGTTCACATGTTTGTTGTGTGTGTTTTTTGTGCATAATTGTGTTTATCTTCATTTTGTTTGAGGAAGACGAACTATTTTGCAATTAATGTTTTGTCTTTCTGTTTTTAGGTCATGTCAGTCAAGCCTAATAATAGCCCACCCGAGTTGGGTAGTAGTTACTCCACTTTTTGTTAAAAAAATTTGAAACGTCGGTTCCAAGACTCTGTAAAACACCATTTTTAACTTTATTCAGGGAGGAAAAAAAACTCGTTTCTATAGGGCTCAAACTTGCTCCCTTCCACATGACACACATGCCCCAGCCGTCTGAGCTTCTGAGACGAGACATCTCCTTACGAAGGTCCGGTCCAAAAATAATACAGACAACGAATGTTATCGTGTGAATCGCGCTATGAAGCGACCTCCAAGAGTTGGATCACTACTTTACCATACATACATACATACATACATACATACATACATACATACATACATAGCTTATGTATTTTGTCAAGACACTCGCGATGTGCAGTACGGGAACAACGTTTCTGTGGAGGGGGTGGGAGTAGAAGTGAAGGTCGGGCGTATGTCTACCGAGTTCAAGGCAAAGGCTAACCCATTCCCCTATAATTCGTAAGTAGACTCATCCGATCTCGTTCGCAGCTCTGTAGGAAGAGCGAGGGAGTGTCTGGACATAACGCATGAGCTGTACATACATACATACATACATACATAGGTCAGTTTAGACGGCCTCGTCCACACCACAATTGTCCAGACTCAACAGTGAACAGTCGTAACTAGAGTCAGAAGGTTTAGTCTCTTCCCTAGCTCGCAACGTGTAGCATTACATTTGTTTACTGCTGTGCGATGCATAAGGTATGTACAGCCAACTCACAAAAAACACTCATACAGTAGGATCTGAAGCTCCAAGCAACCCGGGAAATCTTATAGTATTTGTCCGTCCATAATAATACGATTAGCCATAACTTATCAGTTATTTCTGAAATTGTCGCCATTTTAGAATCATCGCAGTTGTTAATGACTGAAGATCTAAAACAAATGGACAATAGCTCACATATTCTTAATGGGTTATGTAACGGAACAATTGACACAAATCTAATACATAAATTTATTAAGATAGGTACCCAAAAACAATTATTGTGGGTATATAATAATGTCAGCTAAACGACATAATATATTGACTGGTTCCACAGACGGAAACCGGCAGGAATATAACTAGTGTGGTCGGCCTCGGTAGCGTAGTCGGTATAGCGCTGGCCTTATGTGCTCGAAGTTGCGGGTTCGATCCCGGCCCAGGTCGATGGCATTTTTAAGTTGCTTAAATGCGACAGGCTCATGTTAGTAGATTTACTGGCTTGTAAAAGAAACTCTGCGGGAAAAAATTCCGGCACACCGGTGACGCTGATATAACCTCTGCAGTTAACTTGTCTGAAAGTGGCACCCTTATTGCAGATATTATGCTCCTATTACGTCCTGTGATGTGGAACGCTTTTTTTCATGATTCAAACGCTGAGTGAGCATCGCAGAAATTTTTCCTCAGAAACATTCGTAATTCATTGCAATGTTGATTATAGTGAAAAATAGGACATCGCTAGTGGAAGAAGCTATAAACTGAACAATAGTGAGCAAAAATGTAAATATTACTGTTCCTGTATATAATTTAAATATTACTTCTCCTGTGCAACTACTGCCTTTCTATGTACTCTGAACGACAAAATGTTCAATAATACTGTATATTATTAGCAGGCTTAGGATCCGAGACAACTTAAGAGTGAAGTGGATTGAAGTTAACAGTGCAACGGAGCATAGATGGAGTGAGGTGGTACGGTGAGTCTTGTTTACCTGTGCGTTACTGTACAATCCGGTTCGTGATCAGAGGTACAGTATTCTTCCGTCTCTTCCTACGAAACGAACTCAGGCCATCACAGTGCATTTTCAATGCATAGTGAACAGTTTTTTGGAACTAGTTGCAAATACTGTGTGGGCTATTCCATATGAAATCGATCAGTAAAAAACCTCGCATTTTTTATACTCTAATTTTTTCCCTACTTATACAAGGTGCTGAGGGGAGTGCATTTTCAAAAATATACTATCGAAAGTCAAACGTTTTTCGTATTATTAAGCGACAAATTTAGCGTATTTTATAAAAACAAGCCTCTTCAGCGCTCAGAACTCTGGAACCATTTACTGCAGAACATTGAACGAGAGCTTATTTTGAAGCTGACATTTGGTAGGTTATGTTAAGAAGTAATCCTTATTTTTATTGCACACAGAGACAGATAATCTGATTTTACTTGCTTTTAGGCTTTTTGGCCATTTGTAAAAATGTAAAAAAATATTGAGAAAAAATTTTGCATTATTAAGAGGGATTCGGCATTGTTTGCTTAGTGGCTCGGCAATAAGTTTCGAGGGTATTGAATAAATTATTTTCACACGCCTAGACTTGAACGATGCAGTCCCGCACACACTGGTCGAGAGCTGAAGATAAGCGAGTGTTAGGCGTCATTTTACTCCTGTGTTTATGAAAACCTGTGATAAAGCTAGCACAGCCATGACTGCTAGACGACACATCACGTCTTTATGTCTACTGGCCTTGCTTCCCTCGGATATCTCCCGCCTCACAGTCAGCTGGTTAGTTCACGAGCGTACTATTTATTTTCTTTATTTGATATTTTCAATACTTTCTTATAAACGAACCACCAGTAAAAAATATGTGTTTATTTGTACTTTCAATGCGGAATCTAACCATATATTTAAAAAAATTTTTTTTTTTCGTGGCCAAAGGCGTCTTAATGAGGAAAAATCTAAATTTTTCCATTTCCATAAAAAAAAGTAAGAAAATCTGTTTATATGTCAATAAAAACTTTAATTTCTCAGCATCAAAATAAACTATGATTTTGATCATTGGGTTAAAGGGTTTCGGAGCCACAACAGTTTAAAGTTGCTAATTTTATGAAAATACGATAAATTTAAATATTATTCATTTAAACACTATTAAGTTCTGATGCCTCAAACTTTGGACAAAGCATTATATCACAGTTGTCTACGGACAGAAAAAGTTTCATTGTATTTAAAAATTGCAAAGTCAATTTTCTCTATATTTCGGTCTATTTGAGATGGAATAACCCGTATGTACTACATGGTTGTTCAATGTCGCGGAGGGATATGAAAACTTGTGAGGTATGTATCCTTCTTCATTTTCCAACGTCACTAGATTGTACTATTAACAGTAGAATATAACGCAGCACATTAGCGCCGTTGTTTACATTCACAGTATGTCTGTCTACTACAGGGTTGCCATACGTACGACTATAATCGTACGCATACGACTATTTTGACTCAATGTACGAGGTACGACCGCATTCTATGTCGTACGCAATTTTGTACGACTATTTCACTGAAGGGAAAAAATAATTGGGAACCTAGAATGTTGGTCTATAATTAAAATTAAATTTATGGTTAATTCGTTCCTTTTAGATAAGTTTTCTTCATTTAATATGTCCTGGACTAATATGAAAGAAACATGCTTTTAAGGTGGGGGCGGGGCGAATGCTTTGAAAATCGATCTGTAACTATGCTTGCCATGCAAGTCATAATTTGTCATCTTGTGCCCTAGGTTTCACGTAGACGGCGCAGTTATATCAAAATAATACAGGTTTAATTTTATTAACTTCCTTGTTTGTTCGATAAAGGAAATCTTTTATCAATTAAATAGTACCGCAGTAGCATTAAGAAGTCTAAACGCGCCGACATTGTAGAGGTGTCGGGTTTGAGTCGACTGTAGATGAATTAATTTGATATAATTTTCAGCCGGCGCATTTATTGGCCTATCTGCTGCCGCGCTGGCCAAAGATCAAATTCTGCTGACTTTAAATATAAGAAAGTTGTTTCTAACCAAGCGTCATCGTGCACGCCTTACTGCGATGACAGTGTTGATGATGAAGAAATGGGTGGTGATTTATTTCAATGCTGAATGTCATTGTGGATGTGAACTATAATTAGTAGTATTTTTAATTGGAACTAAAATTTACTGGTAGATACATTTATTTTGCGATTCTTTATCAACTGCGTAATGACATGAAAGTGTTAATGCCAGTGAAATGACTCCAGCGCCGAAAGTTAACCAGCATTTGCTTTTAATGAGTAGAGGAAACACCTGGAAACAACGTCAACCAGATAACTCGTCTCATCCGGGATTTCAACTCTGACCCGCTCGTTTCACAGAGAGGCGTGCTAACCATTACTACACAGCGGTGGACTAGAAGTATATTAGGAAGTTGAGAAATGTACGACAATTTTATGCTGAAGTACGACAATTTTTATAAGTTAGTACGACGGTTTCAATTCCTTTATCTGGCAACCCTGGTCTACTATATTCAAGGAACTCAATAGTCAAGTTGTGCATACATTGGTTGCCAAAGTGTCCCGGATCCTAAGCCTGATTATCAGTATAGTGACATCATTAATCATCATTAAGCTGCGGATTTATGCCTATATGCCTATTTTAATCCTTAACCTAAGGCGGAAGATTTTAGGTTGCATATCCATCTTAAGACATTGTGAGTATTATATGCGAATTCTATAGTGCCTATAATTGCCTATTTCACTAGTAAATGCCTATTTGCTTATAAATGCCTAAATATCCGTATTATATATTATACTTGAATTTACTGACCATTCTATCGATATTTTTTGAATCTGTAATTTGTTTCTTTTTTATCTAGCAGAGGGAAGTGATATAGAACTATTGATAATTCTGTGTGTTACGTTTTACTGCCAGCAGAGCGCGGAGAAATCGAATAATTTAAAATCAACCAATAAGAAAAAATGTATTTCGAAAGCCGCATGAACCATTGTGGTAGTTGACTAGGGTAGTTGTTTTAAATTGTTTATCCGGTTTGTGAGTTTGTGAATTGAGTATGGAGTTGAGTTTTCTGCTGTAATACGTGAAGTATACCATGGAGATATGTCAAAGCATAAGTCATCAGAAGCACTGATTGGAAAATACATTGACATTACTGCCTTCCCACTGGTTTGGTCCCCAGCTGAGACTGGATCCCTGAAGTATTGCCCCATCACTTCATGTGAAGTGGAAGGGAGTTTCTCCCAATTTAAGAACATTCTTACAGACAATAGACATCAGTTCTCATTACAACATTTGGACGAATATTTAATTATTCATTGCCATAATGACATTACTATAGAAAGTAGTGTATAATGATACGCTATTGTCGTGTTAGCCGTTGAGAATTAGAAATTTGTTAGTGCCTGTTTTTAGTGCCTAAAAATCCGCAGCTTGATCATCATATTATTACGCACGGACAAATCACACCAGACTGACCGGGTTGCCTAGAGCTGTGCATGAACGTCTTTCAGAGTTGCCAACTCGTCAAATCAAATTTCACCAAACAAAGGTACAAAGATCACCAAAATATGAATTTTATTAATTTGGGAGCATTTCTATTAAAATAAAAATAAAAGATACGTTCCACTATGCAGAAATTATAATTACCTTAAGGCTTAGAACATGTTCGCTTCTCCCGCCTCTTCAAAGACGACGTTCTCCTCTGGAGAAGTTGCCGCTGCGGGCGTATATGACTGGAGGGTACCAATTTGTTTAACTATATCTTCTGGTAAACTGTAGTTATGTCAGCATTTGTTGACTCTTTTCAAGCCTAATTTAATACACGTAATAGCATGAAGTGTTTCGATTTTCATTCTACGTCGCAATTTAGATTTGGTCAAATTGGCTACACTGAACTCACATTCAACATCGGTGTTTGAGTATGGAAGAGTTAGAAATGATAAAGTAAGTGTAGCAACCTCAAAAAAGGAATTTTCACAAACAGTAACACTGAATTCCACACTGCACTTCTCTTATAAAACACCGCAAAAGTTTAAAAAGACCATTGCGTAGAGAAAAGTTCCGGCAATTGATTAACAAAGCGAACTAATGGAACAGAACAGAGATGCTCTAACTTCTGTACCTCTTCTTCGTTTCCAATTTCCGTTTCTTTATGCTCATGAGTATCCCCACATGGAGACGTTACACATTATTTTGAAATGCTAAGTGATGCCAACCTTTTCCCAATCAATTAAGATTTGCTGTTAATTATAGGTAGATGAAAAATCAGAATAAATCAAATATTTTGTGCGTCCAGTATCCCAGATTTATCACTAGATTTCCTTTAAAAACACCAGAATTTCGACATGTCGTTGAATGTCATTTTTTTAGAACAAAATGGCTTTCCAGAAACACCAGATATGGTGACAAAATCACGAACTTGGCATCACTGGTGTTTTTGTGAGTTGACTGTAAGTACCTGATACATGGTACAGCAGTAAACAAACGTAATACTACACGGTACTGGCTAGAATAGGAACTAAACCTTCGAACGTTAGTCATAAGTCATAACTGACCGAAAACACAACGTAATAAATCAGATGATGCGTGCTTGTTAATTATGCATCGTCACATTTTCAAGTTAAATGAGTAATGAGTGTTAAGTAAAATGCATTAAAGCAAAACTATTGACTTTGTACAATACAATCATAACACTACTAAAACAGCCTACTTTTTCTTTTTTTTTTATTCTGTATCTTCACGATATCTTATTCAAACTGGGCTTCCTACGCCCTACAGCCTAGAACCTTCCTCGTAACATAAGTACATACAAGAGAGTTGTGGCAACGCCGTATTTAAATAGGCCTACTACAGCCATGAAGCACGGCCACCTGCATAAATATAAACATTTGCGGTAAGATAAGCTGCCCTGCACTCGGACTGAGGCTGTCTTAAGTGTGGCGAAGAGATAGATTATTATACTGTAGGCCTACTGCATAGAGCTTGTAAAAAGAATGTGAAATACAATATAAAGTAGGCCTAACCAAGGCTGTCTCTATAGAAAAGATTTATATGCCGGTACGAAAGTTGGTGTAAAAGGTGTGACAAAGTTATATTGTTTAAATTATGCCTTGTATAGTAGATCTTTGGAATATGCATTACATTTAATTTATTAAAGAGAATATTTTGATATGTTGTGTCAAATTTATACGGATTTTTTTTCTAGTTTATTCGACACAAATTTCACATATTTTTAAACTGTGTACCTAACAAATTATAATTAAACCGTAACACAGAGTAAAAATGGAATACAAATACATACATACATACATACATACATACATACATACATACAAATGGGCTATTCCATCTCAAATAGACCGAAATATAGAGAAAATTGACTTTGCAATTTTTAAATACAATGAAACTTTCTCTGTCCGTTGACAACTGTAATACAATGCTCTGTGCAAAGTTTGAGGCATCAGAACTTCATAGTGTTTAAATTAAAAATATTTAAATTTATCGTGTTTTCATAAAATTAGCAACCTTAAACTGTTGTGGCTCCGAAACCCTTTCACCCAATGATCAAAATCATGGTTTATTTTGATGCTGAGAAATTAAAGTTTATATTGACATATAAACAGATTTTCTTACTTTTTTTATGGAAATGGAGAAATTTAGATTTTTCCTCATTAAGACGCCTTTGGCCACGAAAAAATATTTTTAAAATTATATGGTTAGATTCCGCATTGAAAGTACAAATAAACATATTTTTTACTGGTGGGACGTTGATAAGAAAGTATTGAAAATATCAAATAAAGAAAATAAATAGTACGCGCGTGAACTAACCAGCTGACTGTGAGGCGGGAGCTGGCCGAGGCAAGCAAGGCCAGGAGACATAAACACGTGATGTTTCGTCTAGTAGTGCATAGCTGTGCTAGCTTTATCACAAGTTTTCATAAACACAGGAGTAAAATGACGCCCAACGATCGCTTATCTTCAGCTCTCGGCCAGTGCGTGCGGTACTGCGCCGTTCAAGTCTAGGCGTGTGAAAATAATTTATTTAATACCCCCGAAACTTATTGCCGAGCCACTAAGCAAACAATGCCGAATCCCTCTTAATAATGCAAGGTTTTTTCTCCATGTTTTTTTTACATTTTTACAAATGGACAAAATGCCTAAAAGTAAGTAAAATCAGATTATCTATCTCTGTATATAATAAAAATAAGGATTACTTTTTATCATAACATACCAAATGTCAGCTTCAAAATGAGCTCCTGTTCAATGTTCTGCAGTAAATGGTTCCAGAGTTCTGAGCGCTGAAAGAGGCTTGTTTTTATAAAATACGCTAAATTTGTCGCTCAATAATACGAAAATCGTTTGACTTTCGATAGTATATTTTTGAAAATGCACTCTCCTCAGCACCTTGTATAAATAGGGAAAAAAGTAGAGTATTAAAAAAATGCGAGGTTTTTTACTGATCGATTTCATATGGAATAGCCCATACATACATACATTTTTGTTTTATAATTTTAATTTGTACTCACTATCTACTTAGCTAGTTAAATAAATAAAAAAAAAAATGTTACAGCTTCACAATACACACTGGATTTCATGTGGCGCCCTAGGAAGAAATCAGCGAATTGAGACAAGGTGACCTAGCTTGCCACTTATTGACCTCTTCTTCCCATCCATTTACCGGGAAACACTTCGTTCAAGAATCCCGGTATTTAGCTAGTTCCCAGAATCCGCCGGGGATAATACGAGTATCATCACGCAAAACTGTAGATATAACAGTTTCGTTCTATGATAAATGGATTAAATTGAGTATTTTCCTCTAAACCTGTCGCAACTGAACTCACTGTGAATACTGTGTGTGCACTTGTGTAAACTAATGGGGATTTTCAGGAGACTAGTATCGATAGTTATGGCATGACTATTATGTGATATTTATGTATTTCGTAAGGAGTACTGAACTTACTACATTCTTTATAAATTAGTTGCTATCAGGAAAATATTTTGTTACACAGGTTGCATTTTCATCCAAAAACATTAAAAATTATCTTGTACTCTGACGGGAACATAAAGTGGCCAGCCGTGTTTTTTAATTGAATGTCGAACGGTTCAGTTGTCGGCATAAATTCAACATACGTATAAATCACAAAAACAGAATTAAAACTAATCCTGGTGTTGTGATATACTGGGTGAAAAGTCGCTACATTAGAATCCATTCCTGAGAATAGTAATGAGTACTGGACTCATCTAAAAAGCTGTATACAGACAACAGCAGAAGAAACAATAGGATACACAGAAGTTGGAAGAATTAAGAAACCTTGGGTCACAGGGCAAATGTTGGAGAAGATGGAGGAAAGAAGAAAATGGAAAAATATCAACACAGGAGGTAGAAAAAACTACAGAAAACTTAACAACGAATTAAGAAGAGAAACTGATAAGGCGAAGGGAGACTGGATGAAAGAGAAATGTAAAGAAATAGAGGATCTAGAGAGAAAAGGAAGATATGATTTAATGTACCGCGAAGTAAAATGTTTGGACTTCACAAATAAGAAAAGCAAATCCATGTGGTTGATAGAGAAATCGGAAATCAAATAACAGACCGACCAGGAATACTGAACAGATGGACGAAATATGTAGAAGAGTTATATGAGACGGGGAATTGTCCAGATGACTTGGCTATAGAAGACGAAACAGCCGTATCAGAAGACGAAAAAGGATTTTCTATTTTAAGGGAAGAAGTTGAAGAGAATTGTTTTCACAACATGGGAGGAGTGGTAGTAGTAGGAAGAAGAATAAAGTGTTTAAGATTTGCTGATGATATGGCGTTGTTAGCAGAAGAGGAGATGATATTAAGGTATATGCTACTGGAGCTAAATGACAGCTATGAGCAGTATGAAATGAAGATAAATACCAACAAGATGAAGACCATGGTCATAGGAAGAAAAGTAAAGAAGGTAAACTTGCGAATTCTAAATGAGGCAGTAAGTGCAAGTGGACAACTTCAGATACTTGGAATGTACTATAAGCAGTAACATGATCTGCTGCCAAAAAGTCAAAAGGAGAATAGCAATGACAAAGGAAGCTTTTAATAGAAAAAGGAGCATCTTCTACGGACCTCTGAAGAAAGAACTAAGGAGGAGGCTAGTGATGTGCTTTGTGTGGAGTGTAGTATTGTATGGGGCAGAAAAAATGGACATAACGCGAAGTGAAGAGAAGCGAATAGAAGCATTTGAAATATGGATATGGAAAAGGATGGAGCGTATGAAATGGACAGAGTAAGAAACAAAGCTGTGTTGGAAAGAGTGGATGTAGAAAGAATGATTCTGGAACTGATGAGAAATAGGAAAAGGAATTGGCTGGGTCACTGTTTGAGAAGGAACTGCCTACTGAAGGATTCACTGGAAGGAATGGTGAACGGGAGAAGAGTTCGTGGCAGAAGAGGATATCAGATGATAGACGACGATATGTGGATCATGTGAGTAGACAAAAAGGAAGGCAGAAAATAGCAAAGACTGGAGAATGCTGGGTTTGCAGTATGAAAGACCTGCCCTTGGGCAGAACACTATGAATGAATTAATATTATAGAAATAATCTTAACGATAGAATATCATATAGAAGAAATTAAAATAAAATGTGTATAAGATGTTTACATAAATTTAATTACTGAAAATTTAAAAATAATATTTGATATCACTTTATGGTCGAAATACAAAATATAACGCATTAAAATTGTTTATTCTCATAGGATTTTAAGATCTAAAATGCACGAGGGATTATCGAACTTCATTATCATAGCCAGTACCACAAGGTGCAGATATAATCAATCATTCGATAAGGAAGGCTATTATTTGCATATTAAAGTAAAATTTGCTTAGTCACTTCTAAGTGTATCGTATTTATTTGATTATATTATCATATTTATATTTCTTATTGTTCTATAGCGATGGGCTTAAATAGCACAAGTCTTTTCATCTCATCGAGAGTAAAAACAAATTGCTGATTACTAACCACAACAAATTCACACAAAAAGGTCTCTGAGTACACCGATGCTGTGTGAGTGGAATGCGAAATTTTTTGTAATAATGAATGTTCTGGTAGGTTAGTGGATTGCCATACTAATAAGGCATACCATGGGGAAAATATTGTGACAGTGATAGTGGAATAAATTTAATATCACGTGAAACTAAATAGAAACATAAACAAAATCAAACAGTGGACGAATATGGTAACTTTTGTTTCTTACCGGCAAGAAATGAAACATTATACCATTGAGTAAGACACATTTGGACAAGCCTTTGCCAATATCCTTTCCATATGTATGCGCGGTGAACAACGCGGGCACTTGGAAAATTATTTGTTGTTAAATTCGTGTATTTTGAAGTTTCGTGAGTTACATCGTTATCTAAATTATAAACAGATAACTGTACAAGAGAGTTAGTTTCGTTCTAAAGTCGTGGAAGGGAAAACAACAAGCGGAATCATAAAGAGAGTATGATGGGAAATTTCGGTACAGCTATGCCGCCATGAAGTCTTCTCTAAGCTTGCCCATTATTTCTTTCCATGGGTGTACATCTCCCCGAATTAAAAAAAAACAGGACCTTGTTATTTAGGGTTTTAGGTTATTGCTTGGATGTAAAGGCAGGCATGGATTACGATATTGAAAATAATTATACCTAAAGGTGACCAGTGGTAATCTGATATTTGGAAGCAAATCAACGACAAAGAAGAATATTTCCATATGTACAATCGATATTTAAGAACTGTTTCACACAAGGTTACTAGATATACAAGTGTAGACTAATGGCACAACCGGTCACACTTTTCAGCGATGAACATTAACTCTGTCTATAATTGCAGCTGAGCGAACATACATACGATTTAACGCCGGTTTTCACATAAGGTCGTGTCCTCGCGGATGGGTAAGCAGTACTCTCTATTTGATTTTTATTCACAAGCTTTTTTCGGTTTTCACATAGGAGACTGTGCGCGGACTGCACTGTATGGAATCACTTGGCGAGGCGATTTCGGTCCCGTGATCCTCGGTGGTTACGACACAGTACGCGCACAGCCCTCTATGTGAAAACTTGTATGAGACATCCACAGACCGTCTTCAGGTAACTGCGGGTATTTCCATTCTCCATTCGGGTATAGCACGAGACATCTGGAACCACAGTCTAGTATATACGGTCACGAAGCTCAATACATAGTAAATATTCATTCATAGACAGTTGCTAACCACTAGGATCGCTAATATCGCCTCATTACAGATAATGCGAAATAGTACCGGCACAGTTTATTGTTCCTAGTACCCTCACAACTCAAGCTTCGTTGACTGTATACATAGACTGTGTCTGGAACTTCCGAAGCTTCCATATTGCATTTCTCTGTTGCTCTGTTATCTGTTAGTCGAACTCCTTGTTTCCCCCACGTCCCGAAAGGGCAAGCTGGCACTCTGGACTGGAGGAACAGTTAATAATACTGCTGCAAGAGCCAGGGAAGGTTTGGAATTACAGGTTACATCAGTTGCTTGTTTCTGCAGATGACACGGATATGTTAGGAGAAAAATCCATAAAATATTAGGGAAAACGCGGGAATTCTACTTGAAGCAAGGTTTGGAAGTAAATCTCGAAAATACAAAGTACATGATCATGTCTCGTGACCATAACATAGTACGAAATGGAAATATATAAATTGGAAATGTATCCTTTGAAACGGTGCAAAAGTTCAAATATCTTGGAGCAACAGTAACAAATATAAATGACACTCGGGAGGAAATTAAAGCTCAGAATAAATATGGGAAATGCCTGCCATTATTCGGTTGAGAAGCTTTTGTCATCCAGTCTGCTGTCAAAAAACTGAAAGTTAGAATTTATAAAACAGTTATATTACCGGCTGTTCTGTATGGTTGTGAAACTTGGACTCTCACTTTGAGAGAGGAAAACATTTGGGGCTAAGAGAAATGAAGTTACAGGAGAATGGAGAAAGTAACACAACGCAGAACTGCACGCATTATATTTGTCACTTGACATAATTAGGAACGTTAAATCTAGACGTTTGAGATGGTCAGGACATGTAGCACGTACGAGCGAATCCAGAAATACTTATAGACTATTAGTTGGGAGGCCGAGTTGTAGATGGGAGGATAGTATTAAAATAATTAAGGGATGATGGGAAGATAATGATGATAGAGGCCGGATTAATCTTGCTCAGGAAAGAGACCGATGCCGGGCTTATGGGAGGGCGGCAATGAACCTCCGTGTTCTCTAAAAGCCATTTGTAAGTAAGTAAGGTGCAAGAGCATGATTATTTCACTGGATCATTTTTTAAACAACAGAAAATGATGTGGAAGTCCCCTTCTTGTCACGTGCCCTCCACAAATCATGAATCCATTCATTTTTCCTCTTCATTTTTCTCTTTTCTCGCTTTTGTAACACCAGGTAGGACGCATCAGCTATGAAAACGCCTTACAACTAGCCAAGAGCCACCGGCGTGGCTCAGTCGGTTAAGGCGCTTGCCTGCCGGTCTGAAGTTGCGCTCGGGCGCGGGTTCGATCCCCGCTTGGGCTGATTACCTGGTTGGGTTTTTCCGAGGTTTCCCCCAACCGTAAGGTGAATGTCAGGTAATATATGGCGAATCCTCGGCCCCATCTCGCCAAATACCATCTCGCTATCACCAATCTCATCGACGCTAAATAACCTCGTAGTTGATACAGCGTCGTTAAATAATCAACTAAAAAAAACTAGCCAAGAAGAAGAAGAAGAGGCATATGTAAAATGCAAAATATGAGGAAAAACTATCCACGTAAAGTCGCCGCACAGTCCTCATGTGAAAACCGACGACACATGACACAGTCCCCGTACATCACCGCACAGTACTCTGTGAAAACCGACCTTTACTGTACTCTTCATTTCATCCACCACAATATTAAATTATAATATTGGAATATCTTGTAATCCTGTTTCTGTTTGACATTTGGTAGGCGAACACGAAATGGACGTCGGTGTTAGGTATGATAGAGTTGTGTGGATATAAAAGTTCAAGGGGAGAAAATGTAAGGAGGAAAGGGAAAGTGAGACGAAAAAATTTGTAGAGTGTGATGAACAAAAACAGTAAAATGGACGCTTGTGTACTGATGCTGTTGTAAATGGGATTATCTGTCATGCATTCGTTTGTCACGTCTTCCTCGTGCAGCGTGTGAAGATTCGCGCGTCGTGTGTTGTAGTCCTCAGACTTCAGTATCGGCACGCACTGAAGTGACTCTTCTATAAAAATAGAATCGAATTATACACCAGTGTTTCGTTATAGAGAATGTAAATAGTGCCATTTTCAGATTATATAGTGTTGCATGGATGACGTTCACCGAGTGGTGTGGTTGGAAATGAGGCAATATGAAGAGTAAAAAAAAAAAGACATCTACATTATGTGTACACTTTGTGCGTTTAGACATTACATATAATTTCAGTAGTACTGCTGCTGTCGCTATTATTATTATTATTATTATTATTATTATTATTATTATTATTAGGATGAGGATTGATAGGCACTAAAATGCTAAAATAGGAAAGAAAATAGGCAACCAAAGATTAATAAATGGACAGTAACAAGCTAGATTTAAAGTCATAATTAAATTGAAATTACAGTGTCCGTAATACTCGTTAAAATATAAGCTACAGTAGAGCGTCACGTTTAGTCACAGTGAAAACGTAAACAAAGTGCAGGTAATCTGTGAGGGGAGGACGAGCCGTACGATAAACACGAGGGATGCATAAGGTTTTAGGTCACATTTGTGACGGAGCAATAATTGAAATTATATTTTCCAAAACACACAAAACAAAAGAACACAAATTGCATAACGTTATAATCAGGGAACGGATTTATATGGACTAAAAATATATGAAATATGTAAATATATATGTAGTTATTTTTACCAAAATATGGAATTAAATATGGATTTTTACCAAAATATGGAATTAAATATGGACTTAAAATTATAAAAAAATGACTATGTACGTTAAATATTGGTACATTTTAATCAAACTAAACAAAAAATATAATGGACGTACCTTATCTTCCAATGTAGTTTCAACAAAACACAATTTTTATTGTCTGTTACCATAACAATAGGTTACAAACATTTCTTTCAAGTGCTGAAAAGTGAATCTTCTTCTATTGTCTCTGAGGATAGATTTATACTGACTAAAAGAGCGTTCGACGTCACAAGAAGTAACTGGTACATAATTCAATTTCACAATGTCTGCTGGGGATAAGTCCAAGTTAATCTTCACTGTTGATTCACCACTCATCACAGCAACAACCTTTTGTAGTTCTTCATATCCAGGGTTTTTTGAAAGTACAGTGTCCACCTTAGCTCTTACTGCATCTGCAACTTTACCTCTACCACGATTCAGTTGTTCCACAGTACTATTTATAATTTCAAAACTTTCAGATAGTGAAAGGTGCCTATTTTGGAGACTTTTGAGCGTTTTTATGATGCATGAAAATGTATGCTGAATGTGAGCTAAGTCATTCTTCACACTTATGTCACAGGTAACTGTTTTCGCAGTATCAATTGAGACTGCATCTTCAGAGTCCAATGCAAGGAGAACATTGTTAATAGAGTCTATATGTTCGGCATAATATTCAACTGCTTCTAGCCATGTACCCCATCTAGTTAAAATTGGCTTTGGTGGCAATGGAATTTCAGGGTACATTTCTTTCAACACGTTAACTCTACTGGGAGCTTTGAGAAATACTTTTTTCACTGATGAAATCAACAAATCTACTTTAGGGAAATTGTCTCTGACCACTTCTGCCACACGATGAAATGCATGCGCCACACAAGTAAAATGAGTCAATTTAGGATATACAACAGATAATGCTTGTCCAGCTTTGACCATATAAGGGGCAGCATCGCTAATAAAGAATAACACATTATCGTACATAATACCCTTTGGCCACAGGATACCCATAGCTTCGTTGAACAGTTTAACTATAGTTTTGTTATTGCACTTTTCTAGAACATCACAATGTAAAAGAATTCGTTCAGAATATTGTTCACTTAACAAACCGATAACTACATTACCAACAAGTCTACCTTCTTTGTCGGGAGTCTCATCAATGGAAACCCAAATTGAACTATCTTTAATTTCATCTCTTATCTTCTGTATTGTCTCATCGTAGATGGATGGAGCATACGTCTTCCTAAGTGTTGACTCATCCGGGATTGTATGTTGAGTATATTTTTCAAGGAATTCCCTGAAGACCTTATTCTTTAGTTTGTAGAGAGGAATATCAGCAGAGATGAGAGAACGGCACAGGTCGATGTTAAACTCAGATCTTACATTCGATGTTGTTGGTTGTGTTAAAAACAATTGTCTCTGCTTGGAATTTAGTTGTTTGTTGGCCTGATGTTTACTAGTTGTAATGTGTTGTTGCACCAGGAACTTTTGTGTAGATGATACTGCACACTGACACAAATTACAAAATAATATTTTATTGTCAGTTGATAAACCATCTTCTTTAAATTCTGAAATGTAACTTGTTAGTTTTGATTTTAAATTGACTGAATGACGTACTTTTGGCATATTTACCGTCTTTATAGTATGATTTACAAAACTGAACCTATGTGTACTCTGACTGGCATTTAACTGTTGAGCTGCACAACTGAAGTCTGTTAAAAATTTTAAATTAAATTAATACAGTTTTGTAACTTACTTTCCCATTGTTGATAGGACTGCTAATTTTCAAATAACTCTGATGTTAAAGGGATTACTGAACATGTGTTTAAATCTCTATTGTTGAAATGTATTTTTAAAAGTTAATGGAATTTTGTTTTGTTTTATTGTTAAACCTAATATAATATGGACTGTTTTATATGAAATATGGAAAATATATGGAAATTAACGAAAATATGTACTAAACTCTAAAATATGGAAAAATATGGAAAATAAAAGTAGGATTTTTCAACCCTACACATTGTGAAACATAAAGATAATGCAAAATATAAATTATATTAGCTTTATAAGTAAATATGTATTTACATATAAATCCTTTCCCTGGTTATAATATATAATTTTAACAAACAAGCATTGTAACGTGGAAATAATTCAATATAACAAATCAAATTTACCTACTTATATGATGTTGCTTTCAAGGAGCGTTTTTTACGATCATGAATTTAATTAATAATAATATTTATTTATTCGGCGAAGTTAAAGCCATTAGGCCTTCTCTTTCACTTAGCCAGAAACAAAAGAAGCTAATACAACTTGCCGTAGTAAAAGATAGTAATTACTTACTAGCTTTTAAGGAACCCGGAGGTTCATTGCCGCCCTCACATGAGCCCGCCATTGGTCCCTATCCTGAGCAAGATTAATCCAGTCTCTATCATCATATCCCACCTCCCTCAAATCCATTTTAGTATTATCTTCCCATCTACGTCTCGGCCTCCCCAAAGGTCTTTTTCCCTCCGGCCTCCCAACTAACACTCTATATGCATTTCTGGATTCGCCCATACGTGCTACATGCCCTGCCCATCTCAAACGTCTGGATTTAATGTTCCTAATTATGTCAGATGAAGAATACAATAAAATAATTACAGACTAATATTTAAAAAATACCAGAAAATTGATATAGTCATACAAGCACTGTTGATTAAAATAATGCAAACATACTAAATAATAATTACAAAATAATGTATGACTTTGAAGTTACACTCAATGAATATGCAAGTAGTAAGTGAACCAATATTACAAATTACAAGAATTACAAATTCAAACGTAAATTATAACTATATAACACTGAGGAAAATTACATATACACACAAAGGAGAATTAAACATGAATATGAGAGAAAGAAAACATTTTAACAATGTATTAACAATTTGTAGGATTTATTCAGGTACAGCATCTGAATAAAATTAACTTTGAGAAGGGATAATTATGTTCAGGAAATAGTGTTGTCACTTCAGACCAATATACTGTAGTTTTGTTAATTTGGCCACAGAAGACTAATCATACAAAATGAAATTCATGACCATAAAAATGCTGCTTGAAAGCAACATCATATAAGTAGCAAAATTTGATTTGTTATATTGAATTATTTGAACGTTACAATTGGTTGTTAAAATGTGTGTATGATAACGTTATGAAATTTGTGTTCTTTTGTTTTGTGTGTTTTTGGAAAATATAATTTCAATTAATGTTCCGCCATAAATGTTGTAACTAAAACCTTGTACATCCCTCGTGTTTATCGTACGGCCCGTCCTCCCCCTCACATGTTACCAGCACTTTGTTTATGTTTTCACTGTGCCTAAACGATACGCTCTACTGTATTGTAGCAAGGGAATTAAAAGGAAACCTTCTAATCTCTTCAAAACAGTTACCGGTACTTTTAATGTTTACAAATACACTCTTTCTTCTACTCTAAAATTTATATTAGCTTTTTGCAATATAAGCCAGAGACAATTCTAATATCAGGTGTTTTATGGGTTCGGTTAGGAAATGAAACTGAAGAGAAAACACATTAGTCCTGCTAAAAATGGGCCTACCTTCCTGAATTTCAGTTGACAACAACATATTTTTCTAAGTTTTCTTCCGTAAATCTGTGTCTGTTGTCTATAAAAGTATTTCGGAACTGAGAGACACTGTTTTTCACCTCACAGGATACGATCTAGCATTATTTGAAACTTGCACTTCGCTCTGCCTTAGGTGATGTACAGTAGTGGCAAAAAATCGGACCGACCCTTGTAGCTGATTTCAGAGCCTTGTTCACTCCAGAGCACGATAGACTGGTAACTAAGACTTTCGTGGTTCGAATCCTGCTTGGGAAGGAAACTTTTTTTTTTTTTTTTTTTGGTTGCTTATTCAAGTTTATTCCCAATACATTTCGATTGTAGCGATATTTTACTACTTAATTAACTTATTATTCCCAGAACATGAATTTTACCAGCAATCGAATCCGGGTTTTCAGCTCTACGTGCTGATGCTTTATTCACTAAGCCACACCGGATTCCAATTCCGATGCCGGATCGAATCCCTTCAGTTTAAGTTCTACCTCTCAGTTTTCTCTCTGGTGGCCTACCCTCATGTACTGTGTCACAGAATATGTTGCAGGCAGTGGCACATTGTCCAACGCTCTTTGTACAGAGGTGCACTCATTACGAGTGACTAAGTGGCGGGATCCGACGGGATGAGCGTCGTCTTGAATCACTAAGTGATTACTTACGCATATCATATTATTATGATGTACCGAAGTACTTATGATATTTCCGTGCAATTCTGCGTTATATAATGAAGGATGGATATAACAGAGAATAATTCTCTCCAGCACTGGGACTCGAACCCGGGTTTTCAGCTGATGCTTTATTCACTAAGCCACACCGGATTCCATTTCCGATGCCGGATAGAATCCCCTACTTTAAGATCTACATCTCAGTTTTCCCTTTGGTGGCCTACCGTCATGTACTGTGTCACAGAATATGTGACAGTGGCACAGTGTCCAACGCACTATGTACAAAGACCTCGATCCGACGGGACGAAGCCGCATTCTAAATTCAAGCCACTGCACTCTGCAAGTTGGTTGCAACACAGCGGCCAGAGAACAGCTCATCTAGCGTGACACACCGAGTTCGTTGACCTTTTACATCTATATCACGAGTCGACCTGGTTGGCGAGTTGGTATAGCGCTGGCCTTCTATGCCCAAGGTTGCGGGTTCGATCCCGGGCCAGGTCGATGGCATTTAAGTGTGCTTAAATGCGACAGGCTCATGTCAGTGGATTTACTGGCATGTAAAAGAACTCCTGCGGGACAAAATTCCAGCACATCCGGCGACGCTGATATAACCTCTGCAGTTGCGGGCGTCGTTAAATAAAACATAATATTTTTCTATATCACGAGAAGGGTGTGTTCGCGGCGATGTTGTCGGACTGCTGAAACTTCAAACTTAATTTTCTAATTAACCGTGCATTTAATCACAAAACGTAATATAAGTTTTCTATTCATTTCAGTGTACCTTATCATATCTTTCAATCTGCAAGTTATTTCACCCTGCAAGGTTATTTCACTTCCAATCTGCATATTTTATATCTTATCTTGAGATTATAGTATACTATACCATACTTCATACATGATTATGATATAAGATGTATGTGCAGAGACCCAAAGTATAGTATAATATACCTGAATTTGTGCACTAACTGTAACCTGCAGAATTTGTTCAGCATTTTTCATCATGTCAATGACTTTTTTTTGAAGTGTAGAGTTATATTGAACTTTAAAAATAAAACAACAAATGTCTCAGGACTCAGGAGGTTATAAATGCAAATCTGATAACTACAGGGTACGTCAGGACAATATTGGCATCTAAGACGCGAATTGTATCTTCCACTAAGTTTTCAATTACTGGTAAGAAATAAACAATCTTGTAAACATTCTGATATTGTGCTGAGTAAAAATATAATAATGCTACTGAATCTCTACTTTGTCACTTACTTACAAATGGCTTTTAAGGAATTCGAAGGTTCATTGCCGCCATCGGTCCCTATTCTGAGCAAGAATAATCCATTCCCTGCCATCATATCCCACAGCCCTCAAATCTGTTTTATTTAATATTATCCTCCCATCCACGCCTTGGCCTCCCTAAAGATCTTTTCCTCTCAGGTCTTCCAACTAACACTATAGGCTATGCGTTCCTAGTTTCACCCATACATGCTACATACCCTACCCATCTCAAACATCTGGATTTAATGTTCCTAATTATGTTACGTGAAGAATAAGGCGTGCAGTTCTGCATTGTATAACTTGTGTGTGTGTGTGTGTGTGTGTGTGTGTTTTATCTTACAATAGTTAACTTTTTTATCTTAGACATACATACATACATACATACAAAAATGCATGCAAATATAACATGCATGCATGTATACATACATACATACAGTGGCGGCTCGTGATAAAATAATATGTGTGTTCACAATTTTGTGGTTTTAAAATCGAAGAGAATTTGAAATCGTACGTTTAGTCTAATATGAAATGTCATGATTCCAATGTTTCACTATCGAAAAAAAACCGTATATAAATTCAAAACAACATATAATAATAATAATAATAATAATAATAATAATAATAATAATAATAATAATAATAATGAAACTCGGTCTTTTTATTTCCAATTTTTCTTGGTAAGCCAGTTTACCCAGTTCTTTACTGTTCAAAATTACTTGAACAGAGTTCATTATTTACGTTTGTTAAAAATGAATACATACCACAGTCTCGTTATTTACAAACGCGTGTGTTCAGTAATATATTTTGATTCACAACACACTGATACACTATAGCCTATACCAGTACTGTAATCCCATTCGCATAGATTGATTGCTATAAATACATGCCAGTAAATATTCTTAAATATTATACACTGCCATACAGATACTTAAATTCATACCACCACCACAGTCAGCCAGCACGTGTTTGAAGCCAAACTATGCTATTATGCCGACACTGAAGTATAGTAATTCACAAACTACACTCTCATAGCAGCACTGTACACACTTCCACGTAAGTAAACGTTCCTACAGTCAGATGCTGACATCTACAGGCTATTAAATTTTCTCCTCGAGATATAGCACGTGAACGATAGGCATCGATGGACCTGACATCTGTAGGATAGATACTCATCATGTTCACTTAACGCTTTGTGCTCTTGACGAGTCATAAGCGGCCAGCTAAAGACAATTTTCTCCCTCGCATGCGTGAAATTCCTGTAACCATCTCGAAAAGAGCACGGCTTGTACGTGAACGGATGTTGCCAAGTTTACATAAGAAGTTTATGCAAGATGCGGGAAGTTTAAAATACTCGATTCTGATATTATACATCCCCACTACGTCAATACGGTATCAAATAATAAAACTAGTCGTGCATTAATGGAAACAAGGTGTTCACGTGCTCTTGTGCTCTTATTGACGCACCGCCACCGCATACGCACATACATATACAATTTTTTGCAGAATTCTAGTCTTTGTTTTTTTAGTTGTATTGTTAACTTACCTTCAAGAAGGCCCTTCATTCTATTTTCAACTTATTCTCCTTCAGATCGATATAGCGGGAAATTATTAGAGATGTGAATGTTTACTTTCCTTCGATTATTATCACTGTAATTGCCTTACAGTTTTTTAACCCAATCCGTGTAACTTTCTTTTGAAGTGAATTGTTCTGTAATTTGTCTTGTTCGTAGACCAGAAGATCCTGTCATAATAGGAGTAATAAGTTCTTCTTTTCCCATCTTTCAATAGGTTGTGTGGTTAAAAGTATACATTTAGATATTTTGTGCGTTTTCAATTTCCTTTCCTTTCAAATGTACCTAACCTGCAATGCTGTATAAGCGTCTGTCACAATATCCTATTTTAGAGTCTAGAATCACGTGTAAACTTAGTGTTGTTTTTATTTAATTAATAATCTCGTTTCTATTATTAGTATTATTATTATTATTATTATTATTATTATTATTATTATTATTGGGAAAGGAACTGGCAACCCTATCCCATTATCTCTTGGCTTAGTTGCCTCATAGGCGGTGTCTTGTTGCTACCGCTTGTGAGGTTCAGACGTGTCTTTGGGCAGTTGACTAAACAAAAACTGTATCTCGTTTCTGTTATTATTATTATTATTATTATTATTATTATTATTATTATTATTATTATTGGGAAAGGAACTGGCAACCCTATCCCATTATCTCTTGGCTTAGTTGCCTCATAGGCGGTGTCTTGTTGCTACCGCTTGTGAGGTTCAGACGTGTCTTTGGGCAGTTGACTAAACAAAAACTGTATCTCTTTTCTGTTGCTGTTATTATTATTATTATTATTATTATTATTATTATTATTATTATTATTATTATTATTATTATTATATTTAACGACGTTTTTACTCCAAAGCTTACTCAAGGAACGCGAGAAATGACGTACAAATTTTGCTTGGAGCCGTGTATCGAAGTCATGATTCTTTAACGTGTCACGAATTGCTACACGGAACCCACAGCTTCACTTCCCTCCTGCAGAAAGCCGCGGAGGGATTATGTCGCCCTATAAAATTCTTAGCCTTGCGTCGAGTTTGTCTCTCCAACTATCATAGTCGTCGTCGTCATGATCATCGTCATTTAATTATAAAATTGAATACTAGGATCTACATTGACTGTGAAAACAGTTTGCTTGGAGGACGGAATCATGAACGACGTGGGATAGCTAAAGATAACAATAAAAAGGAGTGACTGGCCGGTGGGGAGAAGGTAGGGCGCCGCTGCTTTAGTCCCCCCCCCCTCTCATCTACGTGAATGTTATTACCTCCATTGTTGTACTCTTCCGTCTCTGCCAGTGTAAAACCTGCTTTCCTATGGAGGGACCATCTTTCTGGAGAACAGAGAGAAACAGAAAGAGGAGAACAGTGTTTGTGCTTGCAATCATATCCATACAGGAATAACGCGCGACAGCATATTTGTATTACTTTATCCGTATAGCAGTTCTCTGCTAGTCATTAACCGTGCTGTTTAATGTGCGGGTTGTAATCGTATTTTCTCTTGACACAGTGCAAAGTCCGTTACTGTTTAATGATTTCATAATATTACGGTTTAAAAACTTTAATTTGCTTCTACGAATAAATCTAATAGTTCATTCACGATTGTTTTTTTTTTTTGTTTTTTTTTTTTTGTTCCCCCCCCCCCCAGAAACGTGAACTTGCATTTCCTTCATCCATCAAGTTTCCGTATACAAGGAAATGTAAAGTTGTGCGTGTGTGTGTGTTTTTTTTTATTTTATTCCAACCCCCGTCATATAATGAAGTACAGAGAGAGAAAGTATTGTATTTTGCAAAAATTCAATATTTTTAGTATTCATCGTACCGTCTCTCAGCGATTTCTACTAAATTTCGGCGGATTTTATTTAGTGCCCAAGAATCAGTTTATGATGAAGTATTAGGCATGTATAATAAATTATTACTAACAAATGATCTTAATTTAGAAAATAACACAAAATAGCAATTTATTCAACGATTTTCTTTTCTTGATTTTGTTTTATCGTGTGGCAGATGGCACCGTGTGTCAAAAACGTTTTGTGTGAGAAATTAATTTATTATGATATGCATAATAAAATTAATGGATGTTATTATTCGGTTGAGAAGCTTTTGTCATCTAGTCTGCTGTCAAAAAATCTGAAAGTTAGAATTTATAAAACAGTAGTTATATTAGCTGATGTTCTCTATGGTTGTGAAACTTGGACTCTCACTTTGAGAGAGGAACATAAATTAAGGGTGTTTGAGAATAAGGTTCTTAGGAAAATATTTGGGGCTAAGAGGGATGAAGATACAGAAGAATGGAGAAAGTTACATAACACAGAACTGCATGCTTTGTATTCTTCACCTGACATAATTAGGAACATTAAGTCCAGACGTTTGAGATGGGCAGGGCATGTAGCACCTATGGGCGAATCCAGAAATGCATATAGACTGTTAGTTGGTGGGCCTGAAGGAAAAAGACCTTTGGGGAGGCCGATACGTAGATGGGAGGATAATATTAAAATGGATTTGAGGGAGGTGGGATATGATGATAGAGACTGGATTAATCTTGCACAGGATAGGGATCGATGGCGGACTTATGTGAGGGCGGCAATGAACCTGCGGGTTCCTTAAAAGTCATGTATGCATAATAAAATTATGGTTTAAATCGAAAACTTTTTCAGATTTGTTTTAGGACTTAAAATGTCAGTACGAATGATTTTTCAAAATTAATGAATACTTAGATTTTACGCAATTAATGAATACTTAGATTTTACGCAATTACAGCAGTGATAGTTATAATGTGCAAGATGTGTGTAAAGTGTAACTTTTTTTTTGCACCAAGTGGAACGATAGATTCGTGACGATAATACACAAATACAAGAAAATCTACGTACAATTAATTTATTATCAGGAAAAAGAAAAAAAAACAGTTTCTAGAAGAATTTATTTTACTCTCATAATCATAATGACATAATTATGTGATGTTCAAAGAGAACAAACCCTATAGTGCGCTATAGTAGGTAATGGATCGATTTTAACAAAATAATTTTCTGTTTCTTTGTGAACATTATACAGGGTGAGTCATACTTATGAACTATAAAGAATTGCAGAGTATTCTATACACAAAAAAAAAAAAAAACATTTTGTCATATAAACGTATAGCCGGTCCTGCATTGTTATCAAGATATGACAACATTGCGTTATTTCAAAGCTAGTCTATCAATTACCCGTGGCTAAAATCGAAACTAACAGTCTGTGTTGTTTTGTGGTTAAAAAGAGAATGTATTCATAGTTGGCCATGTTTTGTAGTTATGGTGATGTTTTGTTGATTCATAATGTTGAGTATTGTAATTGAGATAAGTGTTGTTTTTACTTTACTGAATTACATAATATAACAGTTGACACTAATATAGAGGGAACCATACGCAAACAGTAAAATGATCGATATGATCTTGATTTACGGTGAAGTGAGAAAAAATTCTGCTGCTGCTGCTTGTATCTATGCTGAACGTTTTCCTGCACGACGACACCCAGCTCCAAAAACCTTCGTAGCAGTGGAACGTCGCCTGGAAACCGGTCGCTTTGTACCTGTGGTGAACAAAGCCGGTAGACCGCAAAGTCGCAGGACTGCGGCTGCTGCTGAAGAAGAAAACATTCTGCGTTCCAAAGAAGACCTTGTACTTATTAAACGGTCTACGGAACGCAGAATGCGACTTCACTGTTCCGATTTTAGCTACGGGTAAATAGTAGACTAGCTTTGAAATAACGTAATGTTGACAACAATCAGTATCGACTATACATTTATATGACAAAATATGTTTGTTTTGATGTATAGAATACTCTGCAATACTTTATAGTACATAATTATGATTCACTCTGTATATAGGTATAATAGAATAGGCCATGAAGTGTGCGATAAAGTTACTTTGCTGCACACGTGCGATAATAGTTATTTACGATACAAATGTTAAAATGACATTTATTTTGTGAGCAGATATGTTTGCGGAAGGAGGCCGCAGGCTAAGTGTAACAAATCTGCGAGCAAAATAAAATTAATTTTAACACGTGTGTTGTAGAATGTAGACTATTTTTAAGACAGCTATTCGTCCTTGTTAGTATAGAGATAATTTGGGAATAGTATACATTATAATATCGGCGTATGAAACCGCATTACACAAATTATGACGTCACATGACGATGACCAAAAAAGGCACTAGGGAATTCGCGTTTAAAACCGGGGTATTTGGGTGGAAACAGTCAAAGGAAATAAGATAATGATACTCTTAATCATTTTACAAATCGTGGAATCGTAAAGTAAACTCATTAATTTCAGTAAAATATAATAAGTTATACCTATACTACACATTTTATATGAATAAAATTAGGCGCAACTTCGATATCTCCTCGCACTGCACACGCGAGAGAAAACATACTTAAATCATACAAACCTTTTCACATTTTTAGGCCTTACGTCACTTAAATATCCCCTCAAATTAACTCATTAACCTTGTCACATAACTCGGCGTCATGTCACTTAACTATCCCCTCATTTAACCCATCTAACACATAACTAAAAGCAAATCAGATGTTAGTCCACTCACATCCACCTTCGTAAGAAACCATTCTCGAACAGTACAGCAATCAAATCAATTTCTAAAATCCACACAGGTCAACATACAAAAAATTAAATCAACAGACTTCCATCCTATAGCACAGCAATGAATAATTAATAACGTATCATAACATACGTCATCATTACAGACATCGCACGGCCTGGATGTCGCAGTCGAAAGAATGCTGGCCTGCTATGCCCGAAGTTGCGAGTTCGATCCCGGCCCAGGTCGATGGCATTTAAGTTTGCTTAAAACGGTAGGATCATGACAGTAGATATACTGGCATGTAAAAGAAATCCTGCGGGACAAAATTCCGGCACACCGACGACGCTGATATAACCTCGGCAGTTGCGAGCGTCGTTAAGTAAAACATAATTTACATTTTTTTATATAGACATCACATAAGAAAATACTTCCAACGTCTGGTATTAGAGTGTATACTAGACCCGATAATTCCTCCCCCCTCCCCCGACTTCACTGCTGTATTTCCCCTCATTGTAATACTTAACTTCGTCGTATTAAAATGACGTAATGGAACATATAGCTCAATGATAGAGCATTCAATTACAAATCGAGAGGTCCACGGTTCAAACCCGGGTGATCTCTAATTTTTATTTGCTTATTACATTTAATTCTTATTTATTGTTTTGCAGAGTTATTAATAAAATAGTTGCTGAAGCAATTTATTTAATATGTGAACGTTTCTTGACCAGAAAACATATATATATATATATATATATTTTTTTTTTAAATAAGCCTGGCATTGTTTGAATCGCCTTATTGCTGCTTGGTTGCAGTAATTGCTACCGTAAGAGATCTGGTGTGACACAATTAACAGTCGACGCAAACAGTTGAAAGTAAATGTTAAAAATAAGTACTTTTCGCACGCTATCGTATTATGGTCGATAACACGTTTACCTGACGTTGAAGGATCTACTTTTAGTAATGGCTATCTAAAAATTAACATTATTTGATGATATTAAGAAAAGGCCATTTTTCACGCACAATATTTTGTATAGACCTGTTACTTTTTCTACTACTTTCTGTTGTGGTAGTAAATGAAAATACTAAATTCCTTTATTAGGTATTATTATTATTATTATTATTATTATTATTATTATTATTATTGTAAATATTATTCTCTACCGAATTCAGTGAAAACTTCTTCAAATCTCAATCTTTGAGTTTTAAAAAATTTACATAAATAATTTTGTAGGCTCATAGTAATCCTAAAGAAAGAAAAAGCACTGACATGAACTTGCGATACGATACCTTTCTAGCTAGAAATAAAAATATTAATCATAATATATTTATGATACAAGGGACAGAATGACTTGCCTTAGTTGGTACATTACGATTTGGAACTAGGACTAATTTGTGTGTTAAATTACACGCTTAAGAGCGATACATATTATGTTGTATATCATACCTCATACATCTAATAATGTTAACAAATAGATTGTTAGAGAGCCCTCTCCTTGGGCTACATAATCATGATCATCCCTACCATATCATCGGGACAACGTAACTCCGCCTTTCAGTCGTCCCATCCTCGGAAGTGGGTTATACATAAGCCACTGCCAGGAGAGAAGACCATTAATGTCTAAAGACAACTTGGTGGCAAGGGAAAAAAATTAGGGTGCGGAAATAAGGGGATGTGTAGCAAGTCTGATCTCTTAAATCTGAATGTTGAATCGATGAGAAATTATGAAACTCGTTATGAAATTACTTATAATGTAAACTCTTTGACACGGAAATTTGTCGCTGTTCAGAGATTAAAGGCTGGTCCACAATAAACCAGCAACGGAAACGACAACAAGAACGGAAAAATTGTTAAAATATATGCAGTATATTTAAATTTGAGCATTCGCAATTAACGAGAAGCTTGCTGAAGCCCGGGAATGGGAACGTGAAAGTTGAACTTTGTTTTTGCCGTTCTCGTTTCCGATTACAGTGTACTAAAGTCATCCTGTTCTCATAAAAAAGCTATTTCGTCGTATATTTTGTAGCAAGGAGACCGTGACGTAATTTCTTCATCCGTTGCTTGTACGAGTAACTAACCCAGAAATTCAGCAGAATAACTTTCAATATATGCTACGTGTATATGTGACCAGACTACCACGTGAATTGAAGTTACCTGTTGAGGTTTTTCCGGGGTTTTCCCTCAACCCAATAAGAGGAAATGCTGAGTAACCTTCAGCGTTGGACCCCGGACTCATTTCGCTGACATCATCTTCATCTCATTCAGACACTATATAACCATAGCAGTTGTAAAAAGTGTCGTAAAATAACAAACAATAGAAAACTGTCATTAATATTTTCCCGCATCGGTAGTACGCCCATACTAATTTCACAATTTTCGGCGAACACATTCCGTAGAAATAAACCTCAATTGTTGACACCCTTCGACACGGGAAATGATCGCTTTCCTGTAGCGTGAATTTGCCTCGTGTCGTTCGGGTTAACGCTCGATTCGCACGGGGAAATATTAAGCATCGAGGTCCGAGGATGAAGACAAGTCGTAGCAGCGACGTATCTCTATGTCACGAAACGGCATATTCCCTACGAAGCCTTTAGGCTGGTTCACAATAAACCGGGAACTGAAACGAGAACGGAAATATTGATAAAATGAATGTATTTTAAATTAAAAGGTGGTTCACAATAAACCGGGAACGGAAACGACAACGAGAACGATAACAGAAATACATTAATTATAACATCATTTCCGTTCTCGTCTCTCGTCGTTTCCGTTCGCGGTTTATTGTGAACCAGCCTTCACTCTCACGTTACCGTTCTCGGGCTCAGGCATGCTTCTCGTTAATTGTGAATGTTCACATTTAAACACTGCGCGCACAAAATTCCCGAGCTATTCCGAGGTGAGACTCAAGACTGGTCCACAACAAACCGGGAACGAGAATGGGAAACGGAGGACGTCAACGTGAAGATTTTTATTCACAATAAACCGAGAACGAAAACGGTTATGCATATCGATATGTATGTCAATAACGATATGTAAAGTTGATATTCCACATTCTGATGTTATTTGTGTATGTGACCAATGGCGTTCTCTCATGAGTACAAGCCAGACAACTAAACACAGCTTAACCAACTTCAACATTTATGGCACGGAATATTTAAGAATTCGTCCCAACCAGGATTTGAACCCGGGCCCCCTCGTTGGTCAGGCATGCTAGCCGTTAAGCCTGGTTCACAATAAACCGAGAACGGAAACGAGAACGAAAATAATGTTAAAATAAATGTATTTAAATCTAAGCATTCACAATTAACTATTGTAAATGCTCACATTTAACTACATTTATTTTAACATTATTTTCGTTCTCGTTTCCGTTCTCGGTTTATTGTGAACCAGCCGTTACTCTACAGTTGGTGGACGACAGTTAGTTGCGTCATATCATTTGACATCGAATAACGTATCTTTTCCACTCGATACGAGTGCACTACCACTATAAGTTTTTGAGTGGTTAGACTCACGATCATTAAATAATGTCTGAAAGTTAAGTATGGATAAATTGAGTTATTTTAGAAACTGCGTATTATCTTGCATTTGATTGTTTATACATAGTTTTTTATGTTCATATAAGATGTATGGTATACTACGTAACATTATTAGTAAATATCGAGAAATAATTAACATATTATTAGCGTTGTCTACGTAAATAATCTTGTCTTGTCTTCGTTCTTGGCCTGTCGCTTTATCTAACACAGAGAGGACTATAAAATATGATAGTTCGGAAACCAGTTTGCACGAATAAAGACTTGCACTGTTTACTTCTTTGTGCTCAGAGTTAGGCATTCATGACAGTATGAAATTCTTCTTGTATGTCTTTCCGAAATTTTCTCATCGAAGGTAGACAGAATCAGTTCTCTCGTTTTCTTATTTTCTTATATAACATGGTTAATAAAGTTAGCTAAAGGTGACTTCATCTTACATCCTGCAAGTAGTATCAATAATGACCAACAGAGTACTCTGGCATGAGGATAAATTTCTCTCTTGGTACCGAAGGCTGCTGAGCAATGTTGATTATTGTATGAATTTGTGGTTAATGACTCTCTCACTAAGAGTGTTTTTCAAACATCATCTAACAGTGTTTTTAATTTTTCTGTATGAAATTAGGCTATTTCATTTTCTTAGTCGTGTATACAGTATGATTGGAGAGAGAGGGAAATTCAAGGTCTTAGTTTACATTTGCCGGTGGCCACGAAATACGTCCTCGAAGGTCGTATATTTACGATTTGTGCCAGTTGAAGGCTGTATAAACTCCAATCTAATTTCAATTGGTGCATTTATTTATGAAAATTTTGATTGTCCCAAAACCTCTCTGCAAATATTTCGTTATTGCTTATTTGTCTGTTACAGTGATTATAAATTATTGTAAATGGCTTTTACATTGCTCTACATTCTTCCTTTATTGTAATACTGTATGTTCATTTGTTTGTTACACCTCATCTTGCAGTTCCTGTTTTATAGCAAGTAGTACGGCATGATTTGTAGAATATTTAATATTTCAGTTTTTTTTTTTTTTTTGCTATACATCTGTGTAATTTATGTTTTTTCTTTGCTACGATTTTAAGGTAGTCTAATCCCATTTTCATGTATTTCATTTTTGCTTATTTGGATATTCCCTTCCCTTCGTTACTGACAGTGATTATAAATTATTATAGATGGCGTTCACATTATCTCTACATTCTTCCTTTCATTCAAGTAATATTATGTTCATTTGTTATATCTCATCTTAAAGATAGTTTTTGATTTTACAGCTAGTAGTACTACATGATTTACAGAATATTCCATATTTAAAGTTATTTTTTGTTGTGCAACTGTGCAATTTAAGTGTTTTGCTTTATTAGGTTTTAGGATGGTGTGATTAGCTATTAGATTTTTGCGGGCTTTGTGAAAACTGTTATTTGTAATATTCACTCATTTATTTGTTCGTTTGTATGTATTTTAATGACGATTTTTTGCTCTTATATTTTCGTTTGAAACTTGTTACTTTAGGAAACAAGACGAAACTAAAATAAACATAGTACCTGTGTTATTTTATGCCATCGACATGTTTGACAAGAAAAGTGTGTGGCTTTCAGCGAAAGCTGACAGAACTATTAGGGAGAACCATTGCCACCATTACCTATATTATGTTAGGGAGGAAAAAAAAAAACTGTAAAAATAAAATCTTTAAGACTATATAAACTTTTAAGGCGTTATTCATTTATTTATATCTGTAATGCTGATTTAATAATAATACATACGGTGTGTTATTAAGCATATGTCAGCAGATTAATAATAATAGTAATAGTAATAAACAATTAGGGCAAATACTGGAGGGGACACGTCCATCTTTTCCTCTTGCTAACGGCTCTCCTTCAAGGACTGAGAAGTATCACATACAGTAGAATACAATGAAATGCTCAGAAACTCGGTAACAGTAGCCCGTAACAAAGGCCTACTCTGCCCATTCTTAAAATAAGACAACTTACAATGGAAGTACAATATGTATGTTGTCACAATTATCAGTCCTAAGCCTGATCTATTTACACAAGCAGATACACAATCTCATCACGATATTTGGGTTATATGCATATTAAGAAGTGGAAAGAGAAGTCTCTGTAATTTATTTATGAGTAGGCTTCGAATACGTATGTTATGAGGATTTTCTTTCCTAGTATTCGATTCAATACCAGTAGGCTTACGTGAATTTCAATATCTTAAATCTTATCAAATTACCACTGTTCATGTGTAACTGTTCGTGATGTCCTTATTTCTAATTTTATCTTTAATCTCTAACGGCCATTACCAACATCTACTCATTTATTATATGAATGAAAATAAGTGGTCTCTACCGCTTCGGTTAATGATGTGGCTTCAGCAGGACAGCTGTATGGCTCACATTTTACGTAGGGATCAACGAGTTATTAACTAGTTATTTCTCCTACGGTGGATTGGACGAGCAGGACCAGGAGCGTGGCCAGCCCGATCTCCTGACTTCGCTCCAAATGATTTGTTGTGGGAGAGAATTAAAGACATATTTTACCAGGTGCGTCCAACAACTAAAGAAGACATGAAACAAAGAATTAGAGAAGCCTGTGGATCTCTCAGCTGTGCTGAAGTGCAATCACGGATGTTAGGAGGTGATCAGAACATGGTTTAGCACAGGGTGGCGTACATTTTGAATACTTACTATGAAGAGTGTACATACATAAACACATACAGCATTTCTCAAAAGATACAATTTTTGTTGCTTTGTGAGTAAACAATAAAAGTTATAAGAAAAAGTTTCAGTAAAAGTTTTTCTTTTTAAAAGTAGTTTCCAATGGTACCTTCAATGACCCATGTTCTCATTTGAAATTTCGAAGTTGACCACAGGTAGGCCTACTTCCGGTTTGTTACGGGAAATGGTAAATTACTACCACCAATCGATTTTTTTTACATAGGGTTTGGTTATCAATTTTTTTTATTAACAACTAGTATCATATAGTTTTCGAGAAAAAAGGCTGGTACGGATGGTCTGAAACACCCGGTGTATCTATATAAACAAACTAGTTTTCCGGTGGAGGCCTGTTCTTGGGCAGAAAACTGTGAATGATACACGCACGCATGAATACACACAGGATGAGGCACTTAAAACAACCAATTTAAATATTTTCTGTAGGCTTACTATTAGTAATATCGACGAGCTAATTTTGCCCGATTTAAAGGCAAACAAGAGTTCACAAATCTTACTATAAAGAATAGATATTAATAAGAAAAATAAAATTTCACCACAAGTTTTATTTTTTTATGAAATAACCACAAATGTAGTAGAAAGTGAGCTAAATAAAATTAGAATAATAACGCCGTTTACCGTATGTTTCTTATGCAAATCTTAACAAAATATCGCTATTAAACTTTCATATTCAGATGAAATGCTTGTCAAATACAAGGAAAACAATTCCAGGACGTGATGTTATTTTGTTTATCTATCAAAAGTTTCGTGTTTCTTAGCAAAGGAACAACTTCGTTAGCATAGGTGTAAAGACTTTTACACATAAAAAATATCAAACGAGTAGGCCTATAACAATTATTAACATAATCGAAGTTATGTTTCTTAGCTTTCAACCACGATACATGTGTAGAAATATTAATTTTTTTTTATTTGCAGAATTGGTTCCAATTTGTAATTTCTATTAATGTTTTTATTTAATAACAAAAATGGAAAGTGACTGAACTGATAGTGGATAGAGCGCTATACTTACAATCCTCTGGACTCGGGTTTAATTTCCGCCGTACCCGCGATTTATAACTTGTGTTGGGCAAGCCCCTTAGTCTCTCACCTCATCTCGGGACCAGCTTCCCTATAGCGCACTCTGGGCAACGACTCTGTCGGTAAATTGGTCTACACAACTGAATCGTGATCACATGTCCACTTTCGTCAATTTTACAGGAGAAGCAAAAAACTTTATTTTGTGAATGGTTCTTTGTAGTGTAATCATATATTTTTTATTCGACGACAGGGGTGTAAAGTTACATTTACATGCATAAACTAATGGTAACATCACTAAAAATTAATTGTAAAAAAAATATTTATAATGGACTTGTGCCCTTTTAATAATAAACAGTGAGTAAAACATTATGAAAATAATTTTTATGTTCTTAAATGTGTCTTAACTATTATTGACTAACATACTTAAGAATATAAATGTTAAGAACATTATTTTTCTGAGGCAAGATCTCTTATTTCTGAAATAAAGCAATTTAAAAGCATAAGAACTTTTAAGTTTCTTCATTAAACACTTCCTCTGAAGTTTTCACTCATCCTTATTGTTTCTTTCTTCTGTTGACCACTGGAGAATTTCTTCATAAAATTGAAGATATTCAGGAAGTACATACTGCATAATTTTACTGACATCTTCAACTTTCTTCTTATACATTGGGACTTTTCCATAATATGCTTTACTTTCAGATAGTTTCAAGTCATTAGGATACATCGCATTGGTTGTAAGCAGTAACTTAAATGTATGTGTCATTACTCCATCAGTATACGATCGTATAATCATCGTATTCATATGCAACACTGTGCCCCGGGGACTTAACATCAAAAACCATAATTGAATACTGTGAAATTTGAGAGTATATTTTCTGATCTTTTAGGCACTCCTTTCCCTAATGATTCAACTACTTGCTATTTTTAACTGTTGTAAACAAAGAATGGCATCATGGGGTTTTATATTGTACGTCATGCAGAGAATGATGGGAGAAGAAGAGAGTTTGTTATTGATAGGTCACATGTCCGGGACACGTGTCCTTTCAATACTTATCAGAAACTTCTTTACACTGCAACATTCGGTAGAGTGCACATACTTGTGCCTTTTCTTCAGCAAACGGTGCGCTACACTAAGAAGAATATGATGGTGGTCATAACTTAATTTGTCAAAAAGTGGACATGTGACTTTTCAATAATAAAATCGATTCAACTGGCTTCATATACGAGTAGATGAATTACGAACGGTCGAGTACCCGCCATTAGTATAAAGTAATTAAATTGATCCACGGTAATGTGTACTTAAGTCGTTTGTTCTACGGTAAAAATTAATTTTTAATCTATTTGTATTGTATTTTTGATCGATGGAGAGTACTCAAATTTTTTTTTAACGAAAACCCTTATTTTATTTGCGATTTATAGGACTACAGTGAATCACTATAGCTTATCCATTAAATTATTCTGTGAAGACTTGTCTGCATATAAAATTCCCGTAGTTGAACTATTGTTCGCTTTCATTACTCTGAGTTTGTACATGCCTATATTTACTAAAGTTATTTATTCTTCAATTACTTAATGAATTAATTAGTTCAGTTGATAGATAAAGCGACAAATTCATACACCGATTAGCTGACTTCTTGCATCCTTAGTCTTCGATTATAATTTACTTACGTACCGATACGTAATGCAGGACATCACTTCAGATGCTCCTACCCATTTTATTCTCTTGGTCGTATGCGATTACATTGCTTTTTGGTGCAGACGTTTCGTGTTCATTGAACTGTCAAGAAGTCTGCAACCGCCTGACTCATCCGTAATTCAAGAAAGCACTATATATCGGTGATTGATACTTTCCAATGTTCAATGTTCTTGACTTGTATGTTCTGAATTTCGTTACCCAGAAAATCATTCGAATTACGTTTTTAACGGTACAGTATAAGATATTTGTAATTTGGAAAAACATTGACTTTGAATCCATCGGAAAACTATTGTTTTGCTTTTTGTCATTACGAGATTGATATAATTTGTTTTATTTAGTCTATTTTAAATTTATCATTACTATTACATATAATAATAATAATAATAATAATAATAATAATAATAATAATAATGTATCATCTCAAAATCAATTAAGAAGAAAGATTTTATTTTATTGACAAACCTATAAAAGTTTATGTAACATAATATGTAGAGTTTGAAAAAAATCTACATTTGACTATGAATGTTTTCCATCTTAGAATTAAAATTACTTAACATATTTTATAAATATAGTTTATTGAACATGTGTCAAGATTCTAATTCAATTTTCATGTAATTATACTTTTTTGTAACCCCTGCGGTGGTTAAGTGGTCAGACCTCCGACCTGTTACGCAGTCATTGAAAAATCCAGTGACACTTGTGGCGGACAAGGTCGTAGTTGGTTTTCTCGGGGTTCTCCCGTTTTCCCCATATTAAGCATTTACATCATTCCGTCACTATTTCTCCATCATTCCATAGCATTACCCGAACTCCGGCTGGTGACGCACGGTGGTGACTGGCCTAGGAACGAGGGGGGGTTGCCTGCTCGACACCTGGGTACGCAGCGAACCTTAGTGTAGTCAGCCGGTGTGGGTTTGGGAATGCGTCTTGAGGGTTAGCGCAATAGACCGTAACAGGTCACTGTGTTGGGCCATAGTGCGCCCCCTCTCGTAAATTCAATTCAAAATACACTTTTTTGTGCTCTAAATTTTGTGCCACCTCTTTTTCTTTGCCGGAACTAAACGACATCTGATTTCTTATTATCCACCCGGTTTTAAATTTCTAAGCAAGTACTTTAACGTAGACCTACACTTTTATCTGCAGTCCCTTCCATTTCAGTGGATGCTTTTGAGAAATAACAGGTTTGAAACGACATGTAGCCAACAATGAATGAATGATTACTGCACTTTCCTCATGGAGCAGCTGTGGGCTAGAAGTATTACGTCATTATATGATGACGTCGAACGCCAAGTTCACTTGCTTTTTACCTACATTTGACTTGGTAAAGGAAAAGATGAGATAAGTATTGTCTGTGAATACGGATCCGGCACTTTACTTTTTATGATCTAACTTCTAACTTGAAATCAAGACTAAGTGAAGTTTGAAGTGACGTTCCTGAATACGGCCCTTAGAAGTCGAAAATGTGGATTGGTTTTGATCCATTTAATTCTTTATTAAATGTCCAATAAAATAGGTACAGAACGGTATACCGTTGTCTTCCAATAAAGTATAAGTGGATTTAGTTTATGATAGGCGGTTTTCCACCAAATGTGTATAATCTTTGTTGCTAAAGGAGTTGTTGAATTAAGTTTATTTATGTACGAAAGAAGAAGTTAACGTATATACATACTACATTGAATAGTCAGTCATCTAGTATTTAAGATATTTTTAATTTCAAACGATACGATTTTATTATATAAGATGAAAATTGCCATATTTTATTTGATAATATAACCAGAATAAAAAAATGTAATATCTCCGCTTAGTTTGAAGTGTTAACATATCGGACCACAAATCCAACAGATATAGTTTCCATAGCCTCTTAGTATGAACTTCTTTCTTCCTTCTTCTGTATAACCTCCTCCTTTCCTACTGATTTCCAACCCAATGCGGTGTTATACTGTATAGCTGCTGTATGTACTACCAACACTTGACGCACAGCGGATCTTCTGGTCCTGTGGTCAGCACGGTGTAAGACCATCGCTGAGACTGAACAGGACAGCACGTGACAAGGTACAAACACCAGTCCCTTGGACGGAAGATAATTGTCTTCCATTGTCCACGGTGGGAATTGAACCACGGGCCGCTTGGTTGGGAAACAAACACGCTATTATAAACCCACAACGGCGAACCTCGCAGTGTGAACTGCATATCATAATTATGTCTCTGGATCATCTGATATTGTAGTAACCAACGACGAGTAGATTAGCATAAAGATGAATGATGATTATAATAATACTTAGACTAAAAATACAAATTAATAATAATAATAATAATAATAGGTTACTTACGAATATATTAAAAATGTTACCATTATGAAAGTTGGAAACTTATAATGTAAATTACCTATTTATTGCTGAATGTAAGTTGGCAGTTTTAATTCATCTGGGGGACCAAAAGAAGATATTTAACATTTTCGTTCTAGAAAAAATTGTAATTTCGCGTATCATTCATAGAAACACGTAAGCTAACTTTATTTAGAAAGATTTACTTACAGTTTATAATTACCTTTCAAGGACTTCGATTAAAATAGGGCGTCAAGATGTTTACGTCGAGATTATGAACTGTGACACTTGAATCAATCGCAATTTCTCTTCTAACTGTCACTGAGCTGAAATTGAAATCTATATTAATATAGCGATATGAATTTGCCTTGGATACTTAATAATTTATCCCATTCAGTTACATAACAATTCCAGACCACAAACGCACCTCTCCTCTCGTACATTCAAGTTTCGATCTCATTATGCGAAATAAAGTGGAATCAAGAGTAGAGAAAGGGTAAGTTGTTGATCATATTAGATTCAGCATTCTAAACCTGTGGAGAAACGGTTGGCGCGTCTGGCCGCGAAACCAGGTGGCCCGGGTTCGATTCCCGGTCGGGGCAAGTTACCTGGTTGGGATTTTTTCCGGGGTTTTCCCTCGACCCAATATGAGCAAATGCTGGGTAACTTTCGGTGGTGGACCCCGGACTCATTTCACCGGCATTATCACCTTCATCTCATTCAGACGCTAAATAACCTAAGCTGTTGATAAAGCGTCGTAAAATAAGCCACTAAAATAAATTCAGCATTCTAATTGCATAGCTACGTGTGCAAACTGTCTACATGCTTTTGAGAAAAAATCGTCCATCGCTTGGAGTAGTGGTCAGCGTGTCTGACAGCGAAACTCTCTTGCCCGGCATCGAATCTGATAGGGACAAGTTACTTGGTTGGTGTTTTTTTTTTTTTTTTTTTTCCGACTTTTCCCTAACCGTTTGAATAAATCCTGGGTAACTTTCGGTGTTTGGTCCTCCAGGTTTACTTTGCAGGTATCATCATCATGATACGGAAAGCAACGGGAAAATACTATGTTTATCATTCATTTCCCTAGTAAAGTCTGGCTTTAAAAATAGCTGCCCGGTCGTCAGTTCGATCGTTACAGTCAGGCACAGTCTTTTGGCTAGTAGATCGCCAATGATAATTTCGGTATAGCATAACCTGATAACTAGTAATGACCAATAATGGGTTCCGGTGTAACACAGTCTGGTAGCTACTAGATCTCCAGTGTTCTTTACGGTCAGGCACTGACTGATACGGGCTGGTACCTATTAGATCGTCAATGATCACTACGGTCGAGCAGTGTGTGCTAGCTATTAGATCGTCGATGATCGTTACGGTCGGGCAGAGTGTAGTCACTATTAGATCGCCAATGATTGTTGCTGTCAGTCACAGTTTGGCAGCTATTAGATCGCCAATGATCGTTACGGTCGGGCAAAGTGTGGTAGATATTAGATCGCCAATGATTGTTGCGGTTGGCCACAGTCTGGCAACAATAGATCGCTAATGATAGTTACGGCCGGGCAAAGTGTGGTAGATATTAGATCGCCAATGATTGTTGCTATCAGCCACAGTCTGGAAGCTATTAGATCGTCAGTGGTCGTTACGGTCGGGCAGAGTGTGGTAGATATTAGCTCGCCAATGATTGTTGCGGTTGGTCACAGTCTCGCAACAATAGATCGCTAATGATAGTTACGGTCGGGCAGAGTGTGGTAGATATTAGCTCGCCAATGATTGTTGCGGTTGGTCACAGTCTCGCAACAATAGATCGCTAATGATAGTTACGGTCGGGCAGAGTGTGGTAGATATTAGCTCGCCAATGATTGTTGCGGTTGGCCACAGTCTGGCAACAATTAGATCGCCAATGATAGTTACGGCCGGGCAAAGTATGGTAGATATTAGATCGCCAATGTTTGTTGCTGTTGGCCACAGTCTGGCAACAATTAGATCGCCAATGATTGTAACGACCGGGCAAAGTATGATAGATATTAGATCGCCAATGTTTGTTGCTGTTGGCCACAGTCTGGCAACAATTAGATCGCCAATGATTGTAACGACCGGGCAGTGTGTGGTAGATATTAGATCGCCAATGATTGTTGCGGTTGCCCACAGTCTGGTAGATATTAGATCGTCGATGATCGTTACGGTCGGACAGTGTGGCAGCTATTAGATCGCCAATTGTCGTTATAGTCAGCCACGTCTGGTAGATATTAGATCGCTAATGATCGTTTCGATCAGGCAGCCTGGTAGCTATTAGATCACTAATGATTGTCGTGATGAGGAGCAGCCTGGTAGATGTTAGATCACTAATGATTGTCGTGATGAGCAGCCTGCTAGCTGTTAGATCATTAATGATTGTCGTGATGAGGAGCAGCCTGATAGCTGTTAGATCACTAATGATTGTCGTGATGAGCAGCCTGCTAGCTGTTAGATCATTAATGATTGTCGTGATGAGGAGCAGCCTGGTAGCTGTTTGATCACTAATGATTGTCGTGATGAGGAGCAGCCTGGTAGCTGTTAGATCACTAATGATTATCGTGATGAGCAGTCTGGTACCTGTTAGATCGCCAATTATCGTGACTATCCGACAGTCTGGTAGCTATTGAATCATCTATAGCAATATCTTTTCACTCGTATTTTCGTGTATATTAAGTTTTTGTTGCGAAAGTCTTAATTCGCTCGAAAAACATGAAAATAGTATCTTTTTTAAATTCTATTTTATTTTAACAGCAAATGATATATAGTTTTTCGTGGAAATATTAGGTTTCACTTAAAGCTTTTGACTTTCTCTTATTTAAGATAAATACGTTGAGACTGACTGAAATTACTTTTTTATTTTTATTTATTTTATAGTTTTTATTTTCCCTGGCAGAGTTAAGGCCATCAGGCCTTCTCTTCCACTCAACCAGGATCAAATCACATAAAGAAAAAAATAAATACCGGTACACAAATATGAACTTAAAAATAATAATAAACATAATTGAGTAAAAAAAGAGAGATTGAATACATATACACAATCAGCATTAGCTTTGAAATAACAACAATAAAAAAAAATATGTAATAAAAAAAGACTGAATACATAATCACAAACAGAAAAATACATTCTAGTATACAAGTATTAACTTAAAAGAAAAAAAAAAGAATTAATACATATGAATATAATCTCGTAACTAAAGGAATAGTACAATTAGTTTGATCAGCACAGCACGTGTTACATTGAGACAATGACAATTACCTAGATATTAGTGTTAATGGAAAAATAAAGTAATGACTGTGTAAAATAATAATAATAATAATAATAATAATAATAAATAAATACAAATTATACCTAAAAACTTTTGCCTGTGAGTTAATAGCTTGACCACCCTTGTGAACATTGCCTTCGACCCCTATGAACACAAGTGTCTGTCAACTCTGCATATTTCAGCAGAAAATAGGGAATTTAACAGTACCGTATTCCAGGCAATGAATCTTTGCAAACCATTTTAATTCTATTTGATAGGTTTAACAGTTAGCTCCCAAAGTGAAGTGATGGTGTGAAAATAGGGCAAAAAACCAAAATAATCTTAAGTGCGTCTCCTCATATGGGGGAATACCGTATCCACGATTTTTATGTAAGTGATTGTGTTATTGTGAGAAAAAGTCTTTAGTAAATCGGAAAATATTTTGACTTGTATGTTACAGTTTGTCCATTTCAATGATTTGGAGTTAACAGAAAGTTAAAGTAAGCTAATTGTGATAATTATTTCACTACATAATACCATTCATAATGCCCTTAATCTAAATAATATATAAAATACTATCATAATCTTACATTAAATAATAATAATAATAATAATATTATTATTATTATTATTATTATTATTATTATTATTATTATTATTATTATGTGTTGACATTTATTTTAACATCCAAACAAATGTGGTAAGGGAGATGTGGTTGGACATTACATGAAGACAGATATTATTTTATTGCGACATTATCGCGAAAATGTGATTCTTCATTCAACACCAAAATATGAAATTTAAGAAATAACACGCGAAATTTTAAGAAAATTATCACCATAAAAACGCGACTGTGCCAATTACTGTTCCTGTCAGACACATCCTGATAGCTATTAGATCGCCAATGATCATTCAGATCAGGAGTCTGGCCTAGCTATTAGATCCCATTGATCATTCTGGTCAGTCATAGTGTGGTTAACTGTTAAATCGCCAAGAGATGAATACGGTGAGGCACAGCCCGGTATCGTTTTTTTTAATGGTTTAATTTACAGCGTATCAACTGCGAAGGCTATCTGGTGTCTTAGTAAGATGACGGCTGCCAGCAAAATGAGTCCAGAGTCCAGCGCCGAAAGTTACCCAGCATTTGCTCTTAATGGGGTGAGGAAAAACCCCGGGATAAACCTCAACCAGGTAACTTTTCCTAACAGGATTTGAACCCAGACTCGCTCGTTCCACGGTTACATATGCTAGCCGTTATTCTACAGCGGTGTACTGGTAGATGACCAATGATCGTTCTGGTCAGGCACAGTTTGGCAACTAGATCGCCAGTGGTCTGTATGGTGAGGCAGAATCCAGTACTCTAGTAGCTATTAGATCACCAATGATCGTCCTGCCAAGCACAATCTGGTAATTGTTCGGGTGCTATTCATAGACATTTCGCAGCACGCGCTACGAGCGTACTAAGCTAGCCCCGGCTATCCACTGGTTACTTGTACAGAATTCAAATCATATCGTATCGCTAATACTGGTTTATGAATACGAAAAACGGTGATCATCCACCGGAAGCCCGCGCTAAAAATGTCTATGAATACGGCCCTTAGTAACTACTTTATTAGATCGCCAATGATCGGTAAGGTGAGAGACAGTCTGGCAGCTATTAAATTGCCATAATCATTCTGGTCAGGTACAGTGTGGTAACTTTTAGGCATAAATTTTCAGTGATCGTTACTGTCAGGCACAGTCTGATAGCTATTAGATCGCTAGGTATCGTTCCGTTGAGGCACTTATGGAAGGTGAAAATGAAGTTTACTATCAAAGAATGCAAAATATATTTTTTTTCACTAAGTGGTCTGTTAATTTGACTTAAATTTATTGCAGCTTTATTTAAGAGAAGCAGTTTTCTCGCGAAGGTTATAGCATTGGTTTTGGAAACACTAATTTATTTGAGATCTGACACTACAATCTTATTGACAAAATATAACTGAATAATAATTTATAATGCAATATCATCCCAAAAACAACGTTCGGACAACATACAGAGAGAGACTCTCTCCACAAAAAGCCACGTAATATGTCTGAGGGAGTTATAATAGAACAATTATGAACTGTAATAACGTAAATGGCTATTGCCGTTTTGTTACCAGTTTCGGATATTTATTTCTAGAATAAATCTTGGACAGCATTTAATAAGTTCAATTATAATAATAATAATAATAATAATAATAATAATAATAATAATATCATAATCATTAAACCTAGACATACAATGGTCAATTTAATGTACAAAAAAGTGAACGATCGTACTACGTCTTTTCACAGCTTAAAATAAAAACTAGGAAATTCTGTCCATTGAACAGTTATTTTCTGCTAATATTAAGTCATCTCTTGCCCTAGTTACAGTAAACAGTATGTTCTTACAAAATGGTTTTCTGTAGCTTTTGCAATAGGACTGAATCATTCGCCTCTTCTTTCCAGGGCATATCAAGCACATAGTACATTTTCCATATTTCTGAGCTACTGGACACTGCTCTCTTCTTTTTATTATCTTCTCTTCCAGTGCCTAAATTTTCCTTTTGGATGAATGATGCGACCACTCTATTCTCAAGCGTTGTTTCAGCCACGGTTTTACTAATTCTTCATGTCCATAAATAAACAATCTTTTAAAATCACATTTTCATTTTTCATTTGATACCACGATGTTTAGAATGTCGTAAAAATTATAAGGGATCATCGCCTTGTCTTCCTGTTGCAAGAAAGGTGATAACTAGAGCTAGGAAGCTGGTACCGAAACTATTAAATTGTGTGAGCTTGGACTATATCTCCATCGAATGAAGAGTAGTGACGCAGTTCTGAACGTCAGCAAACCAGTATAACAGACATATACAGTCGCATGGTAACCATATTTTTGTCTTTGTGCTAATGGTCCTTGGCCATAGAACAAGAAACAAATCAGGCAAATTATATATAAAGATACTAATTATCAATTAGAATTTTCGTAATCTTAAAGCTAAAATAATTTTCGTATACGTATAAAAGTAACAAATAAAATACAAAATGATATGTCTCTAGACTTTTTACAATACTTAATAATGGACATTTTAATTTATCAATATAAATATTTCTTCTATGTTAAGAAAAACTATTCATATGCGGAAAATATTCGTTCTACAACATAAGACATGAGGGGAGCAAGTTTGAAATACGAGTATGATACAGTATTTCTTACTATATCATCAAGTGAACAGTAGCGTTGTGAATCTAATAGTGCATCTCGTATGTAGCAAATTATATTAAACCCATATTGTTCTTTTCGAGGACACTTTTCATATTTGCTTTAATGGCTATTGGGCCTTATGCGGGTTGGTATATATAGGCTACTTCAATATTATTTTTCCACACCTCAGGTTTCAGCCATTTTCACAATTCTAGACCGCAGCAGAATTATTGCTACAGGCAATTCAATTGTTTGAAGGGATATTGCAGCATACCAACATTGTTTTATCGAAGAAAGAATTAGATATACGTAAGTGTTGAAGAATACGATTTCTCTTCATTGCTTATTTCATAAGTAAAGAGAGGTGTTCCACGTGTTTTTTTTTATAGGACAGTGTCCCTAAACTACATAGGCTACTATTCGTTACATAGATTAAATTTCCACATTACATAATTTCCAATAAAACGTTTCTCCATTTATTACAATGGTTATCAGCAAATTTTAAGTAGGTATTGAAACTTATTATTTGAGGATGTAACTTCTGTCACGTTGAAAACCGCTCATTAAACTGCACAACTCCACTGCGACTGTTAGTACGTAATGAAACTGCTTCTCCACTGTTCATATTATTGTAACGTAGTGACTGACTAAAGTCATCCACCCATAGTTGCGAATAATAATACTATGAGATGTTTATATGAACAGAGTGTAGTAATATGCTAGTGCAATAAATATACACTCAATCTGAAAACAGTGTTTTGGTACGAACTTCCTAAGTCTGGTGATAACACATTTGAGTCGCCTAGAATCAAGTTTCACTTTCTCAAAATTATGAAATATGGGTATATTTCAGTGCAAATTTATGCAGGGAATGTGATAAACTGCTCGTTTGAAGTAAAACTGAAATTTATCTGCCTTAACTTTAATAGTACAGTCACTACTTGAAGTCTAACTGCACTAGTTTTTCGCCTTTTCTGACAAATCAGATTTTTGGCTGACGTTCAGTTTGATTCTAGACGACTAATTTGGTCCAGTAAGACATCAATGTCAAGTTCTTATTAAAGCAAAAAACTGATGTATCAACCCTCGAAGCTTTATCCTTCTGAGTCATGGCAGGAGGAATAAAATTTCAGGCACATTAGCCCTTAGGGTTCCGACAAGGTCAACAAGTAGTCTACTCATTTTCAAAAGCTTACTTGCTAGATTCACATACATAAACTATTTATTCATTCAAAATTTATCTAGAAAGAAGTTTGATAAAATAGCCTACTCTTGTCAGACAACTGCAGACCACCTGTTACTTTAGACCAGCCTTGGCGAAAATGTGACTCGCGAGCACATTGTGGCTCGCAATGATAGCTGTTCATTTCTCTTGCTTCCTTCCTCCTACAACCCCCACCCTCTCACTCACTAGAGTCAAACTCCGTTCCATTTGTATTTGTCTCTGACCTGCGAGTGGCGTTTCGTCGCAATGTCTCTCTCGAAACCATGTACCTCTAGAAAAACGAAAGTTTCAAGTAGGATGGGAGGACGTATTTTTTTGCTGCCAATATGATGAGAATATTAAATGTAGGTATGATTTGTTCACAAGTATTACGAGGAAAACGGTTGTATAACAAAACGGTGATGAAACATTAAAAGGTTATGTGTTATCATCATCATCATCATCGTCATCATCATCATCATCTCTGCACGTCGATCCTTTTTCAGCAGATGTACGAATAATGCGGTTAGATCTTTAATTTAAACTCAAACTTATACAATGTGATATTAAATGAAAGCTAGATGTAAGGACTTGACAAATGTTGAACTTTTCAAATCTTTGCCAAAAAATAAATATCCGAAGTTTTGTTCTTTCGTTTGCTCTTTTGAAGCCATGTTCACTACAACTTACGTTTGTGAAAAATTATGTTCAACAATAAAAATAGTAAAAACCAAATTTAGATCACGACTGACAAATACCTTCATGATCAACTACGACTGGCAGTAAGTGACATAATTCCTGATTTTGAAACTCTGTCGCAGAGACATTCTGAAGACAGTTAATTTTAGGTTGTGATAATGTGTCCTATGTTTTCTTGGTCATTTCTTTCTTCGTTACACGTACTAAACATTAGTTTGTAACCTTGTACTGTATAAAATTATATTTGAGTACTTGACGTAAGAAAAATGAAAATCCGTTAATAAATTAGACAGTTGCTTTACTTCCCCTTCGGGTGTCGCCTCCCTCCATAGAAGCTATGCACGTTGCAGGTTACACAGTGGCTCGGCGCACGATCACATTTTCGCCACGGGCTGCTCTAGACTGCCAAGATATGGTAATGCATCAAATATGTATTTTGTTTTGACATCATACCTATCTGCTTTGGACGGTATATACATCTTCAACGGATATCATCTTCGGAACACAAACAGTTGTTCATCAATACTTACATAAGTTCCACGTTTATAGTTGAACTAACAATTACGAATAAAAATATCCCACAATTCTCTTATAATTGCGAAACTATCTTGTGCCTTTCGTTGTTCATGAATCTCTTAATCGTCGAACCTCGCACAGCTCAGTAAGAAGTTTAATCGCCGTTCGCTCATCACATCTACAAACTTAGGCTGGTATTCATAGTCGACACTTTCGATTAAAGTGTCCTTTGGAAGACGCAAAGTATCACTTTTCCGTTGCACAGTCAACACTTTGGTGCAAAGGAACACTTTGGATGAAAGTGTAGTTCCGACCACACTTTGAGCCGAAAGTGGCACTTTGTATAAAAATGGCGGACGTCTTGGAAGTTGTCGAATTATTAGAACGTGCGGAAGAGATGGCACAATTAGTGGACAATGTACAAATTAGAGATAGGCCTAAAGACAATCCCGTGGAATTTTATAATGATATAGAATTAAAAAAAACGGTTCCGATTTGATAAAGAAACCTACTGAGATTGCTTATATTTTCGATGACTGGTTGACAAAAACGAATAATAGACGTTTGCCAGTGCCTCCAATAATAGTTATTGACTGCATTAAAATTCTATGCTACAGATATGTACCATACATTAATATATATAATATTATAGTTCAGGTATTTGTATAGTAACATTCGTATATTTATAACCTCAATTCGATGAAGTGATATGTAGGTAGATATGCCTATGTAACCTATTTTTTATTACTGAAACGAATTTTTTAACTTAAATAATATTAAACTAACTTCAATCTAATGTAGGCATAATTATTTTAAATTAGCATTGAGAGACCTCACGTGTCTGCCTTCTAAGCAGATTCCATAATTATATTGGGTTTAAAATGATTTTGATTTTTGTTGACTACCTGTATTTTGAGATAAGATTTATCTTGATGTTGATATAATCATTACTGTTTTGATACCGGTAATATATATTTTCACGCCGGTAAGCAATACATCTACTGTCTCTAGTTCATGTGCAGTCATAACCTCACTATGAAAAGAGATCTCATGCTATTAGGCCTATTTTGTTTTGCATTATAGAAACAGTTGGCATTCAAAATATTCCAGAAGAGCAGGCAATAATGGAAACGAGAGAGAGAAAATAGTAGTAGTAATAATAGTAGTAGTAGTAATAATAATAATAATAATAATAATAATAATAATAATAATAATAATAGCAGTAGTAATGTGTTTATCTCATTCTTTATTTACTTCTATTCACTATTCACGAAAAAGACAAAAATGAAAATAACGGAAATAACACGATATATCAATGAAGCAGATACGTATAAAACCTAACCTAACGATATAAATTTAATGATTACACAAAACTTAACCTACTCAGTCTAACTTAACCTAACTAGGCTATATAAACTAATAGAAGATACGTAGGCTACAAAATCTAACCGAACTGTATAAATCAGTGGAACGGATACATACAAAATCTAACTTAGCGACATAAATCAATGAAAAAGATATGTACAGAACCTAATCTAACTATATAAATTAATGGATCAGTTATGTACTGTACAAAACCTAACCTAATTTCACCAGCAGTATCACTAACTATTTAATAAAATGCTATATATCTGAACTGACTGAAATAATCAAAACTATCGGCAACAAAAGCTAGAAACTGAAATAAAACAACTTGAAATATATATTTTCTTCCTCGCGCAATCAATAGGCTCCCAATTCATTACAAGCATTGTAATTTGTAGGTTATACGTCATTAATTTGTTATTGTTTGTTCACTTGTTTTGAAAGGCATTGTGGGACTTCTATTACCAACCAAATTGTAACTCTACACTTTGCTGGCGTAAAGTGACACTTTGTGAAGTGCACTTCTTCAATCGTCTATGAATAACACTAATATGAAAGAGCCACTTTCGTCAAAAGTGTCACTTTGCAAAGTGGTGATATAAAGTGTCGACTATGAATACCAGCCTTACTGCCGCAGAATTGTGTCAAAAAGGTCCGTTGTGTTGAGATGATTATTTTTAGGGTTCCTTCTAGTAGCAAAAGTTCTAAAAGAGATCTTGTTTCACATGGGGATGTTTGTACAATGTTTGTACAATTGTCCCAGACATTTCTTGACATTTTACAGTTTTTTTTTATTTCTGTATTCGTATGCAATATAGTCATCAATTATGGATTCATTCACAAACATCAGAAACGAGTCTAAAATAATAATAATAATAATAATAATAATAATAATAATAATAATTTTATTTAACCTGGCAGAGTTCAGCCCATAGTGCCTTCGCTGACACTCTACCACATATTGTCGGTGACTCAGGAGAAGACGAGAGCGGACTGAGGGGGAAGGGATGTGAACAGATAACGTACAACACGTCAATATTTGTAATGTAGTAAGCAGAAACATTAGGTCTCCTTCTGTTCAACTTAGCTTTAATTTCCATACGCATTGTTACTCCTGTTTCCTGCACGAGTAATAACCTGGATACTGGGATGCTTATCTGAGCGATGTTTATAATAAACAACAGCGATAGTCAAGAAGGTCACATTCTTGCCCCTTGTCTTCTCCTGAGTAACGGACAGTACATGGGCACAATTTTCGGTTACGTGATGCACTCGATTTGAAATAGTTTGTTTACTAGGAGAGGAGACTGCAGAGTAGGATGGGAAATATAAACTGCTGTGACCTGCGTCACCTTATCGTAATCGCTAAGGCGGTCAGTGGCGAATTATTAGGAAAACGCTTGGTTAACGTGAGAGACTCGAAAACTTTTATTCAATTTGGCAAATTAATTCGGCAGCTTTAATCATAAACCTCTTTACTGTTTCTCCGCCGCAGAATTTATTTAAATCACCGGCGAGAAATTGCGTAACTAGCCAATAATATTCCATCACGTTGTCTACGTTTATTTTCTTGAATATTCTGGCGTTTATCAAGATTACTTAATAGATTTGCACGTTCTCGACCTAAAATAATTTCAGAAAATCATATTTCGTTTTCTACGCACATTTGATATATATATTTTTTAATTTCTTTTGGAAATAATACGTACAAACAACATTTAATTCCACGTACCTTTTAATGCAGCGTGTTTAAGATAGCCTATAATGTCGTATTTAGTATACTATGCAAATGTTAAGACCATAAATTTTCTTCGGAATAGTACGAAAAATAACATTTAATTTGTCTTACCTTCTAATTCAGCATATTCTTTGTGACATAAGGAGTAATGTCGTTGTATATTAAATTTATTAATGCCTAATAGGGTTTTAGAGCATAACATACATCGTATATTCTCCCCTTCTAAACAGCAAAATAACTCTTTCTCCCATTTCTCATGAAATAATAGTTTTCTAACGCGTACACACTGCTTTGATAATGCCATTATGCCACCACTGATTGCTTATGAAACTGATATAGAACCTGCCCACGCCTAAGAGCTACGTGAGGGAGGAACGGGGACTGTGAAGATGTCACTCAGAGCGATAAGCTCTGTGAAGGTCAGTGAGGCACAAATTCTCAAGTAAGGCACGATGACCATCTCTGCTCTACCAGAACCAAGCTCTTTGCTTCAGTTGTTAGTCGAGGAATAATAAGTATAATATTTGTGAATGCTGTGCGGAAAGTTACAGGTTTGAAGGGAACAGAAGGTGTTATTATTGTAGCATTACTATCCTCGTCTGAAGAATTACAAGAATATAAGCAAGAACCTGGTCCGTCGTATTCAATTTCTTCATTACTATACGGAGTTCATCTTCTATTTTTACATTGTCCTCAGTCTCCGAGTGTTCACTCCCATCTTCTTTATCACCTTACTTTCTTACAAATGGCTTTTAAAGAACCCGGAGGTTCATTGCCGCCCTCACATAAGCCCGCCATCGGTCCATATCCTGTGCAAGATTAATCCAGTCTCTATCAACATATCCCACCTTCCTCAAATCCATTTTAATATTAGCCTCCCATCTACGTCTCGGCCTCCCCAAAGGTCTTTTTCTCTCCGGTCTCCCAACACTCTATATGCATTTCTGGATTCGCCCATACGTGCTACATGCCCTGCCCATCTCAAACGTCTGGATTTAATGTTCCTAATTATGTCAGGTGCAGTTCGAATGCGTGCAGTTCTGCGTTGTGTAACTTTCTCCATTCTCGTCTATCTTCACTATCACCATCTACATTAATATAATCGTCCTGTTTTTTCGATGTCATCAATTATTTCAGATAATTTGGATGTAGAGTTCGGAACATCACCTACATCACCTCGTAACATCATCTGAAAATTTCGATGGTTAGAGTAAGTACTAAATTAGGACTAAAAATCCGTTTAGATCTAAATATGAGGGGTGCTCAATCTCATGAATACTGCGGGCCAATATTTTAAAAAATGTTCTTTTGGAGGGCCAGTAATTAATAATTTACATAAATGTCTTACTAATTAGTGATTACTGTAATTTATAGTAATTGATAATACAAATATTAATAATAATAATAATAATAGTAATAATAGAATACTAAACTTTCTATAACAATAATTCAAGACATCTTCAGCTAATAACAGCTCCATACCATTTCATAGACCTCACTATTCTACTGATTAAAATTAAGAACCAGGTGCTCACATAAAGTGAGCAAAAACTTATGATTAGTTGTGAAATAAACGAAAAAGAAAAACACAGTTGGTAATTTTTCCTATTATTATTATTATTATTATTATTATTATTATTATTATTATTATTATTATTATTATTATTATTATTATTATTATTATTACATTAAAATCTCAGTAAAATGTATGGGTGTTCGAGCTACACAGTAAATCCAGTATGAAACGAATGAACGAATAAAGTTATTTCCGAACCACGTCTCCATGGTAATAAAAGTTCGTCGTTGCGTGGCACGGCGCGAGGGGAAGAGGGCTAGAAACAGTTGGGGGGATGAATCTTCCAACTAGCAGCGGCAGGAGCAGCAGCACAGGACCTGTCTGAGCAACGTTGCCAGATGTAGTGAATGGAGTCTTTAAAATAATGCTCATACGTTATGAAGACTAAACGAATATTTCAGCTTTATAAATTAGCAGTTTTTAGTGGACTAATGAATGAACCGTGAATTATAGTTAGCGGAGTAAATAGTAGAAATGTATTGAGGCATTGAGGACTAAGTTTTCATCTGTCTATGGTACGTTTAGTAATAATTATTATTTCATTGAATAGTAGGCCTATCAAACTTTAAAAGATAGAGCTATACGATGACTGTATACTTTATGTATGCTGACGACTTTCAAATTTATTTGCATTTTCATCTTGACGGGACTAGTGACGCTGTAAATAAAATACATGAAGATTTCGATTTCTCTCTGGATGCATAAATTTGAATTAAGATTAATTTCAGAGAAAACGCAAGTAATCTTAATGGGACATAATCCTCTACTTAGCAGTCTTGATAGTAGTAGGCCTACGACTACTAGCTATATAAATATAAAATTAAATGGTATTTTTGTTGAATAGAATGGCAGTTAATTTTACCTTGCTATTTTTATGGCTAGCGATCTAAATAATATTGGAACACTCACTTAACACACACTTGCAAAAAAAATGTCATTTCTACCCCACTGCCTGTTTCATATGAAAGAATTTCTGCCACTTAATTAAAAAAAAATCTTATTCAAAAGCTTGTAATGGCTTATTTCGATTATTGTGATTTCTTGTTAACTAATGTACCGTACATAAGTTTACTCTTAGCTGAGAGTCTACAACGTGTTCAGCAGAATATTGTACGAAATGGATATATAAAAATTGGAAATCTATCCTTTGAAGGGGTGGAAAAATTCAAATATCTTGGAGCAACAGTAACAAAAATATAAATGACGCTAGGGAGAATATTAAACGCAGAATAAATATGGGAAATGCCTGTTATTATTTGGTTGAGAAGCTTTTGTCATCCAATCTGCTCTCAAAAAAGCTGAAAGTTAGAATTTATAAAACAGTTATATTACCAGTTGTTCTGTATGGTTGTGAAACTTGGACTCTCACTTTGAGAGAGGAACAGAGGTTAAGGTTGTTTGAGAATAAGAATCTTATGAAATTATTTGGGGCTAAGAAGGATGAACTTACAGGAAAATGGAGAAAGTAGTACAACGCAGAACTGCACGCATAGTATTCTTCACCTGACATAATGAGAAATATTAAATCCAGACGTTTGAGATGGACAGGGCATGTAGTACGTATGGGCGAATCCAGAAATGCATATAGAGTGTTAGTTGGGAGGCAGGAGGGAGGAAGACCTTTGGGGAAGCTGAGACGTAGATGGGAGGATAATATAAAATGGATTTGAGGGAGGTGGGATATAATGGTAGGGTCTGGATTAATCTTGCTCAGGATAGGGAACGATGGCGGGCTTGTGTGAGGGCAGCAGTGAACCTTCGGGTTTCTTAAAAACCATTTGTAAGTAAGTAATAAGTAAGTAGGACCCTGGTCAGACAGTATGGAAAGTTCTTGAAACGGGCATTTATTCCAATTGATTTCCTGCTATCAGCAGTGTACGCTCAGTTGGCTTTTTCTTCAAGTTTATATTAATTAAATACTTCGTAAAAAACGTATCCCTCTCTATTGTCTATGGAGCAGCCTATGTAATGAAATTAAACTTGTGCACGGGAAAAAATCGAACTGTGTGTACACTGCTGTCAGTACGAAATCGGTTCGCGTTTCACTACCGTATGAACGGGGACTAGCGCCTTACCTCCAGTTACTTCATGGGTGCGTCTGAAGGAACGAAGCACAATACATCCACTGTCTCTTCTGTTTTAAATAATGCATACTTTTACTCCGAATTATCTGATATCGCGCTTTCAATTTCTTACAACTCTTCGAAACCGGCATCAGGCATTTCTCTCTATCCCTCATCACAGAACTACTTTACATTATCCTCCTACAGTATAGAAATACTCGTCTCTGGAAGTCTTTATCTAATGACGTCAGGGATTGCCGGATATTACCACATTTCAAAATGAAATCGGAAAGTTTTGTTTTATTCCATGGTTTAAATACCGGTATTGCTAGGTGTGTTGATTTGTGTTCCTTCTCTGGATTTAAAATTGCAAGTTTCATGTTTAATTTCATTATTATCTTAGCATTGTTAATTAACTAGAATATAAGATAATAATTATGATAGTAAGATTCAGACCTGTCTTAGGACATTTGACTAAACAGCATTCACGTATTTAAAGTTTGTATGACTGTAACCTGCATATATTTTCGTGTGGTCTTGCTTTGTTTATAGTTCGATTTGTTTTTGTTACCGGTACTGTATACTCTGGTCGTATGGTATAGAAGTCTTCATGGCCTTAATTAACTACACAAGAATAAATTACTTATTTACTTATTTATGGCTTTTAAGGAACCCGGAGGTTCATTGCCGCCCTCACATAAGCCCGCCATCGGTCCCTGTCCTGAGCAAGATCAATCCAGTCCCTACCATCATATCCCACCTCCCTCAAATCCATTTTAATATTATCCTCCCATCTACGTGTCGCCCTCCCCAAAGGTCTTATTCCCTCCGGTCTCCAAACTAACACTCTATATGCATTTGTGGATTCGTCCATACGTGCTACATGCTCTGCCCATCTCAAACGTCTGGATTTAATATTTCTAATTAAGTCAGGTGAAGAATACAATGCGTGCAGTTCTGCGTTGTAACTTCATCCCTCTTAGCCCTAAATATTTTCCTAAGCATCTTATTCTCAAACACCCTTAATCTCTGTTCCTCTCTCAAAGTGAGAGACCAAGTTTCACAACTATACAGAACAACTGGTAATATAACTGTTTTATAAATTCTAACTTTCAGATTTTTTGACAGCAGACTAGATAACAAAAGCTTCTGAACTGAATAATAACACGCATTTCCCATATTTATTCTGCGTTTACTTTCCTCCCGAGTGTCATTTATATTTGTTACTGTTGCTCCAAGATATTTGAATTTTTCCACCTCTTCGAAGGATAAATCTCCAATTTTTATAGTTCCATTTCGTACAATATTCTGGTCACGAGACATAATCATATACTTAGTCTTTTCGGGATTTACTTTCAAACCTATCGCTTTACTTGCTTCAAGTAGAATTTCCGCGGTTTCCCTAATCGTTTGTGAATTTTCTCCTAACATATTCACGTCATCCGCATAGACAAGAAGCTGATGTAACCCGTTCAATTCCAAACCCTGTCTGTTATTCTGAACTTTCCTAATGGCATATTCTAGAGCGAAGTTAACATGTAAAGGTGATAGTGCATCTCCCTGCTTTAGCCCGCAGTGAATTGGAAAAGCATCAGAAACTGGCCTATACGGACTCTGTTGTAAGTTTCACTAAGACACATTTAATTAATCGAACTAGTTTCTAGGGAATAAATAAATAATTGAAATAAATAAATGAGCGTTCAATATATTTATGAGCCACCGGCGTAGCTCAGACCTTAGCACATTTGTTTAGTGATTCGGAGTTGCGCGTAGATTCGATTCTCGCTTGGACTGATTATCTGGTTGACTTTTTTCCAAGGTTTTTTTAACCGTAAGGCGAATGTCGGTAATATACGGCGAGTCCTCAGCCTCATGTCGCCAAATACCATCTAGCTGTGACCAATTTCATAGACGCTGAATAATCCAGTAGTTGATATCGTGACACCTAGGTAACAGAAACTACAGTACATCTGAATGTGGAAAAATTGAATTTACAACAGGCGTGTTTTGGCATAAACACAAACAGAGGATTTATTGATAATACATTCCAAACAATACATTGAAACTTCAGAATTGTTTATTTTATGATCTGTAGCCAGTTTTGCCATCTCTTTTCTTTATTACCACTATCAGTCTTCATGGCAGGCTCCTGATCGAAACCCGGATGTGCTCCTATTGTATTTTCTCCCATTCTTTTTGTAGTGCCTTCTGTAGTTCGTCTGGGGTGGTGTAAACTCGGGTTCGGATATGACATATAAGCATGTTTCGCTAATAGGGTTTAGGTCGGGACTCTTTGCTGGCCACTTCAAAGTTGAAATCCCGACCTCCTGGAGGTCATGCGTCACACAACAAGCAGCATGGGAACGTGCATTGTCGTGCATGAGTGCAAAGTTTTCGTTCATGAAGGGTGCAAAAGGGACTACATGATCAGCGAGTATCTCTTGAATGCACCTGTGTACCATTAATGAACAGTTCTCTACGAATACGAGCTCGTTACAGACCTCTGAAGTTATGCCGCCCCGCACCATCACACAGCTTCCTCCAAAAGTTGTCTTCTCGGAGAATGTAGGTCTACAGCTGTCAAAAAAAAGTGGCCGCACTCGTGGAAGGCGAATATTTAAGTCCATTTCGGATAACGGTGATGGTACATGATCCATGCGCTTATAGAAGTAGTTTCGGAACTATGATGTTTAAGCAGGAATCATTCATATCTGCGTCTCGTTGAGCAGCGGTACTGTGTTCGCGTAATGATCCGAAGCTTGTGAGTTCGAGCCTTGTTCAAGTTACCATTTTATTTTTTATCTTTCTTTAGCGATATAAATAATATTCAAGTTATTTTATTTTGTTCTCGTTCTTTAGTGATATACATAATCAAGTTATTTTATTTTGTTACCATTACTTAACGCTATAAATAATATTAATGTTATCACTTATTTTTTGTTACCGTTCTTTAGCGTTATAAATAATATTCAAGTTATCATTTATATTGTTATCGTTCTTTAGTTATATAAATAATATTCAAGTTATCATTTATATTCTGTTATCATCCTTTAGCGTTATAAATAATATTTAAGTTATTTTATTTTGTTATTTTTCGTTAGCGATATAAATAATATTCAAGTTAAATAACGATATAAATAATATTCAAGTTATTTGTATCCTGTTATCGTTCTTTAGCGAATAAGTAATATAAATTTAATGTTAGATTTGAAACAACGCAGTTGCATAATACTAGTGCCAGTTTTCCCGTCTTATATTATTACATTATACTATCTTGTAACACAAAATGAAAAGAAGTGACGAGGGTTTGAACCTGAGACGTTGACATCTAAATTATCTAAATTCCAACGTTCTTCCGACTGAGCTACGGAGGCACAAGTAAAGAAGAAAATGCGGAAAAATTGGCCCAGTTCCCCTCCAAGACGTCCTGATGATTTGTGGAAGCTCGTCCAGGATGCCTGGGATGCTGTAGCTGAGAACTGAAAATACTAGTCGATTCCATGCCCACTCGACTGTAAGATGTGATCGAGATGGGAGGAAGATGGCCTTTTGTTTTTTTTTTTTATCTTTTAATTATTTGAATTTTCTAAGACAGACGCCAGTAAGTTTGTTTTGTTTATGCCACGAAAGATATTTTTGTTGAGAATATGTTTCTTTCCATTTGCACGATAATGTCATAATAAATAATGATAAAGTCATCGCATAATACATTCGTGAACCTGATGTTATTTAATAAAACAGTCATAAAAGGGACAGGAGCAATTATATTTTCTTTTTCTCTTAAAAAACATAAAAAGCACTAGGTTGTGTTTGAACGCACGACCTCACGAATACCAGCCCGAAACGCTACCATTACGCTACAACTGTAACACGGAGAAAACTTTAATTATAACTGTAGATATCAAGCAACATGGTCCAACAACATGTAACATCGCCTGTCTCCGAATTGTAGCGGAGATACCCGAAGGGAACTTCGTTTCTAGAGAGCGGACACTTTTTCTTTTGACAGCTGTACAAGGGCGCAAACCGCTCTCCGGTCACATAAACATAGATTATCTATCAGAAAGCTTACATAAAAGCAAACTAAGCCCACTACTTGAAACTTATAATCTTGGTCACACAGTGAATTTCCCAACCAGAATACAAGCTGAAAGTAGTACAGCCATTGATAATATGTTTATAGATAAAAGTAGATTGAATGATGAGATTCAGCATTTATAATCCTTTCTTTTTTTGGTTTCTAAATTAACACTCACTCACATTGAAAACACTTAGAATTTGTGTATCGTGATCAGACAGGGGAATGACTTTGCAGAACGAAAATGTATATTTGGTCGAATCAAATTTCTACACATTTAAAGGACAAAACTAAGATTCTTTCAATAATCCGTTATCATAATGTACATCTCCCTTAAATTGATTTATTGGCAGTTAAATCAGTAGCATTCCCAAAATATGCTATGAAATGTTTAATAGAAAACAATTTATTTTTATCTGGAAAAGGAAGGAAAAACGAGCAAAATTGTGTTAAACCTTTGAAATAGCCTATCTCAAAGAATAACCTGAAATTCTCAAAGAATAACCTGAATAACCTGATAACCTGTATATCAGCTGAAGTTTATCCACTGCATGAATATCTAACATGACTGTTATTATTTCTTTTAAATAATCATGAACAGTAAATGCATTAAAATCTTGCAAGTTCTTCCAGGTTTCAGATACTGTGCCCTGCGTCTGGTCGCCAAGGGATTCGCTTGAGAAATAAATCTATCCATCGGCGGCGCCCAGCTTTGCAGGCCAGGGAGTTGAATGTTATTTTAATTTCGTACTCGTTACACAACGAGAAAACTCTCCTTTTGAAGACACTGCTAATAATAGGCATGCCAACTTGAGCTAAACGAAAATGCCTCCTACATAACACCGCCTCTTGTGTTACAATCAAGACAGGAGATCGTCTAATTTTCTGTCTTACCGGACAGGAAATAATTACGTAAAGTTCTCGGAGGATTATGAAATGCCGACGTCGCGCCTTTTACGGACATACCACTGCGAACAGCTGATACAGCTGATTTCAATGGTTCACTTGTCCACGTGACTCTTCTACATTTCGACTGGAAAGAAGGAATAACTGCTTGTAACACTGAACAACAAGAATTTTGCTCCGACTTAAAACAATGTGTTCCTTATGGTTTGATGTGCGCTGAATCCGAAAATGCATCTCTGTTCTTGGTATCACGTAAGGTTTTTAAGATATACTGTGATTTCACTTTTCGATAAGCACTCCCCCAAGAAACATCTGGCGCTGGTTGAGGGTATAAACCAAAACAAAAGCTAATGTATTTTATGAGTTTATGACTTATTTACGGTTTATTATGGTTGTTGACATGTTATTTTGTACTTCTAATAAATAAACAGATACTGGTCCCTTCTATTAAGTAAATTTCATGACAGTTCAAAGTGAGGTCTATGCAATGAACAAACAAGGATGTGGTTTTTCAGTATTTAACCCTTTGTTGCCGGACATAAGAAAAAATTAAAATAAATCAGTTTTCTTTGCTGAATGTTGTTAGAATATAAATTCTGAACATACAGTAATTTTTTCAGAAATTTTTTATTTTTTTATTTTTTATTTATTTATTTTTATTTATTTTTTAATTAAAAAAAAGGTCTATTTCTATGTACAGTACTGTCAGTATCCTTGATGGATTTTATTTATCAGGTTGCACGTAATTTCTGGCGGTTTATTATTCTACCAGGTTTTCCAGTCTGCAAAATAAATCACGGTACTTCTAAGTACTGTCAGGCAACTAAGGTTAAAGAAAAAGTTTACCAGTTTGAGTGAAGGAAAATTAAAAGAGGGCATTTTCTTCGGTCCACAAGATCACAAAGTTATGGCTGACCCTTTGTTTGAGGAAAAACTTCCGTTATAGAAAGAATGGCATGGCGCGCTTTCAAAGACGTTTGCTCAAATTTCCTTGGAAATTCTAGGGCAGAGAACTACATAGAACTTGTTGTGGAAATCATGTTAAGTGCATATGACAAAATGGAGTGTAATATGTCTCTTAAAATACATTTTTTACATTCTCATTTGGATTTCTTTCCTTCTAATTTTGGAGCGGTAAGCGACGAGCATGGGGAAAGATTTCGTCAAGAAATATCTGAAACGAAAAGGCGATATAAAGGAAGATCATCATCCAGCATGCTTGCAGACTATTGTTGGTTCCTTGTAAAATACAGTCCTGGGTCTAGTTATAAACAGAAGTCGTCCAGAAAATTATTTTAAATGTAAGTTCAAATTCCGAGATTTTTCTCATTATATGCATGACATATTTTTGTTGTGTTTTAAACTATGTTAAATCATTTTTGTATCCAGTACACATTTTTCAAGTATTATGAGGAATTTTGAATCCCTAGTGTGTTGTAATTTTATCAGTAGCAGCGAAAAATTAAAAACAAATAAGTTTTGTCATAAAAAATCAGTTCATTTTCCCCGGAAAATGATACGTGATGGGGCAATTTGGATTTTAAATTCAGATTTAGAGCACACATATTACTAATATTCACCTATTTATATTTCGTAGCAAGACAAAAAGTAAATATTTGTTGTTCAGTGTATGTAAAGCAGAACAACTTAATATATTGTATTAAACGAAAATGTTAACATAAAATTATTACTAAAACAAATCATTGCTGTTGAATATCGCGACGTCGCGCATAGTGATTGAAAACGTAAATCTGACTGTACTGTCAGAATTAACACCCCTATTTGACATATTTTCATATAATGTTATATATATTATTTTTATTGTCATCTTTCATTACATTGGGACAAGAGTAACCAGTCCACCACTGTGGCGTAACTACATGCCTGGCTGAAACGAGAGGACCCGAGTTTAAATCCTGGTTGGGACAAGTTATCTGGTTCAGGTTTTTTCCGGAGTTTTCCCTCAACCCAGCAAATGCTGGGTAACTTTCTGCGGCCACCGACGTACCTCAGTCGGCTAAGGCTCTTGCCTGTCGATCCGGAGTTGCGCTCGGGCGCGGGTTCGATTCCCGCTTGGGCTGATTACCTGGTTGGCTTTTTCCCGAGGTTTTCCCCAACCTTAAGGCGAATGTCAAGTAATCTATGGTGAATCCTCGGCCTCATCTCGTGAAATACCATCTCGATATCACCAATTCCATTGACGCTAAGTAACCTGGTAGTTGATACAGCGTCGTTAAATAACCAAGTAAAAAAAACTTTTGACGCTGGACTCATTCCGCTAGCATTATCGCCTCCATCTCACTCAGACGCTAGATAACCATAGCAGTTCATAAAGGTCGTTTTTAGTAGGTTATTTTACGACGTTGTATCAGCATCTCAGGTTATTTAGCGTCTGAATGTAATGAAAGTGGTAATGTCGGTGAAATAAGTCCTAGGTCCAGCACCGATAATTACCCAGGATTTGCTCATATTGGGTTGAGGAAAACCCTCGGAAAAACCTCAACCAGGTAACTTACCCCAACCGGGTTTCGAACACGGGCCACTTGGTTTCGCGGCCAGTTGCGCTAACTGTTACTCCACATGTGTGGACATAAAGCATCATAAAATAACCAATTAAAGAAAAGGGGAAGAAACAACGCTTTCTCTGGGAGTGTAATTATACAAAATTGAAGGGATAAGTGTGCAGAAAACTGGAAAAAATAGAAAATGCTCATATCTATCACAATTTTAATCATATCTGGCTGAAACTTGGATCGCTTATTTGAAGTGATTTGAGTATTTAATGTGAACTGATTAAAATTTTTTGGTTGGTTATTTGCAAAGATGTTGTGATTTTTTTAAGTCTTCGGGTGATTTAAAAAAAATCAATGAAAATGTTTACCGATAAGTTATTGCAGTTAAAAGTCCAAGTACTAATGTAGATAGATTTTATGCATAAATATTTTAATTCTGCGACCGGATATCGATAATAAGTGTCTGAAAACCTAGTGTACCAAAAAAGAAACACTCTTAATATCTTTGCAAATAATGAACCAAAAAATCTTAGTCATTTTACATTAAATACTTAAGTCATTTCAAATATCTAAGTGTTCCAAGTTCCAGCCAGGTATGATTAAAATTGTGGAAGATATGAGCATTTTTTTTTATTGTTTCAAGTTGTTTCCTACGTCTCCTCTTAATAACCAAAAAAGAAACACTCTTAATATCTTGCAAATTATCGAACAAAAATCTTAATCGTTTTACATTTAATACTCGAATCAGCTGGCTTTCGCAAGCGTATTTCGCTAACTATCTTAACGCCCCAAGTGCGTCACGATGCTGGGTGGGCACAGGTCCCATACACTGGCCATGAGGGCTCGAACCAGCGCGCATTCCGTAACGCGAGTCGTAGGCAGGATACCTTAGACCACGACGCCACGGTGCGGGACTTTTAGAGGATGTAATTAGACAAAATAACCGCCCCTAGTTGACAGATTTTCATAATATTTTATATGGACTAAAATTATTAGTAGCATATTATTTTTATGTGCAAACTTTCATTACGTTTGGGCAAGAGATACTACCCCATCTTATGGGAGTGTGTAGATGATTAGACAATATTAATTAATAATTTCATTTCTATTTGACAGCATTTCATAAAATATTATATAGCAACAAAAAATCGATGTGCCAATTTCTTTACTGCATCATTTATTAGTTCATTAATTTCTTTTGAAAATAACAATTTAATAGGACGACAATATTTTGTTGATGTTCTCGGACTTTGTCATACTATTTTCTTTCTGTCAGGTAATTCACTAAATAATTGGAGTGGTATGAACGATGTGATGAGCAAGTATTCTCTCTATAGCCTTCTTATTGAATACTTGATTTTAATATTATGTTCAGTACTATCGTCATACCCCTATTTTATTGACCAGTGCGAAGACATTTTATGTAGTGACAATGTCAGTTATTGAAACTTCCTGTTGAACTGTAATAATTAACCGTTCAACTGTTTGACCTACTATAGACTGAAGACGAATTTCTGCACTTTTCTGAAATATGTATATGTACTTTCTTCTGCAGGGTACCATTCTTTATTTGCTTTGCGCAGGATATGATACAGGGGATATAATTTCGGATTCATTTCTTTGGTATTTTAATACATTAAATTGTTTTTATACGTACATCTGAAGTCTGATTAGTGTAATATGTTACTGGTTAGTGATGTATGCAATGAAGGGTGAAAGGAATTGGCCACTCTACTCCATTATCTAATGGCTTAATTGCTTTCTCATTGAAGTGGTGCTTGATATTGTTTCTTACTACGAATTTGTAGGCTATTTCCCGCACTTATTTTATTATAAGACCATAGCCGATATAATCAACCTTAAGGAGATATTGTTCTAAACCTGCTTCCTGCTCAACTGAGAAGGTAGGTGGAGATCCACCCATCGCCCCCTTTGCTTCATCTTTCTCAATGTGAGCACGTAGAATATTTCTGGGGACTTTGTACATTAGGGTGGAGTTAATCTATACATGAATTTGTTTTTTATCCGTTTTATAAATGCATTAGTTGCAAAAATCTGTATGTTCAGTTAACTTAGGAATGTGAAAAATGTGGAGTTTCTATATTTAATTTTTGAGGTGCCCCAAGGGCTTTCAAGTTCCTTAAAATTATAATTTTTGTTGTCTCTTTGTATATTTGTTCTATTATTTTGTTTTTCATTGCATAGCTAATGAATTGCTGTAAAATCATATAATATTTAAACTTTATTTGGAAGACTCTAAATTGGGGTTGCAGTACGTGTATGAAGCATTTTTGAGGGGAACCAAAGGGACAAAATATATAGCATTTTACATAAAATATTTTAGCCCATTTTTTCTTTTTTCTTTTTTGGTTAGAATTTATTCTTGTTTTCTTTTTCATTTCTTTCTGAGTGGTAACTAAATCAGCAGGTCAAATTATCATCCTTCTTTCCGTTCTTTACTCTAGTCAAACATTCTCTCTTGTTTTGGAACATGGCAGTCTTTATCACAGTTAGGCCTACAGTATTAATTTTTTTGCATTTGCAATTGCATATATCAAATAGTTTTTCTTCTTTGAATTTTGTAATGTCATTTTAGTTGTCACTATGTCGTTTCTTAAGGCTGCATTAAGTTTATGTATTGATCATGGTACGAATCAGTTGTATTATTCTTGTATGACTGACTTTCGGAATTTATGCCTTTACCTGGATTTCCTTAGTTTTGATAGCAACTCTTTCTGAAATCTCTCCAACAGTAAATTCTTTTGATTTGAAGTTAGATTTTAATTCATTTTTTACCCATAGATAATAATTCATTACGTCATGATAGATAGGTAATTGTGATGGATTCAGCCCCTCTGGCATTGCGAATACAAGGTAGAAGGTCAGATTTCTTTTATTAATTAGAGATATTCTGATTTAAATACCCTGCAATATAAGAAGAATGAATTTCCATTAATTATATTATATTAATTGTATCATACCTAAGAGTTTTGTGATTATTCTCAATTTTCTTATAAATTGAGGTTTTTGTAACACTTCAAGACGAAACAATAGGGGACCAAAAATATGTCGAATCTTTTAATATTTATTTTTTAAACATGTTCCTAGTAGCCTGTTCAGATTAAATCACAGGAGAACGTTCTTTTACTAAAAATCTGAACCTTAAATTTTTGTGAAAATTTCAAAATATGATGCTCTTGGGGCACTTCTAAATATTAATCTAGAGGAAATATATTTTGCATTGTTTTTTTTTATGATATCATCCCACAACTTTTCTCTGGTATTACAGTTTGATTCCATAAACTTCATATTTTGACTCCACCCTGTTGTACATATTTGCTGCTGTACTGAGTGGTGTCCTATTGTTTACAGCAGTCATCGCTGTTTGCATATAAAGCTCAGCAAGAACTCTCTGGCTTGTTCTCTCGTATACTTATGGCATAATGATCTGTAAATTGATTTAATTCCATTCATTATGGATAAAATCAACACTTAGGGATGAATCCGGCTTGTGTGCAAATCCCTTACGATGATTACTTCAGTTTCCGAAGACGTGGACGCTCGGTGTGCGAACGTCAATTTATTATTATTGTTTTACAACTTCCTTTTGCATAATTGAAGGGTTCAGAACCATAGTAGGCCAGTTACTAAAACCGTAGAAAACAAGGGTTAAAATGAAGTTATTACCATAATTCAATGGAAACATATAGCAAGTAATATAAAGTATACACATTAAAACTAAATGATATGTCAATCTTCATTAAACTATGGTATTCACTTAACTTTAACCCTTGCTTTCTCCGTTTTTAATAAATGTCGCTTGGCCCACTATGGCTTTGAGTCCTTCAATTGGAAAAGGGTGAAGTCACCTGCTTAAACGTTACGCCTACCGTTGGTTATCTGCCACGTTGATAATGGAAGAAACTTGTTATAAACCACTAACAACTTTTAAAGTGTGTCAATTTAAGTAGCTACCTATTTTTGCAATAGAAGAATATTAGAATCGATTATTGTGCTGAAGTTACTCTGTGCGAATGTGTATAAAATTACTTACATATGTTATTTAAACAGCACAATTTATAAATTAAGTCAGTTTTATTTTATGATTATGCACTTTCTCTTAAGCTGAACTGTTCAGCAGATTTTCTTCGCGTTTATTTGCAAGTTACTCTGCCCTCGTGTGGCATGCATCGAATAAAATAAACACTTGTTGGCCGTTATTTAAACAAATACTGTATATGTAAATTTTATTATTACACAAAATTCAGCCTGCAATTTTCTTTTCTGTTACATAAAGTGAAGTTTCTAAATGAGGCAATAAAGCAAGTGGACAGCTTCAAATACTTGGGGTGTACTGTAAGCAGTAACATGAGCTGCTGCCTGGAAGTCAAAAGGAGGATAGCAATTGCCAAGGAAACTTTTAATACAAAAAGAAGCATTTTCTGCGGGCCTCTGGAAAAAGAACTAAGGAAGACACTAGTGATGTGCTTTGTATGGAGTGTGGCATTGTATGGGGCAGAAACATGGACATTACGACGAAGTGAAGAGAAGCCAATAGAAGCATTTGAAATGTGGATAAGAATGGAATATGTGAAGTGAACAGACAGAATAAGAAATGAAGCTGTGTTGGAAAGAGTGGACGAAGAAAGATTGATGCTGAAACTGATCAGGAAGAGGAAAAGGAATTGGTTGGGTCACTGACTGAGAAGAAACTGCCTACTGAAGGATGCACTGGAGGGAATGGTGAACGGGAGAAGAGTTCGGGATAGAAGAAGATATCAAATCATAGACATTAAGATATCTGGATCACATGAGGAAACGAAAAGGAAGGCAGAAAATTGGAAATATTGGAGGAAGCTGGGTTTGCAGTGAAAGACCTGACCTTGGGCAGAACACACTAAATGAAAATAAATAAAGCGAAGTAACACGAACTGAATCACTAAGGAGAAGCATTTGACCCCCCAAGAAAAAGATGAAAAGACTACGAGCGCTAAGCTTAATTTAAAAATTTCAACTTAGATATTAAATGTCAAAATAAGTAAGAAAAAAGAAAAATTATTTGTACTCTCTGTGATTCATGTTGTAGCATTTACATCTACATACCTAATGTATCTGGGTTTGATTTTCGCTAGAAGAGTTGGACATTTCCTCCCCCTCCCACATCATATGGAATGGACACTGCACTGTGTGTAGATACTTTTTATCTTCAGTTGGTTCTGTGGTATCTCCAGAGGTGATCTTGCACCAAGCTGATCACATGACCATTGAGTCAATTTATCCGGAGATTTAAAAATAAGATAGTAGTTATATATTTGTAAAAAAAAAAGACATTAATTTGGAAATCTATCGAAAGAATTTTTATTTAAATTTTCTTTCAAGCATAAGATAAAGGTATAAATCAAACGAAAAACCTAGCTTATCTCCATATTATAAACTTTTGGGGAAATTAATTATGAACAGAATTATTTCTTACTTTTGGTTGCAAATGCCCTAAGTTCAAAGAACTTTAATGTTAAAAGAGTTAGCCATTACCCTCACTAAAGGAGGCTTCAATGTATTTCTAAGTAATACAACGTAAATAGCTATTTTAAATAAATTTGTCAAAAAATTATTTAGGCTATATTTACGAGTACTCAATAGTATAGCTGCATCTGAAATCTGACTAGAGTAATATGTAGAGTCCGGATTTTTATATAATTACATATTTTTTCCTTAGCATGTATCTGTCTGAAAACGAAAATTCTTGGCGAATTAGGCTACTAAGATCATTAGACTTAATTTTAATACTACATATTTTTTACATATTTCGCACAATACTACATATTTTTAAGATAATTACGTATTTTACATAAAATTAACATCCATGTCAAATGTCGTTAAATTAAATGTCTTGAAAAGAAATTAATCAATATTTTAGCACAGACTAAAACGAATTATAAAAATATTAATACAATTTTAAACTTAATGTTGTCTGTGCAGAATGGGATACATATTTCAGCATTCAGGACAAGGCAACCACTCTAGTAGTCGTGAAAAATTTCGGAACTGTCCTTGAAAGAAATCGGGGTTACGCCAGTTTATTTACTGTTATCCAAATCTTCATAGGAAAAATGCGGAACCCTCCAGAACACATTGCTATCAGCCACATCCATTTGTTTAAATGTGCACCAGTAACTTCTTACGATGTCGAGAGGCATTTTCGGCGTTATAAGAACATACTATCCAATCACCGACGGAACTTCAACTCCTTGAAATGTTGTTCTTCATGTCTTGATTAACTTGCTTTAAAATCGCACCAAAAACGATATCGTGACACATATAAATGTGTAATTTGTATGAAATTAACCTTATTTAGTTAAAATTAAACTTTTTTGAAATAAATAATTTATTTTTAACTTCCTGTGCAATTTTGATGTTACATATTTAGTACATATTTTGAGGTTTTTAGTTACATATTTATGTACATATTTTTAGCGTGAATATTATATAAAAATTCGGACTGTAGTAATATGTAGCTAGTCGGTGATGTATGCAATGGAGGGGGAAAGGAACGACCACCCTACCCCATTATCTCCTGGCCTAGTTCCCTCATAAGTGCCTTCTTGGTGTCACTTGTGAGCTTCAGACCTGTCTTCGGACAGTTGACTAAACAACAACAAACAATAGTATAGCTTATAATGAAATAAAATGCCTTTGTTTTTGTATGATGTTATTTTTCCCTTCTTTAATTAATTAATTATTTTTTTTATTTCTCAGTTTCTGTTATGTGAACAACTGTTTCATGTGGATTTGCGAGCTTGTACGTGCGTTCCAAGTGTGCCAACGCAAATGTACCTGTGAAGCATACTGTAATAATCTGGTTATTTATCATAGTAGGTAACGTGACTGATAACATGATAAAGTAAATTGTTTCGTAATGCACAAAATGTGAGAGAGACATCCACTTTTCTGTCGGGAATTGAAACCGCTTCTATGGAATCACTGCCACTCGAATTATTGTAGCTATAATATAATATAGGCCTGATGTAACAGGTATTTCAATTGTATAACATATTTTACGTGTTTTCGAATTTATGTCATTCTTATAAAACAATTATTATTAAATTTATTGAACTCGGAATAGTATCGTGTTCGGCAGAAATGAAGTTATGCAATGAAGTGTTACGCTGTTAGATTGTTTGTGTTGGAGCTGTGATAAAAGCCGATGTGATAAATATTTCGTCAGAACGAAGAAATTTAGCTTCTTGTGAGGGGAGTACACAGTGGTGTAGACATAGATTTTGATCTTTCAGAAAATCAGTCTACATAAACGTAGTTTTAATTTTCGAGTTATTCGCATTCGAATTTCCTTCCTACTCTTATCGACAATAAAAAGATGGTTTTAAAAGTGGTCCTGCAGTTTAGTGCAGAGCTTTCCAAACTGGGTGTCGCCTGAATGTTTATGAAGTGTCGCGAACTATCTAGTATATTTCATTATTTTGAGCTATTAACTCATAACTGAAATGAAGTAAGAAAATCGCTGGTCACCCCTTCCTTATCTAGCTGCCCTGTAGATACGTATCTTTGACAGATGCATAAATGTGTGTATAGTTGTAATATACAAGTATAATTCTAGTCTACAAGTTAGCAATTTGGTCTCGGAAAGTGAAAGAGGGCAGTTACGAAATGTTCCCAAATACATCTCACTGTGATTCGAAAAACGAAATAGAAGATTCAATTTACAACTCACAGATAAACTCGAAAGTTACTTCCCAGATCTTAACAGAAAAGCTTATGACTGGATAAGAAATTCATTTTTGTCTTCTGAAGTTAGTGGACTTTCCTTAGCAGAAGAAGAAGAATTGGTAGAGATTAGAAATGATAAGAGCTTGAAGTTTAAACACCAAAGAGATAATTTGAACAGATTCTGAATTTAACTTGAAGATTTTCCGCATCTTGCTGAACGGGCTGCAGTTGTTGCAGTTTTCAACCACATATTATTGCAAAGCAGGATTCTCTGTGATGACCAATATCAAAACAATGAAACGTGGCAGTTTTAAAATGCTGGATGAAGAAATGCGAGTGAATTTATCCCATATTCGTCCAAACATAAAATACATTTGTAAGATTCGCTAAGCACATTTGAGCCACTGAAAACTAAAACCAAGAGTGAAAATAAGTGTGATTGTTTTCCTCATCTTAGAACTCTATGTAAATGTTTCTTTCGCCTCATATAATATGTTAACAATACTGGAGATAGCCTATATGTGTGTTAATTTTATTCATTTTATGAAGAGAGTACAAGTAGCTTTTTAATGTGTGGATACGGATGTGAGGGATACGGTGACGCACTAAAAGTTTAGAGTTGGCTAGGGTGTCGCCATTTAAAAAGTTTGGATAGCACTGGTTTAGTGGCTAAGATGCTGGATTGATATATGTAGGGTTCATAGTTTGGGCTTACCTCTTGCCATAATGTTATTTTTAATTACTTTTATTCTCATTTTTCTTTCGCTGCATTTTTTTATAGTACACCTATATAGGCCTACATTTTTGCCGGCTCCTTTTTTTCCTATATTTGTTATGCCATCATAGTATCATGGAAATATATGTTGTGCTTACATACAAACTTCAACAGCATCAATAAAACACAAACTTATTCTAATAAGATTCTTACGATATAAGAAGAGAAAAGTAGAGCCCTGCAAGTTGTGCAGAAGTTGTTTTGTGAATATACGAAGTGAAAATAATGTATTATTGAGAGTAAAGAAATGTGTCAGTCGAGCGTATTTTGATGCCGCCCGTAATATCTTGTTAATCGTACTTTTCGTCAGCACAGGTTTCTAATTGCACACCATTCATCGAAGCCTTATCTTCAGTGTGTCCTTGACTTACTGCCATCACACTTCTTAACTGCTGCTTTGATTATCACTAGAGATTTTAGCCATTTAAAATAAAAAATTAGCATTTTATAGCGCTTTTGATGTTCGAATTTAGCGTTTTGTAGAGTTTTTGAATGAGATATTTTTATAGGAAGTTTTATGATAGAAGTTCCATTTTATCAATGTGTGAACAAGTGCATTTTTTAGATTTTACAGTTAAAATTCGTAATGGTTATAAAAGAAACATATAAAATTGCAGTGAAATTGGTAAACATTAGGGAACATGTCAAAAGACAGGTGTGATTTATCCCGACACTTTATTACTCAATTACAATCACCCACTGCCACATACAACTTGTTTGAGAGCAAACACTGGACATAAATGAGATCGCATATGCAACCAATATTCTACGATCAGCACCAAACAGATTAGTTGAAAACTCGAGATAACGGTAGAGATTAACAGGTATCAGGTCGAGAAAAGTTTTATAAATATTCTTATTGAATTTGGTATTCCCAAGAAACTAGTTAGATTAATTGAAATGTATCTCAGTGAAACTTACAGCAGAGTCCGTATAGGCCAGTTTCTATCTGATGCTTTTCCAATTCACTGCAGGCTAAAGCAAGGAGATGCACTATCACTATCACCTTTGCTTTTTAACTTCGCTCTAGAACATGCCATTAGGAAAGTTCAGCATAACAGGAGAGGGTTAGGAATTGAACGGGTTACATCAGCTTCTTGTCTATGCGGATGACGTGAATATGTTAGGAGAAAATCCACAAACGATTAGGGAAAACACGGAAATTCTACTTGAAGGAAGTAAAGCGATAGGTTTGGAAGTAAATCCCGAAAAGATAAAGTATATGATTATGTCTCGTGACCAGAATATTGTACGAAATGGAACTATAAAATTGGAGATTTATCCTTCGAAGAGGTGGAAAAATTGAAATATCTTGGAGCAACACTAAAAAATATAAATGACACTGGGGAGGAAATTAAACACAGAATAAATATGGGAAATGCCTGTTATTATTCGGTTGAGAAGCTTTTATCATATAGTCTGCTGTCAAAAAATCTGGAAGTTAGAATTTATAAAACACTTATATTATTGGTTGTTCTGTATGCTTGTGAAACTTACTCTCACTTTGAGAGAGGATCAGAGATTAAGGGTGTTTGAGAATAAGGTTCTTAGGAAAATATTTGGGGCTAAGAGGGGTGAAATTACAGGAGAATGGAGAAAGTTACACAACGCAGAACTGCACGCATTGTATTCTTCACCTGACATAATTAGGAACATTAAATCCAAACGTTTGAGATGGGCAGGGCATGTAGCACGTATGGGCGAATCCAGAAATGCATATAGAGTGTTAGTTGGAAGGCCGGAGTGAATAAGACCTTTGGGGAGGCCGAGACGTAGAGGATAATATAAAAATGGATTTGAGGGAGGTGGGATATGATAGTAGGGACTGGATTAATCTTGCTCAGGATAGAGTCCGATGGCGGACCTATATGTGAGGGCGGCAGTGAACCTTTGGGTTCCTTAAAAGCCATAAGTAAGTATGTAAGTAAGTAAGGGTATCAGGTCACTCTTGTTCTATTCTAACTGTAAAAGCTAACATGGAGAGGTGATCAAACAATTTTTAAAAAATGTAAGAACCTATATGTGTTGCGCGTGGCTTTTAGATACATTTTGTTTTTGTTTTACAAAAAAAAAAAAAAAAAAGTTACATACAATGCAATTTCGCTCCTATTTCGCAGAAACACATACATTTTGCATTTTATTATTTATTTATTTAATCTGACAGTAAGGCCATAAAGCATTCTCGTCCATCCTACCATATAGCACACACAAATACAAAAAATATAAACACGACAAAAATAATACAAAATAAATTAAAGCCCTATAGAGGGTCAACACTATATAGCACTCATGAAGGTAATACAAGAAAAACATATATATATATATATGTTTTAATAACAGTGATAGCAGTGACAATAGTGATAACAATGATAATAATACATTACATATTAAGAGTAAAACTGACAACAGCATAGCTCCAATATTTATTATATGCTATGGACTAAGCCGAAGTTGTGCAACCTGACAGGTGTTTGACAAGCAATTCCATGAACTAGAATGTGATTCTTTAATTTAAACTTGAATTTTGATATTGTCCGACAGTCTTGAACATGGTCAGGGAGAGAATTGCAGAGGCGTAGAATCGATATGCTGAAAGGTGATGAATAGAAGGATGTTATGTGCAGAGGAATGGAGAGCGAGTTCAAGGTAGTGAAAGGTAAACAAAATGAAATGTTAGGTAAGAGGGCGTGGATAATTTTAAATAGTAATAAGAGGTTGTTGAAGATTCTTCTTTCTGTAAGTGAATTCCAAGACAGTTTTAGTGACGGTGTTACATGATCGGATTTTCTAATGTTACAAGCGAAACGAACGCAGATATTGTGAACCCGCTGTAATCTGTGGGCAAGATCAGTATTAGATTCGTGAATAGAGAATCGCAATAATCGAAGTGGGGCATTGCTAAATTTGAATGAGATTGTTTTTGAGGCTAAGAGTTAGAACGTTGGTCAAGTGTTTGCGGGAATGAATTATAGAAAAATTTTTCTTATATAGGTCGCTTGACTTTGAAAAGTTAAATTTGAATCAAAATATAGCCTACTCCTATTTTTCTTTTACTGTTTTGCTATATGCCAGGGTTGGGCAGCAAGAGCGGATTCTCCTCTCTCACGGGGAACCAAATGATTTCTCTTCATCCCCTTTCTTTCCCGCCGAACACCGCGCAGCGTTGATTCATTGACGGATGAATATTAAGCATCCACGTTTAGAGACTGGTTCCGCTCCCGACGCCCAGCCCTGCTATATGCAGTACACTGGCGGACAAAAATTTTGGACACTTGAATTCTAATTTGTATTTAATATGTCACCAACATGTTTTAAATGGTGATTAATTTAATTATACGATTATAAACGTAGCATAGACTGAAAACAAAAATGATTATGCCTTCAAACTATTAACAATTACCAACAATAACATCATAATCCACATAGATTTGAACAAAATTTTGCTTATGCAGAGTGTGACAACAATGGTCATTATTGTTGATAATTGTTGGTGTTATGAAGTCATGTTCATTTTATTTTTCTGTATAGTAATTTCTGTATTAATCACTATTTAAAACATATTGGTGACCTAATAAATACATTTAGAAAGTGTAAATGTGTTCCAAATTTTTCGTCCGCCATTGTATAATGTAATTGTGGTATTATTTCTTTAGTGCTTGGGGAAAGTGGCAAAAGTCCAAAATGTTAATTTTACAGAAGAAGGAAAGAACTGTCTTCACACTGGTTTATGTCGATTTGATTTTCTTTCGTATGAATTATTCTAATTTTGAGAAATACTTATATCTCTTTTCCCAAGCGAGCAGATGTTCCGTAAGTTGTCAATAAATTAATAAAAAATTGTGGAAACTGACTTATGCCTCTTTTCCCAAGCACTGCAAATTTATTTTCGTGTAGCTAAATATATTTTGTTTAATGCTCGTTGGTGTCCCATTATTATAGTATGCGATTTGTCTAGATTTAGTCTTGAGTTCAAATTTTTGCGTCCATTGAGCTACAGATGCTAGATCTCCATTAATTTTGGTCACTGAGTCATTGATTGTACAAGTTCTGGAGTGAGTGTAAACTTGTAAATCATCAGCGTATAGGTGGTGTTTAGAATATTTTAAGACCTTTGTTACGTCATTTTTGTAAAGCGTAAAAAGTAATGGCCCAAGAACCGAACCTTGAGGGATTCCGACTTCTACGGTACGCCATTTTATCGCGGATTTAAAAACTAATTTGAGCACATTTCGCATTTATCGCGATTGCGAAAATCTACCATATCTACTTATTACGCAGCTAGCAGTCCTTACCACCTCTCCCTTGTTTATATGGAACCTGTAGAAATACTTTGTTCGAAAAAAGTCACTGGAAATTCTGTTCTTCTAGAGTAGTCTGGTAATTGAAAGAAAAAATGAGAACGCAAAATTATTATTATTATTATTATTATTATTATTATTATTATTATTATTATTATTATCGGTGGTTTTTTAAAGAATAACCTCAGTTTCATTTTGAGCAACTCGATTTTGTGTATCTTAATATCTCAGCACTTTTTGTTTCTTTTCTAATTATTTTAACTGTTGACTATTTTGTATTCAGCCTCATTTAATTTTTTTCGTATCCGAACTTAATACTATAGTCGCGTCGCTGTTATTTCCAGCGTGACTCCTCCTCTTAGCTTACGCCTTAGGAAGTGAAGGCTGTATATAGATAGTTCTGTTCGCCATTTTGTTCTTTCGTTGCTGAGCTACTAGACGAGGAATCTAACGCACTGTAATCGAGCAAATAATTGAGCGGCAAATAGTGTCCTCGTGTGCTTTATGCGAACGCCAACGAAAGAACAACAATGGCGGGCGATTATATTAAGTATTTACCGAGCCTTAGGAAGTGTATAACGTCATCAGCAGCGAATGGCAAGACGTACACGTTTAAATGTAGTCGACCTGCAACGTGACTGGCTGCCGGAAATAAGAGCGACGGGACTATAATAACGTAATAACTTAAGATTTCATAATTTAACTAACAATCGCAGATGACCACTTTTAAACATATAAATTGTGTACCAGTTTATTTCAACTGTCAATAATAATAATAATAATAATAATAATAATAATAATAATAATAATAATAATAATACAAACAATGAAATGCAATGATAAGCGTTAGAAACAGTTTTAAGTTCAAAGAGTTAATCAACAATGATAGTTTTGAAATTACTGTAAAGAATACGATATAAAGAATGAAAGAAGAAGAAGAAATATTGAACATAAATATGTTACAGTCGAATAATTAATTTTTCTAACCAAACGGACTCTTTAAATTTCGGATATTTAACCAGTAAGTTGCCAATTTTTGCATAGAACAGATATTATTTTTGCTTTGAGATATCATGAGCTGTCATGTAAAAATTGACCGATTTAAGAGATTTAGTTATGCGACGCGCTTGTGAAATAAAGCTTTGACTGATATATTTTAATAAACCTTACTTCCTCTTACTTGTTAGCTAATAAAATTAATTACATATTGTTCGGATATAGTATAAAAAACCTATTGTTCGGATATACAGTTAATGTAAAATATTTGTCATAAATGCGCGTGTGTGTGAAATTTCTGAAATTTTTACACCTCGAGTACGTTACTAGTCCCAAAAATTTGCTGTCCAGGGCCACAGCTCATGTTGGCCAATGCGTAAATACGGTCCTGGATTGACAATTTCTTCAGCCCACTTCAGTTTTGACATACTAGTGCCGGTTGGTGAAATTATATTAATCGCTGCGCTCTGCTGCTACTAAACTACGAACAAGTGACATCCCGCCCATAACGAATGCGAACTTCCTTTGAAGTACTGACAGGCGACGGATCACTAAACGATCGGTTTGTCTTTGCTGCGTCGTCCATACGTTCCGATTTCAGTTAGCGAATGCATTCGTTTATTGATCTTCGCTACGTGTGTACACACCTTAAGATGGCAGAAATGGTTTATTTCAATATGTTGATTAACATTTCATTCTCGCAAAACGTCCAATGGTCTAGTGGTGGTGGTAGTGCAGTAGTAGCAGCAGCAGCAGCAGCAGCAGCAGCAGCAGCAGCAGCAGCAGGGGCGACTCGTCCTTAGGGTCCACCGGGCCATGCCCCGCCAATATTTCGTTCCCCAGCAATTTTCTTTTCTCATTTAAAATGCGTAAATTTTGTTCAGGGCAGTGTACTGGATTCATAATTGTTTCAGTAAGTTTCATAACAAGGCGCAATGTGTGTCAGTAAAACGTCAAAGATTGTATGACACTAAATATTGTGAGCTTGGGCCCGCTTCAAAGGGCCCCACAACTTGAATCACTTTAGCGCTTAACTACCATGGTGCAATGTTCACTATCGACGGTGATTCACGAAGTGTTACGAAGTTACCGCCACGAGTATAATACTTCCCGTTGGGGCCCGACGAGCCTGACCCGCCTGCCGGACGGAAGCGTCAGTCGCAGTTTTTGTTGTACTGTGAGTCTCAGTGCCACTGAACCAGTGGATTAATAATACAGGGACATCATTTTATTTTTACTTCAATTTTTATTGTACCTGCGTTTCTAAATGTACTTTACTCCCACCCTTTTCACTAATGTCCTTGCTAACGTCAGTCACACAAACTTACGGGCGCTGTTGCTAGCAGTGAAATAAATAGTACAGAGTACAGTGTGTTTCAGAAATATGTTGCATTTTCTGTAGAAGAAAGAGCTTACATTATTGAAGTTTATTTTCACACAGGTATCGTGTGTAGCATAACTGAATTATCTGTGTGGACTGAGCACAAGTGAAGATTAGAGTACGGTACCCTATAATATGGTGCGGTACTTAACAGCATTATTTAAACAAGAGTTTTGTTTTACTGTTTGTAGGTATGAAGGACGATGATGGAAACTGGAATTACAATATAACCGAATGTAAACAACAGTTTTTTTTTTTCTTTTCACAATTACCTGATTATATAATTACGGAATATTTTCGTAGAAATGTCATTAATCTGGTAGATAAATTTAGAGCAACAGAGTGTACAGAAAGGAAGAAAAGTGTAATATGGCCAACAAAGGTAACAGAAGATGCTGTAGAAGATGCTAGATAAAGGATGCAGCGAGGTCCTAATAAGTCGGTCAAGAAGTTAGCTGTAGAAAAAATTCTCAGGAATAAATTAGGTTAATAATATGCTGAATAAAGTATACATTACGTAATGAATATAACCGCCTAAAGAGTTGAGTTTGTGACAAAAAATTGTTACCGGTACTATTTTACTGTTTTTTGATAAAATACTGTAAAAGTAATTATCAAACTGAAAATAGTAATACTGTATTTCCCTGTAACATAAATGGGTACACTACTTTTCTCTCCTCCTATCGCTAGTAAAATGATTTGTTTACATATTGCACTAGCAACTCCAAACTCCTGTAATGGAAGGGGGGTAATATTGTTTCCGAGTATAGCCAGGTTAATGTAAAAATGTTGGTAAAAATAAAGTGATGTCCCTGTAGAAGTGTCCGTGTGAACTTTGAGTAGTGCATGCGAGCGAAGTGTGAAAACATGAATAAAGTGGATTACCTATTAAAACATCGTTTTCTTTGTTAAAATTAGAAGATAAACGTGAAGTAAAATGATTAGGTACACATCAACCTAATGGCTTCAGTTTTACAAAGGTGGATGGTATGAAAAGGAGAACTTACTTTCTGTAATTCGTGGTTTACAAAAAAGTCCTGGTTAACTGTAAGTGACGAAAAACAAAGTTTATTTTGTTTCTGTTGTCTGTTATTTGATGGCGAGAGTCTGTGGACGTCGACAGGTTACAAAGATCTAAAACATTTAAGGGAGCGCATCAAAAAACAAGGAGAAAGTGCAATACATTTAGAAAATGCTTGTAAGTTAAAACTATTTGGGACAGTCAATATCGCAGCACAAATTGATTCCGCGGTCAAATTTTCAATCCACAAACACAACGAACAGGTCACAAAAAACAGACATATACTAGCAAGAGTAATTGATTTTTTAGAATTTTGCGGAACTCACGAACTATAACTGAGAGTTCGGAACGAAAATCAGGGATTTACAAATCGGGGAAATTTGTTAGACTTGTTATCTTTACTTGCCAGTCTTGATAATGTATTGGATGAACACTTAAACAGTACTTCTGTTTTTAAATATACTTTACACATTATACAAAATGAATTATTAGACAGTCGCCTATGTATGATGTATACATCGAAGATCTGAAACAACATTAATTCTACAGATTTTGTTGTTGTGCAGGCTGACGAAACGACAGACATAACCTGCAAAAGTCAATTTGTTATTATTTTGAGATACATGAAAGGTTGTAAACCTGTGGAAAGGTTTCTTTCTTTCAAAAAGGTAAACAGTCACACGGCTGATGATCTGAGAGAGGTTCTAAAACAAAGTCTACAACCTTTCAATTTAGAATATAAACACATAGTTCAAGCATATGATGGTGCTGCAGTAATGAGTGGTACTTTTAGTTGTATTGTGCTGAACTAATTTTTAAGCAGAAACAATTAACTAAAATTAAATTAAAATACTATACCGCAAAATTGTGAAATATCTGGCCCCACCAACAAAAATGATCACGAGCCGCCACTGAGTAGTAGTAGTAGTAGTAGTAGTAGTAGTAGTAGTAGTAGTAGTAGTAATGCGTTCAACTTAAGAACGTTGAAATTCAATGTTGGCGAAAAATTTCCGGGAGATTTTGCCTGGAGTTCTCTGTAAGGTGTAGGCGTCTTTTACGTGTCATAAATCTACGAAATGGGGCCCACAGTTTTATTTCCTCCCGAAGAACGTAATGCTAAGGATTGTATCATCCCTATGTAGTTTATCTTATGGCGAGCGTCACTTTATAACCCCACTGTAGGATGTTCTTGAACATCTCGAATTTCGGGGAGCCGATAATTGTACTCCCCTCTTATTAATGGAGTGGGAAAAAGAAAGCTGAAGTTGCTTGTATCGTTTGCAAATGGCGGTACGTGGCAGGTTGCCTGTGATAGAAGCATGAAATAATAATAAGTTATATAATACGTGTCAAGCAGGCAATTTAATAGATTGTTCACAGCAAACTATACGAACCTATGTTGAGCTCTAATGACAATCAGAATGTTGCCGGCATTGAACCGTGACAACACAGGACTTAATGTCAACGCAAAAACATGTCCTAGTCGAGGTCCGAGCTCACGGCATGGCTGTCAAGTAGCGTTGAATCTGTGCATCTTAGCTGGCCGGCAGCCATTTTTGTGTATACTTTATTTTACGTCTCATATCTCGTTGAACAGTTCTTTGTTGCAAAGGTGTGCCATGTGAAATCATGTGTGAAAACTATACCACATGAATTGATAGGCTGTTTACTCACTTCTTTCCGCTCTGTCGCTCTCTTGTCTGATTCTTCCACTTCATTCCATTAAGCAGACCGAAGTCCAATCTGTAGGCCTTGATCGCTTGTCGCCCCTCTCCTCCACTGCCGACAGCCATTCTTACTTTTCTCCACATACTTAGTAGTAAAACTTGATAGAGTGATTTTCTGTGAGGGAGGGAGGACGGTAGGTATGGTATGAAAACGTTTCCAGATATAGTACATAACAGCTCTCTTAGCGCTCTGTGTATCACACAGTCATGTTTTTGTTGTCCGAAATGGAATACATACATACATAAGTGTTCTGCCCATGGGCAGGTCTTTCACTGAAAACCCAACATTCTCCAAACTTTCCTATTTTCCGCCTTCTTCTTAGTCTCAGCATATGATCCACATATCTTAATGTCTGATATCTTCTTCTGCCCCAAACTTTTCTTCCGTTCACCATTCCTTCCAGTGCATCCTTCATTAGGCAGTTTCTACTCAGCCAGTGACACAACCAATTCCTTTTTCTCTTTATGATCATTTTCAGTATCATTCTTTCTTCATCCACTCTTTCCAACATAACTTCATTTCTTATTCTGTCTGTCCACTTCACAAGCTCTATTCTTCTCCATATCCACATTTCAAATGCTTCTATTCATTTCTCTTCGTTTCCACGTAATGTCCATGTTTGTGCCCCATACAATGCCACACTCCACACAAAGCACTTCACTAGTCTCTTCCTTTGTTTTTATTTCCAGAGGTCCTCAGAAGATGCTCTTTTTTCTGTTAAAAGCTTCCTTTGCCATTGCTATTCTTTTAATTTCCAAGCTGCACTTCATGTTACTGCTTCTTATAGTACATCCAAAGTATTTGGAGCTGTTCACTTGCTCTACTTTCTCTTTTAGAATTCGCAAGTTTACCTTCCTTATTTTTCTTGCGACAACCTTGGTCTTCGTCTTGTTTGCATTTATCTTCATTCCATACTGCTCACAGCTGTTATTTAGCCGAAATGGAGTATGGGATACTTAATGTTACGGTAATCTACTCTTACTTCTTACTTTTAATTAACATTATCATCAACCTGGAGGTTTTTTTAATAAACACACTGAGACTTTCTCCATATTTTCATTAACCTTCAAGGACGACTCAGCAGGAAATCTGTATCTCTATTATTATTCATAATAATTCTTGAGATTTGTTCACATTATAGCACTGCCATCGAAATAGAGGCTCTGGAATTAACTGCATGCTACTCGTAAGAATCTTGAGGAGAATAACTATATTGTTATTGTTATTTCGTCTCTCCTTTCATAAGATAAAGAAACGTACATAGCAATGTACCCACCATAATGAATAGAGATAAAACAGCATAGAAGGAGTACATTTATTTACTTAAGTTATTTTCTCTTTAATTCTTTAACTTCGCAGTCGAGAGTAATAATTATAGATTAATAATTCATTCTATCCTGCGTGTCTTCAGTCGCATATTTATCTATTAGCTATTACCACAGTCTAGTATATACAGTCACGAAGCTTGAGTCTAGGAACAGTAGACTGTGCCGGTACTGTTTTTTGCGATAGTAGCGATCCTAGTGGTTAGCAACTATCTATAGATGCATATTCCTATGTATTGAGCTTCGTGACTGTATATACTAGACTGTACTTTTACATTGTCCTGCAATATTGATTAGCCATCTATGTTTTGTTTTTCCTGTTTATTTGTTGAGATCATTCCTTTTACTTCAAGCATTTTTTTTTTATTTGGAAATGTCCTCTACATAGGCGGAGTTATGAGGAGGCACTGCCCCCTCCCTCCAAATCTGTCTGAACTCGTTTTTCTATTAACACTAGAAAATATTGAATTCAAAAGATCTTATTTGCTTTTGTTTATGATTAAGTTTCTGTGCTTAAATTGACGAAATAATGCCTTCAGATTATGTGTTTGCACTATAATATTTATTTTAAATTTCTGAATGTGTAAGAATTTCTATACCTCATTTGAGGAATGGAAGCACTGTAATGTTTCTTTTGTAACAGCCTGTACTCATGTGTTAAAAGTCTGCAGATGTTCAGATTGCCACTTGGAGACGTATGAATAACATACTGCACAACAATGCAGAAAAAAGAAAAGAGATCCGGTATAATGTTTAAACTTAAAGATGGGATTAAATAAAATAATTAGAGTTTACATTTCATATGATATCTTCTGGAAGATAAGCGTCATATAAGAAAGTTTCTGTTAGTACTGTTACATATTTTTATTGATGCATGCATGTGTTTCTGTATGAGAGAGAAAAAGAGGGAGCTGTTTTAAGTTATGTCCTATTAGGCCTATAATTTATAGTAGACTACAAGTCTTCAAGCCCTATACAACTCCGTCCGAAACATCGTGGATATGGATGTAACACTATAAGAAACATGCCCCCCGAAAATACTTTTATTAAATGGTCCTATCTGATCAGAAAGAGGAAAAGGAATTGGTTGAGTCAGTGACTAAGAAGAAACTGCCTACTGAAGGATGCACTGGAAGGAATGGTGAATGGGAGAAGAGTTAGGGGCACAAGAAGATATGAGATGATAGACGACATTAATATTATGTGGAGACTAAGAGGAAGGCAGAAAATAGGTAAGATTGGAGAATGCTGGGTTTGCAGTGAAAGACCTGCCCATGGGCAGAACACTTATGTATGTATGTATGTATTCCGATATACTGTACCAGGGTCAAGGTATAATGGGGGGAGGAGGCAAATAATGTCTCCCATAACCCCGTTATATGGGGATTCTGTGGTTTTGCTTTGCCCCCCCCCCCCCAAGGAAATGATTCTCTTTCCGCCTATGGTCCTCTAGTTTTAGCCTAAATGAAAACTGGTCTTGTTTCTTATCTATTTCGCATTATGATGTTGTTGAGATATCCTACTAACTGACCTAGCATCTTACCTCAGTAGGGACCCATTGTCGCTGATATGGTAACGTAATGACCGGCAGTTTTTCATTTGACATCATTTTCAACTAGAAAGGATATTCAGGAACTATGTACTGATAATTAACTGTTATATAACAATAGTTTATAACGAAAATACGATAATTTAGCAATGAAGGACTGGAAATGGCGAAACTGAAGTGTTTAAAGAAAACCTGCATTCTAGAAATTTGCTCACCACTTGTCAGAAAGTCTCCGCTGTTAAAAGCCCTGTCGCTGGGTGACTGCACAGTTAAACCGTCAAACATGATCCGAAACACAAATCTAGCTGTGGATGGCGTACACGTTGCCGAAAATTGGGGGGGGGGGAAATCTCTAATTTGGATTCATCCGTCAATTGGACATTTTTCCCAGTTGTCTACGGACCAATCCATAAATATGATCAAATGTAAGATTTTGAGTATATTACTCTATTGATGAAGCTTTTATCTTTATCTTTCATCACAATTGTAATAATGGATCCACAACCCTTCTATGCTTGTTGCAATTGTAAATGCAGTAATGGTTATTGCATTAAGCAATCAGTCAGTCTTCTTAATGTATCCAGCTGTTTGCTGACAACATAAAGTCCACTATAGTCCACTGTAGTCTATTCAGTTGTTGTTTTTCAAGAGAAATGAGGGGTATTTTGATCAGTGTTCATTATAGATGCCTGTTACTAGTAGCTAGAGTTGGGGTGTAGTCAATATAATACTGCAGGGCTGTGTCTTTTGCAACTGGTACTGGTGATTTTAATTTACTACTTTTGTGGTTTATGGCTGGACAGTATAGAAGATTGTGTTCCAGAGCTTCATCAGGGTTAACGTATACTCAGTTTTTTGTTTCCCCCGTAAAATTTCCTTTTTGTTAGTTACTAGGTTTACACTCTAAGCCAACGATTTGGTTTAGAGATTGGGGTAGGGAGAAAAGATACAAAAGGAATTAATCGAACTCTACTGAGAGAACTTCAGTATGAAGATGTGAAATTCTATATATACTAAATATTTAATAATGGATGATGAAACATTTCATGTGACTCATAATGTGATTTTAAAAGTTTTGTGGTTTTTACTGACCACGTGTACTTAATGTCCGCCATTTTCTTTCTTCTCAGTCACTGAGTTTATCAAAGGTATGATGATGACCATAACTTTTATCACAGAACTAGGTCACAGCTAGATGTGATCAAAGATGCTATATTACACTGTAAAAGATTGTATCATGTACAGTATATTTTATCAAACTTTTATGACACAGAAATATGATAGTGTAATATAGGCCTTAGTACCAGTGGCGGTTCCTCGGGGGAGGGAAGGGAGGAACGTCCTCCTCACATTTTTCTTCTTTTGAAAATATATGCCAAATAAAGTATGTCTCTTGAAATTCGAGGAAGATTCGATAATTTTTAAGTTCACAGCTATAAGAAAACCTCGGTTGATCGAGTTTTAAACGACGCGCGCTCATGTGCTGCTAGAAACTGTGAGAAAGAGCGAGATGTTTGTGTGGAGGAAAGCAAATCCATTCCTCTTTTACTGCAGTAAGCACACATAGACAAAAGGGCGCTAGCGGCCAGAGGAAGAAGCAGAGTTTTAAAGAAAGTAAATGAACGGTTAGAGAGGAGATCCTCCTCTGAATCAGCGCATGGGCGGGAAATAGAAACTGACTGGTCGTGCAGCAAGCTCGCTACCGCTGCCATCTAACGATGGTACATTCAACCAGACTATAGGCACCGTGCACGGGTCTCAAAATCGTACTGGTGGCGCCGCGCAGTGTCTCAATTTCTAATTAACTACAGGCTCGCAGTCATTCACTACTCATGTGTGATATAGAAATTATATGCGGCTTTCTGCCGATAAAAAGTTGTAATATTAGTAAGATTGAGTTCATTCATTCATAGTGTTCTGCCCAAGGGCAGGTCTTTCACTGCAATCCCAGCAATCTCCAGTCTTTAATTATTTTATAGACTCGGTGGAAAGTTCAGTACTGCTAGAGGAGTGTAAAAATGTAACTACGAAGTTCCTGAAATATCAGTGAAGATGTTTGGCATTTAAATCAGATTTCAGACCATTGAATGAGGGTGAACAGTCATATTACTAAAACATTGATATACTTATATTTGATGTCATGACGTGTGTAATATTTGTGTGTATAATGTCTCTATAAATTACGTATTTTAATGTGATTTAATTCTAAAAGTAGTCTTAATTACACTTCCTGAATAATGGGCGACTGCAAATTCTCTAAAACACAACACATAATGAACAATATCATCAACATACTACCTCTGATTGAGGTTCTGGCTGATATGTACATCTGTTATCAGGCTGTACATCTCATTTGACGATATGTGTCAGAGGAAGAACAATATTGTTTGTATGCATATGAAGTCCTAGTGTAATTTGTAGCTAGTCGGCGATATATGCAATGGAAGGGAAAAGGAACTGGCCACTCTACACCATGATCTTCTGGTCTAGTTGCCTCATAAGTGGTGCCTTGTTGGTATCACTTATGAGGTTCAGACTTCTCTTTGGACAGTTGAATAAACAACAAGATCAACATGCGGAAGCTGTTCAATTGATAGTTTGTGTAAAATGTTATAGTGTATATTTTAATTCGCTGAATGCACCTTTCAACATGAATTGGAACACTGGCAACGCTGTAAGTAGTTTCCACTTCTTCAGCTGTTAATTTACCATCGTGCACATACGGTGGAGTAACAACAATGATCCCTTTATCGGAGAGGTTTGTTATTATTCCGGGAAAACCTGACTTCATCACCACCTTCTAACAAAGTCAATAATCCGCAATCAGTTTTATGAATGTGTCACTCGATTTGCCTCGGTAGCATTTAGATTTGAAGGCCACCATCTGATCCACATTGTGTGGCTGTTCCACTTTTGAACAATTAATTGTCACTCTACATTTTTCAATATTGCAGGTATTGTTTCCTGAATACTTTCTCTGCTAGGCCAAAACCCAAAATTACATTAACCATTGTGGATGTCAACAACATTAAAGTGGCGGTAAAAATACATTATAATTATAATTGTAAGATTAACTCCGAACATCACCCTCATAGCAGAATACGACAATCCAGTTTTCATTTTAATTGGAAAATATGAGTAGACGATTTTCTTTACTAATCTTACTCTTGGACAGAATTTTTCGAAAGCTTTCGATGTGAATTTCACTAATAAAAATGGCAAAAATAATATGTATGGTCTACATCTTGGGGCGTTTCGACTATCTATGGTAGCTACTTTTGGGTTAAATGATAGAATTGGAAATGTTTCGTATTATGATTCTACGGGTATGATTGTGTTTCAATTGGCATCAATTTTAACAATATATTCGAAACCACAAATGTCACTCCCATTAAGTCTGGTAGTTCTGTCTCATATTTTATTGTAGAATAATTTCGGAAACCTTGCATTTCATTAAACATATCATCTGTTCCTGAACGCTTGTCATAACATTTCTTATGTGACTTCAGTTAGGCATGTAATGGAATAGACACTTGAGTAGACACTTCACACATTTCAATTGTGAAAGAAAATAAATATCGATATGAATACATTTAAAAATAAGTAGCCTATATTATTATTTATTGTTGCTAATATTATACATAATATATATGTAAAGAACTCGGTAATTACGCACTTTTTGAAATTTAAATTATAAATTCCTGTCGTTGTTTACTTAATGGTTATTTATAAACATAATACTATATAATTCTATTTTTTATATCAGGCCTAGTATATAATAATACCATGATTACAAGCAGTGCAGCCTTATTTACTTCCGTCTGCGTACTGCACGGATCCACAATTAGCGTCGTTGCGCTTCAGTTTTCTGTTTTGGGAATGAATAAAAACAATATCGGTTGGTGTGTTCCTATAAGCATTACTACACTCAAGAACACAGTAATTTGCATTACGTTTCCGCTTTTTAGGATCATCCATATTTCTAATCATTTAACCTGAGATGTTATGTATATTCATACGCTTCGAGCACAACTCTATCGCTGCTGTCCCGCAGTTAGTAACAACAGTCGCCACCAGAGGAGCGTGCACGGTGCCTATAACACATCTAGGTGAGAGACAATAAAAACCAACGAGCACGGCACGAGCATAATGTATTCTGTGCTCGTTGATAAAAACAGTTTTAACGCAACGCTATGAAAGACATCATATAAACTTTTTTTTTTAACTATAAATAAAAAATATTATTCATTGCACTTTATATAGGCTACTATTCATGGTTTGAAACTTTCAAGGATATTTGAAAGTTAAAGTCGGGTTTATATAAAACAAAAAGAGGAAGTAGTTTTACGTTAGTATCGCAGATCTTTTGGCCTCTGAAATTCACTTCCATTCATTGTGTACTAGACAGGGCAACAGCCAAGTTGTCAGTTTTGTACAAATATATTTGAAATTGAAATTAGGTACTCCAGATTGCATTATTTTTAACATAAAAAATTAATCGGCCACCCGCAGCTTTGAACAATAATGGTAGTATGACTTTACAAGAACTGACATTCTTCAAAAGCATGTGATATTGAACTTGTAAAATGTACATGTGGCAACACAGACCACGTGGGTGGGTGCAGTGTTCTCGCTTTCCTCAGATTATTTCCCATTCCCATTTCCGTAAAAAGGTTCGATTACGTGTTAGTAGCTATAGTCTCGTCCAACACGTGTGATGCTGTAGTGTGCTCGAAAAATGCTAAAAGGTTGTGAATTTCCTTGTAATTGTTAATTTGTGGAATCATTCAACAATGAATGGAAGTAAAAACATGTATTTTGGAAAATTTAGGAAACTCAGTTTACAAGAACAGATTATTGCTATACAGAAGGGAAGGCCAACCCCAACACTACCTGGTCTTACATGTACAGTATGCATGTTGGCTAATTTGTAGCATGTTTCATTCAAGGTGTCATTTCGTGCTGTTAACTTCTTTCCTCCTCTTAAGAAATACGCAGGAGCCGCCACTGCTTAGTACAGCTTTGCCCATTGCAACTTTCATTCTTGTGGTGATGGGCTAACGTTGGTTTCCGAACAGCTGTGCGACAAACAATGAAGCTGCACACTGGGGACCAGTGTTGCCAACAGGTCATCACTGAATCCTGCTAGACGGAGCTTAAATATAAGCTATTTTCGAGCGAAAAAAGCTAGATTTTTCATAAAATGCTTTAAAATCAAGTAATTCAAAATTGTATTTATAGATAGGGTACTTTTAATTATATATCACATGTTTTAATATTGAATAATTGAAACTATGATTACTTAGTTTAAATAGAGATTTCCTCAGGATCATCAGAGACAGTGTCTGAATCCTCAGTGTTCAGTAGCAATGAAGAAGTACTTGCAGTGGCAGCAATATCTTTGCTATTAGATGTATGTGAAGTACTAGGTGAGTCGTGAGTCGTCACTTATTCCTTCTTGTATGCAGCCAGGATCCCTACTTTACGTATTACATCTATTGGTAATAATGTAATCTTTAAATTTGTTTTGAGTTTCCAGTGTTTCCATAATTATATGGATCACGTGAGTCACGTCACCTCAGCAAGAAAGGGAAAGAATTGGAAGGGAAGGATGATAAGCAGATCCATGATGAAACATGTTTCAACTCGTCTCTGCGTTACAATATATTATTACATGCTTACCATGAATAGTTTGAGATTAATATTATACAGTATTAAATAAATTTATCTAAAATTGGATTAAACCAACGAAGCTTCGAGCGTGCTAGCTAAGGAAACAAGCTAGATTGCCCGCTAAGCGGGATGGCATTTTTTTTTTGCCGCTAATTCAAATATCATAAAGCTAGATTTCGCTTAAAAAAAAAAAAAGCTAAATTGGCGACGCTGCTGACGACTTTTTATTTATTATTGACATTAATATTGGATCCTCCCTGGCGCCTTTATTTCACTGCTAATGGACAGTGCTGAACGTCGTCTTAAGTTTGCTCAACAGTATAATCCTGTTGTATTCAACTATTGATGTTTTCCTTGGACGTCCACTGCTTTGTCGATCAAGCGATCCATACTTCACGGACGTGCTGTAGTTGTTTCCAGTTCTGTCACTAGATAGCATAAGTAACGCAGCGCATACAGTGAGAAAAATCATGGACCAGAACCAGATAAACGGTGATAAGCTGATAACTAGAGACGAGAATTTCATGCACTATAAAATCCCAAAATATGCATGCATTCATGCACTGTCAGACTATGAAACATGCAGGATCAAGCGAAAAATACATTAAAATATGCATTTGCATTTTTGTTCCTAGTTTATTTCACTTCATTTTCTTTTGCAAAGTTTACGACTAACATCGTTCATAAATTGGTTTCCGTGAGGTTCCTGTGCTTGTCAGTATGTTTTTATAGGCAGAGAATGACCTCTCTACATCGCAAGAAGTTATAGATACAAACTTAAATGAACATACTTGTGACAGTGTCAGGTCAAATTCTTCATTCAGGTTTTCGCCACAAATAACCTTCACTGAACAAAGGAATCCGTAGTCCGGGTTCGCATTTATGACCCTGTCCAGTTTATTTAAAAAAAAGTTTTGTAATGTTTCACAAAGAACAACTGTCATAGAAAATATTCGGAAACAGAATAGCATTGGTTACCTCTTTACTGCAACAATCGCAGAATACGACATCCCTAAATGATATAATAACATCTTTTCCTTTAATCAACTGTCCAAAGAATACATTTTGTAACCTTTAATTGGAGGCATATTAGAACCACATTAACACTCGCAAACAGAATAAACAACCACATTAACCACATACGAGGTTCACACACTGCAAAGACAGTTATCGAATGATTCCAATTTTAGAAGAATTTAGATTGCTACTGGTACTGGAAAAGGAAGAGATAGACTATTTACAGCATCCCTGAAAGAAGGTGCTTTTGACCTAAATTATTTGTCGATAGTTTCGTTGAATCCTCTACTTTTCTTTTCTAATATTCTCAAAATATCCAACGTAATAAATCCATTTATGACACGCAGTCAGTAGAGAGTCGTCGGTAAAGTGTTGTAAAAGTGAACTTCCGTCGTCAGTAAAGTGTTGAATTTCCGTCCAGGGAAAGGCCCTTTAACATCTTACTATGCAAATCTTAACATTTTATTTCATTTTTCTGTTATTTAGTTTTTTCTTTTCCTTCGTCAATCCTGATTTCTGAAAGGACATAAAAATCAAGAAACTGAGGTGTCCACTCAGAATCATTAAAACATGTATTTAAACTGAATAAATGTATATTATATGCATGGTTAGGCTAAAAATTGCTTAAATATGCATTATGAATGTTTCTATCCCCAAAAAGATCAAAACATGCAAATACGCACGGAAAAAGTACGCATATTTGGAACCGGAAAGTAATGAAGTGGATAAGTACTAAGTTTGAGCTATGTCCTATGTTCCTATAAAACATGCATTTGCATGGAATTCTCGTCTTTACTGATAACTATCTCAGAACAGGGTTGCCAAGCTTTTTCCGAGCGAACTCGGGATATCAGAAGCTAACTTACAAAATTAATAAGACTTTATGACATCATTTTCTTTGCCTTTGTGCGTCCACTTGAGTATTTTTCAGATATTTTCGAATATGGAAATAACTGTGGAAATACATTTCTAAACAGTCTCTACAGAAATATAACTACGACCGTGCTGAACTGAATGATATAAAAGTGATGCTTCAGTAGCTACTGTATTACCTTTTCCTTCTCTACATTACTATGAGCGATAAAATAAAATATATATTATTTTATTTTATTGTACCGAAGTACATATTATATTTCCATGATAGTATGCATCAAATCCCGGCGCCGGAGAGAATTTTTCTCAGTTCCATTACTCTTTCATCGGATAAAATAAAAGCTTACTATCTTCTGCGTTTTCGAAGCTGACTGTAGAATTGAACTTGTGTGTTTTACAGTGTCCGCGTTCTTTTAAACGTCGTTTTCACCTTCGTGAGAAACATTAAAATACAAAGTGCACACAGTACAGTGAGCATTATAATCGTCTTTTTTCTTTATTTTTCACTATTAAGTTTGCATTCAAACTTGTGTTTTTTTTTTTTCGGAACCGACACTCCAATAGTTTGATTATACGATGATGATTAATCCATGTTTAAAAATAGTTCACTGAACTGTAAAGCACAATTACTAGAGCAGCGACTACATTAGCCAACACTGCGATAAACTCCGGGAAGTATCGTCATGCGAGTAGCGTTGCCTTATGAGGATGACCATCAGCTGAGTTACCTCTTTTACAATGTTGACATTTGAGACAGTATATAACTCAGAATACTGGGGAATTGGAAATGCAGGTGAATCTCTTCAAATATGCTCTAATATCTGTGAAATCGGAACTTTTACCTATTTCGACTGGCTTCAATCGGGATTCGGGATTCTACCACGGAAATCGGGAGAATCCCGCCTAAATCGGAATGCCTGGCAACCTTGTCTTATAATCAACTGCTCACAGAACAACCAGCCATTGGTGAACAGTTTGAAAATTAGCCATTGATATCTATTTTGTACAATATACAGGGTGTTTAAAAAGTATCAAATATTTTAGGAGGTGATAGTATGCATCAAAACAAGAAAACAGTGTCTAATAAACGTGGGTCCTACGACACATACTCTGAGATCTGAACACTTGTTCATAGGAGGTGCTCAATGTGACGTCCATTTATGGCAATGCATTTTTCTGTCCTACAATACAGCAGACTACCATATAATCACACTATAGTTGACACCCCTGGCATGGAATAATGATACGTCGCAAGGAATACTGAAAGCAAAAGTTTGGTTGCGGATATGAGCGGGGTTCAGCAGAGATGATTTGAATTTTCGTAATCAGCGTGTATAGGCTGATGAAAATCCCCATGCAGTTGATGAAACAAGGCATCAGCATCGATTCTCAATCACCATATGGGCAGGTGTTCTTAGTGATAGCACAGTCTACTATATACAGTCACGAAGCAAGATCTTTAAGAAAGTTATAACACTGTCACGAAGCTTGGGATGATTTTTTGCATATCTCACGATAGTTGCTAGCCGCTTGGAGCGCTGTGAATACTAGGAACAATAGACAGTGTCACTGCCATCGTGATCTAATACAGGCCGTAAGGCAGACCATGTGACTCGCGTTTCAACCATATAAATTTGTTTGAATGCATAAAGAGTAACATATGTTTCTCTAAATGTAGTGTAATTGCATTAATAAAATTTAAAAGAATGATTATGAGGCACTTCAGACATAATTCACTTACGAGTAATATTATTTTTGGTGTGAAAATTACGTTGTTCGTATGTGTAATACCTGCCTTTATTTCGATAAAATATTGCGAAGGTTTCAAGAAAGAGCTAAAATCTACAGAACATCGTGTGAAATTTTCTTCTTCTAGGAAAGCAATCAAACGACATCGTTATGTGACATCTCAATGACTTCGATAAGGACATGTTGCGCCGTTGTCATCCGTCACCATGCTGTCCGTTCTATGCGGCCGAAGCATTGAAGGAAGTAGGGTTTACAGTCCATCAAGAGGTGCAGGGACTAGCCACACAAGGAAGTGTTCGGCGAATTGATATCATTGCCATTAAGGACAACTCGATATACATTCTTGATCCCACCATCAGATTTGAGACACATGCAGATCAACCGCATGAGGTGGACAGTGAAAAGAAACGGATCTATGAACCAACAATCCCGTTCTATAAAGATAAGTATAGCCTGTCCCACATTGATGTAATAGGTCTGATGGTGGGAGCACGAGGTACCATGTCCTCTTTCTTTGCCAACAAATGTAAAAACCTGGGCTAACACACAGCATTGTGAAGGAAATAGCCATTAGTGCCCTCAAAGAATCGGTTCAGATGTTGAGAAATCACTTGTATGGGAGTGATAATAGAAATTTGAAGTTATCTTAACCGATGGCTGTTGATTGGTTTAGATATCAATGCCAACAAATCCGTACTATTATTTTTCTCGTGGCATATGGCATTCAAATCATTCTAACCTATCTGGTGATATATTTCCCCCCCCCTTCCCCTTTCTTAACTGTAAATGAGCACAAACGCTACTTAGGTGTAAATTTTTCTGACATTTTGTGTATTCGATTCCCTAACCGTTTCAAATTTATATCATTTTACCTTTTAGGTATATTTCCAAATTATGTAATACGCTTTGTCAAATCTGGCAACCTTTTCATAAGGGAAGCTAAATTTATTATTATTATTATTATTATTATTATTATTATTATTATTATTATTATTATTATTATTATATAGAGTGAATACATTTTATCTTTCCACGCTCGCATGTGGACAGCGGCGCTGTTCTCTGTCGTTTCCGCTTTACGTCCGCGAACGTGGAAAGAATCTTAATATATAAAATTGAATGTGGGTATGTATGTATGTATGTATGTATGTATGTATGTATGTATGTATGTATGTATTGTATGTGTGTGTGTGTGTGTGTGTGTGTGTATGTTCTCTATACAAATCTACACGCTTTGACCAATATGTGCCAAAGTTTGCACATTTAACCTTCATAACCAGGAGAAGAACATAGGCTACATTAAAATTGTGCAAATGGAAGTTAAATTAATTAAAATTATAAAATATAAAAATAAATAGGTGAAATCTTCATGTATAATATTAAAATACAAAATCATCTACAGTCAATTGTTTTTTATTATTGTCAGTTGTATTCAACATCGACTTTCACGAGGCCTTGGAAATTTTAACACGAAATTAAATTACATTGTTGTTACAGATCATGAAGGCTAAAACAAGATAATTCATGCAATAAGTATCTTTACGCAGTCCATACCGTATTATGAATTCCTTGATGCAGTTTTGTAGATAGTGAGAAAACTGTTTTATACAACTGAATTCTAAAATTCTTTGAAACTACAAGGATTGCTACCACATAATTTACTTAATAATGAATAACCAATAGTACTATTGCGAAATATTGACCCACCAAAATTATGCACGAATAAGAATTGGTGTGAAAACTCATACGAAACGTAATAGAATTGGCAATATTAACTGCAAAAATAAAAGGAGATGTTTTTATTCCACGTATTGCTAGGATACTCATTCAATTTTAAGCAACTGCAATTTCAATGCCGCTAGCATTTGTAATGGCCATATTAAAATGAAGCTCAAGAACAGTCGCTCAAAGTTGCAGACATTAACTTAAAAACTGCGTGTTTTTCACATCCTCAACTATATTTTATTCAAAGAAGTGAAAAAAAATTTTTTACACATCAATAAGCAATTCAGTGATACTTTTGTCATGTTGCTAATGTAGTATGTGAATGTACATAAGCCCACTGAAAATAACATTGTATTAATTCTAAAAATATTGTTGTTCACGTTGCAAATTTAGTATGTTAAGCGTTGTGGAAATAAAAATCTCTTAATTTCTAAAATATCGGTAGGCCTGTACGTTTCTCAGAATATTAGTCTTTATGTTAAAAAATGACTTATTGCGAGTATATATTGTATCTGTAGTCTTTGTATAAAATTAAAACAAATATAATATGTTCTGAATGTATGGGATATAGTTTCAAGTTATATTAAAAAAACTGCGTATGATATAAGTGGGTGTACAGCGGTCAAAAGGTAAAAAAATCTACCAATATAAATTAAATTATATATGTATACTGTATAGTGATTCGATGCTGAAACTGATAAGAAAGAGGAGAAGGAATTATATTTTCGTTGGGTTTTACTTTGTTTATAGTTTGATTTTTCTGTTACTTTATTTGTATTTCTGGCGGTGTGGAAGAGAAGGCCTAATGGCCTTAACTACACCAGAATAAATAAATAAATACATAAATAAAAAATAAATAAAAACAAATAAATAAAAACAAGTAAATAAATAAATTTAAAACAACAGTTTAACGTCAGGCACATGATGACATGTTTTCTTTTCGATGCCTGATTTACAACTGTTTTAAATTGAGTTAACCCTGGCAGGCATTTGGCTAAGGAGTTCATTAATTCATGTAAGTGACGTTAAGTAAAGATTCATCTTTATGGGCGAGGAAAGCTTAGTAAAGACAATTCGTTTTGGTTGTGTATAGTTAGGTTTCCGAGATTTCCGAAAATTTATTAACCAGTTTAATTAAAAATAGAAGCAGAAAGGAAAACCCGGGCAACGCCGGGTACTTTCAGCTAGTGTACTATATATTTAACATGTGTGGGCCAATGTTTTCCAAGAACGGCTATATTTTATTGAGATTAATCTATTTTGCGCAGCCATATTATATGAGTATTTAACATATTGTATGGACGAATATCTCGAAAACATATATTTCTGATTTTGAAAGAATGACTGTATTGTACTGGAGGTTAATCTATTTTGTGGAAGCGTATATTAAACATATGTGAGCCAACGTTTGCATAATGTGCATATTTATCATATTTTAAAGAACGATTGTATTAAACTATTTAATGCAGATATATTATACAGTATTAAGCATTAGGGGTCAGTGTTTTCATAACGGGGGTACATTTCTTTAAGCTGGGGATTAATCTATTTTGTGCAGGTGTCACTTTCGTAGTAAAAAAATATATAGGTCAATGTTTTCATTCAGGGGTACAGCACGCTGTGCATGAAGTTCGCTGAAAATTCTCTTTCCGTAAACATCTCATGACTGACCCAAAGCGGCAAATATGCATTGACCTTGAAGTGCATATTCAATTGATGCAGACTATAGTAACATATTACGTTAATCAAACTTGAGATGTATAATGATTGTTCTTCCTCTGACACATCATCATGTGATGACTGGAGCTCAAAAAATAGTGGCAGAAGAATGGTAAAGTATCCCCTGGAGGTTTGCAAGAAACTTGTCTCTTCAATGAAAAGAAGGTGTGAGGAAGTTCTTAAAGCCAAATTATATGTTACAAGCAGTAGCGGCCGGTGATCGAAATCCTCGGTGAGGCCAGATGCAACTAGTTTAAGTGCCTCCGATAGAAAATGTTTGTTTATGATATTAATTATTATTGTTATTATATTATTAATATCATTATTACTGTATTATTATTATTATTACTATTATTAGTCTATTCTTATTACTATCAATGAAAAATAATAATTTCACTCACCAAATAAGCTGTTATACTCTGAGTTTCAGTCATTATTTCAGTGCGATGAAGCAACCCATATTATATGTTGAAATTCCCCTTTCTTTCTTTTCTTTTTATTTTTTTTCCTTTGACAGCAACAAACAAAGCTAAGAGAAGTTTATTTTGCATCACATTACCACATAACCATTTATGTTGCCCATACCAGGATGCAATAGAAACTCGCGTTTTAAGATTATGTGTCAGAAAAATTATCAGCGATGTCGTAGGTATCTCGGCAGTCTCTCTCTTTATTTAAAACTTCCTTTCTTTCAGTATTATTTCTTCTCGAAAAAGGACACTCTAACAATGAATTAACTGCACCAGCATTATTTCTCTCACTTGTTTCTGTTTATATTTTCCCAAAATACATAACAACATTGGCCCAGATTCACTACTGTACCATAGCGGGTATTCGAAACGCTCTGACTGTACTACGAAATACAATAGTAGAACACCCTCGCTTATGTCATAAACTGAGACATAAGGGGAGAGAATCGAGTGTGTCTCTGCCTGCCAAAGAGCTGGAATTTTGTTATTTATGGCCTAGTTAGGAAGACAAGTCACCACTGCTATTCCCACCCCACTCTATCCTTGAGGCCGGCCCATGGATGGGACGAGTGAAACCTGACCAGGCCAGACGAATTGTGCCTCAGCTACAACGTTTTAAGCGTAAACTCAAAGCCCGCGAAAGGACATGAAATGCATTAAGCCAGACCCGGCACGAACGATTCTGGCCTCAGGAACAAATTTTACTGCAAAACAGGTCTATATACATCACAAGCCAGACCTGGCACGAGCGATCCCGGCCTCAGGAACAAATTTTACTGCAAAACAGGTCTATATACATCAGAGTTTTCAAATGCTTCTACAGTGATATATGCTTCATTCAAATAACTTAATACATTATATAAAAACACAAAATTTGATTTCAGTTAAGCCAAGTGACTGAGGCCCGGCCTCACTTGCCTCAGTCAATCAGCTTCCACTGGTTACAAGATATTAATTATATATAATAGTTGGCAAAGTACAAAATGATTAGATGTACGAATAGAAAAGTTGTATAAAATGTGCACATTTCTTTGATTTTGTATGTTTATTTACTAATTTGAAAAAATTATGATGCTTATTTTATATCCTGAAAAGGAGATATTGTTTTTTTTTCTTATTTTAATTTAACCTATGAAAATAAATTATATTTTCGTTAACAGAATTGCCTATTTTTAATAACAATATTACTGTACGAACAAGATTGTTAACATACCTATATAAGTCCCGATGGGGGAAGTTGTGTCGAGCCAATTCCGCACTGTTGTGACGAAATGTGGTGGTCGTGATGGAGCACAATCCTGCACGAACCATTCTGGTCTTTCGTCTAGCACAGTGATATGCAACCGGTGTGTCGAGAAACGCTTCGTGTGGGTCGCGGGTGGACGTATTTTGATTTCAGAGTACAGTATATTCATAAATAAATCTAAATCTAAACATAATTTAGAAGTTAATTTCTCAAGGTGTAAAATTCTTCAGATGTTAACAATATTTTAACAATAATGTTCCAATCATCTTTTCCAAGAAGAAAAGGTATCTGCACCATATTTCTTGCACTGAAAGGAATGACTTTATTTAAATCATAATCCTTGGATATCTTCTGCTCTTTTCTCAAAGAGAAAGTTGAGAGATGTTGGAGGCTATAAACCGCGATCTTGTTCAGAGGGGCTGGAGATCCATTTATAAAGAATTGCCACCTCGAATTCCGACTGACGAGACGAAAAGTAGAGATAGATAAGTCTGTGCTGAGATCGGTTTGTCAGTTTGAGTCATGTGTTGTTTTAGTGCTCAGTGAATCTGTTTAGTGTGTTACAAGCAGTATGCATGATTAACTGATTTATACAGTGATGCAACTGAAATCTGCCATGTGCGTGATGCTCTGACTAGTTGGTATACGTCCTCACAAACCACTCATCCTCCTGCCCATCCTGAATTTCAAAAGCAGTGGGACGTTATTTTTTCCCAAAAAATTTTAGATAAACTCCTTTCTTCTTTCAAATCCGAACAAGACATTGCATGTCTCCTAGCTCTTCAAGAGAGTGAGTCTGGAGCTTGGTTACACGCATTACCGTCTCCTCACATCGGTACTCTAATAAATAGTACATCCTTTAAAATCGCAATGGCTTTACGACTTGGTTGTAAACTCTGCCACACCAACACCAATGTATTTGCGGAGGAATTGCTGATATTTACGGCCATCATGCACTCAGCTGTGCGAGGAGCAAGGGTCGTATTCCCAGACATACATCGCTCAATTATATAATTAAAAGATCTCTGACTTCTTGTGGCATCCCGTCTCTTTTGGAACCAGCAGGTATTAGTCGCGCGGATGGTAAAGGACCCGATGGTCTCACCTTAATTCCATGGTCTAGAATAGAGGATAATCTTTAATTTGGGACTCACTTGCTTTGACACTCTAGCTCCATCTCACTTATTATAGATTTATTAATTTGTCCTACAGAATAATATCTGTAATATTGACAATTAATATTTGAGGAAAAAAATTCGCTCCGGCGCCGGGGATCGACCCTGGTCCTTGGTTCTACGTACCAAGCGCTCTGACTACTGAGCTACGCCGAATTCAATCCACAGTACCGGACCGAACCCTCCTCCTTCAATGTTTCCCTTTGTGGCCTGACTCCAAGTTAGGCATATATGTTGACGTATATGTCCAATGTCAACTGCCATTATATTACAGTAGGAGCGCACTCAGCTGAATGACTTGTTTGGCCGGGATTCCGCAGTTACGTGCACAGTAATCTGTACAAATATAAGCACTGCAGCTATGAGGATATTATAGATTTATTAATTTGTCCTACATAATAATATCTGTAATATTGGCAGTTAATATTTGAGGAGAAAAATTCGCTCCGGCGCCGGGGATCGAACCCTTCTCATAGCTGCAGTGCTTATATTTGTACAGATTACTGTGCACGTAACTGCGGAATCTCGGCCAAACAAGTCACTCAGCTGAATGCGCTCCTAGTATAATGGCAGTTGACATTGGACATAATATACGTCGACATATATGCTTAACTTGGAGTCAGGACACAAAGGGAAACATTGAAGGAGGAGGGTTCGGTCCGGTACTGTGGATTGAATTCGGCGTAGCTCGATGGTCAGAGCGCTTGGTACGTAGAACCAAGGACCAGGGTTCGATCCCCGGCGCCGGAGCGAATTTTTGTCCTCAAATATTAATTGTCCATCTCACTTGCCGAATTTCTCCAGACGCGCAGCATCTGCTGCTGAATTAGCCGTGAAGAACAAAAGTCAATAAATATGCTCATCTTTATCCCCTTTGCTGTGGAGACCTTCGGCCTTTGGAGTCATGGCGCTAAAGTTTTAGTATCTCAAATCGGTCGAATTTTGATCTCTATTACTGGTGATCTCCGTTGCACTACTTATTTGCATCAACGCTTAATTATTGCTATTCAACGCGGAAATGCAATGAGCATTTTAGGTACTCTAGCCGAATCCAGCCCTTTAGACGAACTCTTTCTTCTGTAAAATTTATTAAATTTTCTGTACGTTAATATTTGTATTTAGCTTATTTCTGTGACATACTTTATAATTACTACATTCATGTCGCTTCTTTTCCTTATCTTGTAATTCATGTACATTTACAAATTCATTAGCACTTCAGTTAGGTTTTTTCAGTTCTTATAAAAGTTGATAAATTGATTTCTAGAAAGAAGAATAGTGTTTCTCTCAATACATTAAATATAGTTTCAATGAATCGGTTAATGAGGGACCATCAAATTGTACTTCGGTCGCTGAAAGTAATAGTACTTTAACTTCACCGGAACAACCGAGGATCAAACGGAAAAAAAAAAAACCGTTAATAGTAGTCGAAAATACGACGAAAGCGATCTGGCTTTCGGTTTTTGTGGTCAGGAAGAAGAAGGTGTGATTTTACCTCACTGTGTTGTTTGCGGTGAATTATTCGCAAATGAAAGTTTAAAAAGGCATTTGGAAACAAAACTTTTCACTTTAAAGGGAAAATCTTCAGATTATTTTCATTTTTTTTAAAATGATTTGCTTAAAACGAACAAGTTATTAAACTATACCCGGTGTTTCACAGTCTGTCCCTAATGGTCTCTTCTGGTTTCGTACAAAATTATTAAATATTTGAAACCATATACGGTAAGTGAAGAATTTATTCTACTTTCCGCCATTCATGTGTGTATACTGAAATTGTTGGTGAAACAGTCGCTAGGCGACTAAAAGTAGTTTCTCTTTCTGACATCACTGTCGCACGACGCGCGTCAGCAATTAGTGGCGATTTAAGAAATCAATTATTGTTTTGGTTAAAATCTGTTAAGTTTTCTACGCAGCTTGATGAACGCACAGATCTGTAATAAAGCAATATTACTTTGGTATGTAAGTTATTTCTTTGATAATTAAATTCAAGAGGAGACACTATTTAGTGCAAGTTTGAAAAGTAGACAACTGGAAGGAATATTTTTCTGCGTTTATGAACTTTTTCTACAACAAACCATGTCAATTCTCAACTATGTGGCAGTTAACAACAGATGATGCAGTCTCCATGACTGGGAAACATGTTGGAATAACATGGACAATGAACACATTGCATTTTGGATCGTAAAACATTGGCTTCAAAACAAATGTTAGCTGAACTTAACGAAATTCTTATTCAAGTTGTTAAAATTGTTAGTTACAGCAAGGTCAGTGCATTAAATTAATATTTATTTGATTTATTATGTTCGAAAATGGGGCTCTTGCATAAAGTTTTGCTTCTGCATACCGAAATTAGCTGACTTCCTAGAGGAAAATGTCTGCAGTAAGTTTTTAAATTACGTCATGAAGTACTTCAAATGTTGAACAGTAAAGCTCAGTACATGCAAAGTACTTTGATGACTCAAAATTGCTTCTAAGTTAGCTTATTTGTCTGATATATTAAACTTCCTTAAAGAGTTACATTTTTCGATGTAAGGTGATAATTTTTCTGTTTTTGATCATGTCATAAAGAGTGAATCATTTAAGAAAAAATCTGAGCCTTATAACAGCTAGAATAATAATACTCCATGGCGCTAAAGCACTTTAAGGGCCCAGACCGACCAGCGGCTGCAGGCAGGGTGCGAATTAACGGGGGGATTTCCCCCCCTGTTGGAAAGTTATCCCCCTCTCATAAATTCCTATTAACATCCCTGCCAGGGATAACTTCTATCTCCCCCTCACAAAATATAATTGTTTTAATACGCGTATATGTACTTTATAAAGTACAAAGTAAGCAAAGAAAATAATATTTCTGTATTATCATCACCGTCAAGCTGACAACAATCAATAACTTAGGAATTACAATCTTATCTTAAGCCTATTCACGGATATAATTATTATTATGATCAAGATGCAAGACAAGCAACCCAGTGCGACCAAGCGTTGAGCTGTATCAAATGAGGATAATAATACTTTTATGTACGGTATTCTCTATCTAGGATTCTATCCCCCCTCATCGGAAATCTTAATTCGCACCCTGGCTGCAGGTCTCACGTCGACATGTCGAAGCGGAGGTGGACGAATATCCAACCAGAATGGAGATATCGTATGGTTAGCAGGAGATCCCCTCAGTCGTTATAGCTGACTTTCGTAACCGGATTTTGCTATCATACCTCCCCAAATATAAGAGGTAGGCCTATAATAAGTAAGGGAAATATCGACATATTTATGAATGCGAGTGAATTTTTCAGTTGATTTGGGAGGTATTGTAAGTGTGGCTGAACATCACTTGGGACAGCTACACTAAGCATTTCACTCATATTTTCCAACAGAGATAAATGCTCACGAGTGGATTGAAAATCCCTGAGTGTATTCCTTACGACAGTGGCCTGAGATTACTTTTCCATTAAACTTCACATGAAATGTTTTGGTCAAAATTAAATTCAACAAGTAATTACAAATAAAAAAAACTCTCAGATGAAGCTATTTCAAGTTTATTAATTTTGCCAACTAACTAAATGTGCAAAAAAGAATTTTCAGCAATGCCAAACTTGAAAACAAAATCAAGGAATAGACTTAAAGTGGATGACGACTTGTGCATGACCTTGTGTCAGCTTCTACCGAGGTGGGGTCATTTCTGTGACCAGCTCTAAGCATAGGTGTCCCATTAACTTTTAAGGCATGTCTATACATTTAAAAGATTGATGGGTTGCGGAGAGAAAAAAAATCATAGTTCAAGTGGATCCCGAGCTAAAAAGGTTGCAGATTCAATTTCGACATTATATTACATCACACAGAAGAACACCTAAAGAGTGTAAAATAAAGTGAATTCACCCAGGAGTTCGACTTATACACGAGTTGAAAATCATATTCAGGTATGCTGCTCATCTTCTTCTTTTTTTTTTTTTTAATATTACTAGTAGTAAATTACAGTACCTACCCGTTGCATTTGAGATGGTATTTTCATTATAATATTAAAAATAGGTTTTCTATGTAATCTTTATAAACCTAAACTCAACTGAGGTTAGAGTTTTCCGGGCTAATAGGCCGTGGTCTACTGGCAATGTAACGACCAGACGTTTCGTCTACAACTGCGGCAGACATCATCAGTGGTGAGGCACTTTGGGGAGTAGTGTTCTCTTCAGCGTGCCAGCAAATACTCCACAATGATAATACCGGAAAGTTCACGGCAAAAGTGGCGAATGACTCACCAGTGCTATCTAGCGGCAGGGATTGTAGGCAGATAGGATGACGTGACGAATGGCGCGTTGAACTGTGATATGAGCTTTGTTCTTCAACAAACACATACTGTCCTAAGGATTATTCTCATTATAGTTCTAGCCTATCCAATGTCAGTTAAATGTGGAAACGTTTGTTCTATATATTGTAAAAACTATGCCTATAAAAATATGTTAGATCTTTCTTCAGATTTCCAAAGGATAGAGATTGGGAGTATTCATGTAAACACTAGTGGAATTTTACTGTTCTGTTATAAGATGATGATGATTATCTTATTATTAGTATTATTATTACTGTTATTATTATTATTATTATTATTATTATTATTATTACTGTTTCTACTACCGGTACTACAGTTATTTGCGTTTGTCTTTTAGGTGTGCCAAGCTCATATAGACAGACGGTATGTAATGAGGTTTAATAGGACGCCACAGCTACTATCGCTATTTGCGTCCTTATCTAAACCTCTTTAAAAACAAAACACAAACAATATCATAAGCAAAATGCGAGCACTAACTAAAAATGCTGTCAACAGTTCTAGACGAAACGTTTAAAATGAGAGAGATAGAATATATTATGTACAAAAATCACAAAATATTTTCAGATCACTTTTGATTATCGGACTTCAGTAACCATAATTCGAAACATTAGGAGTAAGTAAAAATAGAGTGTAATAAATTGGAAAAGTGTACCGAAGTTTCAAATCAGTCGTAGGGCTGTTAATTTTTAATACTCTGTTTTTAATAAGAGAGTGAAGATAATAGATTTTTCTCCACTGAATTTAACAGCTCCTTCTTCCGAAAATATGAGTCAAAATCAAAGCACAATGAAAGAATCGCGAATGTCCCAAATAAACATATTAGATCTTGCATCGAGGAAGCTACTGGTTTTCTTATATTAGACAGAAACGACAGACCATACTCCTCCATCGTGTAATTAGATAGTGCATTAGCAATGCCATATTCTCTGTGTTAACTGAAACAGTTACTAAACTGCATAAATCTACTTTAAATTGTTCATATAAAACACAATTTCTTTATAGTTTCTCCGTATAAAAAATTGAAAGTCTTTACTTTTTTTAATCCAAATAGTGTGACTTGAGATGCGTAACAAAAATGTGTATTGTTGATTTTGTAAAGAAAGTGGACTCATGTTTTTTCATAATAAGTGATTCAGGTAGTTATTCGGCCAAATAATTTGCCTAGTTCTACATTTTAAAGTCATTATTAATATTTCACTAAATTAAGATCATTTTTTACGATGCAAGAAATCCTAAAAAATAAAAAATGGCTCGAGTGGAAATGACAGCTCTGAACACAGCATGTCCAAATGCCGATTTAATTAAATTGTTCAAGATGATGAATTCATTAGTCACAAGTGTACTTAAAAAAGAAGGAAATGTGGAAACGATATTCCAGTTACGATAAAAATTTTGCCGCAACGTTCCATTAATGTTCACCTCAAGGCTAAAGATTTCTAAGAATAAAATTATGTTTACCAACAGTTAGATCTCTCAAAAATTGACTTCATGAATTTGGTATAGGCCCGGTATAAATCGCACCATTCTACAATTAATTATTAAAAATAAAATCCGATATTCTACCACTGAGTGAAAAAGTTGTAACTATTATTGTTGAAGATAAAATGTCTTTGAAGGAAAACAACGTATAATGCTAAAATAGACACTTTCAGAGATTCGTTGAATTAGGTATAGATAGGCCTAATCAACAAACTTCAACCATGTAAAAATTTCAGAAGTACCATTTGCAAATCAAGCACTGGTTTTCATTATTCGAGGAATACGTATAATTTATTTTCTATCAGAAGGTACCATGCCTGGAGAGATTTAAAATCACATCTGCTTGATGTAAAAAATAAAATACAAATTACAGGCTTCATCCCTAAAGCAGCGACTGTGCCAGTATCTTCACTGACAAACATTTCAATGTGCTAATAAATTGTTACATCAAAAATAAAATGGATAATCATGAGCCAAGGAACGAAATACGCGATGTATGAAAGTTTTTAAAGTCATGCACAACTAAATCATTTGAAAATACGAGAATTGTCTCATTTCATTTCTATTCCAATAACTTTGTAACTTCTTATTAATTTAAAATGTTATGAACCTTGTGACTCTAAATAAAACTATTGATTTGCATTTTTGATTGACATCAAATGCACACCTCTCAGTTTTTCCTCACGTAACCTAGCACGCCGCCAGGAGTGTATAAACAATCCAAGCCGCTAGATAGCAGCACAGTCACTTTTCGCCTCCGCTTACAATGCTAAACAGGCAAGCTTTCCAGTATTATTGTTATAGAGTATTTGGTGCCAGAGATAACTGGTGCTACGATTGATTCCCCCTATAAATCATGACCCGGAACCAATCGTCCTTCCGCACAAGTTGATCAAAACCTCTATAAATGCAATCATTCCGGCCTGAAGAGGGCATTTAAGGCCCTAAAACAGGCAGTATCTCTTTACAGGGATACTATGACAGCACCCCCCCCCCCCATTCGTAGCACCAGTTGTCCCTGGCACGCTGAAGAGAACACTACGCCCCAGCGTGCCTCATCACTGATGATGTCTGCCGCAGTTGTAGACGAAACGTCTGGTCGTAACATCGCCAGTAGACTACGGCCTAATAGCACGGAAAACTCTAACCTCATTGACGCCGGCCGTGAAAACCTACATTCGAAGACTAAACTCAACTCTTCAAAAATGTGTGGGTGCCTTGCAAGTTTCGAGGCAATATTTGAGTTCAGCACCCAGAAAAACATAACAAATTTCATGCAACCATTTTTTACATTTAAAACTTGTTTGTTAGTGTTCCTAATTAAGCATTATTATGTACACTTTTATAAAAATAATACTAGTGAGTGTGTGTTCATGTTTATACTCTATTTACTCCATCTGCCACGTATTGTTGAATGAGTGTGCCAAAGATTATTTCTTCGACTCCAAGTTTTAGCACTTCTTACTGCAGTTATTATTTTTTTATTTATTATAATATACATTTTTATAATTAAGATGAATTGCAGTAAAAAGTGCTGAAATTTGAAATCGAAGAAATAATCTTTGAAACACTAATCAATATGTGGCGGATCGAGTAAATAGATTATAAACATGAACACACACTCACTAATATTATTTTTACCTCTGAGGTTCTGGCTGATAAGTACATCTATTATCAGGCAGTACTTCTCACTTGACGATAAGCGTCAAAGGAAGAATGATTGTTTGTATACATCTGAAGTATGATTAGTCATCTGTGTATGCAATGGATGGGGGAAGGCCTACGACTAATACCTTATTGGTATATATCACATATGTGTAGAGCCCGGATTTCATGCAATATGAAAATAATAATTAGTAGCTAAAATGGCAAAATATGTAGATAAATAATTATGTAATAAATAAAAAGTGTATAACTTAAAATCTACGTTTTGTTAAATGTATTTTTCTACACTGGTAAAAATTTACAGGTGCACATGTGACTCAACCTCATTAAATTATTGTTTGGAGGCGCAATTAATAATTAAATATGTATCCATATATTTTCTGCGGTCATTGATTGTCTCGTCAACGTCAACCCATACGTAGGAATCCCCAAGTTAAGCTCTAATCGTTTCCATTGTGTCAGTGTGGCAGGAGTTCAAATATTTTTTTTATTTATCCGGAATATTGAAGTTGCAGTATTTGCGTAGGCATGCTTGAAACTTTGGCACTCCAAGTTTATACCACGGTATGTTTACAGCAACCAATGCCATGCACAAATCATTAAATTCACTTGTAGGAGACGAAAAAGGTTCCAGCACCACTTGTGTAAGAATAACTTATTTTTTCGACGGAACATGTTTTTTTATTTGTGACATGAAGTTCAATTTTTAAATGTGTTTGTCGCACACTTTGCACGCACGATTTTGCCGTCACTAGTAAAGGCATCATTAGTATCATCTCCTCTTCTGCTAACAACGCAATATCGTCAGCAAATTTTATGCACTTTATTATTCTTTCTCCTATTATCACCCCTTCCATGTTCTGAAAACTGTTCTTCACTAAATCCTCCAAGTAGATGATGACCAAGGTAGGTGATGAAAGGCATTCTTGTCGTACTCCTCTCCCAATTTCACTTCCTTCTCACATTTCTTCTTCTATCCTGACTTTGACTCATTGTTTTATATAAACGTTACAGAACAGCCTTCTCTCTTTTCAGTCCACACCAATATGCTTCAGGATGCCCACCAGTTTATTCCAATCCACTGTATCAAATGCCTTTCTTAGGTCCACAAATAGTATATACACTTCTTTATTCTTCTCGAGGTATCTTTCGCCGATTGTTCTTAGCAGTTCAATTGCATCTCTCGTACCTTTTCCCTTCCTGAAGCCAAATTACTCTTCTTCCAACTGTCCTTGCTCCTTAGCATATAGTCTAGTGCTTATGATGGTAAATAAATATCTACTTTCCTGCAATGAATCAAATCCAGATCTGCAGAATTTGTAGCGAAAATGCTATAGTTATATGTTGTGTTATATCTTACTAAAATTGATATAATATCGGCAAGTTAGGGTTTTTCGGTTTCGGAAGTTTGCTGTGACCACTTTTTCAGTGGTTTTCATATATTTTTGTTTTCTCATGGTAGGCCTATATCCTGCTTATTCTTCTTCGTGAGGCACTGTAACGTCATTGAGATATTTTGGTCTTTCATTAAACCAACACTAGACTTTCACACGAGGACAAACAACCAGTTCGCCCAACGCCGGAAATCGAACCGTTTGCTTAGTTGGAAAGCGCACACGCTATGCATTGATCCATAGCGTCAGATTTTTATTTTATTTATTTATTTATTTGTAGATCGTAGTATATATATAATTATAATAGATGTCATTTATTGTACTTCATTTTGTTTCTTATCTAGGAATTTAGTTGTCAGTTCTCTACCTTAACTTAATTGCAGTTATTCCTCCATTAGGTACGTGTATCAGTTTCGATCTAAAAGGACAAGACAGTAGTGCCTAAGTTAATACCTTTATGCAATTTCATGATGGACCGAGTCTTAGTTTTGAAGCGTGTCGCAATGCCGAGACTGAAATTGTATCGTTAGCTGGAGTTGACTAACTATTTTTGCTGCGTAACAAAACAACTTCCTCCCATCCCTTATCATATCTCCACTATTTACACTTTCTTTGCCGTGTCTTATTTAAAAATGTATCTTGCTGACTGAGCGTGGCTGCGTAGTATGTAATTTCTCAAGACTGTGAATCTAAATTCGTCTCTTAAATAAACTCAGGACGCTCATTTAGTAATATAACTTTGACTATAACAGTACCTTTACTTACATTTTACACTCCTCTTAAAATCGTTACACGTATTGGAATTTAGTCCTTAAAGTATAGGTTAGCCTTTGTCTATAATACTGCATCTATTTAATGTTATATTTTTAAAAACACAATCGAGATAACACTGCTTCAAATTCTTTGATATTCTGTTTTCCAACACAATCAGGATCATAATATCCAAGAAGACCAGTCGTCTTGTAGGCCTATGCAGCAGTTAAAGTACTGTATTAACACTTCATTAATTAATTAATTCATTCATTCAGTATCCAACCTTTCCTATTTTCTGCCTTTCTTTTTGTCTTCGCATTTATCTTAATGTCGTCTATCATCTGGTATCTTCTTCTGCCCCGAACTCTTCTCCCGTTCACCATTCCTTGCAATGCATCCTTCAGTAGGCAGTTTCTTCTCAGCCAGTGACCCAACCAATTCCTTTTCCTCTTCCCGATCAGTTTCAGCATCATTCTTTTTTCACCCATTGTCTCCAACACAGCTTCATTTCTTATTCTGTCTGTCCACTTCACACGTTTCATTCTTCTCCATATCCACATTTCAAATGCTTCTATTCGCTTCGTTGCAGTGTCCATGTTTCTGACTCATATACAATGCCACACTCTACATAAACAGTTCACTAATCTCTTCCTTAGTTCTTTTTCCAGATGTCCACAGAAGATGCTCCTTTTTCTATTAAAAGCTTTCTTTGCTATTGCTATCTTCCTTTTGACTTCCTGGTAGCAGCTCATGTTACTGCTTATAGTATCCCCCCAAGTATTTGAAGCTGTCCACTTGCTCTACTGCCTCATTTAGAATTCACAAGTTTACCGTTATTTTTCTTCCTATGACTATTGTCTTCGTCTTATTTGCATTTATCTTCATTCCATACTGCTCACAGCTGTCATTCAGTTCCAGTAGCATATCTCTTAGTATCAACCCCTCTTCTGACAATAACGCCATATCATCAGCAAATCTTGTGTACTTTATTCTATTTCCTCCTATTATCACTCCTCCCATGTTCTGAAAACAGTTCTTCGCTAAATCCTCCAAGTAGATGTTGAACAGGGTAGGTGATAAAGGACATCCTTGTCGTACTCCTCTCCCTATTTCACTTCCTTCTGACATTTCTTCTCCTATCCTGGCTTCATGTAAAGATTACTGAACAACCTTTTCTCTTCCAATCTACATCTATTTTCTTTAGGATCCCCATCAGTTTATTCCAATTCACTCTGTCAAAAGCCTTTTCTAAGTCCACAAATACTATATATATATATATATATATATATATATATAATATTATATATGTATATATATATATATATATACACTTCTTTATTCTTCTCTAGGTATCTTTCGCCGATTGTTCGTAGGAGTCCATTTGCAGTATTAACACTGTGAGTTCGAATTTCAGTAGAGCATAAATTATTGTTCTTAGCCATGTGATAATATCGATTGTGTTAGGCCTAAGTGCAGGAATTGAATCATGTTGACCTTTCGTCACAGGAGGTCTATCATCTGTTAAATTAAAAAGAAAAAAACTACCGGCATAGCACAAGGCGGTAGGCGCGTTTGCATTTTCTATTTGGCCTGTGTAACATTTAGTAGTTGTCCAAAGTAGTTTTTCCATCTTTTTAGGATGAAATGAGAGTCTGCAAGCAACTCACCATTCTCATCTTCGATTGCTTTTAGCCTTGTCTAATATCTTTTCTTAAATTCCTTTACGCCCTAATAAATCTCTAATGTTTTTATTCTTCAAATAATCTCTCTTTTTTTCTTTCTAAGTGTACGACGTGCTTCCCGTCTTTCATTCCAATAGTCATCTGTTCATCTCTATTCATCTGAACTATATCCTGTAAAAATTTCAATTTTGAATGTGTTGTCCTTTCTGCTATCATGGAGCAATCTTCATCAAACAACAGTTTCTTTTTCTTAGTTTCATAATAACCTATGGTCTGATCAACTGCAATTTTGATATTGTCTCTGACATTTTTCCCACACACTATTAATATCTAATTCCTCAACTTCGTGAGAATTTCCTGAAGTGGCAAACCTATTTGAAATTGCGACATGATGTTGTTCAGTTTCCTCGTCTTTTAATTTCGATATGTTGAATCTCCTATTATACGGTATTATTCTGCGAATGAATCCGTCTCTATACAGAGTGATTATAAAATACATGCACAATCTCAATAACTTAAAGAGTGAGAACTTTTTGAGATGTTGAAAATCACCTCACATCCGTCACATTCTTGAAGTTTCTTTCAACAGCTTACGAATGTTTTATATTGTAGGGACATCATTTTATGTGCAGTTTTTACATAACTAACTTCCTCTATTATTGGAAGAGGTTCCAGAGGAGTCGTGTATTTTTTTACGTAACTGAGTCTGTACATTACGTATTGACGTCAGGTGACAAAATCTGAATCGCACTTTCCCTGGAAGACGGACGGCCGCAGCTGTGCCGTTCATTGACCACCAAGGTCACCAGATCTCACTTCTTAGATTTTGAATTATAGGAATGGATGTATACAAAGAAAAGGTAAATATAGGAGACAATGTGATCGCTCGCATTATTGTTAGTGCTGCCTTCGTAAAAGAACGCTAAGACAATCTCAGAAGAACGACACTGATTACCACTTGAATTGTAGAGGACGTCGAGATTGACGATGGGATTTTCAAATAATTACTGTGAATTATTTGTGATTTGCCAGTCATTGCTACAAACCAATAATTCTTTAATACCTCTAACTATGAGCTGTCAGTTATTTGTTGTTTTTAAGTCGATAAATATAAACAGCAATACTCTTTACCCTTTAACACATTTCATAATAGCATTTTACGCGCCAGATTCAAATGGCTGTTATCTTCGCATCCTTTGATAAATAATTGAGCACATTTTTATATATTTTTCCTAATCTCGGAATTAGCGATATTACAGCATGCCAAAATATTTGCTATTCCTCCCGAAACAGCATGTTTATGTATCTGACTTAAGTTTTCATCTTTATGAAGAAATTGTTGATAAGTTCTTAAAGCTTTTTCCACGAAAAGTCAAAGTGTTGTCCATTCGTTTCGTAGCGTGCATTACGTTTCCTGTGATTTTTTTCTCTCGTATACCTTGTACTTTCAATTTTTCTGATATAAAATGACTTCAGGTCAAACTGGAAACCAAAATGCATAGTATGATTTCACAGACAAAAGAGTAACTTGAATTTTGTGCCGCTGAGGTAGAAACTGTTAGCCCTGCAGACTACATTCAGATTAACAGACATTAAATTCAAAGCATTCTGTCAAAAAACAACTCTTAGAAAATTTCGTGTTTTGTAAATTAATAATTTTAGTAAATTTTTCTCTTCTCTAAGACAGGCGTTAGACTCGAAAATGTTAAATTTTGAAAAACCGAAAAGTGAACATTACTTTTATACAGTACTGATGAATTATACAAATAAGTCTTAAAATGTTGCTGCTGTCTTTCATTACAAGTGAAAACTGCAGTGGAGTCCTTAAATTAATAATAAGAATGGAGTATAAGAAACTGTTTTTTTTTTAATTCGGGTGCTCTAAACTAGAGCGTTTGTGTTATGGATAATTTTTATAGTGTTTATCAATTTTGTTTAGCTTATGCGTTCACTTGTATGCCGGCTTACTCATTCTAAGTTCAGAATTATTTGATTATCTGTATATAGTAATTGAGGCGGTCGCCGGAAAATGGGCTCATAGGGCTATAGGCCCTTTTTCGGGTGAATGTTTAATTCGATTCTCCGTTTTAAAATCTACTTACGTATTTTCGTTTCAATATCTTGTAAAAGAGGTCAGTCAGGGTAGCTAATTGAATGAACCACCCATGCACCCTTGTGTGGTTGTGGAATTCAGCAAACATTAGTGAAGATGATGCTCAAAGTGAGTGTGAGTCCACTCAGGATGTGCACTAACTAAAGTGTAAACTGCACTCTGAAGATAAACTTTGAAGTGAGTTTGAATCCATTCTAGATTAATATTAAATAACCTGTAATCTGTATTCTGTACCCAACAGATATTCGTGATTTTTACGTATTCGGTACAATTTATGACGTAACTGTGAAATATATGTAAGAAATATAATTTTACTAAAATGATTATGAACTTGTAAACTTCTATAATGTGCGCTGTTCAATGCTGATGTTTAATTTCTGCTAAAGTATATTCATATTGAAAGTTTTTGATAAAATAAACTTGTTCTCTGAAAAAAGGGCATATAAAATGCTCATATATAGTGCATTAAAATCGCAATTACATAAAAATAAATCTTTCAGTCATGGTTTTCTCGAAACATGACTTTTGTTTATGGATCTTCTTCCAGCTACCGCCTCAATTGTTGATTTGGAGTTATAATAAATTATTTTCAGAAATTGAAGCTACTACGCTGAACCAGAGTCCATGCCATTATACCACAGTCTAATATCGTACAGTCACGAAGCTTGAGGTGATTTTTTTTGCATTTCTCGCTATACAGCGCTCCAAGAGGTTAGCAACTGAGAGTAGGTACTAGGAACTGTGTCGGTACTGCTTTGTCTGTGATGATGCGGTAGTAGCGATCCAGTGGCTAGCAACTAAAGTTCATCTGTCATTGGATGCATATTCCCTACGTATTGAGCTCCGTGACTGTATGTACTAGACAGACTGTGAATATACGTTGATACAAGTAAAGACTAACAAAAGAAATTAAATTAGACAGCACAATTGAACGGAACGAATATGTTTTTCATGTCAGATACATGATTCCAAATGCTGGAGAGTTCAAGTGGAAGTAGCGAAGTAGGCCTTTTCCAATATTCTATGCTAATACTTTGCCGTGTCTCCACCCTAATATAATGAAGGTTTACCTCTCTTGAGAGAACGACGTGCGCTGCGGTGACTGAGCAGTAGACCATCAGCGTGTCAATCAGGCGGTCCGGGTTTTGGTTTCGATAATTGGAAAATCCATAGAGACAGTTGTGGCGGAAATGGTCACGGTTCGAGTTTTTCTCAAGATTCTTCCGTTTCCACAGGTTCGGCAACGGCATCGTTTGTTCCCACGTCCATTTTGTTGTTTCATAGCATTTCCCGATTAATACATTTTTCAAGTAATTTGGAAAACGTTGGAAGCAAGGATATAGGTTTGTAGTTATTAAAATGACTTTTATTACCAGATTTGTATATTGAAATTACTATGATACATTTCAAAACATCTGGGAATATACTTTGTCCAAACCTTAGTTAAAAACATGAACCAGGGGTTTTGATAAATGTAATTCCATGATTTGACGTTTGATTTCGTTTAAGAGAAAGCCACCAGCCTGTTCACTGTTACACTGAAGCAATTGACGGCAAATTCAATATTTTTACGCTACAAATTTTGTTCCTCTGAAAGCAAACGAGGTACCTATTGTGTACAAATTTTTCTATAGCGCAGCAGCTTCTCCAACAGAGCTCGGATGGCATTATGACCTACGTCAGGGCAGGGCAAATCTGGCTCCCGGGGCCTGATACTTCCTATCGTCACTTGTCTTGTTTTATCCTCCACCACTTCCTAATGGTGGATAATAAACAGAAGTAGGGGAAAGTCGGGTAGTATCGGACATCGGGTAATATCGGACAGTGAGTTTCTTTCATCTACCACACGATGATAGTACCTGATTGACATGGTTACGTTTCTGTGATGTCGCATAGAGAAACGTAACCATGTCATTCAGGTACTACCATATGGTGGTAGATGAAAAAAACGCACTGTCCGATACTACCCGATGTCCGATACTACCCGATGTCCGATACTACCCGACTCTCCCCTAGATATAGTGGCGGAATTTCAGTTACCTTATGGACCATTGTAGTACTATAGAAGAAAAGAAGCAAGGATATATTATAATGAAAAATGAGATGTGAATTATTTTGTTGCATACAAAGACAAGTGTATGTATTGCATAAATGCAGTATAATTTAAAGATAAATTTGTTATTGTTTGATAACTGTTAAATATTGTTGCTACTAAATACCATCACGATTACGATAATTATTAATTAGAGTATAAAAATAAACTATTAAATTTTATTTTTAAAAAGTTATTATACCATTCTCTGATTGAAGTTCTGCCTGATAGGTACATTTAGTATCAGGCAGTACATCTCACTTGACGATATGTGTCAGAGGAAGAACAATTGTTTATACAGTATAGGTCCCTACATCTGAAGTGTGATTAGTGCAATACATAACTAGTCAGCGATGTATGTAATGGAGGGGGGAAAGAATTGGCCACCCTACCCCATTATCTCCTGACTTAGTTTCTTCATGAGTGATGCCGTATTGTTGTCACTTATGAGGTTCAAACCTGTCTTCAGACAGTTGACTAAACAATAAACAATTATTATATCGTGTATTGGTAATGTAAAAAATACTCTATTTCATTTTGTTTTGTCATTTCAGTTTGTTTACAGTGTTTTATTGTGACTGTTTATGAATTTATTCTTTTACAATTAATTACAAAATTAATGACGTGATTTTAAAACTTAATCGATTGCATTTATTAAATATCTTGTTTCTCAGACGTTTTATTATGCTGAAGTGCTTCCGAAAAATAAAATGTACGAACGACGCTATTCAGCCGAACAGAAATGACAAACACGATGACAGGTTCAAATTCGCAAATCCGCCACTTACTGAGTAACTTGGGTGGTGGTTGAATCTGCATGTCTAATCGACTTGTATTTTACTACTTAATTAACTTATTATTCCCAGAACATGAATTTTACCAGCAATCGAAAAGTATTGGGAATAAATTTGAATAAGGAACAAGAAAAAGTTTCCTTCTCAGGCAAGATTCGAACCACGAAAGTCTTAGTTACCAGTCTATCGTGCTCTGGAGTGAACAAGGTTCTGAAACCACCTACAAGGGTCGGTCCGGTTTTTTTTTTGCCAGTACTGTACAATAATGAAAATTGGTATGTGTAAAACACTGTCCTTCTGCTGTATGAAAAAAATATTGTTACGATTAAAATATATATATATATATATATTTTTTTTTTTTTCAAAATTCATAATGATGGTAGTTCACTGTGCAGTGATGAAGCGTTTCTCTTATAACTCATAAACTTGTTAACTTTTTCATATTCTCTCTCTTTTATTTTATTGCTGAAACTCATGTTTACTATACTACATTCCAACTACATTTCTTAATAAATATATTTTTTTTATTTTGTGTTAGAAGAAAATACTGATATTTGACCATTTTGTAAAATGAATTTATTTTTTATCAGACAATCTATCGAAGATAGAGAAGTGATCTTGCATCATATTGTGGATACGACATGCATTAATACACACAAGAAATTTCATCACAGAATGTTTCATAGTTTAGAGTTATGAGAGAAACGCTTCATCACTGCACAGTGAACTGAATTTTGAAAAAAAAAAAAAAAAAAAAAAAAGAAAAAAAGAATAATTTTTTTAAATCGTAAAAATATTTTTTTCGTACAGCAGGACAGTGTTACACACATACTAATTTTCATTATTGTACAAGATACAGTAATGGAGAGAAAAAAATGTTGAATATTTCCAAAATTTTAGTGCTGTAAGCTGTATCTAACCCTTTAATATTAATTAATATATTTACTAGTGAAGATGACGTTCAAAATGGCGCACCATATAATATATACAAAATCGTCATGCATCTTAATTGAACGCGCGTTTTAAACTTGATTCTTTCAATATTCTTTCCAGATTGCATGCATACTCGCATGGAAAATTGAACCATGTAGACAGACTGTAGATGTAGATTTACCTCCCTGCTGACCTGTTACTTCTTAACTCGCCCATTCCTGACCTACGCGAAGCTTGTTAGCTTGTTAGTAGTCATTTCTCAAACCGTTACACGGCGACTTTTCTTTGTGTGTTTCTTGGTTTTCTTCCGTCGAAACTGTTGATGGACGGTTAGAGGGAAGTTAATGAACAATATTCTTATTGCCGTGCTGACTTTAAAGTACCGAACTCATCATCTTGGAACACTAATGATATTCAAATAAGACACTCTGTAAGCTTCCTTTAATAATTGTGGATTTCCGAAAGTGTAATGTTCTCTTTCGCGAGAAATGTGATAATAAAACGAAACTCAGTATTCGGCCAACTTTTCAACTCTATTATTGTGGGGCCCTTAGCGAGGCTAGCTCCTTTCTGTTTCAATGATATTCCACACGTGTAAGATGTCCTATTTAGCAAAATAATGTTCCTCGCCGTTTCCGCAATTCAAAAGGAGACCATGACTTTCGTTACAACGTCGTGAAGATTCAAGCTACGCTCGAGCGTGGGTTCGATTACCGCTTGGGCTAATTACCTGTAGGGTTGCCAACTTTTTTGAAGAAAATACGGGAGATCAAGGAATCGACAAAATTTCGCATAGCAGATTGACAAATTATTCCGTTCAGTTACTAAAAAACAACTTCATTCTACACTTTGGCAGCTAGGCTTAAATTAAGAGTATTTTGAGGCAGATATTGTTTTTATTTGTTTATAATTTTAATATTGTTTGAATTTAAACGGATGAGCACTAAAGCCGTTTCTGGCAAGCAGTACCTCCTATAAACACTGCACATTTTAATGCAACTCTTGAACAACAAAACTCATCATATAAACAATCATCATTCACGGCAAAATCAAATGTTTAGAATAATGATCTTTACGTTATGCAAAAAAGGGGGGGGGGGAGAGAAAAATACTCGAAGAGAAGAAAAATACGGGAGCCAGGAGACTTAAAAATTAGGGGAAAATACGGGAGATCCCGGGAAATATGGAAGTATTGGCAACCCTGATTACCTGGTTGGATTTTTTCCCCGAGTTTTTCTCGAACTGTAAGACGAATGTCAGGTAATCTATGGCGAACCTTAGACCTCATCTCATCAAATTCCATCTCGCTATCAATTAAATCGATGCTAAATAACTTAGTAGCTGTTACAACGTCGTCAAATAATAACCTAAAAGAATCTCTTGCATAGTTACATAATGAGTTTGCTGCGTTTGTGAACTCGTGAATTATGAAGGAGTTTCTCATTAAATATGATTAATTGGGAATCTCTCTCTACTGCCTAGTGGGGCTATTTTGTTATGAAAGTAATTCAGCACAGTTAGCTTTAGATATGTAAGTAGGTAACCTGAATCACTTTTTCTCGTGACACGGCCTCATAGCTTCTTTGTGAGCTACTTATTTTTAAATTTATCTAATATTTTTTTAATTGATTTAGTATTCTATTTCATTAATACGTTCTTAAAACATTAAATTAGGTGAACAATATTGGTTTCTGAGGAATGTTTAAGTTTACGAAACCTTCTTAGATCCAGTTTTAAATTATGTTATGCAGTTGCATGTCTACAACACACACACAAATTAATTTCCATATTCAACTTTACTTGTTCGCATTTTCTAAAAGTACGCAATTGCTACACAATCTCAACTTGCACTTCTTAATCCTATACGGCTTCTTAGCGTAGCAATATTTGTCATTGTTGGCGTAGGCTTCCGCGGCTGGTATACATGGTCTGTGGAGAAACTTCCGGGTTTATACCGCGTTGTCTTGGTGTTAGTGGTTGACGCTTGGACCGCTGTGTTGTGGTCATCCTCAGAGCAGTGTATAAGGAAATAGTAAGCTTGCACATTGAAAGGAGCTTTGCCATTTCGCAGTGCAGGTGGAGTCTAGAAGACTCAGTCGTCTGTTGTTCGATGACTAAGGCAGGTGAAGGCCGTCAGAAGAGACGCCGCGAATTCTAAATCTGCAATTTCAAGGAAATAGTGTGTGAGCTTGTACTGTTATTGCAGTTATCTTGAACCTTACAGCCCCTAAGTCTGTCTTTCGAACTGCTCGGTACGGCATGTACTCATCAACGGCAAGGATGCCGCTCCCTCGGGTAACGTTACTCTGTTCAGAAAACGTTGGTTCTTTCACTTCACTGCTGTCTACTGTAAAAGAAATTTGTTCAATACAGACATCTCACGACACTCTGGTTTTGAGAGGAGAACATGGTTTCGTAGCAGGTTTTAATGAACTTGTAATGCGTAAGTACTTAAATATAATCGTGTGTACACTCCTTTCTCATCTGGGCTGGGGACCGGCAATGGCGGAGTTACTACAGCTATTTCTATACATTATATAGGCCTGCATGAGTTACACCTATAGCTAATATGTATATATTCTTATAACAATATTTTACAGATTTATTATTTGAATTTACATTAATTTACAATTATACACAATCCATATCTCTATCATTGCTGCCATCATCGTCATCGTCTTCATCGCTTGGTCGAAAATTAATTTTTATTTCGTCAATGGCATCATCCATTCGGAATTATCTTCTTAATCGTAGGTACTACTTTCTGAATAAAGTAGAATTCTTCGATTGTATCCGGAATGACATGTTGATCGAAGTCGTCCACTTCAGCTTTACACAAGTCTTAATTCATTCATTCATTCATTCATTCATTCATTCATTCATTCATTCATTCATTCATTCATTCATTCATTCATTTATTTTATTCCATAGATCTTACATGAGCAATGAAGCTTTAAGATGTGGAACATGTCAACATTTTACAATATTACAATTACAATTTTTACAAATTTTTATAGTTTTACAATTTAGTAATTTTCTACAATTTTTACAATGTTGTACAATTTTTTTACATTTTGGAGAGATGTAGTGAGATGAAATGAGGTCCGAGGATTCGCCAAAATATTACCCGGCATTTGCCTTTTCGGTGGGGGAAACCTCGGAAAAACCCAACCAGGTAATCAAATCAAAGGGGGTAATCAAATCAAAGGTGTTGATGCCAAGGACTCGCCATAGACCATCCGGCTTCAGTCCCACGGCTGTGGAAAACCTCGGAAGAAACCAAAGTCCAAAGGGGGATCCAACCCAAGCCCGAACGCAGCTCCGGAACAGCAGCCCAGCGAGTCTGCCGACTGAGCTACATCGATGGCTCTACTAAAAGTATACAATACATAGCCAATCAGATTATTAAATTTACAAACGCAAACGATCATTCATAAGTTGAGCTATATTATAATACAAAACAATTTAATTAAATTTAAGGTATAAACAATTCAACCAGTTGTGATATACAGAAATTGATAATACATATCATGCAAACTACTTCAAATTACAAACACAAACAATTTATTAGTAGAGCTATATAGATTACTATTCAATTTAAAGCATATACAATTCATCGGCCAAAACTATACAAATATATACAATACAAAGTAGCATACTTTCATTAAGCTATACAAATTTGTGCAATTAATATCAAGTAGATTAATTCAATTTATAATCATAAACAATTCATCAGTTGAGCTATACATATTACCATTCAATTTACAGTAGGTCTATATACAATTCATCAGTAGAGCTACACAGACTAGTAATCATTTTAAGAACATATACAATTCATCAGCCAAACTATACAAACATATACAATCAAATTAGTTCAATTTACAAACTTATTTTCGTTAAGCTATACAATTCATATGAAGTAGATTAATTCAATTTATAAGCTTAAACAATTCATCAGTTGACGTATACAGTACATACAATTCATCAGTTATGCTAAACAAAAAATACAATACATAGTAAACAGATTAAGTCAATATAAAAACATATTTTAGTTGAGCTATATAAAATTGTACATGTCATTTAAGTAGAATAATTCAATTCACAAGCATAAACAATTCATCAATTGTGTAGAAGGTATGAGTATGTAGAAATTTGGTTAATTCTTTTCTGAACCTTTTCTCGTTGTTCTTCAAATCTTTAAGATTATTAGGCAGTGCATTGAAGACTGTTATACATGAATAGCGAACTCCTTTTTTAAAACAGCTTAGACTAACAGAGGGTAGATGAAGGTCTGATTTATGTCTTGTATTAAAATGATGAATGTCTTGATTAGTACTGAATTTATCTTGGTTCTTAATATACAGCATCATTAGGGAAAGAATGTATTCACAAGGTAAAGTCAAGATTTCTAAGTTTCGGAAAATATTTTTACATGAGGTCCTTTTATGCACACCGGCCATTATTCTTATAGCTTTCTTTTGTAAAACAAAAACGTGTTTAGCTTCAGACGAGTTACCCCAGAATATTAATCCATATTTCATTACAGAGTGAAAATATGCAAAGTATGACAATTTAAGTAAGTTTATATCACCAATAGTAGATAAGGATCTTAATGCATAACAGGCAGAGCTCAATTTACGAGTAATACATTCTATATGCGTTTTCCAGTTCAAGTGATTATCCAATTCTAAACCAAGAAACTTTGTGCTTATAGATTCTTTGAGATGAGTTCCATTTAATCGAATACTGTAGGAAACCTGAGCACTATTGTGTGTACTAAATTTGACTGCACTGGTTTTATCAACATTAAGTGCTAGTTTATTTGCATGGAACCATTCATTCATTAGATTCAGCACTGTATTAGAAGTGTTTATAAAATGATCGTATTGTTTGCTTGAAATAATTACACTTGTATCATCTGCAAATAAAATTACTTTAGATAAATTGTTTATGGTCAAGGCTAAATCATTAATATAAACTAGAAACAACAATGGACCTAAAATTGACCCCTGCGGAACACCATGTTTAATATTTCTAAATTCTGAATAAGTAACTTTATGACTATTTGGTACATTTATTTCTACTTTTTGTTTTCTATTTGATAAGTACGATGTAAACCAACCCAACATCTCATCTTTAATACCATAAAACTTCAATTTTTTTACTAATATACTATGGTCTACACAATCAAATGCTTTAGCCAAGTCACAAAAAATCCCACTTACATGTAGTTTCGAATTTAATGAATTTAGTATTTCATCCACCAAACTAAAAGCAGCATTCTCTGTCGATTTTTGTTTTCTAAATGCAAACTGTTCTAAAACTAATATATTGTTGGACTCCAGGTAATGATATAATCTATTATACATAACTTTCTCAAACACTTTTGAAAATGTTGTTAATAATGATATGGGTCTGTAATTAGCAATAGTACATTTATCTCCCTTTTTGTATATTGGTTTTACTATTGAATATTTGAGTCTTTCTGGAAAAATTCCACATTGCATTGACAAATTGCATAGATAGCTTAACGGATGGGATAATATTTCAGAACAAGCTTTCAGAACTTTACTTGGAATTTCATCATATCCAGAGGAATATTTTGTTTTTAGTTGTTTTATCACATGCATGATTTCTGCTGCGGTAGTGGGAATAAATTTGAGACCTAAAAACTCAGTGTTAAATGCATCAGTTAGGTAACCAAGTGCAGCATCTTCTGGACAATCTTGAATGTTTAAGTTCTGAATAATATTTATATAGAAGTCATTAAAATGATTTGCAATTGATTTTGGCTTATCTATTTTACTATCATTGATTTTAATGCAAGTAATATTTTCACTCTTTGAATATCGATTAGTTTCATTTTTAATAATATCCCAAATAGTTTTAATCTTATTATCTGAATTTTGTATTTTTTCATTCAGATACATTTTCTTTGCATCTTTTATAACTTTTGTCAAAGTTTTACAGTAATTCTTGTAGTAATTAAGAACATGAGGATCATCACTATTCCTACTCATTAAATATAGATTCCATTTTCTAGCACATGATATTTTAATTCCTTGAGTTATCCACATGTTTTTACTTTTACATTTTTTCACCACCTTGACTGGAAAACATTCATTGAAATAATTCGTGAATGTAGTGAAAAATGCATTAAATTTAGTATTAATATCAATGGTATCGGTACTATATACATTTTCCCAAGATTCATTTTGTAGACATGTATTTAAATGATGAAGAGATTCAGCATTTATAATCCTTTTTTTTTATTTTTAGATTAACACTTTGGAATTTTTCACTCATATTGAAAACACTTAGAATTTGTGCATCGTGATCAGACAGGCCATTGACTAATGGTACTGTTGAATAGGAATTCAATCTACTTTTATCTATAAATATATTATCAATGGCAGTACTACTTCCAGCTTGTGTTCTGGTTGGAAAACTTACTGTGTGACTAAGATTATAAGTTTCAAGAAGTGAGTTTAATTTTCTTTTACGTGAGCTTTCTGATAGATAATCTATGTTTATGTCACCAGAGATTACAAATTCGGTATGTGGTTTATAAAGTCTTTTCAATAATGAATCTAAGTTAGTTGTAAATTTCTTATAATCTCCCATTGGCGTCCTATAAACACATAAGATAATTAAATTTGATATCTCATAACCAATTTGTATTCCACAGATTTCAATATCTTGTTCAAGGCAAAAATCAGATATATCAATTTTACTAAATAATAGATCCTCTCTGATAAAAATACAGGCACCCCCTTTTTGGAAGACATCTCTACAGAAATGAGAACCTAATACATATCCATGTAAAGACAGTTGTAGTATTTCCTGTTGCTTCATATGATATTCAGTTATACATAATATCTGAGGTTTATGCTTTTGAGTTGCTAAAGAAGTGATCAATTCATCAGTTTTTTGTTTTAATCCCCTAATATTTTGATGAAAAATAGTGAAGTTACTGTGTTCATTACTAGAAACATCAGAGCATTTACAATTTAGTTGAACTTGTTTCAAACACCTTACTGGTGGGAGGTTTAACCTGGAATGAAATAATATGTTTTGCAGAATTATAACAAAATAACTTACAACAGTAATTCATTATGTCGCTCACAGGATACACACTATTGTACATAACTGTTATAGCAATAATTTCTAAACATTACATACTTATTCTTTCCCGAAGTAGTGTGAGGTTCATTCGGTTGTAATTCAGTATTATTCTTAATTCTCTTCACGGAACTAATACTTTTGCCAGAGTATTTATCCGCTCTCTCACATGCCTTATCAAGAGGTTCCAGCAAACCTTTGTTTAATTTTTCCTCCTCGCAACACTTAATTATATTTGCAATAATTTCTCTTTGTCCGTTGTGGATAACAGCGTTACTTTTTCTCCGCGGTGGTGTGATTTCACCGTAATTGTTACCCTGTGGTTGCTGCTCCATGTTAAACTACTGGTAGACAGTGAAGGAAATTGTTCTATGTTTCTTGACAAGAGATTATGATACGGAGCATGCGCAAATAACTCAGTTGGCTCCACCCACGTTACGCGCTTCCTTTCCTATGCCCCTCTGTCCCCGCTCAGGAAGTTCAAGATAACTTGAAATAACGGTGTGTGTGTGTGTGTGTATCTCAATGGGAGAGGACTTTCAATGATAGGTCTTAGGTTCTCCTTATGGCATATGATTGGTTCTTCGTTGTCCAATCCGGTTGAGGGTCTGCATGGAGGGGAGTATTCATATTGAAGACTGGCCCTAATAAGGTCCGAAAGATAACAGCAAAAAGTTATCAGAGCCTTGTATCCAAAGAAAGGACTGAGACAGGGCTGTAATGTGCCACCCTTACTATTGGTTTGCCTTGAATGCGTCTTGAAAAATGTAAAAACTTCTGTAGAGGCATGGGAATACCAGTGAACGATAAATCGATGGCTGAGAACCAGACTGTTCTAAGTTAAACTTTTTATAAGAAAGAAATCTGTTTTCATTGTGTTTCAGTTCTTGTCTGCATATATGAATCGAACAAAATTGTAAATATTCCTCTCCATAAGGTTGCTATGAAGCTATTCCAAATTTTTTCATGAAGCTTCGAATATCAGGAGCTTAAAATAACTCTCCTGAAAAAAAAAAATTAAAATGGACTTGGAACAGTCTGGTTCTGGGCCATCGAAATATCTGAACCAAGTTCTTGTTGCTCAAGACGCTTTTGATCTGGAATTTTGTGCTGAAATGTGTTTACATTTCTCGAAATTTCATCAAAATAGAGTACCTGAACACGACAGGAAATACAGAGGAGTTAAATATTACACCAAATATAAAACTGCAGCCAGTAGACAGTTTTAAATATGTGGATTGTGTGTTTACAAAGAAGGGACCGGAAAATAAAGAGATAGAAGTATGAGTTTACCACGGAAAGAAACTCATAGACGTCTTTAATAGTATTAGTATGATGGGACAGACATATTACAAGATCTACAAAGAAAAGAACAATTGATCATATAGGCCTAATAGTTGAGTCTGTCCTGTGTTACGGCTGTGAAGTTTGGACCATGAAGGAGAACGGAAAAAGAAGAGAGTTACAGCCGTTGAAATGGACTATTTAAGGCACAGTTTAAGGTTATCTCGACTTCAACGGGTGCGGAAAGAAGACATTAGGAGACAGATTGATGCGGAAGAGAGTATTGTGGATAGAGTCAAGGCAAGAAGTTGAAAATGGCTCGGACACATCTTGTGGCCGAAAACGATCTATGATTGGATACCATCAGGACCAAGACGGAATGGAAGACCCAGGAAGTCGTGGTCAGAGGAGATGTTGGCAATATGAGAGAGAGAGGGAGGGAGGGAGGGGGAGAGAGAGAGAGAGAGGACTGGAAGTACAGGCACAGGACTGAACTCCATAGAGAATGGGGATGGCGAGGGGACATTCAGTCGTATAAGCCAAAAATCATCATTAGTATAGAGTTAAATTTTGGACTAGGCGAGAAACTTCCCAGTCGGAGACAGGAGTTTTTTCAATCATCAGCAGCACCTGCATAACCCATTGTGCTTTGACTTTTCCCAGAACTTGTTCTAATCGTTCCTGTTACAAAGTAGCCTACATCCATCCATCCAGTTACGAGTTCTTAGCGCCTTGGCATAATCTAGCAACTTCTCGGTTGAAGACTGAACTTTTTGTTCCGTTTTTATCCTCCATTCTTATAAAATATTTTACTCGGTACAGTCCTGTATGCAAGTATGTATGTGTGTGTATCAATGCCTATCTACTTCACTTACGTGATTCGGGTTCCGCATATTGCGAATAGATGGTAGAACTGTGATCAATTTTCGAGTTGCACACCACTTCGGCGGACCACACTATGCATCATGTATAGGCTATCTGTGTGGAGAGTTATGTCTTGTATGGTGAGTGTATATGAGGCATTCAGAGCTAGAGTGAATCAAGTCCATGAGACGAAGTTTTGAGAAAATAGGACTTAAAGTTAACTTGCTCTAGTGGATTATCTAATTTGACTAGCAATAATTTTATTGCTCCATTCTCAAATTCTAGATTTATAAAATATAAACATTTGTGATGTTAATTGTTGCAACACTTTTGTAACTTGGTCCACTATGGCTCAGAACATCGTGAACAAATGATTTCTGAGCCAAAAGTGACTAGTGTCACCTACCGGCGGATGCTTGGAATTAAAACTTTGATCCATTACTGCTCGGAAAAAATACAACTTCAGATAATCAGAAAATGAATTAAACTCAATTTATGAAAATTCCTGACTTGATCCACTTCAGCTTTAAACGCCTCATATGTAAATGTTCATGTACTGGTAAATATAGTGTAGGGAATGGATGAGGACGATGATGATGGAGGTAGAAGGGGAAACCCGGCGCCTGCACGTACTCCCGTCGAATAGCACCAAGGGGCCGCCAGGCTTAACGTCCCATCAGTCTGACGAATCACCATCAACAGTGACATATGCCTTATCTTCATATGCACTGCGGAGAGATTTGCGGTATATATTGGTGAACAATCTAATGATTAGAAGTTGTGCACCGCTACCTCTCCTAGACCAGAGCTATAAATTCTACATGAAAATTTCTGACCTCGCCGGGAATGGAACCCGGGCCGGTTAGTCTGAAGGCAGACGCGCTAGCACTTTATGCAAGTGTTAACAATCCTTTATTGTATTTTGCCTCAATAGACCAATGCATAGTTTTTAATGTATGACTTTGAAATGCATTTTAATTTTATTCTTCTTTTTACTTCACTTGATAACTCATGTGTCTGATTAATTACATTTTATTAAACATAATTTTGTTTTTTCATATGAAAATCTAGACTTTTTTTTTTTTCAGAAATTCCCATCAAATTATTTATTTTAAATAATTTCTTAATTTTGAAACTTACATAATAATTATTATTATAGCTAATGAGAAAGGTCAAGCATGTCTGGAAGGAAGGTGCAGTAAATACAATAGATAAATAAATAGTCTTGGTAAATTTGAATCCGTTAGTCATGAATTCAATTAAGAAGTTCCTTTTCCTTCTGAGGTAGAAAGCAAAATTTTCGTATTTGGCATACGTTTTTGTATGTACACATATAAACAAAGTTTTAAAATTATGATCCATTTTAGTCGTCGTGTGAGAGCCGAGGAACTACTTTCTTCTCATTGTTAATCATTTACAGATTGAACACTTATTTTTAATATAATTAACATTTATTTTCCTATGAAAAAATAATAAACGGAAAGTGTTTTCACCCGTGGAATTATTCTATTCCAGTTTATTGGGTGTAAACAGTTTCAATCGGATCTTGGCCTAAATTCAAACACATTTATAGATGTATACCTTACCTGTGTCGGCATGACCAAAGACAGCACTGAACGTCATAGTGACCAACGAACAAGCATCTATGCCCTAGACTCCCTAGAGAGTGTCAAACCTCATGAGTTCATGACTTTGGCTTCAATCTTAGCCGTTGCATACATTTCAGGCAGCCCCCCAAGGAATGTACTCTTGTTGCAAAGATGAAATAATAGTTAATTATGAAACCAGTGGTGTAAATGCATTATTATCGCTGAGTATGAGAGGTTACAAAATTGTTTAATTACACGAGAGCGATAATAATGCACATTCTACTAGTTGCATGCGATATTTTACTCACAATCGTTTAAGTTGTTGTTTAGTCAACTGCCCGAAGACAGGTCTGAACCTCTCAAGTGATACCAAGAAGGCACCACTTATGAGGCAACAAGGCCAGGAGATAATGGGGTAGGGTGGCAAGTTCCTTTCCCCTCATTGCATCATCGCTGACTAGCTACATATTACATTAGGTTATAGTCAGACTTCAGATATATACAAACAATATTGTTCTTCTTCTGACACATATCGTCAAGTGAGATGTACTGCCTGATAATAGATGTACATATCAGGCAGAACCTCAATCAGAGGATAAATCGCTTAATATTGTTTATTTTTAAATAGTAATTTATAAAATGTTTTTATAATAATAGTACATATTTATCATTCAGTGTAGACCTTGGAATCCATCGATCATAGTAAGGCATTGATTGTCATGGCAATCTAATAATGCTTATGAAATTTACAAATTATATAGGGTGGAAGGTAAGGTAGTACATTAATTATAGTATGTTATTCCTTGAAATATAACGAACAAAAAAGTATCATACCATTTTGCTCGTTTTTGCGAGGTTTTTGAAGAAATAATACTTTTATGCCGACATTTCGATCGCGAATTTTACGAATACTGTTTAAAATACGGTTTAATTTCTTGTATAATAACGAAGAGAACGTTTATTATGTTCACGTTGCAGCAGTATTTTAATTAGAAAAATAACAGATTTCGAATTAATCGATTGAAGAAACATTGGAAACATTGATTGTCGGGTCACGTACAGAAGGTCTAAAAATCTGGCATCGCTGTCCGGACGGCAGACAGTTTGCGTAGTACTCGCAACTGATCAGCTCTTGTGATGTTTACATTGCATTAGTGTGCAGTTGTACGTACAGCGATACAGTTTAGTTAATTTCAAAACTACGAGATGCCAGAGTTCACAAATCGTGAGTACTTAGACATGATCCAGGCCGCGGAAGAAATTCGGAACAGTGAAGAACTACTGGCCAGAGTTCGTCATAATCGGACTAGAAGATGTGAAAGCTACACGCACGCTTATGGTGGACATTTTGAACAGTACCTGTAAGATGTGAGTGGAATGTGGTTTACAGAGTTTATTACTCTTTATTTCATTATTAACGCCCAGAATTAGTGATTCGTAAAACAACAAACTGTAATGTTAATTACAGCTTTTTCACAAAGTTACATCAGTTTTATTTTTTCATTAACTGTAACTGAAACTTCAATCCGAAGTTTTTTCACTAATTTGGACATAATTTCCTGACTTTGCACGTTATGTATTATTATTGCTGTACGTATTTCTTGCTTACATTAAAATTATTACGCCATACTTAGTATTGAATTGTTAGTGTATTGCGTTGTAAGTTGATAATTCTGCATTAATTGTTGAACTGCGCCCGGATACGAGCTATTTTGTTCATTCGGGTTATTAATTTACATTTTCTGACATTAAATTACACGAACTGAACAAATAACAGTTACGTCCCTATCCGGAGTTTATATAGGTCATTTTGTGCGAAGATTTATCCCTAGATTAGCTCGCGAAGTATTGCACCGAAGCTCACTACATTTGTTTGCTGCTGTCCTCCCCTCACCTGCTGCAAGGTACACGGTGAAAGGTAGTTGAACTTAACCCACCCCCATCAAGTTGCTGACCGCATGGTGTGTGGGGTACTACTTATGCGGCGTTGAGACATCTTGCAATTGCTGTCAGCGCTTTCGAAACACTTGTAATTATCTCACTATCCGTGAGTCCTATAATTTTTTTTATTTGACAAAACTTACTCTAAATAATTAGTTCTATTGCTCCTGTCAATTAATGTACTACCTTACCTTCCACCCATATAGGCATAGCTTTGTCAAAAATATTCTTTCGCTAAAATGAATGATTCTGAAGAAATTTTCCTTCAGGTTGCTAGCGATTTGAGGTTAATATAGTAAGTGCAATTCTACGGAATAATAGGGGTGTAATTGATGTTTTGTTATTTGAAATGTTGTATCAGTGAAGAAGTGTGCTGTGTCTGTGAAGTGTGTTGTGGCAGTGAAGTATGTTTGTGTCAGTGAAGTTCTATAGTTTACAGTGGTAGTACAAAGTATTTGAACAGTGAAATGTTTTTGAAGTGTTAGTGAAATCAGAATAGTGTCAGTGAAATGTTTCATAGTTCCAGTGCAGTGAGTGAATTGATAGCTGAATTGATAGCGAAATGAGTGTAGTACTGAAAGGTACTTGTGCATGTATAAACATACAGGCTATACTCGTGGTTTTAAGTTTAAACTTAAAGTTAAGATATAAATTAGATTTACTTTAATTAACTATGTTATATTAAGTGATTAATTTAATTTAGGATGCTCCTTGTTAATATTATTATATATTGCTACTATTATTGTATTATTAATATTATGAATTTATTATTAATTGTAATTATTGAGTGTAATTAGTTACCACTGCCACCGGGTATTTATCCATTTGCAGTGTGAATACATACATACGTACGTACGTACATACATACATACATACATACATACCATGAAGAAGCAGCTTGAGTTGTTACTTCATCGCTTTTATCAGAAAAATCGAGAGTTAAATATGAATTTGCGTATGAACGCTTTTTCTGAAATGATGCGAAGATAAGAAAGTAGGTTATATTACAGATGAGCTTATTAGCTTATGAAATTTTTCATCAATCGAGCATTGGAAATTATTAGTGATAATGCTTCACAAAATTTGACATCCAGTCTTAATTTATACATATATAATATATAGATGCAAGGGACGTGTGATAAATGTATACAATAAGTAATGCAATGTTTATATGTGGTTTTTCCAGTTAATGGAGAATTGACTATGTTATGTTAATGTGTGATATATTTTCTTTAGTAAGTTGAAAGTTGATTACCGCAATGAGTATGAGTTGATTACCGCAGTTGATAGTGTGGCAGTCTGCTGTATATCGTTACCATGGTGAAGTGAATGTGCATAAGTAGGCATTAGGTTTGTTCCAACACTATTCGGAATCTATTCTGATCTGTCTGCTCATGCGCAATAGCTCAATGTATGTTCTAACAAGAGTAGAACTGATTCCGAGCCAATACTGAACTCCCAGTTCCCTGTTCCAACGTGCTTTAGAACTCGTTCGAAACGAGTGAAATTGGTTCTCGATTAAGAGCAGAACTGGGAATTCTGAACTGTTGACGCATGCGCAGATGGTTTAATCAAGTTGCGGTTAAAATGCTTCGAGAATAGGCAGGTTAAAATAAAAAAGTCGATCATGAGTGATTAGGAAGGTGATAGTGTTATATTTTAATGACGAATTAAGTTCGGAAGATGAATATAATTTTAATATGAGAAGAAACTCCGAAGGCTTACAGAAATGCCTTTAGCAAAAGAAAGAGTAGTAATGTCATTTCCTGGGTATCTTTTGTGCTTTTTTAAATACTTTATTATTTTCAGTGTGCTTTAAAATAGTGTATTCATTGGCTGGGATTTATTGGAAGAATAGCCATGGTTACAAAATGGAAACGGCAGCGGGAATCTATTTAGAGAAGTGAGTGGTGCAGTGTTATTGGATTCAATATCAATTTCATTTCTCTTCTATACAGAATAACTGGCGGGGCCGGGATAAATACACACTACCGCTATTGATCCAGTTATAGTAGTGAGGGATGACACAGAGCGAGAGAGATCTAATGCGATGTATTTTATTAGATTACACAGAGTAAATGTTACTTTTCAGCCCAGCGTGAACTTGTTAATACTGTTACCACAAAATACGTTTTATTGAGGACATGTTAATAAAATTATTATATTCAGAAACATGTAATTTTGACGGATTGTATAAGTGCGCTTCGTTTTAAGCAATACGATTCGTACTGCGAGATTTGTTAACTAATACTTATTAGTAAAGTTCTTTCGTATTTAATGGCCACCCACTTTACTATACAAATAAAATTATTCATAAGCGATTTCAACGTTCATTCTTCTCGATATAGCTATATAGAAGACTGTTTTTCTCTTGCTAGGAATGGAAAAGGAAATCCAAACGTTTCGAAGATTGGCTCATGTTCGTTTTAAGGCGAATTAAAGAAGGGGAGATGAGAAGGGATTCCTACTCATAGCAGTTAACGAACAGCTAAATCTCCTTGATTGACCAACAATAGCCAGGAGAGTGTGGGGCTGGGTACAAAGGAAAGATGATCATAAATATGAGGGTTCCAAGGCAATTCTATATCTGACCTTTTCTTGACACGTTAGATAGGTATATACTGTACCGTGATCTTTATTTTATTGCATTTTGAAGCCACTTGTCAGGACTATTACTCTTGCTGACATTAATTCTTAGAGAAAATGGTAAAATATATGTATTCTGGAAAGTATACCTTATATCATCTGACGGAGTTTCAGTATCTACAAGGAACTTAGTTACACCTATTTGCCGACAGAAGCAGAGGGATAAATAATAAGCGGTAAAAGATAGGATGTACAAAAATACAGTACATACGTTCTTTTCCCGCGTTATAAGTAGTTTTTTTTATAAAGTTCTTAAATATTACTTTACTTTTTCGCGTTGGACAGATTTCGCACTGTGGAGTAAGTGAGCTATCTAGCTTGCAAATCTAAGCGTAGCGAGGGAGAGAAGCTTCTCAGTCCATTTTTTCCTTCCCCTCACGCATAAGTTGGTTTCACGAGATACCGAATGGCCTATAATATAGTCCTGATCAGCTTACTTAATACCCCAAGGGTGAAACCTAATATTTTTCCCCTATTACTACAGTGATTTTCTAGATGTCAGGTTGAATTTTCTTTTTTTCAACCTTGTTTCTAATTTCGAGTACTGACAAGTACAACTGGCAGTTCATTTCTAACTGTTATGTTGGCAGCAATAACTTTGGTTTGCAGTAAAGGGAACTGATGAAATGGAAGTCCCTAAGCTTGTGAAATGTGAATGTAATTAATAATTAATTAGTAATACCGGTATTAATATCAATGTCAATACGTAATTTCATTGTGTTGCGTTGTGATTCCAATTCAACACTGTATTCAGATAAGTGTAATTGAATAAGATATAAATTAAAGGTCTATACCTACTTGGTATGAATGAAACATGCACGCGGCTAATGGACTGAAATATATTTTTTAGTGCTCAAATTTTTTATTAAAATGCCCAAGAGAGGAAATAGCATGGTAGCGACTTAGGAGTATGCTATTTTAAGTAGGGTATAAATTTCAAAATAGTATTCTGTTTTCGGAATTTCGAATTCATACTAATCATTTCACGTGATGAAACAAAATATATTTTTATGTTAGGTCTCGTGAGTCGTAAACTGTTTAGTCAAAGCAGTGGATTTCCTGTTGTCAGACAAAATACATTTTGATATTAGATCATACTGATTACTAATTACCAACATTATGTGCAAGAGGTCCAGGAGGAAAATAATACTTTCACAAATTATTGAACCATTATAATAGAGGTCCACCTCCCAGCATAAACATGAGATGTGATAAGTAAATAAGCAAGACATGTTATTGTTAATACTCTATTATTATTATTATTATTATTATTATTATTATTATTATTATTATTATTATTATTATTCAGTACATGACATTGTGACTTTACAATCTTTGGTGATATCTGGTATTAGTTGGCTTCACTAAAGAGACGGCCAAATTAGCCTTTTAGGAACTACTCTCACGTGATCCTCACTATACTATAGGCCTAATACCAATCTATCCGCCAGAGCTAGAGAATTTGGTGTCGATGGAATTGTGGTAGCGACACGGTGTTTGGCGAAGTGAGGCGAGGACAGCCCAAGAGACACTCGAACCCACTTGTGAAAAAATTGTGCGTGAGTGCACGCTACGTGTATGTACGCATGTATGTATGTATGTATGTATGTATGTATGTATGTATGTATGTATGTATGTATGTATGTATGTATGTATGTATAAAGTCAAATTATTGTTTTCCATAGAAGGAGAAGTGTGAATCCGGTCGGATGTTTGAAGCGTTCATTCATGTTATGTGAATGTTTTTCCATTCTAAGTTCCAGATTTCTTATTTACTGTTCTATTTTTCATAATTAAGCCCTTCTGTAACTTGGCTTGTCTTCCCGAGGGTCGGATCTGGGACTGATCGTTGCACTTAGGCTTGCACTGACCCATTGTGCGCTGTATACACTACTGTTTGTGAAAAGTGCAAAACTCAGAAAGAATGGCCCGAACGTCTCCAAACTCGGGAGATGTGTAGAACAGTGTACCACCAATAATTGATTACGTTTCCAGAGAGATGGGGTACACATAGGCCCAACAATGACGTTTCCTGTGTCACCAACAAGGTCAGTGTTATGCTTTGCTCAGTCAGTGCAGAGTTTCCAAACGAAGTGGAAACGTGAAAGCTAGTACAGGAATGCCTCATCGACGTGGAAGGGCGCAATATCAGCACGTGAGTGAGTTCGAATGAGGCAGAAAGGTTGGTCTCCCGGAAGCAGGTTAGCCATACCGTGACATTTCGGCTCGTACAGGACATGCTGCTACAACAGTGATGCTTGTGTGGAACCAGTGGATAGAAGAGGGTCGTACGCAGAGACGAGCGGGTACTGGACCACGTAATTTGACCACAGCACGGGTTGACCGCCATCTTGTCCGCGTGACCGTGACAGACCGTGGAGTACTGCAACGGGTGTGGACCTGTCTGCGTCAACGGTTCGTCGCCGCCTTTTGAGGGCTGGACTAGTGGCTCTCATGGTATTGCGTCGACTTCAATTGTCCAGAAACCACCAACGCCTCGGACTGCAATGGGCACGTGAACGCCGTCACTGGCGTGTTGAGTGGCAAAATGTAGTGTTTTCGGACGAATCCCGCTTCAACTTGTCCTATAATGATGGCCGCATACGGGTTAGATGCTACCATGGTGAACGCAATATGAGAGCCTGCATTATTGAGCGGCATAGCGGACAAACACAGAGTGTGTTGGTTTGGGGTGCCATTGGATACAGTATGAGATCTCGCCTCCTACGTATTCAGGGCAATCTGAACAGCAACCGCTACGTTAGGGAGGTTTTAGACCCCGAGGTACTGCCCCTCCTTCAGGCAACACCACATGACATATTTCAGCAGGACATTGCCCGGCCACATGTGGCGAGGATTGTGCAAGTCTTCTTCGAATAACGATGGGTATCACTGCTTCCTTGGCCTGCACGTTCGCCAGACATGTCGCCCATCGAACATGGTTGGTCGGCAACTTGTTCGTCATGGTCCTCCAGCATTCACTCTTGACGCTTTGTGGACTCGCACACAAACTGCGTGGAGGGAGATTCCGGAGATTCCCCAGGAACATATCCAGGTCCTCTTTGTTTCTATGCCACGGCGCTTAGATGCTCTGATTGCAGCGCATGGAGACTTCACACCATACTGAAATCTCACGGTCACAGATCAAGTACAGTTCTGTAATTCTAAACATTTGTGTATTGTCATGTACCTTATCTGTGGTATCAATTTCATTTCAGTCACATGTATGCAATTTCCACAAACATTAGTTATGATGTGATGATTGTACAAATTTGACAGTTGACCCAGGTGGTATCCGTGAACCCGACGCTAACAGGTTTGCCATCCTGCCTCAGTCTACCAGACGAGTACCTGGTAAGCCCCTGGGCTTGGAGTCCGAGCCATTCCCATATCAGCATCAGAAACTCCAGCCTGTCTTAACTATTGCAGGTGGTAGATGGAATGAAGATTGTTGGAGTTTACAGTCGTGTAAGTGTACACTGGATTCTATTAATGCCGTCTCGTTCTTCAGTCCTACTGGCAACGAAACTACGTCTTCTACCCCCCCCCACTCCTACCGTGCACGTGTATCTTGACTCATCTGTATTGTGTTCCGGTTTTCAGTGGTGTTCATTCTGGAGTAGCAACTGCGTCATCATAAATTATAATACGTTTGCGATATATGCAAACATTTGAGATGTGCAGCAGCACGCCACTGCTCGTAGGAATGGCTATCTGTGTGTAATATATACATACTTACTAGCTTAGCAGTAGGAGGAGGATGAAGTACTGGCTATACGACAACAAAACTTCAAAACGTGACGTTGTTAATGGAAAAGATTGTACAAGCAGAATTGAGACTTACAAAAGGCGTCAAAGTTTGTACATCGTCTTTCAATGACCCATTCAGTTGTTATGCGAGTGTATGGAATTATTTTACAAAAACTAGTTCAATCTCTGTTGTTGATTGGAAAGACACTTAATTCATTCACAGTTTTCTGCCCAAGGAAAGGTCTCTTACTGCAAACCCAGCATGCTCCAATCTTCGCTATTCTGAGTCTTCCTCTTATTTCGGATTGGTTATGTCATAATGTGTCCTCCGGTATCCCCCTCCCGGACATCCGATTAGGGGAATGAAAGGCACTTATGAAATTTAATTATATTAATGACAGTGAGGTTCTGGTTAATATGTACAATCTTGGAAAAAAATTGTCGCACAGATACTTTATAAGTCCCAGAAAGAAGGCAGTGCGCATCATCATACAACGAAACAAAACTAATTTTATTACTTCAAATAATCCTTCTCTTGTGAACCAGGTCGCTCGTCGTCTGATCATGCGCACTGCCTCATCCTTGGGACTTGTAAAGTATCTATGCGACAAAAGGTTTTTTTCTAAGACTGTACATCTATTATCAGGCAGTACATTTCACTTGACGATGTCAGAGGAAGACCAATTATTGTTTGTATAAATCTCAAGTTTGATAGTGTAATAAGTAGCTAGTCAGTGATGTATACAATGGAGGGGGAAAGAAACTGGTTACCCTACCCCATTATCTCCTAGCGTAGTTGCCTCTTGAGTGATGCCTTGTTGGTGTCCCTTGTGGGTCAAGACCTGTCTTCGGACAGTTGACCAAACAAACAATGCTCTTAATCTCAACCTTACCTTTCCCATTATCTGATATCTAGGAGGCGCGTCGGTAGGTGGTCACCCAGAATCTGCTTCCAAGGACACAGGCGAAACGCTACATCCACGGGGTTCAGTAAGGCGATATCATTTGCTACAAGCGATTTTTCCTATCATTGCTGAGGATGTTACATTGTCGAGATTCGTTTGGATATGGGGGTGTCAGGTGGGAACGCACTGTTGGCGAGAACCGCTAGCTTAGTTATAGGGATGGTCTCGGATAATATGGTAATCTTTAGGAGCTCTTTTAGCCGCTTTTGTGATATCTTTGAGGTGGCATATCCACCTATAGGAAATTCATTCATTTCAACCTTCCCCTTGGGACATACTGTTATTGAATAAATTATGTCGAGTGGAAAGGTGACTTTGTCAGTATGTGTACGTACACACGCACGCACACTTCTCCTAATCGAAATCTGTGTCATTGGCCTGCTCTGTGGTATACCTTGCAGCTATTATCACAACTTTCAACACTCGGTACTGAAATATGTTCGACAAGGTCGTTGCCGGCCGTTCTATTGAATGAGAGGCAAACTGTCTGCTTCTCCCCTCACCGCCGCGTCTCTTGAACATTTGAAATAGCGGTCGGCATTCGTATATTACTGACTACAGTCTGTTCACTGTATTTTTAATCCTGATGTCAACAATTGCACGTACTTCCTTTTCACTGGTAGAATGATTTATGCGAACAACTTGCAAACATGGCGCGTAAAATAATAGTTCTGTAATATAATATTGTTTTCCTTCAAACACTTAGGCTACTGTACCTGTTTCCATGTCTGTTTCTACAGATAAATATATTTTACTTCAGAATATGTATAATATTATTATATAGTACGTTTCAAAATTCACACATTTTCTGCTACAGCTAAATGGAAATGTTTTTCGAAAACAGCTTTTCTCACAAAAAAAAAAAAAAAAAAAAAAAAAATTATTGATATCATTGTTGTGCGAGTTGTGATGTCATCGGAAACATTTTTAAATGACACTATATTTTTCTGTATACTATTTTAAAGATTTTATTATTCTTCAGGTTACACAAGCTATCAGTTGTTTCATACAACAAACGTTGCCATAGTAACAAAATAAATAGTTAAAATGTGTTACAGACCAAAAATAATAATGTTCAATAATTGAAAGTTCAAAATGTTGCTCATTTGTGATCCAGCAACGTGAAAGACGCAGAACAAATTCCTGTTTTAATACTTTCAATGACTGCCGGTGGTATTTTTTTACACTCTACTCGTATTCTTCTTTTCAACTCATATCAGAAAGCTTCGTAGCAAATACCTTTCATTTCATTTAACCCCATAGAAAGTAATCAAGAGGGGAAAGATCCGGCGATCTTGCAGACCACTCTACAAATCCTCTTCTTCCGATCCGTCTATTAGGAAACACTTCATTCAGATATATAGTATACATATTAAAGCCAACCTTCATTAAACTATGGTATAAACTTAACTTTAACCCTTGCTTTCTCCGTTTTTAATAAATGGCGCTTGGCCCACTATGGCTCTGAACCCTTCATATATTGTATATAAATATTAAATGAATTTGATACATAATTTTATAATGTATTACACTGTTTTATAATATAATTTATTATATTTAAAACATAAAAATTATTACAGCTGGTTTATCACTGAGAAATAAGGTAAAGCTGTAAACTTGAATTTATTGGAAGCAAAGCCGTTACTGAATTATGCAACAAGATAGACCATGTTTGGATCCTGTATCTCAACTCTTATATTTAGTTTTATTATCGAGGAACTCTTGCGTGTCATTGATTACACTAACCTCTAGCGCTTGAAAGTGGAAATAAACGCCGACGGAGTGCATGAACACAGAAAAACAGAACAGGAAAATTCGCTCAGTGTCCATTATAAATATCCCTATTCGCTATTGTTGTACGAGTTGTGACGTCATCGGAAACATTTTTAAATTATACTTTGTATTTTTCTGTATACCACCTCAAAAATGTTATTATTCTTGATTTTTCTCAATATGATAAGTGAGTTACGGCCATTCAAACTTAGGTGGTCCAATATACACGGTCTGAAATTTGAAATGAAGTTGGCAAAAGAAAATTCAATCTGCAAACTAGAAAATCACCACAATCCACGGGGGAAAAATGGTTAGGTTTCACCCTTAGGGTATGAAGTAAGCTGACCCGGGCTATAGTTGCGGGAAGAAATATGAAATATTTAAAGATTTCAGCTACAATTTCTCAAGCCCCGGGAAAAGTAATCCCTCAAACTTGCAGAGCTGTATACCAAAATCTCGAGGAACAATTCAATTCTTCCAAGATTTCACACATCATATGATAAAATGACATCAAACTTGGAGCAAAATCGAAAGATTACTAAGAACCTTAATTCTTACATTGATTACTGTCACATTTCAGAAATCGTGTGGCATGTTTAATAATACTGAATTCAGTAATTCATGTCCAATTTAAACCCTTTGCTGTATTGATGAACAATAAAAATCGCTGGCGTTGTAGTTGTAGCCAGTCTGTTATCTGCTCCAAGTTAAATTCGCTTCTCTCTTGGATGGGATTGAAGATGGCATAGGACTTGGTTCTATAGGTCAAGTGTGACGACTATTGTTGGTAAATGTTGGAGAAGGTGAAGGAAGGAAATGGACTGCTGTTGGAAGATGGCTAGGAACGGCATTGTGGATTAAGACATTATAACCACAATCTAGTATATACAGTCACGAAGCTCAATACGTAGGGAATATTCATCCATAGATAGTTGCTAACCACTAGGATCGCTACTATCGCCTCATCACTGAAAATGCGAAATAGTACCGGCACAGTCTACTTTTCCTAGTACCCTCTACAACTCAAGCTTCGAGACTATGTACTAGACTGTGGTATAACGTTGACAGTTGGATTGAATTTTGAGTGACAGACTGTATAGTTTGAGAGGACAACTGCTTCAACAGTCCTTTGTAAAGGAGTCATTCAGCAGTTTTTTCAGCATGAAGTTTGTCCGCCCTACGCACTATTGCTGCTACAATTTTTCCCACAGCGTCAGACTCATCTTCTGGTATCTTTATTACATTTTTCGCCATTTCCAATAATTGCTTTCTCTTTTTCTCTTCATTGTTAGATATTCAACTCATATTATTTTTCTAATACACTGTAGTTTCACTGTTAGCCATCGCCTTCTGCGGTATTTGTAAGTCGTCTCTTTCTATTACTTCTGCATCGGGCATCTGAAGATATACATATTTGTTTTAATAATTGTACAACTTATTTTTTCCGAAGAGTATGTGTAAAGATTTTTGTTTAATGTAATCCTTCTGTGTTAATTTCCTTCTGGTATCACATTCTACTGAGGATTTCTACCATTTATGGAATTTTCCAAATTATGGAGGAGCAGTAGATGGCAAGCAAGTAGCGATCGTGCGCTCAAGAAATAGCGAATCTTTCTTCTACAGCTACAAAGGGTTTTTCTCTTAGCGATTGTCATTGCAAATCTGGAATTTATTATCGTCGATGTAGGATGTTATGGCAGAGTCCCAGATGGAGAAGCAATTGAGAAAACAACATTCTATGATTTACAATTTATGATGGTTTTCCGATAAGTCAGTTATTAATACAATAAATATGTATTAATTTTCCAGTCGTACGGTTTATCAATTTTATTAACATTTGCTAATAGATGTTATTGTTATGTTTTATTTAACGACGCTCGCAACTGCCGAGGTTATATCAGCGTCGCCGGTGTGCCGGAATTTTGTCCCGCAGTTCTTCTTTTACATAACAGTAAATCTACTGACATGACCCTGTCGCATTTAAGCACTTAAATGCCATCGACCTGGCCCGGGATCGAACCCGCAACCTTGGACATTTCTATGCCAGCGCTATACCAACTGCGCCAACCAGATCGACTTTTTTTTTTTTTTGCTAATAGATGTTAAATATTAAAATAATGTATAAACGTTTTTGTCTGTTATACGGCATCGTCAGATACAATTTTCTTCTACGATATCTAAATTACATAGTGGAATCTGTGTTTACTGTTAAAGTAAACCATCAAATTGGTGTTATAATAAGTAATAATGACTCAAGAGTTTTATGTATACGTACTTGAGTGGCAAATATTTTGTTTCAAATAAGTTCAAATTTGGATAACTAATTATGTTCTATTTAGTATTGAAATACATAAAACTCATGTTACAATGGTTTCACGTTACATGTGTATTTTAAATTATTACAATTTTAAATTCAAATACATTTATCAAACTTTGTGTTTAGATATATGATATTGTGTTTGTAATGTATAGCTCAATTGAATCGGTCATTGCAGAAAGGGGATGTCATGAAAAATGCGAAAATGAGTTAAGAGTGCCATTGCTTTCTCCAGACCTAGACACACATTTCTATACAGAAATGGGACAAATTTACACATTCTCAACTCAGAGCAGAGTACCATACGCAGCGCAGTCATTGCAGAAAGGGGACAAGTCAGCGACTTATCTTCTTTCTGCACTGACTGACTGGACGTGACGCAACAGAGTGCCGTGTGCCTAGTAAGTTACGCGCCCATCAGCTGATAAGGAAAATGGCAGTTAAGCTAGAAGTAGTGAGTGACCCAGGGGAAGAAAACTGTGTTATTAGTGGTAAACGTAAACGCAATGAAACCAACTACCGCAGAAATGTAATTAAGAAAAATAAACTGAAGGGAGTGGAACATGTCAATTGGATTGGGAAGACTGTAGCAGCTCGTACGACAGGAGAACAGTGTGGGTAAGAAGCAACTCATTGTTTATTAGACGCTATGTATTAGCTAACTTTGAACACATTTGATTGAGTAGATGGTATTACCGTTTCTATCGTATTGTTAGTCAGATGTTCAGATAAAATGTGGAAAGAAGGCTACGATTTCGATTATTGCACTTTCAGTCAAAGATTTTTTTAGCTATTAGATATGATGTAGTACTTCTCCTGTGGTATGCGATTTTTATTGTCCAAGAAGGATAAATTAAAATATTTATTTAGCCTGTACATGGATTGAAATTACTTTATGACTCTGATGTGAAACGGTATACTGAAATAATCACATTAATACATTACGTAGTTACGTACTATCATGTTTTTTTATGTAAATTACAGATGCAAGAAAAAATGTTTTGAGAATCTTAGCAATGAAGATTTTAATCATGCGATTACAACAATGAACTCCTTCGATACCAAAGATGAACAAGATCTTCATTTACAAAGATTGATAGAACTTCAAAAAATAAAATCAAGGCGTCCTAGGTCTGAGAATGGAATTCTAAGGAAAGGTTCATACAAATACTATTTTATTAAGAGTGATAGTAGTAAGACGGAAGTGTGTAAGAAAGCCTTTGTTAGTTTGTATGGTATTGGAAAGAAGCAGGTGGAGCGACTATGTAATTTGCTTTATGAAGGGAAGTCTCCAAAAGACAGAAGGGGTTCAAACGAAAAAGCAAACACCATACCAGGAGAAATATTACATCTAATTCAGGAACACATTGAGTCATTTCCAACTAAAGAAACACATTATTGTGGCAAAGGGGAGAAATATTTGGATGCTCGTCTCAATGTCAAACTAATGTATGACCTGTTTATTGCCAAACACCCTGACAGTGGGGTAAAATATAAATTTTACCTTCAATATTTTCATGAAAACTTTTCATTGCGCTTTGGGCGACCACAAGTAGACGTATGCAGCAAGTGTGAGGAGCTTGGAGTTAAGATAAAATCCTCAAACTTATGTGATTCTCTCAAGAGAGTAGCTGTTGTGGAAATGATGGTCCATAAACGACGTAGTAAGAAATTCTACAATAAAATCAAAGAAGTGGAGGAAATATGTAAAGAAAGAAATGATGTTCTTGGAATCTGCTTTGACTATATGCAGAACCTTCCTTTGCCCAACATTCCGGTACAAGAAATGTTCTATTACAGACAACTTTGGGTCATCAGTTTCAATATTCACAACTTGAAAGACCATACGGCGCACTTCTATTCCTATCATGAAGGTATAGGCCACAAATCTCCAAATGAAGTGTGTTCTCTTCTTCTGAACTACATTGAAAATTATGTCCCTTCTTCAGTCAAGGAATTGTATCTTTTCTCTGATAACTGTGGAGGGCAAAATAAAAACCATACCGTAATTCGATTGCTGCTTGCACTGACTCAAATGGGGAGATTCAACAAAATCATTCATTATTTTCCACAACGAGACCATTCATTTCTTCCCCGTGACCGCGACTTTGGCGTAGTGAAGCGCAAACTAAGGAAGACAGACAGGGTATATGTGCCAGAACAGTACAATACCTTGATCCACCAGGCAAACAGAAACAACAGATTTTCTGTAGAATCAGTTACTACTGATGATATTTTGAATTTTAAATGCTGGTGGCCAGAGCATTACAAGAAAACCACCTGCTCATTAGACACACTGGGGAAGAAAGGGAAAGATAAGAAAATATTTTCTCCAACACAATTTAGTGAATTTGTTTACTCTAAAGATGATCCTGGATGTGTAACTGCCAGTGTGTTCATTGGTAGTGAAATGAGCAAACACAGATTCTGTATGACAAAAACAGGTACTGGACGCATAGTAATGCCTACACAAAAGGCATACAATGGGAAAATTCCCATTAATACGAAAAAACTTGGAGACGTATCGAAAGTGAGGCAATACATTCCATTGGAACACTCTTTCTTTTACGAAGAGATCCTGAACTGGCCATCTTGTGACAAAGAATCTACAGAAGACGTGGCTTCCAACATCCAACAATACACTCTGTAAAAATTGAAACAAATGATTTTGTGTAGTAATTTGTTGTATTTTTAATTTGTGTATGTATTATTGTGCTCTCCTATATGCAGTTTTTGAGTATTAGTTTAAAAGTACAGTTTTAATTTAAAAGTGTAATATAAAATCACGTATTGGTACATTTCTATAGTAGGATTAATGATTAAAATGCAAAAATAATTATTTAAATGGTGACAGTAATGTAGTAATTACACACAAAAGCATTGTTATCATTGTAATTATTACCATTTAGTTTGTTTTCAAATATTACATTAGCCAAAATTTGCAAATTATTATTTTTTCCTTTATATTTAACAATTCCTTGCAGGAAGGGGATAAGTCATGGTTCGATAAAACAATTTTAAACAAAAGTGTTTGAGATGTCAGATGTCTAACATGATGTATTATACTTCACCACTCATAAACAAGGTAAGAAAAAATATTTATGAGGATTGCTCCGGTATTGGAAGAGGAAAACAGTTTTTATTATCTCAAAAGTAAGATTTTATGACTTATCCCCTTTTTGCAATGACCGATTCAATTTATGTGAAGCTTTGTTGATGTAATTTATATCTTCATTTTATATTTGTCATAATTCATAAAATAATTCGTAATATTCCGTTAAATGTCGTGGTGTCTGTTCTGTAGGTATGATGATTCTATGTAATATAAAATGAAATTATACGTCTTCTGTATGTTGTTTTAAGCCTAATTAAGCCATTCTTATAATCTGCAAAATATATACGTTTACCTCTGGTTGAATTGTGACGCAGTAGATTAATTTAAATAAATATTTTAGCTATTTGAAACAAACAATTTTCCACTCAAGTACACATAGGTATACATAAAGTTCGTGAGTCGTTATTACTTATTATTATAACACCAATTTGATGGTTTACTATAAGAGTACACAAAGATTCCACTATGTAATTTAGATATCGTAAAAGAAAATTGTATCTGATGATGCCGTATAATAGGCGAAAACGTTTATACATTATTTTAATATTTTACATCTATTAGCAAATGTTAGTGAAATTGATAAGTCGTAAGATTGAAAAATTCAAACATATTTATTGTATTAACATTCTGTGACCTGTTATAATGTGATAGAAGACTCAGTTTACCAAGTACAGAAGAGACTGTAGAGAATATGAACTTTGTGTCTATTGTAGACGATACTTTTGCATTGAGGAATAATATGCTAAAGCTTACATACTTAAGAAATACGAAGTAACTACAGATTATGACGCGCTAGACGAGTAGTAGAAAAGTCGTTTGACATTCTAGACAACCGTTTCCGCGCATTTCATACAGTAATGAACTGGTATTCTGGTAGATTAAGTAAGATAAAGTAACCCCATTACTGGCCAAATCGGCCCAGAGGGTGGCGGGAGGTTAAGGTTCGCAGAGAGTAGAGGGTGAAGGCTACGTAGAGGGTGTATATACTCCGCCGCACTGCAGGGTAGAATAAATGACCGGTTGCAGCTAGCAGACGAAAACGATATTTCCTGCTCGTTAGACATTTATGTCGTAGCTCCTATACGAGCCATCAATCGCACTGTAATTGATAAATCAGTGTCTAAGAAAAGCATAGAAAAATAATAGAAATCAAATATTTTTTTAAAAGTGAGATAAAAAATATTAACTTCAAAGTTATCTGTTCATACACCTTCAAAAGTTGGTAAGCGGTGAACGTTTTTATTTTTCACTTTCGATGAAGATCAAAGCGAGAGAAATGTTGTGGAAGAATGGAAATTACTTTTAAAAGTTGTCACTGTTCAAAATCTTCACTGATTTCTGAGTTACAGCGAGTTAAACAAACGAGCGTTTTCGCTTGATGGAGGACAATATTCCATATACAGAGTGATTCAACTTTTTTTTTTTTGCACATGCCCTATTTATTTTCGGTTTCTTATTTGAGTACAGAATATTTGTACAGGAGTACAAGTAAAAAGTATTAACTGTCAGTGCCATTTATAGAGAATTTCCGCTATTAAATGAACTTTTTATTTCTTTAATCGGTTATTTACAAAATGAAAAATACAGATAAATACAAAATACAAATATAATGAAATAATATATGTAAGGGAAAAAAAGAGGGTATAATAATGTTTAATAAATTTAAGAACAGAGTGAACTGTGCTCATGTTCGGTCGCAGTTCAGAAATATTATTTACTACAGGATAAATATAGAAATAAACTAGAAACTAAAATAAAATAAAACTAAAAATAAGGTGAGAAATTCAATGAAACCACTTGTATTATACACTAATATTAAGATACAGACGAATTTATAATAAATTTATGTAAAATGAAACTAAGTACACAAAAAATATTCCGAAATTAGAGAATACAATATAATATAATCTTAGTCCTACTGATTTACACACACATAAATTAACTTAATCGAATTGAAGACATTACACATTTTTAATTTTCTTATTATATTTCAGTGATTTACATATGAAAAGTTCTGGGTGTAATTTGGCTGCAGATTGATACAACCGAAAGAAGAGAGAGAACGATGGTTTCTTATAGAAATCTTCGTGCTAATTTCAAATCTGTTCACAAGGTTTTGAGTTAATCGTGAGTTTTGAAATTAAAATATTTCTATTACGTAAATAACACCTATGCTCATCAAACACTATGACATACTCTGAAATTCAGGAGAAAGGAAAATAATGTCATAGTTGTGTTTAAATTTAGTGTTACTGATATTATTATTATTTTATGGAATGAAGCTGTCTTGTTTCATTTCCCTGCTCTAGCAGAAGAACCATTTCACCAATCCAAACCGGTTAAGATTTAACATTGGTTGTCTCCTATTTTTTTAATATTTTCGCACACGTTTAACACTTTATTTAATCTTAGGCTTAGATGAAGGGTAAAAATATATTTATTACTGTAGGGATTTATATGCAATAAATATATCGGAAAATTAATTCGTTTATAAACTTCCAGAATAAGGTATAATTTTGCAATGTAAGACTGTAAAGTATAAAGCATAATATATTTCAAAATGTATTTATTTTAAAAAGAAGAAAAGAACATTGAGTTCTTTGGGGTTGATTTTCGAACTTTTTTCTCAATTCGTCTGCCCGGTCTCATATCGCGTTCCTCTTGTAAACTGCCGAGATCAGCAGTTCTTCCTTACAATGTGCTTGGTGGACAGATGGAATTTTCCAACAGAATTTATTCCCTCGATACACGCCTGGCGACTAGCTAGTTGGGTTAGATAGATAGGAGAAGGCTCCGTCTGCCTGGACTGTGATCGAATCGAACCATCCAAGTAACTTGATGAGTTACTTGGCGACTCGCCATCCGCTACCCTCCAGGGGTTTGTTTAATAAGAGTTACAAAGCTACAAGCAACAAGTTCTTGTTATTTCTGTTTCATAAAAAATACACCGTACATTTATAAGACCAGAGCCACCTGACGTCATTTGACAAGTAAGCAGAGTTGCCAGTACTTCACTGAATGCGAATTAACATGGCTGCAAAACAGCAAGCGAATGTCATATTACTACACAAAACAAATGGAAATAAAGACATTCTGTTTGAGACCTTTACCATGGCCATAACGTAACAATTAAAGTCGAGAAGTGGAAAGAGGTCCATGAACTGACTTCAAGTTCAGATCTAGTTCCTTGGAATGAAGACTTAACAGCACTGCAGAGATGATTTGAGGCTGAACCTAAGAAGGGGTACAATGGTAAATAAAACAACATAACCTTACAACAAATGCATAAACATGAACGGTATAGGAAACTGTGGCAACGTTGAATTAAATTTAAAGTTTGGTTTTGGGCATTGTGGAGAAAGCTTCACCAGGATTTCAAAGGGTTGAAGATGCCTGATTCTCTGGAAGAAATAATTGATGATGAAAATAATGTTGACGTTCAAGAGACTTCCACTACTACTACTACTACTACTACTACTACTACTACTACTACTACTACTACTACTACTACTACTACTACTACTACTGCTGCTGCTGCTGCTGCTGCTGCTGCTGCTGGGTTCGAGCCCGAGTGGTGACGGGATTTTTTCTCGTTGCCAAACTTTCAGAACGGCCCCGAGGTTCACTCAGCCTCCTATAAAATTGAGTACCGGATCTTTCCCGGGGGGTAAAAGGCGGTCAGAGCGTGGTGCCGACCACACCGCCTCATTCTAGTGCCGAGGTCATGGAAAGCATGGGGCTCTACCTCCATGCCCCCTAAGTGCCTTCATGGCATGTGACGGGGATATACCTTTTTACCAATTATTATTATTATTATTATTATTATTATTATTATTATTATTATTATTATTTTATAAACAAATTTTAGAAAATGAAAGAAAATGTCCCAAATCGTAACATTTTACAAAAGAAAACAAATTGATCATTAGGGTAAAGATTGGTAATATTGTGATAGTGATTTTTGAGAATTTATTACAATTTTACTGAGCGAGAGGAAGGTCAGTTTTTTGCGTCAACGTATTAAGGGCATGTTCGTGGACAACTTTCTGCACCAAACCGGTCCTTCTCTCGCTCAGTAAAATTGTAATAAATTCTCAAAAAGAACTATCACAATATTACTCGTATCACAATATTACTAACCTTTACTCTATAGAAGTTAGGTATCGAATGCAAAGTTTATTTTTAACCTCCTTCCACGTGGCACTTGAATAACATGATACTCCTCATCTCTTCCTGAATCACTAGAACACATTCAGAAAACTTAAAGCATATTTGCATCTATTTTGACACCCAACTTCGGACTAGTACGCTTTCACTATTATTATCATTGCTTTCTACAAGTAGTAGTTATTTATGAAACAAGACACTTGTATGTACACTGGCCTAAAACTACTTGTGACATTAACTAATGCAACTTGTTACTCGTAACGTACAGCAATAGTTTTATGAAACATAATCTTGTAAAACTAAACAAGATAACAAGTCAAACACTAATATACAAGATTATTAGCTTTTATGAAACAGGCTCCAGGAAAACCACTTGCAATGCAGCCGTAGCTTTACAGATAATCGGCATTAATGACATGCTCGCCGCCTTTATGAACAAAACGTTTGAAAAGCGTAGAGTTAAATAGATTTTTTTAGAAGCATCGTTCCATTATTTGAATGAACTTGTTAATTTAAGTGTAAGGAATGTTATCATTAATTTAGAATTATTAGTTATTGTATAATAACCTTGATCTTACAGTTAATCACTATTTGTGCCATGTTTAAAAAGTTTTCGCATATAATCAACAAATCTAAATATTAATACGAGTAGTAGTCGATGTGCTTAAAATGAAACCATAACAACCTATTAAATTTTAATCTTCAAGGAATGCAAGAATGGCCTATAATTTTATTGACTGTGGGTGTTTTATAACATCTAATTAATACGACGTTACCAATTCTTATGAATGACTGTCAGTTTTGTGTGCGCTTTGCAAAGGATAAGATAAGACAGAAGTGGCAACTCCGTGAGAGCAAGATCATTGCACGTGTCTGCCCTACTACCGGTGTTAAGCAAACACTGATTATGTTATAATAAAGATAGAGTTATTTATTTAAGCGAGCCTTCCCCCCCCCCCCCAACCCGCGTTATTGCTTCTATCAGAACCTTCGCTTGCAGATGAATACGAAATGTTTTATTGACATCAGGCTTAAAAATACATGAACAGACTCGACAAGAGGAAGTTGTACCTTTAGGAAAATAGAGAGCACTGGGCATCCCACCTTTTCAAAATAGTGGAGAGTAGGTAATCATCCTTCGCTGATGATGATTCTATCCAGATGTTACAACTTTTTTTATCCCTTTTTAAGTTAATAATGGTCTTACTGAAATTGAAAGAAAAAAATATATAAATGTGTTGTTGTTTAGTAACTGTCCAAAGACAGGTTTGAACCTCGTGACATCAATAAGGCATCACTCATGAGGCAACTAAGCCAGAGATAATGTGGTAGTGTGGCTAGTTCCTTTCCATCTGCATTGCAGACTTCAGAAATATGAAGCATAATTTATATGGAAGCATGTGCGATAAAGAGAGGCCACCGGGTTAGCTCAGACGATAGCGAAATTGGACACGAGATCTGAAGCTTTGCTGGGGCTTGGTTTCGATTCCCGCTTGGGTTGATTACCTGGTTGAGTTTACTTCCGAGGTTTTTCCCGACTGTAAGATGAATATTTGTTAATCCCATGGGTAATCTCCGGACTCATCTCGTCAAGTACCATCTCGCTATTATCGATAAGCACAATAAGCCTTCAGACAATGTTGCATTCGGATTATAGAAAACAAGAATGTGCGAGATATGCTCATGTCTGGCTTTGAACATGAAAGGAAATTCGTTCGTGTTTATTTTGGAGGTATAGTCACAAATAATGCAATGATCCTCTGATTGAGGTTCTGGCTTATATATACATCTCTATTATTAGGCAGTACATTTCACTTGACGATGTGTCAGAGGAAGAACAATATTATTTATATGCATCTGAAGTCTGAAAAATGTAGACTAATATGTAGCTAGTCGGCGATGTATGCAAGGGGGAGGGAAGAAACTGGCCACTCTACCCATTATCTCCTGGCCTAGCTGCCTCATAAGTATTATTAGAGACCTGTCTTTGGACAGTTGACTAAACAACAATAATATGCAACGGTATTCCTTCTGATAATATTTCTCCGACTGAGCACCGATCACGGTCTAAAATAAAAACGGCACTGATCACATACTATTGACCACCAAAATGCTAAAGGCAATAAATTCACTTTTCGGCACAGTATTTAATGTGCGAAGTTAACGATTTTTTAAATAAACTCAACATAAAATATAGGAATAAAATTCCACGTAACAATTAACAGGGAGATGTTCTCAGAGGTATGGAACGATTGCTTCAAGAACAGTGACTACTCTTGGAACTGTATTTTCCAGTGGTGGTTCGTGCCTAAAATGACAAGGGGTTCATTACTTTTATGATAGGCCTATTACATAGTTTTCCAACAATTTAAACAATATATAATTTCTGAAAAATTAAAAAAGTACTACAGTTCTTTAAAGTCGATAATTACCTTAAAATGAGCCTGACGATGATGATGATGATGATTCTGTAAATGTATATTTGTACAGAATCCATCCCCCTTTCCTTTTTTGTGGCGAATCTATCGATGACTTTCTCATTGAAATCCTGAAGCCTGTGAATCATTGCTTTTTCAATAGACAGCATGGCGAGAGCAGACAACCTATCTTCATCCATGTTGCTTCTAAGAAATGTTTAATCCGCGCCAAAGCGGAGAAACATCTCTTTGCTTCACACGGTGTCTCACGAATACGTGACTGCACAGCTGTGCTGGTTCCACAGCCAGCGCATCCACACGTTTGCGCTGCAGATTTCGCCTTGCCTCTCGCGCCGTATGCAAGTCCAAAAGCTGGCTCGGCGAGGTTCAGAGGAAAAATTTAACCTCGGAAGCATGTATTCGATCTCTGCGATTCATAGGTTTCCGTACGACAAAATACATCAGAGCCGCAAGTGAACTTACTAAAGATGATGAGCAAGAAACAGAATGATAGTGTAAATTATAAATAAATTTATTTATACAATTAAGTTTTTTTCCTTGTTTTTCCTCTTGGTCCTCAGAACCATTGAACGCATAGGACTCACCGCCACTGGTATTTTCTTATATTAAGTCAGTTTAAAATAGCTCTTTTAAGGAAACAATGGGAATCGTTAAAACAGGACGAGACTACTCTTGGAACTGCATTTTTCAACCCCCTCCAAAACTATTGCATTTTGAAACAGTTTCAAGAATCCACGGCTTTCATACCATCTCTACCTAAAAGTAGTGTATGCATATCACGAAATGGCCCGTGAACCTATTAACCTCCATTCTCGACGTCTATCTATTACAGCCTCTATCGTCCTAAGAACACATTACCCCCGTATTGGCTGTATGACCGTTTAACTCTGCTGAGGCACGTGGATGTGAGGCCATCAATCGGCTAGTCGGCCTTGGCCACCTTAGGGTGGTATACCAACACAGCACAACAAAGAAATTAAAAAAGATTTTAGCGAGATCCGATGTATGAATTTGGTGATTGAAATAACTACATTCTCACTGATCCATATTACAACAGTAAGCTGATAACACCACCAGATGAAATATCGTAGACCTATATTCCCAGCTCGTAAAATAACTTAACCAGGTTATGAAGTAGGTTTTCGTATGTCCACACAATACTGTCGAAACTTGAAATAGATGTCAGATTCAAAGTATTTGGAAGAAAGGTAGTTAAGTTAAGAAGTCCCTGGTGTAGATAAAGTGGAAACTGTCGAAACTTGAAATAGATGTCAAATACAAAGTATCTGGAAAAAGGATAGGTAAGTTAAAAAGTCCCGGATATAAATAAAATGGAAACTGTCGAAATTTGAAATAGATGTCAAATACAAAGTATCTGGAAGAAAGGTAGTTAAGTTAACAGGTCCCTTATATAGATAAAGTGGAAATTGTCGAAACTTGAAATAGATGTCAAATACGAAGTATCTGGAAGAAGGGTAGGTACGTTAAGAATAAGAAGTTCCTGATATAAAGTGGAAACTGTCGAAACTTGAAATAGATGTCAAATGCAAAGTATCTGGAAGAAGGGTAGGTAAGTTAAGAATAAGAAGTCCCTGATATAAAGTGGAAACTGTCGAAACTTGAAATAGATGTCAAATGCAAAGTATCTGGAAGAAGGGTAGGTAAGTTAAGAAGTCCCTGATATAAAGTGGAAACTGTCGAAACTTGAAATAGATGTCAAATGCAAAGTATCTGGAAGAAGGGTAGGTAAGTTAAGAATAAGAAGTCCTTGATATAAAGTGGAAACTGTCGAAACTTGAAATAGATGTCAAATGCAAAGTATCTGGAAGAAGGGTAGGTAAGTTAAGAATAAGAAGTCCTTGATATAAAGTGGAAACTGTCGAAACTTGAAATAGATGTCAAATGCAAAGTATCTGGAAGAAGGGTAGGTAAGTTAAGAATAAGAAGTCCTTGATATAAAGTGGAAACTGTCGAAACTTGAAATAGATGTCAAATGCAAAGTATCTGGAAGAAGGGTAGGTAAGTTAAGAATAAGAAGTCCCTGATATAAAGTGGAAACTGTCGAAACTTGAAATAGATGTCAAATGCGAAGTATCTGGAAGAAGGGTAGGTAAGTTAAGAATAAAAAGTCCCTGATATAAAGTGGAAACTGTCGAAACTTGAAATAGATGTCAAATGCAAAGTATCTGGAAGAAGGGTAGGTAAGTTAAGAATAAGAAGTTCCTGATATAAAGTGGAAACTGTCGAAACTTGAAATAGATGTCAAATGCAAAGTATCTGGAAGAAGGGTAGGTAAGTTAAGAAGTCCCTGATATAAAGTGGAAACTGTCGAAACTTGAAATAGATGTCAAATGCAAAGTATCTGGAAGAAGGGTAGGTACGTTAAGAATAAGAAGTCCCTGATATAAAGTGGAAACTGTCGAAACTTGAAATAGATGTCAAATGCGAAGTATCTGGAAGAAGGGTAGGTAAGTTAAGAATAAAAAGTCCCTGATATAAAGTGGAAACTGTCGAAACTTGAAATAGATGTCAAATGCAAAGTATCTGGAAGAAGGGTAGGTAAGTTAAGAATAAGAAGTTCCTGATATAAAGTGGAAACTGTCGAAACTTGAAATAGATGTCAAATGCAAAGTATCTGGAAGAAGGGTAGGTAAGTTAAGAATAAGAAGTTCCTGATATAAAGTGGAAACTGTCGAAACTTGAAATAGATGTCAAATGCAAAGTATCTGGAAGAAGGGTAGGTAAGTTAAGAATAAGAAGTCCCTGATATAAAGTGGAAACTGTCGAAACTTGAAATAGATGTCAAATGCAAAGTATCTGGAAGAAGTGTAGGTAAGTTAAGAAGTCCCTGATATAAAGTGGAAACTGTCGAAACTTGAAATAGATGTCAAATGCAAAGTATCTGGAAGAAGGGTAGGTAAGTTAAGAATAAGAAGTCCCTGATATAAAGTGGAAACTGTCGAAACTTGAAATAGATGTCAAATACGAAGTATCTGGAAGAAGGGTAGGTAAGTTAAGAATAAGAAGTCCCTGATATAGATAAAGTGGAAACTGTCGAAACTTGAAATAGATGTCAAATGCAAAGTATCTGGAAGAAGGGTAGGTAAGTTAAGAAGTCCCTGATATAAAGTGGAAACTGTCGAAACTTGAAATAGATGTCAAATGCGAAGTATCTGGAAGAAGGGTAGGTAAGTTAAGAATAAGAAGTCCCTGATATAAAGTGGAAACTGTCGAAACTTGAAATAGATGTCAAATGCAAAGTATCTGGAAGAAGGGTAGGTAAGTTAAGAAGTCCCTGATATAAAGTGGAAACTGTCGAAACTTGAAATAGATGTCAAATGCGAAGTATCTGGAAGAAGGGTAGGTAAGTTAAGAATAAGAAGTCCCTGATATAAAGTGGAAACTGTCGAAACTTGAAATAGATGTCAAATGCAAAGTATCTGGAAGAAGGGTAGGTAAGTTAAGAATAAGAAGTCCCTGATATAAAGTGGAAACTGTCGAAACTTGAAATAGATGTCAAATACGAAGTATCTGGAAGAAGGGTAGGTAAGTTAAGAAGTCCCTGATATAAAGTGGAAACTGTCGAAACTTGAAATAGATGTCAAATACGAAGTATCTGGAAGAAGGGTAGGTAAGTTAAGAAGTCCATGATATAAAGTGGAAACTGTCGAAACTTGAAATAGATGTCAAATGCAAAGTATCTGGAAGAAGGGTAGGTAAGTTAAGAAGTCCCTGATATAAAGTGGAAACTGTCGAAACTTGAAATAGATGTCAAATGCGAAGTATCTGGAAGAAGGGTAGGTAAGTTAAGAATAAGAAGTCCCTGATATAAAGTGGAAACTGTCGAAACTTGAAATAGATGTCAAATGCAAAGTATCTGGAAGAAGGGTAGGTAAGTTAAGAAGTCCCTGATATAAAGTGGAAACTGTCGAAACTTGAAATAGATGTCAAATGCAAAGTATCTGGAAGAAGGGTAGGTAAGTTAAGAAGTCCCTGATATAAAGTGGAAACTGTCGAAACTTGAAATAGATGTCAAATGCGAAGTATCTGGAAGAAGGGTAGGTAAGTTAAGAATAAGAAGTCCCTGATATAAAGTGGAAACTGTCGAAACTTGAAATAGATGTCAAATACGAAGTATCTGGAAGAAGGGTAGGTAAGTTAAGAAGTCCCTGATATAAAGTGGAAACTGTCGAAACTTGAAATAGATGTCAAATGCAAAGTATCTGGAAGAAGGGTAGGTAAGTTAAGAATAAGAAGTCCCTGATATAAAGTGGAAACTGTCGAAACTTGAAATAGATGTCAAATGCAAAGTATCTGGAAGAAGGGTAGGTAAGTTAAGAATAAGAAGTCCTTGATATAAAGTGGAAACTGTCGAAACTTGAAATAGATGTCAAATGCAAAGTATCTGGAAGAAGGGTAGGTAAGTTAAGAATAAGAAGTCCTTGATATAAAGTGGAAACTGTCGAAACTTGAAATAGATGTCAAATGCGAAGTATCTGGAAGAAGGGTAGGTAAGTTAAGAATAAGAAGTCCTTGATATAAAGTGGAAACTGTCGAAACTTGAAATAGATGTCAAATGCAAAGTATCTGGAAGAAGGGTAGCTAAGTTAAGAATAAGAAGTCCCTGATATAAAGTGGAAACTGTCGAAACTTGAAATAGATGTCAAATGCAAAGTATCTGGAAGAAGGGTAGGTAAGTTAAGAATAAGAAGTCCCTGATATAAAGTGGAAACTGTCGAAACTTGAAATAGATGTCAAATGCAAAGTATCTGGAAGAAGGGTAGGTAAGTTAAGAATAAGAAGTCCCTGATATAAAGTGGAAACTGTCGAAACTTGAAATAGATGTCAAATGCAAAGTATCTGGAAGAAGGGTAGGTAAGTTAAGAATAAGAAGTCCCTGATATAAAGTGGAAACTGTCGAAACTTGAAATAGATGTCAAATGCAAAGTATCTGGAAGAAGGGTAGGTAAGTTAAGAAGTCCCTGATATAAAGTGGAAACTGTCGAAACTTGAAATAGATGTCAAATGCAAAGTATCTGGAAGAAGGGTAGGTAAGTTAAGAATAAGAAGTCCTTGATATAAAGTGGAAACTGTCGAAACTTGAAATAGATGTCAAATGCAAAGTATCTGGAAGAAGGGTAGGTAAGTTAAGAATAAGAAGTCCCTGATATAAAGTGGAAACTGTCGAAACTTGAAATAGATGTCAAATGCAAAGTATCTGGAAGAAGGGTAGGTAAGTTAAGAATAAGAAGTCCCTGATATAAAGTGGAAACTGTCGAAACTTGAAATAGATGTCAAATGCAAAGTATCTGGAAGAAGGGTAGGTAAGTTAAGAAGTCCCTGATATAAAGTGGAAACTGTCGAAACTTGAAATAGATGTCAAATGCGAAGTATCTGGAAGAAGGGTAGGTAAGTTAAGAATAAGAAGTCCCTGATATAAAGTGGAAACTGTCGAAACTTGAAATAGATGTCAAATACGAAGTATCTGGAAGAAGGGTAGGTAAGTTAAGAAGTCCCTGATATAAAGTGGAAACTGTCGAAACTTGAAATAGATGTCAAATACGAAGTATCTGGAAGAAGGGTAGGTAAGTTAAGAATAAGAAGTCCTTGATATAAAGTGGAAACTGTCGAAACTTGAAATAGATGTCAAATGCGAAGTATCTGGAAGAAGGGTAGGTAAGTTAAGAATAAGAAGTCCCTGATATAAAGTGGAAACTGTCGAAACTTGAAATAGATGTCAAATGCAAAGTATCTGGAAGAAGGGTAGGTAAGTTAAGAATAAGAAGTCCCTGATATAAAGTGGAAACTGTCGAAACTTGAAATAGATGTCAAATGCAAAGTATCTGGAAGAAGGGTAGGTAAGTTAAGAATAAGAAGTCCTTGATATAAAGTGGAAACTGTCGAAACTTGAAATAGATGTCAAATGCAAAGTATCTGGAAGAAGGGTAGGTAAGTTAAGAATGAGAAGTCCTTGATATAAAGTGGAAACTGTCGAAACTTGAAATAGATGTCAAATGCAAAGTATCTGGAAGAAGGGTAGGTAAGTTAAGAATAAGAAGTCCCTGATATAAAGTGGAAACTGTCGAAACTTGAAATAGATGTCAAATGCAAAGTATCTGGAAGAAGGGTAGGTAAGTTAAGAATAAGAAGTCCCTGATATAAAGTGGAAACTGTCGAAACTTGAAATAGATGTCAAATGCGAAGTATCTGGAAGAAGGGTAGGTAAGTTAAGAATAAGAAGTCCCTGATATAAAGTGGAAACTGTCGAAACTTGAAATAGATGTCAAATGCAAAGTATCTGGAAGAAGGGTAGGTAAGTTAAGAATAAGAAGTCCCTGATATAAAGTGGAAACTGTCGAAACTTGAAATAGATGTCAAATGCAAAGTATCTGGAAGAAGGGTAGGTAAGTTAAGAATAAGAAGTCCCTGATATAAAGTGGAAACTGTCGAAACTTGAAATAGATGTCAAATGCAAAGTATCTGGAAGAAGGGTAGGTAAGTTAAGAATAAGAAGTCCTTGATATAAAGTGGAAACTGTCGAAACTTGAAATAGATGTCAAATGCGAAGTATCTGGAAGAAGGGTAGGTAAGTTAAGAATAAGAAGTCCCTGATATAAAGTGGAAACTGTCGAAACTTGAAATAGATGTCAAATGCAAAGTATCTGGAAGAAGGGTAGGTAAGTTAAGAATAAGAAGTCCTTGATATAAAGTGGAAACTGTCGAAACTTGAAATAGATGTCAAATGCGAAGTATCTGGAAGAAGGGTAGGTAAGTTAAGAATAAGAAGTCCCTGATATAAAGTGGAAACTGTCGAAACTTGAAATAGATGTCAAATACGAAGTATCTGGAAGAAGGGTAGGTAAGTTAAGAATAAGAAGTCCCTGATATAAAGTGGAAACTGTCGAAACTTGAAATAGATGTCAAATGCAAAGTATCTGGAAGAAGGGTAGGTAAGTTAAGAATAAGAAGTCCCTGATATAAAGTGGAAACTGTCGAAACTTGAAATAGATGTCAAATGCAAAGTATCTGGAAGAAGGGTAGGTAAGTTAAGAATAAGAAGTCCTTGATATAAAGTGGAAACTGTCGAAACTTGAAATAGATGTCAAATGCGAAGTATCTGGAAGAAGGGTAGGTAAGTTAAGAATAAGAAGTCCCTGATATAAAGTGGAAACTGTCGAAACTTGAAATAGATGTCAAATGCAAAGTATCTGGAAGAAGGGTAGGTAAGTTAAGAATAAGAAGTTCCTGATATAAAGTGGAAACTGTCGAAACTTGAAATAGATGTCAAATGCAAAGTATCTGGAAGAAGGGTAGGTAAGTTAAGAAGTCCCTGATATAAAGTGGAAACTGTCGAAACTTGAAATAGATGTCAAATGCAAAGTATCTGGAAGAAGGGTAGGTACGTTAAGAATAAGAAGTCCCTGATATAAAGTGGAAACTGTCGAAACTTGAAATAGATGTCAAATGCAAAGTATCTGGAAGAAGGGTAGGTAAGTTAAGAATAAGAAGTTCCTGATATAAAGTGGAAACTGTCGAAACTTGAAATAGATGTCAAATGCAAAGTATCTGGAAGAAGGGTAGGTAAGTTAAGAATAAGAAGTCCCTGATATAAAGTGGAAACTGTCGAAACTTGAAATAGATGTCAAATGCAAAGTATCTGGAAGAAGGGTAGGTAAGTTAAGAAGTCCCTGATATAAAGTGGAAACTGTCGAAACTTGAAATAGATGTCAAATGCAAAGTATCTGGAAGAAGGGTAGGTAAGTTAAGAATAAGAAGTCCCTGATATAAAGTGGAAACTGTCGAAACTTGAAATAGATGTCAAATACGAAGTATCTGGAAGAAGGGTAGGTAAGTTAAGAATAAGAAGTCCCTGATATAGATAAAGTGGAAACTGTCGAAACTTGAAATAGATGTCAAATGCAAAGTATCTGGAAGAAGGGTAGGTAAGTTAAGAAGTCCCTGATATAAAGTGGAAACTGTCGAAACTTGAAATAGATGTCAAATGCGAAGTATCTGGAAGAAGGGTAGGTAAGTTAAGAATAAGAAGTCCCTGATATAAAGTGGAAACTGTCGAAACTTGAAATAGATGTCAAATGCAAAGTATCTGGAAGAAGGGTAGGTAAGTTAAGAAGTCCCTGATATAAAGTGGAAACTGTCGAAACTTGAAATAGATGTCAAATGCGAAGTATCTGGAAGAAGGGTAGGTAAGTTAAGAATAAGAAGTCCCTGATATAAAGTGGAAACTGTCGAAACTTGAAATAGATGTCAAATGCAAAGTATCTGGAAGAAGGGTAGGTAAGTTAAGAATAAGAAGTCCCTGATATAAAGTGGAAACTGTCGAAACTTGAAATAGATGTCAAATACGAAGTATCTGGAAGAAGGGTAGGTAAGTTAAGAAGTCCCTGATATAAAGTGGAAACTGTCGAAACTTGAAATAGATGTCAAATACGAAGTATCTGGAAGAAGGGTAGGTAAGTTAAGAAGTCCATGATATAAAGTGGAAACTGTCGAAACTTGAAATAGATGTCAAATGCAAAGTATCTGGAAGAAGGGTAGGTAAGTTAAGAAGTCCCTGATATAAAGTGGAAACTGTCGAAACTTGAAATAGATGTCAAATGCGAAGTATCTGGAAGAAGGGTAGGTAAGTTAAGAATAAGAAGTCCCTGATATAAAGTGGAAACTGTCGAAACTTGAAATAGATGTCAAATGCAAAGTATCTGGAAGAAGGGTAGGTAAGTTAAGAAGTCCCTGATATAAAGTGGAAACTGTCGAAACTTGAAATAGATGTCAAATGCAAAGTATCTGGAAGAAGGGTAGGTAAGTTAAGAAGTCCCTGATATAAAGTGGAAACTGTCGAAACTTGAAATAGATGTCAAATGCGAAGTATCTGGAAGAAGGGTAGGTAAGTTAAGAATAAGAAGTCCCTGATATAAAGTGGAAACTGTCGAAACTTGAAATAGATGTCAAATACGAAGTATCTGGAAGAAGGGTAGGTAAGTTAAGAAGTCCCTGATATAAAGTGGAAAGTGTCGAAACTTGAAATAGATGTCAAATGCAAAGTATCTGGAAGAAGGGTAGGTAAGTTAAGAATAAGAAGTCCCTGATATAAAGTGGAAACTGTCGAAACTTGAAATAGATGTCAAATGCAAAGTATCTGGAAGAAGGGTAGGTAAGTTAAGAATAAGAAGTCCTTGATATAAAGTGGAAACTGTCGAAACTTGAAATAGATGTCAAATGCAAAGTATCTGGAAGAAGGGTAGGTAAGTTAAGAATAAGAAGTCCCTGATATAAAGTGGAAACTGTCGAAACTTGAAATAGATGTCAAATGCGAAGTATCTGGAAGAAGGGTAGGTAAGTTAAGAATAAGAAGTCCTTGATATAAAGTGGAAACTGTCGAAACTTGAAATAGATGTCAAATGCAAAGTATCTGGAAGAAGGGTAGGTAAGTTAAGAATAAGAAGTCCCTGATATAAAGTGGAAACTGTCGAAACTTGAAATAGATGTCAAATGCAAAGTATCTGGAAGAAGGGTAGGTAAGTTAAGAATAAGAAGTCCCTGATATAAAGTGGAAACTGTCGAAACTTGAAATAGATGTCAAATGCAAAGTATCTGGAAGAAGGGTAGGTAAGTTAAGAATAAGAAGTCCCTGATATAAAGTGGAAACTGTCGAAACTTGAAATAGATGTCAAATGCAAAGTATCTGGAAGAAGGGTAGGTAAGTTAAGAATAAGAAGTCCCTGATATAAAGTGGAAACTGTCGAAACTTGAAATAGATGTCAAATGCAAAGTATCTGGAAGAAGGGTAGGTAAGTTAAGAATAAGAAGTCCCTGATATAAAGTGGAAACTGTCGAAACTTGAAATAGATGTCAAATGCAAAGTATCTGGAAGAAGGGTAGGTAAGTTAAGAATAAGAAGTCCTTGATATAAAGTGGAAACTGTCGAAACTTGAAATAGATGTCAAATGCAAAGTATCTGGAAGAAGGGTAGGTAAGTTAAGAATAAGAAGTCCCTGATATAAAGTGGAAACTGTCGAAACTTGAAATAGATGTCAAATGCAAAGTATCTGGAAGAAGGGTAGGTAAGTTAAGAATAAGAAGTCCCTGATATAAAGTGGAAACTGTCGAAACTTGAAATAGATGTCAAATGCAAAGTATCTGGAAGAAGGGTAGGTAAGTTAAGAAGTCCCTGATATAAAGTGGAAACTGTCGAAACTTGAAATAGATGTCAAATGCGAAGTATCTGGATGAAGGGTAGGTAAGTTAAGAATAAGAAGTCCCTGATATAAAGTGGAAACTGTCGAAACTTGAAATAGATGTCAAATACGAAGTATCTGGAAGAAGGGTAGGTAAGTTAAGAAGTCCCTGATATAAAGTGGAAACTGTCGAAACTTGAAATAGATGTCAAATACGAAGTATCTGGAAGAAGGGTAGGTAAGTTAAGAATAAGAAGTCCTTGATATAAAGTGGAAACTGTCGAAACTTGAAATAGATGTCAAATGCGAAGTATCTGGAAGAAGGGTAGGTAAGTTAAGAATAAGAAGTCCCTGATATAAAGTGGAAACTGTCGAAACTTGAAATAGATGTCAAATGCAAAGTATCTGGAAGAAGGGTAGGTAAGTTAAGAATAAGAAGTCCCTGATATAAAGTGGAAACTGTCGAAACTTGAAATAGATGTCAAATGCAAAGTATCTGGAAGAAGGGTAGGTAAGTTAAGAATAAGAAGTCCTTGATATAAAGTGGAAACTGTCGAAACTTGAAATAGATGTCAAATGCAAAGTATCTGGAAGAAGGGTAGGTAAGTTAAGAATAGGAAGTCCTTGATATAAAGTGGAAACTGTCGAAACTTGAAATAGATGTCAAATGCAAAGTATCTGGAAGAAGGGTAGGTAAGTTAAGAATAAGAAGTCCCTGATATAAAGTGGAAACTGTCGAAACTTGAAATAGATGTCAAATGCAAAGTATCTGGAAGAAGGGTAGGTAAGTTAAGAATAAGAAGTCCCTGATATAAAGTGGAAACTGTCGAAACTTGAAATAGATGTCAAATGCGAAGTATCTGGAAGAAGGGTAGGTAAGTTAAGAATAAGAAGTCCCTGATATAAAGTGGAAACTGTCGAAACTTGAAATAGATGTCAAATGCAAAGTATCTGGAAGAAGGGTAGGTAAGTTAAGAATAAGAAGTCCCTGATATAAAGTGGAAACTGTCGAAACTTGAAATAGATGTCAAATGCAAAGTATCTGGAAGAAGGGTAGGTAAGTTAAGAATAAGAAGTCCCTGATATAAAGTGGAAACTGTCGAAACTTGAAATAGATGTCAAATGCAAAGTATCTGGAAGAAGGGTAGGTAAGTTAAGAATAAGAAGTCCTTGATATAAAGTGGAAACTGTCGAAACTTGAAATAGATGTCAAATGCGAAGTATCTGGAAGAAGGGTAGGTAAGTTAAGAATAAGAAGTCCCTGATATAAAGTGGAAACTGTCGAAACTTGAAATAGATGTCAAATGCAAAGTATCTGGAAGAAGGGTAGGTAAGTTAAGAATAAGAAGTCCTTGATATAAAGTGGAAACTGTCGAAACTTGAAATAGATGTCAAATGCGAAGTATCTGGAAGAAGGGTAGGTAAGTTAAGAATAAGAAGTCCCTGATATAAAGTGGAAACTGTCGAAACTTGAAATAGATGTCAAATACGAAGTATCTGGAAGAAGGGTAGGTAAGTTAAGAATAAGAAGTCCCTGATATAAAGTGGAAACTGTCGAAACTTGAAATAGATGTCAAATGCAAAGTATCTGGAAGAAGGGTAGGTAAGTTAAGAATAAGAAGTCCCTGATATAAAGTGGAAACTGTCGAAACTTGAAATAGATGTCAAATGCAAAGTATCTGGAAGAAGGGTAGGTAAGTTAAGAATAAGAAGTCCTTGATATAAAGTGGAAACTGTCGAAACTTGAAATAGATGTCAAATGCGAAGTATCTGGAAGAAGGGTAGGTAAGTTAAGAATAAGAAGTCCCTGATATAAAGTGGAAACTGTCGAAACTTGAAATAGATGTCAAATACGAAGTATCTGGAAGAAGGGTAGGTAAGTTAAGAAGTCCCTGATATAAAGTGGAAACTGTCGAAACTTGAAATAGATGTCAAATACGAAGTATCTGGAAGAAGGGTAGGTAAGTTAAGAATAAGAAGTCCCTGATATAAAGTGGAAACTGTCGAAACTTGAAATAGATGTCAAATACGAAGTATCTGGAAGAAGGGTAGGTAAGTTAAGAATAAGAAGTCCTTGATATAAAGTGGAAACTGTCGAAACTTGAAATAGATGTCAAATGCGAAGTATCTGGAAGAAGGGTAGGTAAGTTAAGAATAAGAAGTCCTTGATATAAAGTGGAAACTGTCGAAACTTGAAATAGATGTCAAATGCAAAGTATCTGGAAGAAGGGTAGGTAAGTTAAGAATAAGAAGTCCCTGATATAAAGTGGAAACTGTCGAAACTTGAAATAGATGTCAAATGCAAAGTATCTGGAAGAAGGGTAGGTAAGTTAAGAATAAGAAGTCCCTGATATAAAGTGGAAACTGTCGAAACTTGAAATAGATGTCAAATGCAAAGTATCTGGAAGAAGGGTAGGTAAGTTAAGAATAAGAAGTCCTTGATATAAAGTGGAAACTGTCGAAACTTGAAATAGATGTCAAATGCAAAGTATCTGGAAGAAGGGTAGGTAAGTTAAGAATAAGAAGTCCTTGATATAAAGTGGAAACTGTCGAAACTTGAAATAGATGTCAAATGCAAAGTATCTGGAAGAAGGGTAGGTAAGTTAAGAATAAGAAGTCCCTGATATAAAGTGGAAACTGTCGAAACTTGAAATAGATGTCAAATGCAAAGTATCTGGAAGAAGGGTAGGTAAGTTAAGAATAAGAAGTCCCTGATATAAAGTGGAAACTGTCGAAACTTGAAATAGATGTCAAATGCAAAGTATCTGGAAGAAGGGTAGGTAAGTTAAGAATAAGAAGTCCCTGATATAAAGTGGAAACTGTCGAAACTTGAAATAGATGTCAAATGCAAAGTATCTGGAAGAAGGGTAGGTAAGTTAAGAATAAGAAGTCCCTGATATAAAGTGGAAACTGTCGAAACTTGAAATAGATGTCAAATGCAAAGTATCTGGAAGAAGGGTAGGTAAGTTAAGAATAAGAAGTCCCTGATATAAAGTGGAAACTGTCGAAACTTGAAATAGATGTCAAATGCAAAGTATCTGGAAGAAGGGTAGGTAAGTTAAGAATAAGAAGTCCCTGATATAAAGTGGAAACTGTCGAAACTTGAAATAGATGTCAAATGCAAAGTATCTGGAAGAAGGGTAGGTAAGTTAAGAATAAGAAGTCCCTGATATAAAGTGGAAACTGTCGAAACTTGAAATAGATGTCAAATGCAAAGTATCTGGAAGAAGGGTAGGTAAGTTAAGAAGTCCCTGATATAAAGTGGAAACTGTCGAAACTTGAAATAGATGTCAAATGCAAAGTATCTGGAAGAAGGGTAGGTAAGTTAAGAATAAGAAGTCCCTGATATAAAGTGGAAACTGTCGAAACTTGAAATAGATGTCAAATGCAAAGTATCTGGAAGAAGGGTAGGTAAGTTAAGAATAAGAAGTCCTTGATATAAAGTGGAAACTGTCGAAACTTGAAATAGATGTCAAATGCGAAGTATCTGGAAGAAGGGTAGGTAAGTTAAGAATAAGAAGTCCCTGATATAAAGTGGAAACTGTCGAAACTTGAAATAGATGTCAAATACGAAGTATCTGGAAGAAGGGTAGGTAAGTTAAGAAGTCCCTGATATAAAGTGGAAACTGTCGAAACTTGAAATAGATGTCAAATACGAAGTATCTGGAAGAAGGGTAGGTAAGTTAAGAATAAGAAGTCCTTGATATAAAGTGGAAACTGTCGAAACTTGAAATAGATGTCAAATGCGAAGTATCTGGAAGAAGGGTAGGTAAGTTAAGAATAAGAAGTCCCTGATATAAAGTGGAAACTGTCGAAACTTGAAATAGATGTCAAATGCAAAGTATCTGGAAGAAGGGTAGGTAAGTTAAGAATAAGAAGTCCCTGATATAAAGTGGAAACTGTCGAAACTTGAAATAGATGTCAAATGCAAAGTATCTGGAAGAAGGGTAGGTAAGTTAAGAATAAGAAGTCCCTGATATAAAGTGGAAACTGTCGAAACTTGAAATAGATGTCAAATGCAAAGTATCTGGAAGAAGGGTAGGTAAGTTAAGAATAAGAAGTCCTTGATATAAAGTGGAAACTGTCGAAACTTGAAATAGATGTCAAATGCAAAGTATCTGGAAGAAGGGTAGGTAAGTTAAGAATAAGAAGTCCTTGATATAAAGTGGAAACTGTCGAAACTTGAAATAGATGTCAAATGCAAAGTATCTGGAAGAAGGGTAGGTAAGTTAAGAATAAGAAGTTCCTGATATAGATAAAGTGGAAACTGTCGAAACTTGAAATAGATGTCAAATACAAAGTGTCTGGAAGAAGGGTAGGTAAGGTAAGAGGCCCGTAATACAAATAAAATGGTGTTCAAAACTTCATATATGTAAGCGATTTTTCCTAAGCTCTTTATACTTGATTCGGAAGGTTTTTAAATATCAAGTAGTTGTAATTATTTACGAGTTTTTGAAAGAGCAAGGAATTTATGATATTTCTCTCGTGGTACAGTGCGAGACATATAAAACTTAGGCCTACCGGTATTATAACCGGTCACAGCGCGCGTATTGAATGGGAAGATCCGGCCGTCCTCTCGCAGTGGAGAAAAACGAATCTGTTGTGAATGACGATTATTTACGCTTATAATCCTGTACAAATAATGTTCCAGTAAGAGGTAATAAGAAGACGTTATATTGAGCTTACCTTTTATCCAAGCATATGTTGAATATAATGTCCACCTTTATGGATACAAGAATCACATCGATAAAATTTGTAAGAAATTCAGGCAAGAATACAACTAAGTCCCAGTAAATCTTCACACCGATTAGTTCAAGAATGTGACGTGTCACAAAGATGAGCATTAAGAGGACTGAATATACTCCACTTTTATTCTTGTAGAGTGACATAAGCTCATCGATTACAGCAAAAGGAATCTAGCTACTAGTGTGAATTTTTGTGAGTGGATGTTGTAATCTATTCATGACGGTATTGTTGATCCTTCTGAATTAATGGACCAAGGTTGGTTCCATTTCAGGGTTGTGTCCACATTCAGGATACAAGGAACTGAAAATCCTCATTTAGTGTCTGAAGTTCCTCTTCACGGTGAGAATGTGGGTGTGTAATGTGGTATTACTGCACACAGGATAATTGGTTCCATTTTCTTTTACGATAGTCAACTCACAGCCTTATGTGCGAGACATACTGCAGCTTCCCCCTCCCCCTGAATATGGACTGAAGATGTGTAACAGTATAGTTTCTTCCAGCAGGATAACTTCACTGCACATATAACCGCTATAGTTAGAAGCATTAGAAAAAGCGTTTGATGATTGCGTAATTAGTCGTGGACGTTGGCCAGATCGTTCCCGATTTAAATGTTTGTGATTTTTATGTGTGGGGGAATTTAAAACAGAAACTATATGTGAACAGTCCACAAACTCTTGAAGAAATGGAGAATGAAATCAGGCGACTCCTGAGAGAAATTATTACAAAGAGAGCGTTGCAGTAGATGTTTAATAATAATTTTTTACACCGATGTGATTTTTGCATCCAGAAAGGTGGACATCATTTTCAACATACGCGAGTAAGATCAACATAAACGTTTTCTTATTGCCTCTTACCGGCGCATTATTTGTACGGTACTTTATGCCTAAATCACTGCCATTCACCGCAGATTCGTTTTCCTCCCATGCGAGAGAGTGATCAGATCTTCCCACTACACACGTGCTTTACTACCTCTTATAATGCCGGTAAGTTTTATGTGCCACGCATTGTAGGCCTATTATCAGCTTACTCTGAACAAAGACTTCTGTGGGTCATTGAGATTGTAGTCCTTTCAGTCAGTATCCAAATATACCGTTAAGTAGGCTACGATGAGACCACGAAAATAGATAACGGTGTCAGTAAGTGTAGTCTAAGTCTTTCCTGTAGGCAATCACGGCTTTTTGATTAAACAAATTAATTTTAAAAGAAACTAGCCCTATTAATTAAGTACGCGTAGCCACTTTAAGAAAAATGTATTATTAATAACAGGGTTCGGTCCTGGGCACAGAAACGCATGAAGTTCAGAACGCACGGACGATAATGTTGTGTTGGTCGAGTGGAGTGGGAGATGGAGCGCGCCGTTACTTCGTGTCTCAACATGTAAACAGTCCGTCATAGGGCACAAAATATATTTCACTCTGTACAGATGCAGTATATACATTACATTCCTAATGTAGACAATAAATGTCTACTATTAAAGTATTAACGTGAGTTGTAACCTTCAATCAGGTATCCCTACGCCGAAGCCTGTTACACGTACCGCAGCCAAGCAGCAATACACACAACGGTAATGCACATTATGGACCCACCTGTGCTGTTGCAGTCGGGTGACTGCATATGGGTCATGACGTCATTTACATTCCGTGTACTCTAAACCTCATACTGGTTACTCTGTGTCCCTAGGCCGAAGCCTGTTAATAATATGGAAAATCTCTTCTCCAAGTTTTAGATCACAGCCATACACATACGCAATCATTACAGACCACAACAAAGGAGCAATCACAAATTCATTATATTCTTTGTTGTTGTTGTTTAGTCAGCTGTCCGAAGACAGGTTTGAACATTCTATTGTAACTATTTTTATGATCTGATTTATGGAAGTAATCACCGCATCCATTTTAATATGCTTCATCGTAAAGCATTTGCACCAATATGATTTTGTTTTTATGGCTTTCTTGGACTTCGGTGCTCGCTGTTGTACATTTTGGACAAGATTCTTTTCTTCACATCCAGACAGTTTGGCAGTTTTCGGACGAAGATTTTTAGGCAAGCACCCGTTGTGAATTCTCTTGCGAATTACAGATTTCACTAAACGAGCGGAGTGTCCCGTTAAGAATATTCTGCGGCCAGTGTCATCTGAATTATTAGCTGCAAATATCACCCGCAACTGGCGGAAAGACAGAGTCATAGCCCATCTCCTGCTTTTTTTTTTGACGACGAATACGAATGTACGGCACCCGCGAAAGGTTCTTACTAGCAGAGATGTACAACATAGCCAAAATAATAAAAATTAGTCAATTTTTCGAGTGATCAGTTATTTATGAAAGACTCGGTACAAGTGTTCATACACGCATTAATGCTCCTGAACGTGATATCATCAACGAGCAAGGAAAAGCTCTCACTAGGTATTTTTAGCATATCTAGCAATGAATTTCACACCAGAAAGATGGTGAGAAACAATGTCGTGGGTTCCAGTTCTAACTTTCCTAGGACTACGAGATTTTCTCCATTTAGTTACTTTGTCATTGACGATATAATAGCTGTTCTCATTTTGTGATAATATAATCACACATTCCTGGATTGTCGATGGAACTAGGCTTGTTGTTTTCATCGTTTTCATTGTCATCAGCAGGGGGCGGATGTTGATGAAAAGTCATTTTCTTATTTTTCATATTAGGACGATGCCTATTAATATAGAAATCCTTTCTATGTTAATATCAACAGAAAAAAAAATCAATTTCTTATAAGTATTTTTTGACGTTTTTGAATAGGTCATTTTTATATTTTTTCGGCATTTTTTTTGGTTATTTTTAATACCTTGAAGAACTTTTAGATCATTTGGAATGCATTTTACTTTCTTCTTTACCGATAGGTGTGTTAAATCATTTTCTAAGCAAATAGGTCAGTAATAATTACCTACTGAATAAGTGAATAACAGTGAAGTTTGAGTTTTATAGTTTGGAACAGACTCTAAAGTCCATCCCTCATTCCACTGAAGGCTTCACTTCACACAAGGAAGTAATATAAAATGATTGACAGCAGCTTAGTTTAAGTGAGGACTTTGACCGCTACTGTTCTTTTGTCGGTACGAGGGTGTCTTTACAACTTATGTTTGGAAGGGGGTAAACTTTCACCATGTCCTGGACAGGACGTTGTGTCCTCAACATGGTTCGGAAGGGATGTCTACTGTAGTAGACAGTATTTTTAACACAAAGATTGCAAGAATGCACGCTGCATCCACAATTTGTTTCGCAAAAGTGAAGTGCGGAAGGAGGAGGAGATGGAGAATGGAAGCACTGACATGGACCACCCCTGATTGAAACAGTGTAAAACCCTCATTAAAAGCTATAGTTTTCCCTTAAAACTTTCATTTTGTTGCATTTTCTTTTCCTTTTTCCTTAACCAAATTCCAGGAATTTGCCTCCTCTCTCCGAGATTTGCAGGGCAGTCATTGAAACAAGATGACTAATTTTTAAGAAGTTGTGGTGCGAGTACGGTGAATAATATTTAAATGTCGTTTTCTTTCAGTTTTATGTCATTTTTCCATTAGTTTAAGGGCATTTTAATGATTATTTTAAGTAGATTTTTAGATCATCAACATCCGCCCCCTAGTCATCAGTATCAGTTTGTGTCACTGTTGTAAGTTCTTCACAATTAATTATCACATTCTTCTAGATCTGATTCGTTATTATATTCGTCGTCTCTAGACACCTGATCAAGAAGTCTACTAATTCTATTGAGTTCTATGTCACAGCTATACAATTTGCAGTTACCACAACACATAGCAATCAATGCATTTTATAGTGGTTCACAAAGTGGAGGTCGTGTAGAAACCTGAGGGTATGTTCGTGAGAAAATTTACAAAGTAAAACCAAAAACACCTTGACAAATTTATTTTGAATTTGTAAATGTAAACATAAACAATGTTGAACATAAATATAAAACATGTTTCAGTATTTATAAAGTAAAAATAAATTAATGCAGTAATGTTTTTAAAAAAGTTGCTTCTAAAATCTGGACTCTGTATTCGATACACACACAGTGATATTTTCAAGTTCAAGGAGATCTCTCGCATTTGTTTTTATGGCAATCATAAGCGAGAAACTTATTTTCTATAAGTTCAACATTACAAAGATAAAAAATTAAGGTCTTATTTTGCAAGCTCGAGGTATTTTTGCTTCTTTTGATCGAAATCTGGCCTATGCTGTGTGAAAAAAGTCTAGTTTCAACATTCCATCTGTAGGTATATAAGTATATTTGAATGAGATTCTTCATCATACTTTTTTTTTCTTAATTTCAGCCAGTTGAACAGAACTATCTGAAAGCGGATTTATTATCAATCTGTGGCTGTCGTAATTGTTTTGAGTTTCTTACAGAAATACTCAAAAAGTTGTTTAAAATTGTGCAGACTTATTTGCTTGTCCTCAAAAACAAGCTCAGTATTTGTCGTATAATATGTACCAAATTTTTCCATGAGTTCTTTCTTTAACACACTGGAATGAATCATATTTCGTTGTGTCAAGGCATGTCAACCAGAAATCAAGTTTCTTTATAAATCCGTTGGATTACAGATAACGCAAGCATTATTTTCGTTTTGTATTGAGCTATTGCCGTAACGCTATGGCGGTAATAGTTTGAAGTACAGTAGAGTCTCTTTAATCCGAACTAATTGGGACCAAGACCTATTCGGATTACAAGATTTTCGGATTAACCGAAATATTTCCTGTAATGCAATGCATGCTATTCACGAGCGCTGAGAGACGGTGGTGGGAGTACCCTGAGTACCCTATTGCTATTTTTAGAACCACAACCAACAGGGTCACTTCATTACAACAGAAAATTACTGATTTTATGAACATGACACATATGTAAATTATGTAGGCTACTGAAAACACTAATTGTTATAAGTAGGCCTACCCTTGAATGTGCTATTTTCATAAGTTTTTAAAGTAAAAGAAATTGAGTGAATTTATAATTTTTTTTTTTTATTTTTGCTACTTTGTACTATTACAATAAATATGGTTTTTTCTTAAAATAATTTTGTTCGAATTAATCAGATTTTCGGATTAGCGTAGTTCGGATTAACGAGACTCTACTGTACTATGAATGATTTTTAAATGATATTACATGTCATTATTGCACCATGTACTTGAATGTGTCGTTCTTTGAGTGATATGCACTGGTTTTGGGTAAAATTATAGTTGTTTTCGAATTTACAAGGATTTGCATTTTTCGAATGGGATTAAGTACCGGTACGGTATTGGGAGGTCGCAAACAAAAGTCTCTCCCAAAAGTGTGTCGCACCTTCAAAAAGTTTGGCGAAACACTGCAGTTTTTTTACGTGCCGCACTAAAACTAGAGCCAGATCGAAAATGCTGTCTCCCTCTCAGTAACATTAGTAATCGCGCGAAAACCCAGACAGAAAACTATACCTCCGTAGCAGACAAAACAATACTAATTAATAATTATTATCTTCTGCTCTTCACCAAGCTCAAGGCTACGCTGAAAGTTGCTGCAAGGCGTAACACGCTAGCCAACATAATAATGAGGAGTGAGACTAGTAATGCAACGAACCTTGCTAGGTGGGACAGTGGGTAACAGAGATACCGTAATACACACGAGAAGAGAGAGAAAAGAAAAATAGTTACCGGTATTAAAAAATAGACTATGACAAACAGAGGCGTACGCAAGAGAGGGTTGACGGGTTTGAACCTCCCCCCCCCCCTGAACTTTTTGAAAAAAAAATTATAGATTTAGATTCGAGTATTTTTTTATCCCTTCTCTAATTTCACTGTCAGAGTAACAAAATCTACATCGACATAAGACGTAGTCCTCCTACTCCTACTTCAATTAATCCCTGTCCTTGGTGCTGAGGCACGTTCGAATTATAACAATGTTATCTTTATTATAGAGAGATCTACATTGGCAGCCGCAGCGTGAACGTTCTTCCCGGAACTAGTTTCTCAACTCCCTGTGAAAACTAACTCAGCTGATGATGATGATGATGATGATGATGATGATAATAATAATAATAATAATAATAATAATAATAATAATAATAATAATAATAATAATAATAATAAGGAACCCGGAAGTTCATTGCCGCCCTCGTATAAGCCCGCCATTGGTCCCTATCTTGTGCAAGATTAATCCAGTCTCTATCATCATATCCCACCTGCCTCAAATCCATTTTGATATTATCCTCCCATCTACGTCTCGGCCTCCCCAAAGGTCTATTTTCCCTCCGGCCTTCCAACTAACACTCTATAAGCATTTCTGAATTCGTCTATACGTGTCACATGCCCTGCCCAACTCAAACGTCTGAATTTAATGTTCTAATTATATCAGGTGAAAAATACAAAGCATGCATTTCTGCGTTCTGTTCTGCGTGTTCTCCTGTAACTTCATCCCTTTTAGCCCCATAGAAGCACCTTATTCTCAAATACCCTTAATCTCTATTCCTCTCTCAAAGTGAGAGTCCAAGTTTCACAGCCATACAGAACAACCGGTAATATAACTATTTTATAAATTCTTTTAGGTTTTTTAACAGCAGACTAGATGACAAAAGCTTCTCAACCGAATAATAAGAGGCATTTCCCATATTTATTCTGCGTTTAATTTCCTCGCGAATTTTATTTGTATTTGTTACTGTTGCTACAAGATATCTGAATTTCTCCACCTCTTCGAAGGATAAATCCGAATTTTTATATTTCCATTTCGTACAATATTCTGGTCACGAGACATAATCATATACTTTATCTTTTCGGGATTTACTTCCAAACCTATCACTTTACTTGCTTCAAGTAAAATGTCCGTCCTTATTCCTTTGCTGTGGTCGTGCCAGAAAATCAGTCCCATTCCGAGGCTTATTGTATGGATTCGTTACAAGCTGTTTTTTTACGGTGATGGGTTGTTAGCTCTTCGCCAACCCCCAGGCTGGAGGACCACCCCTTATCTGCTATCCACGACTGTTTATTCAATATATTCGCAGCTACCCTCCATATCTGGAGGCCGTCTCCTCTATCCGCAACCTGAGGACGCGCCATGCCACAAAATTTAAAATCCTGATAAAGTAAATCGTAAACAATTTCAATAATGACCTCCCTTGACAAAATTCTGCGTACACCACTGGTGACAAATGGTGAAGGTTATGATAACATCGAAAAATGTCATGAGAGTACAATGGACGTGAAAATCGCGACATTTGGCGTCCCGATTTAGGTTCGAAGAAAGGCAGTACAACATTCGGGAAAAAAGGGACTTTCCAGACTAAATCTGGTCATCTGGTCGCTTTAGTTTAATTAGGCCTATTGCACTGGAATTAGCAGGGACGAAGTACAGCTTTAGTGAGTCTGTTGCAAAGAATTCAATTCACGTGTGGTCGGCGTACAGCAACACGAAAAATCTTCTGAGCGTTGTGAGGGTGTGGAATCGGAAATGCATTGTAATTAATTATAATGTGCTCTTCATATAGGCCTACTGCTTATGCAACTTCAATAATTGATTGGATTCAACTTCTACAGGACGGTTTATTGCGTTTCTTGACGACTGGACTTCACTAATCACAGTTTTGTTAACTTCTATGTTTAAAAAGTGTTGTATACGTACGAGTACATGTATACTGTATATGTATATTCCGACGTTTATGTTAAGATAAAATGTGAATAATCTGGGACATCATGCGTAATAGCCGAGTGTTCTTAATAATTATTGTATTTGATTAATTTAATAAAAATATCTTTGAATTTATCATATTCATCTAATATATATATATATATATGATCACTATTTCATTATGGTATTACTGGATGGCTGGCACGTATTCTAGGAATAGAAATAGGAATAGCGTAGCTGCCAAATTAATTCTATAGAAGGAAAGTTGCAAGATATAATGTGTAAAATAATAAATGAGAAAAGCGGCATCATACAGTTCAGGGTGATCCGTTTGGGAATACATAAAATAAAGACTCTGTGACATAAATATAGTTACTGTTTAATTTTCATTAGTCTGTAGATTCATTTCAGGAAGATGGGAGTTTTTGATCACATTAAACCTCATTGTGCCACCATTGTGTACACAACACAATTCTTCTCATTTGGCTAATCCCTCGTCTGTTATCAGGCAGTACATCTCACTTGACGATATGTGTCAGAGGAAGATCAATTGTTTGTATGCATGTGAAGTCAGACTAGTGTAATATGTAGCTAGTATAGTCGGCAATGTATGCAATGAAGGGGGAAAGGAACTAGCCATCCTATCCAATTCTCTCCTGGCATATTGCCTCACAAGTGGTTCTTCTTGGTATCATTTGTGAGGCTCAGACCTGTCTTCGGAGAGTTGACAACAATAATCCCTCTCATGTCTGGTCTCAGGACAAGTTTTTCAAAAGCTGAGAGAATTTTTGCTTTCAAATCCTCAGTATCCCTGAGTTGTGCTTAAACATATATTTTTTTAAATCTCAAACAAAGAAATCGGTTAGTGTCGGGTCTGGAGAATTTGGAGGTCACGCAAGTAGCACACCACAACCGAAGACGGCAATAAAGCAACGCTATTCGCAAGACCGTAGTTCCCCGAGTTCTGTTACAATGGTGATTAATCCTTTTCAGTACTCAGTCTCTGTTCTCGCAATTAGTAAACTGGGTTATTTTAAGTGCGTTCAGTGCCAAAAAGATGGTGTTTTAGATACCTTATTTTACACTAATGACAGACATTATATAGTGCCGCCACGGTGGACTAGCGGCTGAAGTGCGTGACTTACAATCATATACATCATCGGGAAACTACCATAGGCAAATGAATTCAAGTAAAAATGGATTCAGAATCAAGTCTGCCCAGTTTTCCTGACGATCCTGTCATCCTAATGGATAAACAATTAGACAAATTACACTGCGTAACAAATTTTAAGTGTTTTTTTTTTGCGCTGGGCATGTAATACATGTTTTCTATATAATTGAGCCTCCTGAATACGAATATGACAATAAAAAACAGTTGTTGGTTACGGTTTTTGAGAAATTTTGGAATTTATATCTATTCAAAATACTGATTTATATACTTTATATAATGACAATAAGGATAAATATTCACTGTTTAGAAGATTACAGCTTTATTTTTCTGCATGTTGTTTCATATTGGGTATCAGGTAAATCACAAGATAAAGTCCAACAATAGTCTGCTAGCATATTGGTACTCCACTGTCCTTGGTATCTTTTTTCCATAGTTGAAATTTCTTGATGAAAGCACTCACCATGCTCATCACTGAAATCGTCACAATTCTCGGGGAAAAAGATGAAAGTGAAGGAAGTGAATTTTCAGGCACGTGTTAAAACCCATAGTTTCATACCCCAACACTAAATTTTGCACTGGTTCTTAATAGTTCTCACTTCTACGATTACCCAGAAAACTTAATACAACCTCCTTGCATGCAATCCAGGCGGCTTTCTCTTTTCCTTCCAACAAAGATTCGAAGTGATTGCCCTACATTATTTGTCTTATTTGTGGTCCATTGAAAACTCCCTCTTTTATTTTCGAGTCACTAATAGCAGGAAATTTTTCCTGGATATGTTTAAATGCTTCAGTTTTATGATTCATCCCTTTAACAAAATTCTTTATTAACCCTAACTTAATGTGTGAAGGGAGTAAAGTTATTTTAATTTGAGGTACAAGGGATTGATGTATAATATTTTTCTTCCCTGGCTCTAGTGATTGTCGTTTTATTTTATAATGCTTATCTCGAGCGCGACTGTCCCATTCGCACAGAAAGCAGCAAAATTTTGTGTAGCCTAATTGCATTCCAAGAAGCAATGCTACAACCTTCAAATCCGCACATATAAACCATTCGTAATTTGAATATTATCATTAAAGCACACTTTAAAGAAATACACGTCTTACACAAAATACTAACACCACGGAAACCTCCTGGTAAACTGAAGCGATTTCATATAGCGAATCTGTTTCTCCCCCTCCAAATAGAATCGGAAAGGGCAATAAAACAATTTCACTTGTAGAAGTCGTTTTGACAAGGTGATCTATTGCAAAATATAAACTACAGTAATGCCATTAAAGCTCACAGTGAAAGAAATGCACATTTTAAGTAAAATCAGGTAAACTCAAGCGAATTCATATCGGGAACCTGTTTCACCCCCTCCAAATAGACTCGTAAAAGGGCAATAAAATAATTTCCGTTTCTACAAGTGCTTCTAACATGGTGGCCTACTTATACTAGTATTGTTTTCACATATTGGATCGTCACATTTGTAAAAGAAAGTAGTTACACACGAAATGAGGTGATTTTTTAAATAGAATGCATATAAAATTAATTACGTTGTGCATCTCGAAAACCCGAACTGATGGAACATTTTGATTGTTGTTTTTGAATTCAGGAGGTCGAAATTGGTAAGAATTTGTTAGTTTTATGTCTGGCGCAAAATGGCTGTTGGCCAATGTTACCCACCAAGTATGCCGTTTGGAGAGTTAGAGTTGCCTAGTTGCAAAGAAGAGGGGTGGATTATAATGCTGCTATGAGCAGGGCTGCCCTTCGGGATTTGTTAGTAGTCTTTATTAAACACAATACAGTATGTACTATACAACATTCAGTCATTTTTCATTTGTTCTGGAGGCCTGGCTCCGGGGCCTCACAAACTGGGGATGTATGTGAAGTATTGATGGAATGAGGATAATGGTGAGGGGAAACGGGATAACCCCGAGACGAACCCCTCGCTCCCGCTTTGTTCACCACAAATTCCTCCGTGCCCCATGTCAAAAAATTCCCATTAGATCTTAGTAAAATGTTTATATTTCATGTGCGTTATTTCCTGGTGAAATGACTCATAGATAGGTCCACTGAATTTATGAACAAAATCCATTGAGTACTTACGAAGAAATCATTATTGGATTAAGATTTAATTTGGGTGTAGAATTCCAGTGTAATGGAATATCTTTTGACTGCTAATCAAAAGCGTTCTTTTTTTTTTTTGTATTAGGATTTCCTCGGAAATTTGGAATTTCAGTACTAACGTAAGAGAGGAAAAAAATGAACGTTAAATCAAGGTAATTAGGAACAAACGCAACACCTAAACATGGAGTGGCCAAGATGTGTGTATGTGTGTCGTGTGATTTTCTTGGTTTATTTATGCGTAATACACTGTTATTCAAAAGTAAAAATATTACGTAGCTATCTGTGTACCGGTACGTATCTGCTTTCATTAATGTGAAATTAATCGAAATTAGTTCACAGGTGTGTGCAATATAATGGATGTCAGTTGTGATTATGATTCATTTTATAAATTAAACATGTTTGTGTACATTGTGCAATATGGCAGACGCCACATCACATTGAGGCTGTATTATGAAGGTGACGCAACTTTTATTGATCTTTTTACTCGTCAAAAGTGATTAATAATTAAATTGCATTTCAATGCTAACACATTTATTGCGTTATGTGAATATCTACGAATTTATCTGTTTTATGTTTATTTTGTTTAATTTGTATTTCATTTTGTTGGAACTCTGTTCCATTGTCTTAACAATAAGTTGGTATGGTTTTTGTTATGTAATATATCATTCGAATGTTATCGGAGGAGGAAATAATTATACTGTTTATATACATGACACTGCTGTGTAGTTGCTAGAATATTACATAATGCACAAACAACATGTCAGAACGAAGGAACGCAACCTCACGTGTCCAACACGTGATATTTAATGTTGTGTTGTCTGTTACGTGTTTCGTACACGGATTACACAGTCTTTGCGCAGACGCTGGAAGGTAAAATCGGTGGTGTTTATTCAACTAGCCGACAATAGGTTTGAACCTCATAAGTGGCACCAATAAGGCATTACTCATGAGGCAACTGAGTCAGGACATAATGGGGTAGGGTGGCCAGTTTCTTTCCCCTTCCGTCTGACACATCACCAAGTTAGATGTACTGACTGATTACATGTACTGTACAAATCAGCCAGAACTTTAATCAGAGATATCAATTACGTATTAACCAATGAAGTTATGAATGTTTAAAGGAGTGAATAAATCTATCTTTTGCGGAGCAACGGGTTTGAGCTAGAGATGAACAAAACTAACTGCCGCTCGCTCTCTGTGTTCGTTGCATTTGTCTTTCAAGTCTCGTCTCGTAATTCTCGTGCTAATCATTCTTGAAATAGCATTTGGTCGGCGTGGGAAGATTTCGTAACTTTGAATAACATACATAATTGAAATAAATCACAATATAAATGTTTGAGACAAAAAGACAAAACAAAACAGTATCGCAGTTATCAAAATGTTCTGTTCTATTATCAGATATTACCTAAGGTTATAAATAGAAAAAAAAATTCTCAAATAAATTTCCATTTCTAAGAAACTTAAAACGTAACGCTAATTAAAGCGTTAATTTTACTTGAGATTGTACACTTGATCTCAAACATACGAAAAGAAAAATCCTATCCTTTTTTTATAAGGGTCTAGGCACCGGCGTGGCTCAGTCGGTTAAGGCGCTTGCCTGCCGGTCTGAAGTTGCGCACGGGCCCGGGTTCGATCCCCGCTTGGGCTGATTACCTGGTTGGGTTTTTTCGAGGTTTTCCCCAACCGTAAGGTGAATGCCAGGTAATCTATGGCGAATCCTCAGCCTCATCTCGCCAAATACCATCTCGCTATCACCAATCTCATCGACGCTAAATAACCTCGTAGTTGATACAGCGTCGTTAAATAACCAACTAAAAGAAAAGAATAAGGGTCTAATGATTATACAAAGATTGGGGAAGGATTATTATACACTGAAAGGTAGAAATGATGTTTCAAATAGGCTAATTGATTATTGATACATCTATAACAATTACCAAAACAGCTAAAAGTTCAATCTGGTCTGTGAGTATAAACATCTGTGACGATTCAAGGCTGCTTGACGTTCGAGACTCGACAAGTCTTGAAACGCTCACAAGCAATCTTTATGCCAACGACACGATGTAGCCAATATTGTCGTCCGGGTTTTCGGCTTTGCGGGCGCTGTTAGTCTTGCATTCTGGATCGTTGTTCAACTCTAATTTGAGCCTCATATACTTACTTGTTAGACAGCACAATGATTTTGGGCCACTTTCAAAGCTACCTTTTCGCCCAATCCATGTTACCGGTTGTATTTTTTCCAAAGTTTTCCTTGAACCAATTGAAGTAGAATTACTGGGTAACTTTCGGCCTTGGACCTCGGACTCATTTCGCCATCATAATTCCACTCCTCCGTTTCTTTCCCATATTTCGGGCTTGCGTCCGATAGTGGTGCAGTGTTCCGTGGGTTCTCCACTGGGGCTCATGGTATCTCGTGGGATCGAGACCATGATCACGTAGACGTGGAAAGGTAGAATTATTCAGGGTGTAGGGGAGTTCGGGGAGGCCTACAGTGAAATCTGTAGCGCGGTGGGTCTTATGGCGTGTACATAATTTCATTCCGGGTAGTACAGTGGGTCCACCCAAGCGGCCTACGTGCGAGTTCAGTTACCAACCCGTGTCCCTCCCCTCAAGGGGAGAATAGAATAAATTAATGTGTTCGAATAAGCTGCATCGAGATAGACCCTTACATCACGATGATAGGAAGTAAACCTCTTCGTCACCAAACATTTCTTGAATGCGTGGATGGATGGATTCCTGCAACAAATTTAGGTAACGTCACCACTGATAGTTGGGTCCTTAAAAATGGCCCTATGATGCCCAATGCTGATATCCCACACAACACTGTAAAGACTGGTACAGAATAAACCGGAAACGACAACAAGAACGAGAACGGAACTATTATTAAATTAAATGTATAAATGTGTGTATTCACAATTAACGAGAAGGTTGTCGGAGCCCGGGAACGTGAAAGTTAATTGTGAATGCTCACATTTAAATAAATTGATTTTAACAATGTTTCTGTTCTCTTCTCGTTGTCGTTTCCGTTCCCAGTTTATTGTGAACCAACCTTTACCCAGTCGTCGGCAGAACGTCAACATAGGTGACATACAACGAGCACAGAATACAAGAGCAAGACGAGGGGTGGTAGAAAGCAATAGGCTGGAGGGAGAAGAGGGCTGAACCGTGAGTATATCTGGAACCGAACTGTAGGGCCTACGATCTCTTCGCATCCTTCAGATGGATTTGAAATTACTCATCAGCCTATCCTAATGTTTTAATTAGTGAACTGAAATATGGTTCTCTATCATAAGTTGCAATTTGTAATTGCTCAGATAAATGTTGGTCCGTCAATCTGGAGCGCGCTTTACATTTAACTTATTTCATTTAAAAATGCTCACATACCTATTTATGTCGAACCGAACATTGAAATAAACCTAGCACAAAATGACCTAAGGAGTGGATATTTTGAATTGTAGTGAATTTTCGGGAAATTTTTAAATCTAGGAAATTTTTAAATCTAGAAAATTTTCCTTATTTAAGCTCCTTCAAAATTTTATAATATCAAAAAACGATATTTGTCAACGCTTTTTTCTTAATCAGTATCAATATTATGGCAAAGTACACATGGCAATGGAATTTTGTACGTATAATGCCTCTTTATGATGGTATTATGAAACCCTTTAAGTAGTTTAGAACGTAACAAACATATTACATTTTCTTCCTATGTACAATAAAAGAATTTCTCTTCCCATTCTTCTACAAATATTTGTTTTCCTGCACTCTTACGTTTAATGGTCTGGAAACAGACATGCTAATCGCCAGTTACAACTACTTATCTAAGTACTCTCCCTCTGGAACTGCCCCTGCAAAAACATGACGTAAGCTGCCGCTTGCCGCATGGAATGCCGACCGCTGCTGTAACTCCTGGTAAATTCACACAGTGTTCCACAGTAACATGTGGATTTTGAGGAGCCCAGTAGATAAAATTGTGTCGATCAATTGAGCCGTCCAGTATCATTTCTCCAAACAACTTTTTTTGGAAACGCTACGTCTTTCACACATGTGTTCAGGGACTAATCACAAAATTGAATTCTTCTGTTAGGATCTTCTTCATTGAGTGCTTGGGATTCTTGTGTTACGAGCCGTTTATAGTACATATTTCTTTGAAGATCTGAGAAGGGTTTCTAGCAATTCTTCTCTTGCGGGTCTGGTGGATATCCGTGGTCTTCCAGAATGTTCGTTATGGGCGTCAACAATTCTATCTGCTTCAAATTTATCTCTGCTGCGACCAGTGATACTTTACATTGCTGGAACTCTGTGGGACTCCTTTCTAAATTGTCTTATAACTTCCATGATGTTTTCGTACTGTCAGTAGAACTTTAGGAAATTTTATTTTCTTCATAGCTTAGTTGTACTTCTATCATTATTTCACGTTACATGCACTTACAAAAACAACACAGTGTGTTAGGGGCAGTCAAAGAGTGAGTACATTCTTGAGACATTTTGTATGTTTTTAGTGTCGTGTATTGCATTGAAGCAAAGTGAAAGTAACGTAAAAATACAGTTTTCGGATAGCAATCTCGGGAGACTTTTCATTCCATTGCCTGACATTAGGCTCGCATTCTTTAGGGTTTTCGCTTTCTGGACTACACAAAATTGTAAGATTTAATTGATGATTCCTGTTATGTGAAGAAATTTTGCCAGTTTTACTATTTTTCTCTTTCATTGTGGAGGGTGTCTGACAAACTGTCCGAGGCTGATCTAGACACTACGAGTAAAACAGTGAAAAACAGTCACATAATCTTTCTTATATCCAAGATCTCACATTTTAAGAGTTGGACATGCAATGCACCATTGTACCATTGTGGACGAAAGTATTCTCCACGTTGGAATTATCTGCAAATGCGCGGTTCACATGAGCTGTGGCAAATTGTATGTCAGATGACAGTAATCATTTTTAACATTTGCATAGTTTCCAACTGCAGTATTCCATTACTGCAGCAATATATTTGATTTATTATTAATAATATTATTATTATCTTCATTATTATAATTATCATTATCAGGCTTAGGATCCGAGACAACTTGAGAATGAAGTGAAACTACAGTGCAAAGGAGTACAGATGGAGTGAAGTGTCGCATTGTCTTGTTTACCTGTGCGTTACTGTACAATCCGGTTCGTGATCAGAGGTGCAGTATTCTTCCGTCTCTTCCTACGAAACGAACTCAGGCGATCACAGTGCATTTTCAGTTTATAGTGAACAGTTTTTTCGAACTACTTGCAAGTATGTACATGATTGTTCATTGTAACGCTAACGCCTTCAACTTCGCCCAGGGACATGAAAACTTGTGAGGTATGTATCCTACTTCATTTTCCACCGTCATTAGATTGTACTGTTAATAGTAGAATATAACGAAGCATATTGACGTCGTCGTTTACATTCACAGTATGTCTGTCTACTATGTTCAAGGAAATCTACAGTCAAGTTGTGTGTACATTGGTTGCTAAAGTGTCCTGGAACCTAAGCCTGATGATTATTATAATAATTATTTATCATTAATATTATTACCATTATCATTAAAATTGTCATCATTACGATTATTATTATTATTATTATTATTATTATTATTATTATTATTATTATTCCCAAATTTACATTGGAGATCCTCAGAAAATTAAAGGTTCCTCCTGAAAAGACTCTTTAGACATTGCATCAACCATTTTAAAATCTTCATTGAACATCATCAATCACATCTCTATTCATCTTTATAATATATCATTGTATATTATTTATTTTTCAATAAATTCTTATCGTATCGATAGCTACCACATCTTGTTGCAGATTTTTTTACTATGCATATTTCTAACATTATACTTTTGAAACTTATATCCTTGGTAAAGGGAACATTATATGGTACTATGGGTCAAATTAGAATATAAAAAATATTGACGGAATCATTTGATATTAAAAATGGTGTAAGACAGGGAGATGTTCTTTCCTATTTACTTTTTAATATAGTATTAGAAAAGATTATCAGAGTTGGTGAATTGAACATAAGAGGCGCAATATTCCATAAATCTGTGCAAATTCTTGCCTATTCAGATGACATTGACATAATTGGAAGAACGCAGTCTGCAATGAAGGAAGCTTTTATAAGATTTGAAAATGCTGCTACAAAAATGAATTTGCAAATTAATCAATGTAAGACTAAGTATATGCCATCTTCCAGTAAGGAATGTACATATTATCCATCGTACATTGTCATAGGTTCATACAAATTCCAGACTGTTTATACGTTTAAATATTTGGGCTCAGAAATCACTTGTAAGAATGACAGCCATTTAGAAATTCAAAAACGCATAATAGCTGCAAATAGATGTTTCTTTGGACTTAGAAAACATCTTAGATCACATTTAATAACAAAGAAAACCAAACTACTGATTTATAAAACTCTTATAAGACCAGTAATTACATATGCATCAGAAACGTGGACTCTTTTAAAGTCAGATGAGAAATCTCTGGCTATTTTTGAAAGAAAGATACTAAGAACTATTTTTGGGGCCGTGAAAGAAGGTGATACTTGGAGAAGAAGGAGAAATTGTGAATTGTATGAATTATATAAGGAACCTGACTTAGTGAAGTACACTATCTATCAAAAAGTATTTGGGCACTGTTTTTGCCCCTTTAGAACCTCGTGGTACCGCCTCTTGTTGCTATAACAGCAGCCATCCTGTCAGACATCTCCACTAGTTTGTGTAGGATATCCACTGGAATGCGTCGCCATTCCTCTTGCAACATACACCCGGACAATGGAAGTTGGCCCCATGTTTCGGCGGCTACTATACAGTGGTATGAAGACGATAATGTTCACCGGTTGGACTGGCCTGCACAGAGTCCTAATCTCAATCCCATTGAGCACCTTTAGGGGAAATTTGACCGGCGATTTAGGCCTCGGGAGATGCGGCCAACTTCTATTGTCCAACTGAGTGCCATGTTGCAAGAGAAATGGCGACGCATTCCAGTGGATATCCTACACAAACTAATGGAGAGCATGTCTGACAGGGTGACTGCTATTATAGCAATAGGAGGTGGTACCACGAGATTCTAAAGGGACAAAAACAGTGCCCAATTACTTTTTGGTAGGTAGTGTATATTAAAATTAGCATGGCCTGGGCTGGACATTTGATACGTATGGACAATAATAAAACTGTTAAAAAGATCTATATGACACAACCATTACAAACAAGAAAAGTTGGAAGACCGAATTTAAGATGGGAAGATGATGTCTTGGAGGATATTAGAATTAGTAAAATTAGAAATTGGAAGAATTTAGCAGCATTTTAGTATTATAATTTAGTATATGATAGCGTTTTGGGATTGAACATTATTTTATGGAGAGTTTGATGGCAGAAATTCAATGTAGTGAATATATTAATGGGTGTATTTTCTACATTTTTCCATTAAAATGCTTGAAAATAATAAGTAAAGAAAGGAACATATAAATTACAATGAAATTGTAAACATTAAGAAACATGCCCGAAGACATGGACCTGCTAACATAGAGAGGCCGTATCTTCGACAAACTCATTTTATTCAACGTGAGCTTTCTTTGCTTTGTTTTCGAGCTCAGAGAAAGTAGCCTGCCGCTTAACCCCACGTTGTCGTCCTGCGGTTCAAAAAACAGCAGGAAGTTTTCTTTCGCTCGTATGTGCTGATTACTGTTCATATATTTGTCTCTTATGTGTTTTCCACCGAGCCAACCTCTTATTAGTTATTATCAAGCCTAGGGAGTTCAGCAGTTTAAAAACAGGTTAATGATACACAAAGTATATATTGCTGGTTGTGTTTGTAAAGAAACTACCTCCGCCTAGTCCCGAAAGACTGCCCATTCGACTTCATACTAGTGATCGGTTGTCTGATAGTTGATAGCTAGCATTCCAAGAGTACAGGCGAGTACATGTCTACTATGCACAATTACTATGCCGAAAGTTTCACTGAAAAAGAAGATAAATGAAAGAAACTTGTGGAAGTATACGAAAGTAAGTACTTTTGTACAGATAACATTAATATCAAATGTAACGTGTGCCACACTGTATAAGGGGCGAGAGTCCGAAATATATGGAACAGCATATCAAAACTCAGAGACATGAAGCTCATACGTAACGAGAAGGAAGCAAGCCTGCCTTCTGTTTCAAATTCTGATAGACACAATGATTTTTTCCGGGATTTGTGTGAAATTATGGTGAGCGCCAACATTCCTTTTAACAAGTTGGAAAACCCCCACTTCAAGAATATTATAGAGAAGTATACGGGTAGAATTGCCCCATCTGAAACAGCTCTACGTAAAGGATATTTAATGTCATGTTACGAAAATGTTCTGCATAGCATTCGAGAAGAAATATCTGATAACATTTGGGTTTCTGTAGATGAAACCAGTGATAGCATGCATAGGAGTGTAGCAAATGTTGTTGAAATACTCAGTCCACAAAGCCCGGGAAAAAGGTTTTTATTAACTTCAGAATTACTCGAAAGAGTGAATCACAAAACCATTTCAAGTTTAATCGAAAAATCAATGTCTCTCTTATGGCCCGACGGCATCAAACGTGGAAATGTTCTCCTCTTCGTTACCGATGGCGCGCCTTATATGATAAAAGCAGCTAAGGAAATTCAACAGCTGTATCCTAAATTGACCCATGTGACTTGTTTGGCTCATTGCTTGCATAGAGTAGCAGAAAAAATTCGATACTGTTTCAGTCATGTGGATCGTTTTATTTCTTATATGAAGAAAATATTTTTGAAATCACCCTCTAGAACAAGAATCTTTAAAGAAATGGCGCCAGAAATTCCTTTACCGCCTAAGCCTACTGTAACTAGATGGGGAACTTGGTTGGACGCTGCCATTTACTATGGGAAATACTACAATCGCATCGTTGAAATATTAAATGTACTCGATGACGAAGACAGCGCTGCTATGAAAGAAGCCAAATGCCTCGTCTCGAACCATTTATTAATAGATTTGCAGTTAATTGCAAATGAGTTTCAAGACCTTTCCAAAACCATTACCCTGCTACAGTCAAGAAATATGGAAATGATTGAAGCCTTCAGACTCGTTGAGGGATTGTCTACTGCAAACATTCAAAGTAAAGATGAAAAAATTGTGTCGGTGCAACAAAAGTTTAAAAACATTCTCAAGAAAAACGTTGGATTTTCCAAACTTTGTGAAATTCGAAATAAAATAACAAACCCAATAGATAAAGCTTTGAACAGTATTGACAGTGGTTGTGATAGTGTTACATGGTTTAAGTTTGCCCCCACAACATCATGTGATTTGAAAGAACCTTTTCTCAGTTAAAAAATTGTTTGTCAGAAAATAGAAGAAGCTTTTCATTTGATAATTTAAGAATGTATGTTGTGGTTCATTGCAACAAATCATATGATTCGTGTTTGTAAACAGAGCAGTGTGAGGAATAACATATGAATGTGTAAGATTTACTTTTGCAATTAATGTTATATTCCTGTACTGTTTTGCAGTTTACTTTGTCAAACGTAATATAATCCTTTTGTTATTACGCTAAAGTTTGGGCGAGGAGTTATTTTTGTTGTAGTCTGTACCTACAACACCCGTGTACGTATCGAACCTCACTGTGTGTAACGAGCGTCAGGGTTCAGTAAACCTCCTTTCATACTTAACCTGTAACCATTGTTTACCTGCTGAAGTCCCGGGCTTTGGTTATTACACATTTGCAAATCAAAATATTAGATTTACTAACATAATTTTTTATTGACATCCGCTCCTTGCTTAATGGTGATTTTATCCGGATCCATCTTTTTTCTCAATCAATATCACCCGTTACCACATGCAACTTGTAAGCGAGTGAACACTGGATCTGAAGAAGTAGCAAAGGCAGCGAATATTCTATGACCAACACGAGACAGATTAGTTAAAAACTTGAGCCAACGGTAAACGTAATAACAAAGAGGGGTGATCAAACTACAGTATTTAAAAATGTGTAAGAACATCTGTATGGTGGAGCTTTTAGATAGATCCTGTGTCTTCACGAATAGATAAAATGTCTCATAACATGTAATTTCGGTCTAATTTCGCAGAAAAACACACATTTCGCTATTTGTACTCAATTTTGCATTTTATTGCGGTTTTAAAAACTGCAATGATATACTTAACATGCTTGTAAATATAAAGTTACTTATTTTGACAGTATTTGTGTACATTTTGCATTTATTGTGATTGCGAAAATCTATCCTATCTCTATGCATTATGTATCCCTGAAGATGATGTCAGAGCTATTCATCGAAAGCTTGAAAACAACTATCCAACTTACCTGATTGAAAATCCGAGAAGAATAATTTATTCAATACAAATTTATGTTTATTAAATGGGACATTCTGTATTTCATTCCATAAATTTGTTGTACTCTTCATCCATATTCAAATTATATAAACATAAAAAATCATAGCTTTGTATTCAGGTCATTAACAAGACGATGTATAGGCCTTCATTTTTAACTGTTTCTGAAAGGCAACTACAGATATTCTCCTCTTCTGCAATGCAACAGTAATAACACTCTCTAGAAACTAAGTTCCCTTCGGGTATCTCCGCTACAATTCGGAGACAGGCGATTTTACATGTTGTTGGACCACGTTGCCTGATATCTACAGTTATAATTGAAGTCTCCTCTGTTGTATTGTTATAGCGTAATGGTAGCGTTTCGGGCTGGTGTTCATGATGTCGTGCGTTCAAACACAACGTAGTGCTTTTTTTTTTGTTTTTTTTTTCTTAATTATTATTATTATTATTATTTTTTTAAGAGAGAGAGAAAATATAATTGCTCGTGTCTCTTTTATGACTGTTTTAGTAATTAACATTAAGTTCATGAATGTATTATGCCATGACTTTATCATTAGTTATTATGACATTATGGCTGCAAATTGAAAGAAAGATTATATTCTCAACAAAAATATTTTCCGTGGCATAAACAAAACAAACTTACTGGCGTCTGCCTTAGACAATTCAAACAATTTAAAAGTTCAGAAAACAAAACAAAAGGCCACAATTCAATATTTAGTCCATCTTATTCCCATCTCGATCACATCTTGCAGTCGAGTGGGCATAGAATCGACTCGTCTTTTCAGTTCTCAGCCACGGCATTCCTGGCGTCCTGGACGAGCTTCCACAAATCATCAGGACGTCTTGAAGAGGGATTGGGCCAATTTTCCCGCATATATGCTTCTTGTAACTCAGCCGGAAGAACGTCGGAAACGTCGAAATTTAGATGTCAACGCCTCAGGTCCAAATCCTCGTCACTTCTTTTCATTATATTGTGTTACGGGATAGTATAATGTAAGAAATAGGAAGAAAAAACTGACACTAGTATTATGCAACTGTATTGTTTCAAATCTAACATTAAATTTTATATTACTTATATCGCTAAAGAATGATAACAGAATTTAAATGATAAATTTAATATTATTTATATCGGTAAAGAACGATAACAGAATACAAATCATAACTTGAATATTATTTATATCCCTAACGAACGATAACATTATAAAATGATAACTTAAATATTATTTATAACGCTAAAGAACGATAACAGAATATAAATGATAACTTGATTATTATTATTTATAACGCTAAAGAATGATAACTAGGCTGCGGATTTATATGCACAAAAAATGGTGAAAATATGCATGCAAATATGGTAAAAAATTAAGAAATTATGCATTAAAACTTGAAAATATGCAGTCAAAAGTATTTTATTTTACAACAATAAAGTAATGACTCAATATGTTTCGTCCATATTGGAGGATGTAAATTTGAATTAACATTAAACTTCATTGCTCATTGGTATTACAACAGATTACAATATATTTCTCCAAATTTTCAGATGTAAATCTATTTCGGTTATCAGCAAGTATGTTATTATAAACAGAGAATGTTCTTTCAACTTCACATGAATTTGCGAGACAATACTTAAAAGCTGCTATTTCTTTAGGTGTGTAATTCTGAACAGTCTGGGGCTCACCTTGTAGAATTCCACTAATTTTTTTCACTGTTTCCAAACCTGGATTTCGTTCCTCAATTTTCTTCATCTTCTCTGTTAGAATTCTCCCCAATGACCCTGGTAATTTGTTGAAAGAGGTTGTGACCGTGTACAACAAACTCACTGCAGTAGTCAGCTGAAGACCATGTTCCTCAAGTTTGGTCATTGTTTCAGGAAGTGTCTTGATGTGTACACCTATGTATGAAAGTTCACTTTGAATTGCTACATCATCTGCTGCCAATATTGCTGAATTAATACAGGCCGCATCTTATGGATTCAGTAAATGAAGCACCTAAGAACAAACATATAATAAATTAATTATGAAGAAAATAAGGACCATTGTAGGCCTGCCTCCTAGTATTAAAATCTAGTATTTCAATATATTGAAGAAATTTATTATTGAAATTCAATAGAAATAAATTGCTGCTTACCTAGTAAACAAGGAAAATATAAACTAAATACAGTGTACTACATAAAAACCCTTACTATTTACTTTATTTATATAATTTATCTATTTAAATTATAGAAATGTATTTACAGTGAAACTTGGAACTATGCATCAATGAAAAACACAAATATTTAAACTTAAATTGGATAACTGGAAGACTCAAAAATAGGTCGCACGAGACCATAACAGACCCACAAGGGTCTAATACATGATGGCGGATGATGATGATGATGATGATGAAATGAGATAACTCAGAATACCAACTTTCTTAATATCTTCAATATGCGAACAGTAGTAGAGTGCAGCATTTATCCAGGTTCCCCATCTAGTTAATACAGGCTCTGGTGGAAGGGGAATTTCTGGTAGTTCTTTGAATAGTGCAGTCCTTTCCGGAGCCTTTATAAACACCTTTTTTAACCGAAGAAATCAAATTGTTAGCTTTTGGATGCTGTGAACGAATGTCTTCAGCAGCACGATGTAGGCCGTGGACAATGCAAGTAACGTGCATCATTTTGGGGTAGAAAACTTGAAGTGCCCCGCTGCTTTCAGCATATATGCTGCACTGTCAGTTAAGAATGCCAATAATCTCTCTTCATGTTCTTTGGTTGGCCAGAGTAAACCTAAAAACAAATTAAAATTTACACTCAAGTCATTCTCTGATATCTCTATTTTTTCAGTCATTTTCAGGATAATGTACTTCGCAATGCATCTCTCACTGTCCTTGCAATGGTAGCATGATTGGTTTTTCTAAGAGAGGCACATCATCAGATGAGGAGATCCAGCGTCTATGGAGTTCATTTTCCCCACAACTACATCAGCTACATATCTCCCACAGAAATCTGTAGTTTCATCCACGGAAGCCCAAATAAGTGAATCTCCTATGTCGTTTCTAATTTCTTGGAGGACCTATAATATAATTTATTTTTAATAGTTATGAAAGCACTGTTTTAAAGGATACATCAATTACACAAAATGTTTTCAGCAATTAACTTTAATAAACATTATTAAATAACTGAACTTATTTTTTCATACAGTGGATCCAAGTAATTCTTTCTCAATGTGGACTCGCCAGGAATTTGCCTTTTGGTGTATTTCTGCAAAAATCTGCGAAGTAATGGATTGTACAGTTTTCACCAAGGTATATTAGCTGCTACTGGGGCTTCACAGAGGTTCGCACTAAATGTATCAATTTCATTTTGTACTGTCAGCCCGCGATAGTTTGAAAGATGGGGGGAAAAAAAAACGAGTGCGCGAAGTGCAGCTTAACAATGTAGCCTGTGCAAATGAAGTAGACATTGTCGAGTGAGATGGGGAAAGAGAGTATCGTTTTCTCGCAGTTTATATTTTTACAGAATAATATATTTATTTCTGTATTAAGGTAGTACAGGGTGCGTCAGAAAGAACGGATGGATTTCACATGGCAAGAAAATTGTAAAGATTCATCAAATAAAAAATTTATTGTTATCAACATATTCACCAATATATGCAGTTTATTTATGTAAAACAACATTATCCATATGATGTCCTTGGCTTTCAATACAGGCATCGATGCGTTTTCTGATGTTCGGCATCACTTTCACAGTCATAGCTGGTGCAATTGCCACGATTTCTTCACGAATCGCTGTCTTCAGTTCGTCCAGTGTATGTGATCGATGTTTACAAACTTACGCCTTCAAATGGTCCCAAAGAAAGAAGTAAGTCGCAGGGCGCGAGATCTTACCGCAGCCTCGGACAATCTCAGTGCAATAGAATTTCGTCCAGGTGATTTCTTCTTTAATGTTGAACCTGTGATACGAAATGAAGCCACCCACCGCAAAATTGTATTCCGAGTTGGAATCCTAGCGTGACATCCGATGTCGAAATGAGTCCTGAGTGGCGATCACAGACTCTTCATTTTTCAAAAATGTCTCTACGATGAAAGCACGTTGTACACCAGACCAACACCATATTCTCAACTGAAACTGCATTCTATGGCTGACCCAACAGTCGTGGTCCCCCTCACTATATCTCCCTCCTCATTGCCTATCGATAGTTTGAAATCCATCCGTTCTTTCTGACGCACCCTTTATAAATATGGAAATATATGATCTAAAAGAATAAACATGCCATAACGTTACAGATATGCTCAAATATGCACAATAAAATTCTGCATGCTAATTCCAAACAACGAGAAAGATGTTTATGTTTTGTCTACATATCGTCAAGTTTAAGGAAAAGAACATGCAAATATGCAAAATCCGCAGCCTATGATAACAGAGTATAAATGATGACGTGAATATTATTTATATCGCTAAACAACAACAACAGAATATAAATTATAACTTGAGTATTATTTATATCGCTAAAGAACGATAACAGAATACAATTTGATAACTTGAATATTACAGTATTTATATCGCTAACGGACGATAACAAAATAAAATGATAACTTAAATATTATTTATAATGCTAAAGAACGAGAACAAAATATAAATAATAACTTGAATATTATTTATATCGGTAAAGAACGATAAAATGAAACGATAACCTGAATATTATTTATAACGCTAAAGAACGATAACAGCATACAAATGATAACTTGAATATTATTTATATCACTAAAGAATGATAACAATATAAATGATAACTTGAATATTATTTACTAGTATACGCTAAAGAACGATAACAAAATGAAATGGTAACTTCAACAATACACTACCACTGCTCTACGAGACGCAGATGTGAATAACTCCTGTTGCTTCTATGTATAAGCGCATGCATCATGTAACATCACCATTATCCGAAGTGGACTTAGAAAATATTCGCTTTTCATGAGTGGGGCCTTTTTTTTTTTTTACAGTTATACAGAAGAAATTTATGTAACGTTTTCGATCTTCTTTTTATAATATATTCAGTCTGTCGATTAACTTTAAGTACTTCGAAATCCTGGCTGTTGTGTCCATACCATAAAAACTCTTGCTTGGGTAACCGCAAGTACCCATTCTATCCTACAAGCAGGTGCAACCCACTTGTGACAGAATCTTCCATAGTATACAATAATAATAGTAGCTACAATCTGTGATAAATAGGACTATATTGTAAACGAAATATTAACCTACATTAAGAATAAATATTGGATTACGATCATACATTTCATTGGTGTTATTGAATGTGAAAGTTTCAATGTTGATTTTGTATCTTTTCAGGTAAGTCAACACCACGGCCATATTTCCGATACAGAAGTTAAGACCCGTGAGTATTGTGCATGAAGTTAATATCCGCTTATCTTCTTTTATAATCAAGCTGAAAATACCGTATACATTTCTTGTCATTTAGAGAATGCTGTTGTTGAGACACAAGAAGAATTAGCAGTTGGTTGCTGACTCCTTCATAGCCTATATGGTGTTTTAGACATTGTTTGGACTTTGCTAGTCGGGCGTCGCGTCGTGATGATTTTATTTTCTAAGATAGGGACATGTAAAATATGTAATTCATTATCGCTTGTAAAAGGATGATAAGCAAAGCTATGACTAGCGGAATTGAATTTTGACTGAGGTGAGAAGTGTGCGGTAAATTTCGCCTGGAGCCCTCATTCTGGCATAGGATCTTTTGCCTATCGTAAATCTGCACTATTGGGCTTTACTTCCACGATTCTGAAACTAAACGGAAGCATGGCAAGCACTAAGACTGCCGAGGACGACGGGCACTACAATAACCCAATTCCGTATTCACACGCACACTTTATCATTACAGGCCACATGCCACATAATGATATTTCAGAAGTTATTTTATGGAAGTTTGTGTTAGCTAATTTGTAAAGAATTCGCTGTATCTATTACTATTTTGGAATTTGTATTCAAATAAAGAGTAATTTGTAAACGATTCGTTACCTCGTTCCTAATTAAGAAGAGCATCAAATCATGCTGTTGATTGCAGAAGAGTTAAAAGACTGCAAAATGTGATCGAATGTGTAGAGGAATATGGACTAGATACTGAATCGCGGCTTTTGGTTTGATTTTTTGACTTTTAATTGTTTGAATTGTCTAAGGCAGACGCCAATATGCTTGTTTTGTTTATGCCACGAAAGATATTTTTGTTAAGTATAAATTTTTTCTTCCTTTCTTTCCATTTGCAACCATAATGTCATAATAAATATTGATAAAATCATGGAATATTGCATTCATGAACCTGATGTTATTAGGCCTGCTAAAACAGTCATAAAGGAGGTAGCAGCAATTATATTTTCTCCCAATCTTAAAAAAAAAAAAAACATAAAAAGTACTCGGTAGTGTTGGAACGCACGACCTCACGAAAACCAGCCTGGAATGCTACCATTACGCTACAAGTGTAACACATAGAATATTTTAATTATAACTGTATATAGCAGGCATCGTGGTCCAACATGTAACATCGCCTGTCTCCGATTTGTACCGGAGATACCCGAAGGGAACTTAGTATCTAGAGAGCGGCCACTTTTTCTTTTGAAAGCTGTACATAAGCTTTCTTCCATAGGGTCGGATATGTCGAGGTCATAAGCGAGACATTAAAGATTTGTGGCATTATTACGTCAATGATTTTACGCAGTAGGACAATGCTGATGCAGTCAACTCCTTCAAGTTTTGTACTTACCCGTTTTACGTCTAAATCTGTTAGGTATGTGAAGAAACATTTCTCGCTCATGTGACAGGTCGCTTGCAGTAGTTCATGCATTGTCTTTTCTTTCTTCTAGGGATTAATTGGTTGTGAGTGTATCGTGAAAAAAATAGTTATTAAGAGCGTCCAGTGAAATAGAAAAGTAATTTGCTTGTTCCTTCTGTCTCCCTATGCCCATTGTTTTTAAGTTTCGCCGTAGTGCTGATGGGTTTGAAGATGGTCCAGAAATGTCATGCTTGTGTCGAAGTTTCGAATTTCTTATTTCTTGGGTAACTTTGCTACGTAATTGTTTGTATTCAGATTGTCCTCAGATCTGGTCCTTCTGTATTTACGGTAAGCTGCGTCACGTTCAGTCATCATAATGCGTATTGAGGCAGTTAACCATGGGGTTACTGATCTTTTCACTCGTTTCGATTTCAGTAGTGCGTGTTTATCGTAAAATTGGGTAATGTAATCATTAAAAACGAAACCTTGTCATCTAGAGTGGGAGTGGTACAAATTGTGTTCCAGGGAATCATGATTGCGTCTGATATTAAAGCTATCTGGTCAATGCGTCTTAAGGCTGGTTCACAATAAACCGTGAATGAAAACAACGACGAGATCGAGAACGGAAATAATGTTAAAATAAATTTATTTAAATATGAGCATTCACAATAGTTAATTGTGAATGCTCCCATTTAAATACATTTATTTTAACATTATTTCCGTTTTCGTTCTCGTTGTCGTTTCCGTTCCCGGTTTATTGTGAACCAGCCTTTAGGTCTCTATATGTCACTGTTTTACGAATGATTGGAGGGCATTTGAAGGAATAGGCAACGTAGATAATATAATGCGCCGTACTTTGTCCCGGTTTGTGTAGCCATTAAGTCGAGTAAATTCTTAGAATGCGGACATGATGAGTAGGATTGAGGGGAAGGACTGTCAAGTTGCATGCTTGGAACATTGTCAATAGTTATGTCGTGCAGTTCGATTGGGTGGCAAGCAGATTTGTATTTAGATCGCTCATGTTAATTGGGTGTTCATAATGGAAGGGACGGTTTAATTGGGGCTCTTCAATATCTGTTATTCTATTGATGTTTGGGGGTTGATGTATTATGCAAGGATACATTTCTTAAAATATGCATTTATTTCAATAAAATGAATTTCAGGGGCTGCAGAATACTCACTAGGGGTAGAATATATAATTTTGTGTTGTAGATCTGATCTAATGTATATGCTCCGACACCTCCACCACCTTTATTAGTACGATAATTACGTAATAACGTGTAGACGTCTATGTTGACTACAGCCGAACAAAGGAAGGTTTTAATCAGGTCTCGGTTAACAATAAGGCATGAAGACTAAGTGGAGAAAATGTCATATGATTTGTGAAGAAATAATGGCGAAATTAGTCCGAGATCCAGCGTCGAAAGTTACCCACCAATTGTGCTTCAATAAGTAGAGGAAAAACCTCGGAAAAAACCCAAACAGGATTTGAACATAGTGCGTTCATTTCACGGTCAGAAATACTACTTATATAACCGTTACTCCACAGCTGTGGACTGGAGATGTAACTTGTTGTTTAATCAGTTGTCCGAAGACAGATCTGAACCTCACAAGCGATACCAAGAAGGAACCACTTATGAGGCAACTATACCAGGAGATAATGGAGTAGAGTGGCTATACAGGGTGTTAAGAAAAAGTATCCAATATTTTAGGAGGTGATAGTATGCATCAAAACAAAACAAAATGTCTAATAAACATGGGTCCTACAATACATACTTTCTAAGATCTGAACACTTGTTCATAGGAGGTGCTCAATGTGACATCCATTTATGGCATTGCATTTCTCTGCCCTACAATACAGCAGACTACCAGATAATCATACCATAGTTGACACCTTGGCATGGAATAATGATACGTCGCAAGGAATACTGAAAACAAAAGTCTGGTTGCTGATATGACCGGGGTTCAGCAGAGATGGTGTTGTGAATTTTCGTAATCAGCATGTGTGGGCTGATAAAAATCCCCATGCAGTTGAAGAAACAAGGCATCAGCATCGGTTCTCAACTTATGGCCAGGCGTTCTTGGTGATAGATTAATAGGGCCATACGTGCTACCACAGAAATTGACTGAGGATCGTTATCAGGACTTTCTTATTAACCTATTAAAACAAATTTCAAAGAGTGCGTGATTTCTTACGCCTAGGGACAGAGGAATGCATTGCCATGAATGGACGTCACATTGAGCACCTCCTGTGAACAAATGTTCAAATCTCAGAAAGTATGTGTTGTTGGACCCATGTTTATTAGACATTATTTTCTTGTTTTGATGCATACTAGCACCTCCTAAAATATTGGATACTTTTTTTTTAACACTCTGTATATTACAGTAGTCATAGTCAGACTTCAGCTCATACAAACAATTGTACTTCTTCTGACACATATCGTCAAGTGAGATGTACTGCCTGAATATATGTACTACATATCAGCCAGGACCTCAATTGGAGGATAGATGGAACTTAATGCTTGTTTTATAGGAAGGTACAATCTCTGTAGTGGCTGCGTAGTCTAGACTAGACGCGCAGGCGGTACGGGTTCGAGTTTCGATTCTTCAATGAAAAATCCGTAGTGACACTTCAGGGTTCAATGATATTCCATCATCGTTCCGCAGAGCATTTCTCGTCTCTGCCTAGCGACGCGCGGAGGGCTCGTTATGTAGTATGCACATTCACAACCGAGCCGTGGGACTGCGGCAGTCATCACGTGTATAGGCGTACAGTTGGCCGTGGTTCCATCCGGGTCCGGCCCACGGAAAGCCAGCGAGCAGGCAGCGCCCGCCATCCCTAAGTTGTTCATTACTGTGAGTGAAGTCTACGAAGTATGGTGCAGATCACACCGTGGATATAACCCAACCTAGTCGTGTGATTGCGTGTGTAGTTCTCGGTGTTGCACTGGCGTTGATGAAGTACGTGCAGCGGATATTAAATAGTGGAAATGGGTGGAAAAGTATTTTTCGTGTTGAGTGATGCGAAAGCACAGAACCAATTCTCTTGTACATGTTTTGTGTATGTGTCCATAGGCGAAAATGGAGCACAAATATTGCTGTGGAGTAAAGTGTCGTCTTAAATACAGGGACATCATTTTATTTTTACTTCAATTTTTATTGTACCTGAGTTTTTGAATGTACTTCACTCCCACCCCTTCTACTAATGAAGTTCCAACTGTCCTCCAGACAGAATCAAGGCCGCATATAGTAAACAGCACTGAGTTAGTGAGTATAGTACGTTCCAGAAATATGTTCGCGTTTTCCAGTGACGAAAGAGCTGTCAATATTGAATCATATTTTCGAATAGGTACTGTCCGTTTGCCTACGTCGCATCCCGATTTCCCCCCACCTGCTTCTGCATGCCCCTCTTTAAAAGCTGGGCTGTCTTAGCTTTTTTCTGAAAACATTAATTTCTGTTAGGAATTGGACGTTTACGTATTATACAACTGTTTAAAATAACTTAAATAAAAGGGCCTCGTTAAGTAATTAACTGTCACGTGATTTCCCCCCTTTCTATGATCCTGTGGCATAACCAGTTGGACGGACAGTAGATAGCATGTCTGAGTAATTTTATCTATGCGGGTCGGGCAGAAGTGAAGGTACGTAAGGTACTCTTTTATAGAGTAGGTACAGAATTATTTCAACATGAGTTGCTAGTACGAAAGACGAAACTGGCAATTGGAATTAGATGCAATAGTCTATAGTGCGATAATATGCACAAAAGAACTGAAGCCTGTATCGAAATGAACGGCCACTATTTTCAAATATGTGTTTAAATATCCATATTATTATTATTATTTTTCAATTTAACTTCATTCTCTAAATTGTACGCTAATGTGATGTAGACAGTATAACATGCACTGCATAATGAATACGTTCGCATGGATAACTCAGTTAGTGAGTAAAAACACTTATTGTTAATACAGTACTGCATTTTGATTTTAAAAAAAACCTAATGAAAATTATCGAACTCAAAATCGCGATATTTCTTAGTTTACGTAAATGGATGAAGTACTTTTCTTCCCTCCTATACCTAGTAAAGTGATTTATTTGTGTTTTACGCCAGTATCATCGAACTCCAGCCTTGGAAGGGGGTAGCGAACGATGTTTCCGGTTGTCTAAAGGTATAGCCAGGCAAATATTAAAAATGTTAGTAAAAATGAAATTATGTCCCTGTACAAAAATCTGCACATCAAATTAAAACTGCGACAAGGAAAACTTACGCATTATTGTTCACTAATATAGCCATACATGGTAAGAGATGTAACAATATGAAACTTATTGTTTATAATTTAAGAACTCGTTTTTACTCATTAAAAGAGTATTGATGCCAATTTATTGCGGTACATTATACCATAATTTGGTATAGTTGAGGTATAAATCGAAAATGTCAACAATTCAATTAGCAGGTTCATCCGCCACTGCTATATAATACGAGACATTAACAAGTGTACCAGGAAAGAATAGATGTGGCTTGTTGTGACGAAAGCTACTCGTTTGAGTGAATTAATTAATTTAATTACTAATTGTCAGATACCCGGGGTAAGGCCGGAGCAATACAAAAGGGAACAAACATAATTTACACAAAGCCAAATACACAACACAAAGATGACAACAGAATAGAAAACAAAACACAAAATAACATGTCAATATAAACCAAATATAACATAATTACAAAACAATAATACAATTACAGAGCAGTAACATAAATACAAAACATGAACACACATACGAAATCACATGTCACAATACAAATACAAAAGCTCGACAGAAATTAAGACTTTAGAACACACATTATTCAACATTACTCCTGTTCTTCCAGTCAAATTAAACGGCACAATAATCTCTTTTGCTTTCTGTGTTAAAAACCTTGGCGTTCACTTTGATACGCATTTAAACTGGAAAAATCAAGTAACTCATATTATCAAAAAAGTGCTTTCCATACTACATTCCTTAAACAGCATTCGAAAATTTCTCCCACTATCATTAAAAAAAATACAAGTGGAAACACTAGTAATACCACACTTTAATTATTGTGATTTTCTACTGACTGACCTCAATGTCAACTAGTCGCAAAAATTATATATACCGGTATATGAGAAAAAGCTTCTCACTGGCATTATCATATTCCATGCCGAATATTCTGCCCGGTTTCTGGTGCACCTCAGTTAACTCTCAGTTACTTAACTGCTCTTTTAAATTTAACTGCACTGAGTTTACGGAAAGTTAAATGTAGATTTATCAGTGCTTGTAACTAACAGTTGAGGTAACTTCAAGTTCAGTAGGCCTATCTATTGTCTTCTATAGATGTCTCCACTAGTATTTTGTTAGTGATTTTTTAGTTATTTATAGTTACTTTTGTTTGCAGAAGTTTTCAGCAGTAATATGACTGATAGGTACACAGTGAGCTCTGTTCAAGTAGGTGCAAGGATTTTTAATTAAAGAACCGTGCGATAAACGATAGTGTACATGTACACTTCCATCTCAATCGTAATATGATTAAAAAAGCAATAATTGTTGTATTTGACGTGATCATCGAGATAAATAATACTAGTGAAGAGGGCTAGATGTAACTTCTGCTTCAAAACAGCAACCATTTTCAGCTGTGATGGCTATGGCAGCCATACTGATAAACATGTCAAAATATTTTACATTCGTCCATATGAATGCTTTCATATATTCAAATCGACTTTTCAGAGTCCGTAAGTTAAGTAAATAAAACGCCAAATTTTTAAAACTATGCAGATAATATAGTAAATCAATTTATTGTGATCTATATTATTATTATTATTATTATTATTATTATTATTATTATTATTGTTATTATTATTATTTAATATCGGTTATTATAGTTTACAAAACAGTAATGTAGCGTCGCATGTCGGAATTTGTTCGAATCAATACTAACAGGCAGGTAACTACAGGCCGAAGCACAGTTACCAGTTGAAGCATAGATAACTGTAAAGATGACGATAACTGCTGTTTCGGAAACTCATTTTAAACATAATATAAGCACATTAAATCAAAGATAACTCTGTATCAGGTAACTGTCTCTTCAGAAACTGGGCAGTAGCCTATCAACCTCACTGACAAATTTTTTCATGGTTTATATTGAATATTGTGGCATGTATCAACTTCATTAAGGAAATTTATCAGGTTTCATTTTGAATTTTCTGGTACGAGTATTAGCCTCGTTGAAAAAAATGTTAATGTCGTATTTTTTGACACATTTCATTCTTCAGTATATTTTTATAGCTCTGTTCAAGATAACATTACAATACGCATTCACTGGTACAGTGAAATATGTTTTATAAGCACATTTTCAAAATGCTTCGTCCACAAGAACAATACCTTATTTAGAACGAGTTAAAATTTATGGCGACAAAAAGAGTCCTTATTTTCTTGAAAATAATAATATTGAAAATATTCTATTGACTATTTAAATTGGTTTCATTAGTTAAATGCATGTTCACTCTGTGGTAGACTGTGTGCATAATAATACACTGTTGTCAAATCTACATAAAATAGAACCGGGTAGCGCCAGTGGTAGCCTACTGGGTGAGTAGATTATTTCCTTACCACTAGGCAGCAAATTGAGTGTCGCCCGATGCGTTCCCACGCGCCGGTTAACGGTATATGCCCGGTATTATAAATACGGTTAATCTAAAGATTATGTTAAGCTGAAGTTAAACCTAACCAAGAGTTTAACTCAACGCGCTGTATTAGAGAGTCTCGGTTGAGTTAAACTGTAGTGGAATACGATTGGTATTACTGCTAGAAAAGAAAAAAGACGATCGCTGCTGTTTTATACATTATTGCTGTCAAAATGGCCGACGCTCGTGGAGAATCTTCATTAAGAAACATCTTTGTTCTTCGATAGAGAAAATATCATAAAAATTCTGTAGAAGATCAATACCAATCATGTAACTCTTATCTAAATCAAATTGTTGAATTCTTTGTAAGTTCATACATATGTATGTATACTTTTTGCTGGTTGAGTGGAAGAGAAGGCCTTACGGCCTTAATTCTGCCAGCTAAAATAAATTATTATTATTATTATTATTATTATTATTATTATTATTATTATTACTGCCTGCGTCAGTAGATATGCTTGTCAGACTTAACCTCAAAGTTTCTTAATGATGGCTACCAACATTATGTATTATGCTCCCAAACACATTGCAACCAACCTAAACCATGCATAACCATCCGCGACTGAACTCCATACGCAATCGCTGTCGAATGAAGAAATAATATTAGTGTGCGTAGTCTATTTTATAAGTTGTGTAGAATGTTAATGAAACAATTAAGTCAAATAATAAAATTATTTTTATGAATTTAGTAATATTAGGTAATATTATGTGTTCATAAAACAGACCCCATTATCTCATAGTAAATCTTACCAGGGGACTTTCTGCCACACATAGTACAATCTACTTACCGTAGATTTATGGACACCTCCGAAATCTCCTATAGTTTTCACTATACCTACTACAGGAGGAAAAAATCGCGGTGTAACAAGTAACTGATGCAGAGGTTCAACAGAATATTTTAAAAAATAAGAAGGAAATCGTTTATCATTTCAAATAATCTTTAAATTCAAACCCTGAAACATATATTTTTGAACTTTCTAATTTTTTTTTATTGCACGTTGTATCCGAGTTTCAATTTTTCGAAACAAGTTTACGGACTATAAAACTTAATTCTAACTGGTAGTTAAGATTTATAATACTGTACCTACTAAGCAGAACGAAAAACTTAAGTTTAAACTGAACGTAAAATGTAAACGGCGTTTGTAATACCGACCCATAGTGTGTTATCGGTGAGTAAATGCGACAACATTGCTATGTACAAATGCGATAGTCTCGGCTTACTTTATTGTTAGTGGAAGCCAACCCTCAAATGCTTTACGCGTATTATATATTAAAGACAAATGCAACATTTAAATGAGTGTTTATGTACAAGAATTATTATGTCTTTAGAAATTCGGCTCATGAAGTTTGAAGACGATATCAAGAAAGTTCCCATAGTGCTAACGTTCCAGTCCTCCAGCAATCCGTGACCTTGTAATAAACTTTGAGCGACAGGAAGTAGACCTGTTACAGATCAGAAACAGAGAAGAAAGCGTACTGTCCTTACCGAGGAAAATTTATATAATATTAAACATAAATTGGAAAATTCTTGTAAAAATTCCAGGCTCAGTTATGTGTGATATACTACAAAACTATTAAAGTTGAAACCTTAAAAATGTATAGTGGTGCGAGAACTACTACCCGGTGGTCCTATAATGTGGTATAGAATATTTTGTGACTGGATTTTAAATGGACTGTATGACACGAAAAATATTAATCCTCTACTGCTTTCGGACGAGGCGTGGTTACATCTCCAAAGCCTCGGGAGTGTCGAAAAACCCATTCTCCATGAAGAGCTCTTTCTTGTTGTAAAAGCGGGAGTATGGTGTGCTGTGCATGTGAGAGGAGAAAGACCTTTATTTCTGCATTGAAATAATAATGCTGAAAAGTATGTGGAAATTATACTGCATCTCTTTCCTTGTGAGTTAACGACGAGAAAGGTGTGCTTTGTCTTTTTCAGAGCATTCTGGCCTCTAGTCCATGAATGAAGTTCTTATTGTGTTTAAGATTAGAATTATCAGTAGAATCCGGTCTAATCCCCTGAGGCTTTTATCTCTGGGAACTTTAATAGATGAAATGCTTAAAAAAATCAACATGCGTTTGCGTATATGTAGGTTATCGCTCTCGACGTATTCATCAACTTCACATCAGCCTTCATCGAGATGCCGGCCCACACGATTACCGAGATTTCTCAGGATGGCGTTCTTTCGAAGAATGTGCACTTCGCATAAGTCATCCGTTTCCATATGGAGATTCCAGGGAAAAACTTGACTCGTCAGAGGACAACGCACTGCTCCACAGTTCATTGTGCATGCTGATTGATGAGCGGAACTGAAGACTGAGTGCTCGGTAGATAGACTGCCTTCTCGAAAGCGTTGTCGAAGAAGCTTCTCGTTAACATCCCGTATACCGTTGGCTTACCTATTAAATCTCGTAACTGTATTTGAGGAAATTGTACAGGAGACGAAAATAACTCCTAATTCTTTTTATACACCTGTTAACAACTGTTAGACTATGTACTTATTTGTAAAATATAGAAACATTTGCACTTACGAGGTGTTATTAGCAGACGCATTTTTAAAATATACACAGATTTCGACATTCGGGAAAAATTGTATTTGCGGGGTTTCAGGAGTAAGCCGACGATATGCTACACTCGATTCCAACCGGGGAGACGCATCATACGAGTTAATCATTGGTTAATAGTTCGCAGCATTGGTGCCAGAGTGTTGCTATAGCTGTGTTCCGATGGGAATAATGGATGGGGGGGGGGAATTGGTTATGTTACCAATCTGACAATTTCAAATATTATTTCCAGAATTCGCCTGTTTTATTTTATAACATTGATATTATTATTATTATTATTATTATTATTATTATTATTATTATTATTATTGTTGAAGTATAAAATCGTCTTTTTGTATAGCCGACTTAGAATTTCACTCGGAGACAAAGTAGCCATAATAGCCACTTTTGTTCATGTGGTCAGTGATTACGTGAATAGATGTTGGCGATCCTGTTATGTTTGGTAATAAAGACACAAATCGTTGATGTGAACAGATCGAGTAGCAGAGGGGCTGTATTGTCAGTGGTTTTCAGTTCAATGTTTAACCACTGTATTCATACGTGTAATAATATTAAACCAAAAACCATAATACGTGGTATGCATAATTGTGGTTAACTATTTTTTAAACTGACTATTACACTTTTACTACGTCAAACTATTTTTGACCGTGCTTAACGAGAAAGACAGGCTACGGCGCGACGTCACATTCTTAGTCATAACATGGCCAACATTGAACAAGTTTATTTGTAAATGCACGTTTAACATGACTTTAATATAGCAATTACTTTGTTTTTTAGAACTTTGAACATGTATTTATATTAGGCGATTGTTAGGGGGCCATGACTAGACCATGGTAATCACGTGACTCCAATTCGTGCCGAAGCCTGTCTTTCTCGTTAGCCACGACTTTTGACCAATAAAACGGTACAAAAGGACGTCTTTCAACCAATCATGGCTGCTTATCGCACAATTTTATCACTTCCCTAACATATGTTTATTTGTATCACTTCCCTAGCATTTGTTTGTTTTTATCACTTCTCTAGAATTTGTTTCTTTGCCAACATTTCAAATTGCAAATTCTTTACAGTACTATAAAACATGCTTTGCGATCTTCATTTTTTTCTCGCATAGATAGTCGACTGAAAATGGCGGCTCCGTTCAAACGTTTTGGTGAAGGGAACATTAGTGAAATAGACTTTTAGTAAGTCAATTAATATCTATTTTATTGTATTAGATTACTTTATTTCTTCTAATCTTTATATACTTTCTTCGGTTTTTATCACCTCCCTACCATTTGTTTCTTTGTTTCCCAACATTCCAAACTGCAAATTCTTTACGGTACTATAAAACATGCTTTGCGATCGTCATTTGTTTATCACATAGACAATCAACTGAAAATGGCGGCTCCGTTAAAACGTATTGATGAAGCTAACATTAGTGAAATAGAATTTTAGTAAGTTAATTAATATTTTATTATATTAGAGTACTTTATTTCTTGTAATGTTTATATAGCCTACTTTCTTCTAATCGTGTATTAGTTAATTAAATCCCACTCGAGTTTTGATTTTCTCTATATAAATCAAAACCTATAGTGAGATTACTGTTGATAAATCATTGCACGCTCTGCCTTTGGGGAGTAGCCTAATAAGAAAAATATTACTAATAATCATGTTGTTGGTGTAATGGATACCTGCAATGCCGATCAGACCGCATAACATGAGATTTTTTGCCATTCACTCATAATACCAACAGTTTCTCCATAGTGTACATTGCGTTCGAGGTTTTCTAATGTAGTTTATCTATGAGTCCGACTTCCAACTGCGCCCTATAGTATTTCGCCGATACGGCTGAAAGTTTGGTCGCACTATAAATAATAATTATGCAGTTTATTTCCCACAGCTTTAGTCGCATCTGTGACTCAAATGCTAGTGCGCTAGTCTTCTATCCAAGCGGCGCGGGTTCGATCCTCGATCAGTCTTGATGGAATTTGTAGGCGAATATCAGATGTTGTAGAGAGGTTTTCTCGGGGTACGCCCGTTTCCCCTCTATCATTACAACAACACTCTCCACCTCCCTCTCATTTAATCTAACATGTGCAAAACGGTAGTAAAAATAGGCTGGGGTGAAGTCTTGGGTGTAGTACGGCTTCCGATGCTGATATAGAAAGGGCTTGAGGCTCTGGGCCCCTGCGGATGGGACTATCAGGCACCGATGCAGGATGACCCACCTGTCAGCGTCGGATTCACAAGTGTCACCCAGGCCACCTGTCGGACTTGGACAATCATCGCATGTAAAAGGCAGTATGAAACGAAGCATGTCGAAATGTATGGACCCGTCCCTGAGCCAGCCCTTGTTACTCTAGGGTGTTATTCATAGACACTTCGCCTGGAACTTCTAGCTAAATACCTATTTTATATCTTACACGTACGTCCAAATTATTATTCACATTCATTATAACACTCGTAAGTCATAACCAATTTACAGCCCTATTTCAGTAGCGTACAAAGATATTTCGTTGGTTGTTATATGATTCTGTAACTCTTAATTTTATTTAAAAAATAACCTTCGATTCCTATACATGTATTCATGTTTCTTTTCTGACCAATACTACCAATTCTGCGATCATTTCTACTGCAGAATACCTATTTTCGTATTCTACAAAAACTACGGACAGCATTCTACAAGGCCGTAACACTACTTGTTTGCAATGTTTTGGTAAGTCAAATACGATCTCTACTAATTAGTAAGGCCTGGAAGTTCAGCCGTTTATATGCACGGTATTGGTTCACAGCGTAGGTTGAATGAACAGTGTACCTATGACGTACATAATGAATACATACAGGATGTAAAATAGTTACCACAGCAAACTAGCATGACCATCTGTGTATGTTGGTTCTACCACAGCAAACTAGCATGACCATCTGTGTATGTTGGTTCACATTGAAGTCATCCTTGAAATGGAATGGAAGAGGGGACACTACGACCCAGTACTTCGACCTTTCAAGATCTTTTGCGCTCTACCTCAAGCTAGGTGCATTCCCAAACCCACACACCGAGTGACTACACTAAGGTTCGCTGCGTACCCAGGTTTCGAGCAAGCCACCCCACTCGTCCCTAGCCAGTCCCTCCGTGCGTCGCCAGCCGGCGTTCAGAGTGTGCTATGGAATAATGACGAAATGGAGAAATGTTGACGAAATGATGTAGATACCTAATGTGGGGAAACGGGAGAATCCAGAGAAAACTCCCAATTCGACCTTGTCCGCCACAAGTGTCACTATGGATTTTTCAGTGAAAAATCTCGAGGCCTGACCGGGACTCGAACCCTACGTGGCATGCTGAAGGCCTAAACAGTCAGCCACCACAGAGTTAAATCGTATCGTCACTATACCCGGATCGTTGTAACCTTGCATCTGACAGCTTTGCGTGATGTTGCTAGCGAGAGATGTTCGCTACACAACAGCTGACTTCGCTTACGCGGATTTTGCTATTTTGCTCCGTTAATTAAAATTGTAATTGTTTTGTGACTTCTAATTATAATTAATAACAAGACATTAATAACCTAACTTAAATATTATACTTACATTATATATCATTATGTTAATCTTTGACCTATAACTTTTGATTTTAATAGTAAAATTAATAAATAATAAAAAATAGAACTTATGTTAGGGCGCCAATGAACCTCCGGGTTCCTTGAAAGCTATTTGTAGGTTAGTTGTAAGAACATCATACATTAACTTTAATTATGCATAGGCTTATAACATTTTCCTTCAAAGTAGCATTAATCGTCAAGCAAAAGTAATGGAGGAACGCCCATGGATATACGTACGAATAATTATTTATTTTCCTGCTAGTAAAATTGACGAGTCTTTTGCACCAGTTCTGATGTCTGGCTATTTAACGCTACTCCTTGACGGAAAAAATTCTCACTACGTCAGTTACCAATCTCAGAATGATGTTTTCTTTGCGACATTTCACAGCAGCGCTACAAATTGTTTATAACTTTGTAATACTAATACAGAAATTGAACACGTGGTAGTAACACCGTATAGCACAGTATGTAGCAAACTGAGAACACAGCAACGCTCCACAGCAGCTGATAGAAAATGCTAAGGCTATCGCACATTGTTTTCAACTTTTTCAAGGCTAGGAAGGGTTGCCAACGCAAATAACCTGTCAAGTGCAAGATTACAGTAGCATGGGTATAGTTACATAACCAGATAGAAACTTGTGCTCTCGATTTACGGTTATAAAGATCTCACTCGGGTAGCGAGTGCTCCATGTACGATATAGCGTGTGCGCTAGGTATTACTCTACCAAGGCCAACGGAGAGTCCTGCAGCCCAGAGCCGTGGCGCTACTGCTCCTGCGTTCGTAATACCGCATCGCGATAGTTCACATTACGCCCGCGGCTCCACTCGCCTCGGTCGAGTAATAGGACTATACGTACGCTCATTGCACGACACCATAAGAACCATTGAAAGCAGTGGATTTAGGCTATGTAATTAGGTTAAAAAATAAGCTTTTAACTTTATTTTTTACCTTTGAGTTTAAGGTTGAAAAGTGCCGTTCATTTATAATTAGAGCAACCATAAACATACCAAAATTAATGTGATTTTGAACCATTTTAGTCGCATCCTTCTTTTTTATTCTCTTTCATAGGCTATCATTGATATGAAAAGGAGATAATTGCATGTAGCCATTAAAACTTGGCACAATAGGCAATAAAATTTTAAATAGGCAGGCAAATGATTCTCTCTTGGTACACTTATGATTAAATAAAGCTTTGAAAATCACAAATATTAGACTGATCTACATAAATAGTTCAACATGACCACCATTTCGTTCTAAGCACTTTCTCAATCTCTTCATTATATTATGATAGGGAGATTCGAGTTTTGTTCGAGTAGCCGTTGTCATTCCTACAGGAATAAAACCATGGGTTATTTTGTCCCGTGAGCAAGAAAATATTTAATTTAAGTTACTTATTACGAGTGGCATTCAATTGGCCAGGAATTCATTTTACGCAATGATCAACATCATAATGATATTGTTCTCCAACCGAACTACTGTGCGAAGTAAGTTTCAAGAATAACATTGTATTCTCTGTTGTAACATGGTTGACATTATTTCTTGTTAAAATGAGATTACAAAACAAAAGAACAGATCCAACGTCAACAGTAGACATGGCCTATATCGTTTATCTATGCCTTGATAAATTAAACTAGCTCCGTGATGTTGGCCGGATATAATATCACGCATTTACAGTAAGCAGAAGACACCAAACATAACTCAAATATCACAATAAAAAGAAACCGATTCTTATTTACCAAGATAGCCTAAATCACTTCCTTTCTGTTGCGGTGCACCCAGATTAGAGTTGCATCCGGCCGCACAAAGTGGTCTTCAGTACTCTGAATTGAATTGAATTTCGAGAGGGAGGCACTGGGCAGCAAGAGCGGATTCTACTCTCTCACGGGGAGCCATATGATTTCTTCCCCGCCGAACACCGCGCAGCGTTGATTCAGTAATGGATGAATATTAACCGTCCCTGTTTAGAGTCTAGTTCCGCTGCCGATGCCCAGCCCTCCACTACGACATAGAAGATCTATTGCGGTAACCTCGAGCTATGTGCATTCTCAACCCACACCGGCTTACTACACTAGACCCAGTGATGAATTCAGGATTTGGCCCGGAAATGGGGGGAATCTCCTCCCTCGAATCACACAATATTACAGTTACAGTTTAATTTGATATAACTTTCAGTAACTAAAATAAATATCAGCCTATGTAGATTTTGTAGGTTGTTTTCTTATGTAGTGGGTTTTAGTAAAGGCCGTTTGGTGACATAATTCGCATAGCTGAGTCTTGATTGGTTCAAATTTAAACTATGTACGTTTTCAGTCTTAGTTTTTACAGTTCAGAAGTCGGGTATCCTATGTTTTTATCAGCACAATTTTCAATGTTAGGCCTAAGTGTTGTTTTATCAACAGTAATCTCCCTAGAGGTTTTTATTTATCTAGAGAAAATCAAAACTCGAGTGGGATTTAATTGACTATTACACGACTAATCGTGTATATAAAGATTAGAAGAAATAAAGTACTCTAATACAATAAAATATTGACTTACTGAAATTCTTTTTCACTAATGTTAGTTTCACCAAAACGTTTGAAAGGAGCCGCCATTTTCAGTTGACTGTCTATGCTGTAAACAAATGACGATCGCAAAGCATGTTTTATAGTACCGTAAAGAATTTGCAGTTTGAAATGCTGGCAAACAAATAAACAAATGCTAGAGTAGTGATAAAAACAAACAAATGCTAGGGTAGTGACAAAACAAATAAATGCTAGGGAAGCGATAAAATTAAACAAATGCTAGGGAAACGATAAAATTGCGCATTAAGCAGCCATGATTGGTTGAAAGACGTCCTTTCGTACCGTTTTATTGGTCAAAAGTAATATGACGTAGTAAAAGCGTAATAGTCAATTTAATATTGTTTAACACAATATTTATAACATATGCAGTACATGTAAATATTGTAGTATACGATGACATTATATACTTTACTTAAAAATAAATACATATTGAGGAGTCAGTGGAAAATACATCCGATACATTTAATGAAGGAAATTCTCAATTGGCTTTAAGTGAAAGTAAAATCTGTGAACCTGTAATTCAATCTTTATTACCTTCATCTTGTGCTGTTAGTGGTGAGTCAATGAATAAAATGATTCCGCAGGATGCGAAATCAATATAAAGAACGATGGAAAACTAAATGTGATCGGTTGTATTTCCATCGTACTCTTGGTGGTGCATTTTGTAAATTGTGTGAAATGGATTTAAAAATGACCTCGAAGCTCTTCAAAAAACAGGTGGGGTATATATATCACTGCCCTTTAAAAACTTTAGAAAATCTACTGGAAGAATCATTCGTCTAATTTAATTGGTGATTAATTACTGCGTATACTAAACTTAGGCGGTTTATGTAAAAAGGACATTCAACATCTGCTTTATGCGACAATTTTGCATGGAAGGATAGTTCGTATTCACCATGTTTTACATAATATTAACATTTTTAAGTTAAAGCGTATATTAACATTTAGTAGTATTTAGAACAAACATAAAAGAATGAAAGCTGTATTTGTTCAATTGAGCTCATTTTTCTATGTTCCGTTTTACAAAAAACTACCTCTGTCGTTAGGTAAGATCTGAATTATTGTTTCTCTTTCTGTGTGTATCACCTCCTCCCGGATATAGTATAAATCTCCCCCGGATGGGAAAAGGTCTGAGTTGGACACTGCCTAGACCAGTCTTCTCCGTACGTCGCCAGCCGGTGTAAGGGGAATGCTATGATAGGGTAGAATGGCGGAATATAGATACCATGGAATGATGTAGATCAATGGTCGTCAGCACTCGCTGAAATGTGCAAAAGGTAAGCGGAGCCGTCGTGCAGCAGGAAGAGGCAGAGAACATACCCGCTAGCAGCTACGAGTGCACCATGGTGCACTTTGTTCTCTGCGGGTGAGAGACGCTAGCCCCAGGGTGCTCTGTGCTGACAACCGTTGTTGTAGATGGTTAATATAGGGAAACTGGAGAACCTCGAAAAAAGTCCCAACTGCGACTTCGTTCCTCACTAGTGTATGAAAAATCCCGGGCCTGACCAGGACTTGAACCCGGACCGCCTGCAGATCTGACTATTCAGCTACCACAGGGGGGCCATCCGTATTCTACTGACAACTAAATAGTTTGCCACTGTATTATCACGCTCAGCGTTGACAAGACCCACAGATAACGTAATGTTCAGTGGGTAATTAAAGACGGTTTGTTCGGTAGGTGTTCTAAGCAAATTAGTGCCTACTAGGTGGGAAATGTTATGTATTTAAGATTTATCCAACAATTTTCACACAGATTTTCTTAATAATAATAATAATAATAATAATAATAATAATAATAATAATAATAATATCTCTACAAGGATTAAAGCGATGGACTGCCCGGCTTCACTGAGTTCATTCTTGTTATGAAACTGTGACAGTAATTAAGATTTCGCGTGAAAGAATGACCATTCCTCCCAAAAACCACAGCCTGAAGAGCGAGTATATTTCACTAGGAGGGATTTAACGCCTGTAAACCTCAACGTAAAGGTAAGATGTGTCAAATAAAGCAAATGAGCAAGACGTTCCATATTAGCCTATTAGAGGCGAGAATTTCATGCACTATAAAATCCCAAAATATGCATGCACTTTTTTTTTTTTTTTTTTTTTTTTTTTCACAGTTATCAACATAACAACATTTCTGAATTGGTTTCTGTGAGGTTCCTGCCCTACATCGCAAGAATTCTTCATCGAACAAAAGAATTCGTAGTCCGCGTTAGCATTTATGACCCTATACAATATCTTTTTCGCTGCTACACCGACTTTCCCACGGGCATAACTGGGGAATTCTTTGCACATTATTTCCTTTTTTGCATTCTTGCAATATGTGAAGCAGATGCGACATGCTGGTCGAATTGAAATTTTTTAGTACATTTCATCTGAAATTATAATAGACCTAATGGTTACCTAGATACGATTTAAAAATTGACATCTTAATTTAATTAATTATTTTAAATAAGTTTTGTAATTTTTACTAAGAACAACTGCCATATAAAATATTCGGAAACAGAATAGTATTGCTTAACTCTTTACTGCAACAATCTCAGAATACGACATCCCCATCCGAAATAATAAAATTATTTCCTTTAACCCACTGTGCAAAGAATACACTTTAGGAACCTTTAATTGAAAGCATAATATTAGAACCACATTAACACACGCATACAGAATAAACTAACACATTAACCACTTACGAGGTTCACACACACACACACACTGCAAAGACAGTTTTGCGGATGATTCCAGTTTTAGAAGAATCTAAATTGCTACTATAGTGCAGGAAAAGGGAGAGAATTTACAACCTCCCTGAAAGAGGGTGCTTTTGACCTAAATTATTTGTCGGCAGTTTCCTTGAACGCTCTATATTTCCTCTCTACTATTCTCCAAATATCCAACGTAATAAATCCATTTATGACAGGCAGTCTGAGGGTCGTGGATAAAGTGTTGTGAAAGTGAACTTCCGTCCAGGAAAGGTCCCCTATCATCTTATTGTGAAAATCTTAACATTCTATTTCATTTTTCTGCTATTCAGTTTCTTCTTTTTCTTCTTCAATCCTGATTTCCGAAGTTAAAATAAGGGACATAAAAATCGAGAAACTGAGGTGTCCACTCAAAATCATTAAACCTGCATTTAAAGTGAATATAATGTAGCCTATATTATATGTATTTTTAAGCTAAAAATTGTATAAATATGCATTATGCATGTTTTTATCCCCAATCATTAGCAAATATGCCTGAAAAAAGTACACATATTTGGAACCGAAAAATAATGAAATGGATAAGTACTAAGTTTGAGCTATGTCCTACGTTCCTATAAAAATGCAATTGCATGGAATTATCGTCTCTACATATTACTAGTAGCTTTTTAGGAATTACTCTTACGTGAACACTACTATTCAGAGTCCTCTTCTGTCCTGAACTTCACTCTTATTTTTCATTTCCTGATACAAGGCGGCAAAACCACTTTATTTTCGTTAATCCACTTATAAGAGACTATTGGCAAGAAGGAAGGAATAACAAACTGGCAATTATTCTGTCTCCCTGGTCAATATTCGACAGATTACTTTTTCCTCCACATGAGGGAATTGATTAAACTCAAACTATGTTTTTACTGAGGAACGAACGAACTTCAATTTTCCTGTTCTCTATGGTACTTTGGGGGACATTTTTTAAATACAAATTGTTTATATTATCTACATAATATCTACAGTGAGAAACTGTATGCCAATTACATTTCTTTAGTAGGTTATTTTACGACGCTGTATCAACATCTTAGGTTATTTAGGGTCTGAATGAGATGAAGGTAATAATGCCGGTGGAATGAGTCCGGGGTCCCGCACCGATAGTTATTCAGCATTTGCTCATACTCTGTTGAGGAAAAACCCCGCAAAAAACCTCAACCAGGTAACTTGCCCCGACCGGGATTCGAACCCGGGCCACCTGGTTTCGCGGCTAGACACGCTAACAGATGTGGACCCAATTATATTGCATTTGTTATTAATATGCAATATATTGATGGGTTTTAGTGAAAGTACTCGTAGAAGAGAAAAACGAATGAATGTTTTCAGAAGAGGAAGATATAAATTCAGTTCACATTTATATGAATGTAACATCACATATTGTCCTCCTCTTTTCAAAATGTTTGTTAAGCCCTGTTGTTTTAAATATTTTCCCAATTTCACTTGCCATATTTTTAAAAGATTGTAAACATATTTAAATTGTTATACAGTATATTATGCTTATCATTTTAACTACAACCCTAACATATCTTAGGTGCAATAGGGTTATTTGTAAATTTTGGAGATTCAATAATATGTCTTTCATTATTATAATGCAAAGGTTCAGTAACCTTAAAATAGTGTTTAAAGTGAAGAAAACTATACAGGAAAGAAATGCACAGTTATCTCTGTATACATTATGCAGTTATTTACTATTTTTATATGCTGATATGTTAAAAATTAGTTTTCGAAACCAGGGGCGGCCCGTCCTTATGTGCTACAGTGCTACAGCACAATGATAATTTTTGCTCAAATAAAGTGTTTGCAATACCATAGTATTTGATCTGCCATTTGACACTTTTCCCGTTCATGACGCGTTATAGAGTGTTTAGTCTTCGCTCTTCGCTATTTGGTGCCTCAGGGGGTTCGTTGTGCTACTCAAAACTTACATGAGAATGTAGACTGTTAATGCGCATGTGCGAAGCTGAAATAACTGCTCTGATTGGCTATTTTTACGCGGGGAAGTGCTGTAGTCAGCTTCAGCACAACACAGCTTGGAGATTGCAAAAGTAAAGCGTAAGGAAAGAATGCTTGTTTGTGGAGGAACTCGGAACTATGTACAATGTATTTGGTAATTCAAATGTTCGACTGCTGCTGCCATCTACCAGTTTTTTGAGGTTCCTCCTGAATCAATCAGCAAGCGACGGAAAATTGAATCCCAGAAAATTGATGCCAAGGAGGTATGTAACCGTATAATTCAGGAAACTACTCATCGTTTCCAATCTTTAAGCTACCTAGACGCAACAAAATTGTTAAACAGCGAATTTTTTGACAATTTTTTGCATAATTTTCCTGAACGCGAACTTGAAGTTGCTGTCAACAGCTATACTGTACTGAACAAAAGAATGTTAAAGACAACTTGGAGTTCTATACGGAAGATCCGACCTCCGAAATATAGATGGATGTTCAATTGTTACAAAACATAGTCTCCAACAATTCACGAGATCCATTCTGTGAAGTAACGAAGTTGTTAAATATTTTGGTTACAACACCAATGACCGCTGCTGAGCCAGAAAGATGTTTTTCTTGCTTGAAACGCATAAAAACGTTTTTAAGGAACACTATGTCCCAGGATCGCCTCACTGCTCTTGCATTACTGGCAATAGAAAGGAGTATAATGACCAGGATGGAGGGATTTAACGTTTAACACCAGGGTAATTGACAAGTTCTGCAGTAGGAAGGAACTCCATATTTCGTCACTAGGCGAGTCTCAAATTAAGATAAATGCGTATAAGTGTATACAGTAGGCCGATATAGAGATTGTAGCACACTCATTATTTTGACCACCAGCCGCTACTGTTCGAAACTGTTGTCGTCCTTTTTACGTTCATTTACATTTTCGATACAATAACAATACAATTTAAATGTTATGACACACACTACCGTTCACGATACTGTAGCGACATTCTTTGTTGGACTGGCGACGATCCCGAAAATAATATTTTGTCGTATAGACATAGAGAGAGACTAGAGAAGTGAACAGTATCATAGCGATAGCGTTAATATTAAACATTCAAAGAAAATGGTATTCAATCATGCGACTTATCTTTAATGCAAATTATGCAATTATAAGTTTATATTGTATTTTAAATTATTAACGTTTTAGCCATTCTAGTGTGGCATCTTCAAACATTTGTAATTAAAGATATCTTTTGAAAAGACTGCACTTCAAGATTTTTACATAACATCAAAATATACAGTAGTGGGAATGAAACTTTTTTTTTTCCTTATTCAAATTTATTCCCAATACTTTTCGATTGCAGCGATATTTTACTAGGCCTACTTAACTAACTTATTATTCCCAGAACATGAATTTTACTATGCATTGTTGACATCAATATTAAAAAAAAACATTAAAAACGGTAAAACGTTTAAGACTGGTTCATAATAAACCGGGAACGGAAACGACAACGAGAATGAGAACAGAAATAATGTTAAAATGAATGTATTTAAATATGAGCATTCACAATTGACTATTGTGTGAATCCTCACATATAAATACATTGTGTTTGAATGTATTACGTACATGAAAGAATATGGTTGTCGACTACTATTTGAATATGTAAAATTGTTAAATATGCTTATTTTTTACAAAAACAAGTTTAGAATAAATTAAGACCAAATCAACATATCAGTCTTTTTTGTTAAACTACGATGTGACTAATGTATGTGGACGAAAAGTTATTCAAGTGTACTGATTATGTTATTATATGTTACGAATCAATTTAATGAATCACAAATTATGTATTTTAATGTGTTACATAAGTCAAAGGATGTGGTTGTCAGTTATGCTTTATTATATTATACTGAAGGCAAAATTTCAAATTAAATCTAATGAATACATGTATACATACTTAGAAAATTTAGATTTAATATGCCTGTTTTACTGTATTGCATATGTGCTTAAAATTTAAAACATGCGGTATATACATATATGGATGTTGTCGTATGCAACATGAACTGAGAGGCCTTTGTTGGAGAAACTAAAAATGTTAATTCATTAATTCATTCATTTAGGGTTTTGCCCAAGGACAGGTCTTTCATTGCAAACCCGGCTTTCTCCAATTTTTCTTATTTCCTGGCTTCCTCATATGATCCATATAATATCTTAATATCGTCTATCATCTGATATCTTCTTCTACCCCGAACTCTTCTCCCGTTCACCATTCCTTCCAGTGTATCCTTCAGTAGGCAGTTTCTTCTCGGCCAGTGACCCAACCAATTCGTTTTCCTCTTCTTGATCAGTTCTACCATTATTCTTACTTCATTCTTTCCAACACAGCTTCATTTCTTATTCTGTCTCTCCACTTCACACGTTCCATTCCTCTCCATATCCACATTTCAAATGCTTCTAGTTGCTTCTCTTCACTTCGTCGTAATTTCTACGTTTCTGCTCCATACAATGGCATACTCCATACAAAGCACTTCACTAGTTTCTTCCTTAGTTCTTTTTCCAGAGGTCCGCAGAAGATGCTCCTTTTTCTATTAAAAGCTTCCTTGGCCATTGCTATCCTCCTTTTGACCTCCTGGAGCAACTCATGTTACAGCTTATGCCTTATAGTACATCCCAAATATTTGAAGCTGTCTACTTGCTCTACTGTCTCGTTTAGAATTCGCAAGTTTATCTTCTGTATTTTTCTTCCTTCGTCTTATTTGCATTTATCTTCATCCCATACTGCTCACAGCTGTCATTTAGCTCCAGTAGCATATCCTTTAATATCATTTCCTCTTCTGCTAACAACGCCATGTCATCAGCAAATCTTATGCACCTTATTCTTCTTCCTTCTCCTATCACTCCTCCCATGTTCTGAAAACAGTTCTTTACTAAATCGTCCAAGTGGAAGATGTTGACTAGGGAACGTAATGAAGGACATACTTGACATACTCCTCTCCCAATTTCACTTGTGTTATTAATACGTTATATGAAATGTTGTTCAAGAGTAGTAATTACACCGACTTGTTTTTGATTGAAATATTAAAAGTTGATTAATAGAGATGGGTAAAAAATAACACAATAGTTATTTTGGAACTGTTCCGGTCTCGGAACTGTTGCAAAAATGAACAGTAGGTACTACGTTGCGCAAAGCATGTTCCGACTCCGAGACAACAGAACAGTCGGACTCGTTCCGTTGAACCACAGTCTAGTAGAGTTGGGCAACACGATTCTTTTTCAGAAGTCGATTCCAACGATTCAAATCATACCTTACGAATCGAATCGATTCTAACGATTCGTTCACGATTCTTCTCAGTCTGGGATTCCACTTTTGAATCGTCAATGATCGACTCACAGGACACTTTCCTTTGCAAATTACGGGTGGAACAAAAACTTTCTAAATCTCTCACATAAATGGCATAAGAGGCGAGACATTGCTTTGTTTCTTTCTCAATGGCTGGAACCATTCATCATGACCTCCATTAGTCTACAAAATTATCCAAGATAGTATTTCTTAATTATAATTTTTCAACTGAACTTTATTATCAAATACATTTTTTGCAATAGATCTTTATTTAAATATGCAAATTTCAGGTTCGTATTCATTATTTTTCACACTTAACAAATGCGGTATTTTGATTCCACTCTCGCTCGGGAGCATTCGGCACGGTTCGGAAATGTCCGCTGACAGGTTACATCAAACAAGTAAATAGAATCGTGGGTTACGATACCATGCCGATTCGTTACTATTCTTTTGAACGACGATTCGTTGATACCACGAATGGATTCTTACGATTCTTTATTATTAGTCGTTCGAATGAACGATTCGTTCACGAATCGACCCAACTCTACAGTCTAGTATATACAGTCACAAAGCTTGAGTTGCGAGGGTGCTAGGAACAATAGACTGTGCCGGTACTATTTCGCATTGTCTGTAATGAGGCGATATTAGCGATCCTAGTGGTTAGCAACTATCTATGGATGCATAATTACTACGTATTGAGCTTCGTGACTGCATATCTTAGACTGTGGTTGAACCATTGACATCTCCGGCTACACTGTTCTCGTTCTTTATGTTGTACTTTGAACAAGTTTGAACTCTGACGTGGATGGATGAGGAAGCATGAAAATTGATATCCTTGCAATGTGATCATGAGCAATGACAGTAATGACACAGAACGAGGTGCGATGCTACATTTTACTAAGCCAGTGTGGGGTTTTCAGGTTTCACTGCTGCTAATATATAAATATATAGTTATATATTTTTATTATTTATGAAATTATAATGTAATTATTATTGTCACTAAACATTAAGAAAAGTAAAAATAAAAATTGTGTTTTTTTTAAACTATGTAGCACGGAGAACAAAAATTACATGCTACACGTTTTGAATGTCATGTTAAATTTTTGAGTTGTTACATACCGTATCTTTATGACTTTATGTACCAAAACTGTTACATTTTGACCTTGTATTCAATAGCTATTTATCTGCTAAACATGAAGCTTGAATACGGCTGTATTTAGTGTTCCTAATTGTGTTAGGTGAAGAATATAATGCGTGCAGTTGTGTTTTGTGTAATTTCTCCATTCTCCTGAAACTTCATCCTTCTTTACTCCAAATATTTTCCTAAGCACTTATTCTCTATCACCCTTAACTGTACGGAACTGTATCGTTATTATATTGTTATTGTATCGAAAGTGTAAATCAAGCCTTGAGTTATCTGTGCCTAGTAGGTAACTGTGCCTGGATCTGTAGCTTCCTGTTAGTTCCAGTGCTGTCATGGTAATTTTTTCTTGACCATAAGCCCTATCTCTTGCTTTTCACCCCTGAAATATACCCATACGACCGTCATTTTATGTATATTTATTTATTTATTATTTTGCTAATAATTGTAACATAAAATATAATATATACAGAAAAACATAGCTCGCCCCTGAAAGAGTAGAACTCGTGCTCAGGGGCGGATTCCTGAATTGAAATTAATAATAATTATACAATAAAATTTGTCTTATGTCTACTATGCAATTATAGTATATAAATTTAAATTTACAATTTTTCAATTTTTATAAAATCCATACATAACTTTTTAAATTTAGTACTAGAACTATTAGAATTGACAAGTTTAGGATATTTAAATATAAATTTGTTATATATTCTTGGGCCTAAATTACTACTATGATTAAATACTGTAACAGTGTTGCATTTTGGTTCAAACAATCTTAAAGAATTCATACCTTTTGTTTCATAACTATGAGAATACAGTTCAAAATTATTTCGATTTTTATGTATGAATTTTATTAATACAATATAATAAATTTGTCTTACGTTAAGTACATTAAAGTCTAAAAACAAATTTTGAGATGGAAAATCAGTAGGTTTATGAAGACATATTTTAATTATTTTCTTCTGTAATAAATAAAGTGGATTAAAATTGGATTTAAATGAGCTATCCCATCCGATAATTCCATACACAATTACCGATTGAAATAAAGTTAAATATATTGTGCGTAATAAACTTATTGACAAGTAATTCCTCAATAAAACAAAATAATATACTATTTTACGTAATTTATTACAAAGGTAATTAATGTGTTAGTTCCATTTTAAATGAGTATCGAAAATTATGCCTAAATACTTAACTTCAGAGGATTCTTTAATAAATCGGATGTTTAATGATGTTTTTATGTTAAGGAAGAAGTAAAGATATTGTTTTGCTTTTCCCTTTAATTGTAAAATAAGCTTCATTTAAGGAAAATCCCATGATTTTTTCTCCATAAGATTAATTAAAAATGGTAGGTTCCCATACTTACGCCGTAACGCCCTATGACAACATTGGTTAGTACTTATTATAACTTTATATTTAATACTTTTAAGTGCGTTTTTACGTGAATAGGTGTAACGTATGAAAAGTAATGCTACCTTGTCTGTGTATGGGGCAGCAACCTGAGGTTCTGTACTGTCGAGTATTAAATTAAATACTGTTAGTTGGCAGACCAGTGAAGTGTTCATTGTGGGGTTCTATTGGGATGGTAATTTGTGGCATCTGTCCTTTTCATTTCCGTACACAACTGAATTAACATTTTACGTCTTCCTGGAGCTTTCATTTGAGTCTCTTAGTATGCACTAGAGATGAGTAAAAAAAAGCTGGAATAGTTTTTTTTTTAACTGTTTCACAATTGAAACTATTTCGTATCGAAACAATTTCATGAAATAACGTGTTCCAACAGTTCCAAAGACAGTTACACTGCTCCAGTGATCACTTCAACATTCCACATGGTTCCAAGAGATTAAGGGCCCTTACACACGAGCGACTTTTTGCCGCCAAGGTCGACTGCAAAAAGCAGTTGACCTTCGCGGCTTGTCGCGGGGATGCAGTCGGTAATGTATTTAAATGGAAAACGCCGGTTGCTTTACACACGAGCGCTGACCCCGACGGCAGACCGACTGCAGCCGCTGTCTTGCAGTCGGTCCCCGCGACGGGCGGCAGCGTTTTCTGCTTACACACGGACGGCTTTTAGCCGCCAAGGTCGGCGACACGCAATGGTTCAAAACATTACATTTAGCTGGATATAATTAATAACTTTTCTCCTATTTAACAGATATTCATGAAACTTTGTACAGTAGTTACAAGTATTACATTATTTTTTTTTTTTGTATACAAACTCTGATTACTTTCGTGTAAACGAAACTACCCGCTATAGGGAGTGCGTTTAGAGAAAATTAATAACTTTTCTTCCATTTAACAGGTATTCATGAAACTTTGTACAGTAGTTACAAGTAGTATATTTGTTTTGTATACAAACTTTGGTAACGTTTTTATAGGGGAACTATCCTTTCTGGGGTGCATCTAGAGATAATTAATAACTTTTCTCCTATGTAACAGATTTTCATAAAAGTTTGTGCAATAGTTTCGGGTAGTACATTTGTTTTTTATACGACTGATTACGTTGGTACAAGGGGAACTACCCCTTACAGCAGGGGCGGACACAAGGGGGGATTAAGGGGATATATCCCCTCCCGAAATTTTGAGAAAAATACGAAACAAGAAACAAAAATAATATTGATTTTAATTCGTGAATGTATGTAGGAATTAGAGGGCTTTCCACGTAAATTCTCTTTGCTAAAATGTTAAATAAACGTATCTTTGCATTGAAAGAAATCCCTATATCTGGGATTTTTCGTGCCTCTGCTTCGCAACTCTGATCCACTGCCCACTAGAGATTAGCGCTGTTCTCTGACACTTACTACAAGAGAACCAACGCAAGAGGACTAATAATATAACTCGTTATGATTGACTAAGTGGCCAGGATCCGACGGAATAAGCACCATCTTAAATCACAAAGTGATTATTTTTCGCATATCATGCATATCTGGACATGTATGGACATTGTGCCATTGTCATACATCTCTATGACGCAGTGCATGAGGGTAGGCCACTAGAGGGAACCCAAGAAGTGGAACTTAAACTGAAAGGATTGGATCCGACATCGGGATGGGAATCCAGTGTGGCTTAGTGGATAAAGCATCAGCACGTAGAGCTGAAAACCCGGGTTCAAATCCCGTTGCCGGAGAGAATTTTTTTCTGTTCCACTCTTCCATCATCATATGATGACGCAGAATTTCTGCATTGAAATATTATCATATGTACTTCGGTACATCGTAATATAAGCCATACAGAAACTAACATTTTTAGTGTCAATGATTGTAGCTAGCCATATTTTTAGCCTGTCACATGGTTTAGCCAGTCTACTACAGTCAGAACAGATGAATCTTAAGACATGCATTGAACTATGTGAGAATCTAGAAAGAGAACTGGAAGATTTTCGTTTAAATTTTCAGCCAGTGAACCTAGAGGCAAAAAGTGTTGCTGAACTTACTGGAATTACGCTGGAAATTCCAAGAACTGCAGGGAGACAAACACAGCATTCTAACTTCAAGACAGAGAGTCCTGAAGAGTATTTTAGGCTTTCAATTCTCCTTCCTTTCTTAGACTATTTTATTAGTCAGCTCAAGGACAGGTTTTTAAATCATAAGGGAATCCTAAAGTCCATAGAAACTTTGCTGCCTAAAAACATAGTGCGAGCATCAGATGAAGATGAGGCTATAGTAAATCAGTGGCCCAATGATGTTGATACATCACCAGAGTCTTTCTTCAATGAATTGAAGATGTGGAGAAGAAATTTCCTTTATCAGAAAAATCTTCACCTAATGCCTGCTGATTTTATATCATCTTTGAACAGGTGCAGTGAAATTATTTTTCCCTGCACTCACAAGGCGCTAAAACTTTTCTGCATTTTTCTGTAACTACAGCAACACCAGAATGGTCGTTCTCAACATTGCAATGTTTGAGGAGCAGACAGATTAAATGGACTGATCTTGATGATGATACATAAAAATGTAGAAATAAAAGCTAAGGAGTACTGGATCAAATGTCTAAGAAGCCTCGTCACCTTCTGTAAATATCACTCTGTCATTGTTTTTGTATTGCAGTCATTGTAAATATTAAAATTTAAAAATTGTGGTTTATTTAACGCTCGCAATTGCCAAGGTTATATCAGCGTCACTGGTGCGCCAGAATTTTTTCCCACAGGACTTCTTTTACATGCCAATAAATTTACCGATATGAGGCCTGTCACATTTAAGCACACTTAAATGCCATCGAACTGTGTTGGGATAGAACCCGCAACTTCGAGCACAGAAGGCTATACCGACTACGCTACTCAGACCAATTTGTAAATGTTTGTGACTCGGAAACAAATTGTGAGTATATAAACTTATTTATCATTATTCCATTTTTACCATCTCCTCAAATCCCTCCCCGAAAAAAAATCCTGCGTCCGCCCCTGCCTTACAGGGATGTATTTAGAGAAAAAATAATAACTTTTCTCCTATTTAACAGAATACTTTGTGCAATAGTTTCGGCTAGTACATATGTTTTGTATACAGACTCTGATTACTTTGGTACAAGGGCAACTACCCCTTATAGAGAGTGTATTTAGAGAAAAATTAATCACTTTTCTCCTATCTAACACATTTTCATGAAACGTACGGTAGTTGTAGGTCGTATATTTGTTTTGTATACAAACTCCAATTACGTTTGTAGAAGGAAACTAACCCTTATAGGGGCTGAATTTAGAGAAAAATTAATAACTATTAACTTTTCTCCTATTTAACAGATTTTCATGAAACGTTGTACAGTAGTTGCAGGTAGGATATTTGTTCTATAAAGAAACTGAGGTTAAGTTTGAGGGAAACTAAACCTTATAAGGGGCGCATTTAGAGGAAATAACTTTTCTCCAATATAACAGATTTCCATTAAACTTTTTACAGTAGTTACCGTATAGATAGTATATTTGTTTTGTATACAGACTCTCATTACACTTGTGTAAAAGAAACTGTAGGGGTGAATTTAGGTAAAATTAGTAGTTTTTCTCATACGAAACAGATTTTATCAAAATTGTACAGTAGTTAGAGGTAACATATTTGTTTTGTATACAAACTCTAGGTAATTACATTTGTGTATAGGAAACTACCCCATTATAGGGACGAATTTAGACAAATTTAATAAATTTCCTTCTATCTAACAGATTTTGATCAAATTTAGTACAATAGTTAGAGGTAACATATTTCTTTTGTAACAAGAGGCAAAGCTTTTTCAGGAGTTAGTAATTGTACTTTCCTTCACAAAATTACAGCAGTAGTATTGGAATGGTGGTCACGTGACAGGTGTAAGGGTGTAAGGTAGGTGTTAGGGGGCGTGGCAAGTGACGCCACAGTGGGCGTGGCCAAAGTATTACGTCATAGTGGGCGTGGCCAAAGTATGGCGTCATGGAGGGGGCGGGGCTTAAAGTATGACGTCACGAAGGGGGTGGGGGCCTTAAATTATGACGTAGGAAAGGGGCGTAACTTAAATTACGTCAAGGTTAAAGTGTGACGTCATGCACACGTGCAGGTATGTAATTGAAGTTGTGGTATGACAAGTTCATACATGTTTATCTCATCAATGTTGCTATGTGTGCAAATATAATGCTGAGTCATCCGGCAATTGTTCTCAGGTGAAAGACACAAGTTCATACATGTTTGAAAACTGCTATGTGTGCAAATATTATGCAAGGTCACATCCGGCGAAGAATTAATCTATCACACTTAAACACATACATTCTTCTTCTTAAGATTCTAATGTAATGGTAATTTAATTGATTGGGGAATGGGTGTTGGAATGTGGGACATAAATGGATAAAAACTTAATCTAGCACACTTGTAAATTAAACAGGATGTGGCTGAAGTGACGTTATAAATTTGTAATTGAAGTTGGAAATGGGGGAGGGGGGGTAAAACTTTGAAATACGAACGGCATAACTTAAAGTGTGGCGTCATAAATTTTTAATTGAAGTTGGAAATGTAATAATTTGAAATGCACATGTTCATACAAGTTTGTATAGTGGGGGGGGGGGATAGACAAGTTCATACATGTTTGTATATTTGAAAGTGAGTTGTGAATGTTAAAATAATCACTATCTGCTATGTGTGCAAATATTATGCAAGGTTGCTAATTTTACTGGTTGTACTTTAAGCCAATTGCTGAGTAATTGATAAAAAATATTAAGATTCTAATGTACTGGTAATTGAATTGATAAATAGTAATGGGAAATGGAAATTGGAATGGGGGAATTATTGATGGCGTAAATGGTTGTACTTTAAGCCAATTTATAAAAAAATTAATCTAGCACACTTGTAAATTAAACACATACATTCTTCTCATATTATTATTATTCCAGTGTAATACATTTTGAGTGGTTTGTTTAGCGTATTTAATACATTATTACCAACATTAAATTCATCAGAATGTGACATTATTATTTCGTAATACAGTAATTGTAGCAGATAAATCAACGTAGATGTATATGTTGTGTAATGCATAAGTGTGCAAATATTATGCAAGCTTGCTGAATCACTTCCGGCGACGATGCAATTGCTGAGTAATGATAAAAGCATGTTCTTTAAGCACCTGCAACGTGTCATATTACACAAATATTGCATGATGCAAATAATATGCAAGCTGTTAATTCACATCCGGTGAAGACGCAAGTGCTGAATAATGGCCAGCTATCCAATGGATGTCCTGAAACTGGTTGTACTTCAAGCCAATTGTTGAGTAATTGATAAAAAATATTAAGATTCTAATGTACTGGTAATTGAATTGATAAATAGTAATGGGAAATGGAAATTGGAATGCGGGAATTATTGATGAAGTAAATGGTTGTACTTTAAGCCAATTTATAACAAAATTAATCTAGCACACTTGTAAATTAAACACATACATTCTTCTCATATTATTCCAATGTAATACATTTTGAGTGGTTTGTTTAGCGTATTTAATACATTATTACCAACATTCAGAATGTGACATTATTATTTCGTAATACATTAACTGTGGCAGATAAATCAATGTAGATGTATATGTTGTGTAATGCATAAGCGTGCAAATATTATGCAAGCTTGCTTAATCACTTCCGGCGACGATGCAGTTGCTGAGTAATGATAAAAATATGTTTTTGAAGCACCTGGAACGATTATTATTATTATTATTATTATTATTATTATTATTATGGTTCCAATTTAATACAGTTTGAAGTAACATTTATAGGATTGATTAATAATTTAATACATTTTGAAGTAAAATTTATTGGACTTATTTTAAGCCATACATTATTACCGAAACAGTTCGTAATATAAATATGTGTTATGAGATTGAAATATACAAGTTCATACATGTTTGTATGGTGAATGATATAAAAGCTGAGGATATGAAAACATAATTGACAGTTATGGATAGCACAATTATGGGAAACGATGTGGCGCTAGCCATTGATAATCCACTAATATTGAAAGAAGAAAGATATAAAGTACCATTTGAGGTAAGGTACGCATATTTTCCAGATGTGAGAGATGAGTGGTTAAATGAACCATATGCAATAACACGCAAATACAATATAATAAATTCTGAGAAAGTATACACTGAGGTGGTAAGAAAAATGTATGGTGCTAATCAGTTACATACGGATTGGTCATTGGTGTTGCCTTGTGGTAATACGGAAATGAGTTTTATAAATGCACCTTCAACACATGAGGACACATATCACCGCAATATCTGTTTGGGTAACGGTGAACATAGCATTGAATGCACAGATCCCAAAGAGTCCAGCTTACATGTGTGGCGGAAACTGTGTGATCCCAGCTGTCTTACTTACAAAGAGGTGAGTACAGTTTATATTGCTTTTATTAATTATAATATTATGATATATTTAATGGTGATATTTGTTATTTTGTTTTTGTGCAGAAACCAGAGATTGTTGCCAAAGCACCTAAAATGAGATTTTATCGGAAGAGATGTGATGAAGCTTGTCCCAACTACAAAGCAGTAAGTTTTTTTTCCCCCCACATGAAGTTTGTCTATATTTGTGATTCAAAATGGTTATATTTGTGATTGTTTTTGTTTAACAGAAGTCGGAAATTGTTGAGAAAAAAGGAAAAAGGAGGAAAAACAGATTGTGGCGGGAGACATGCATTGAAACATGCCCCAACTATAAAGCGGTGAGTTTATGTTTTGTGTTCTGATATTGAATGGTGATTATGTAGAGCATATACATGACTAATTTACATTATTGTTTTCAGAAGACAACTAAAAGAGGAGAAAAGAGGAAACATAGCGCATTGAAGGAGGAGGTGATGGATATTGAAGCCATTGTTCAACAATTGAATGTATAGAAAATAGAAAATAAATGTGACATTTTCATGGTTGTGATCAAGTGAGATGCAAGGACAAAAGTGGTTGTTAAGACAATACATGTATGTAGTGTGCATAATATGAGAATAGTAATAATAAAAAATGAATTTAATGAGTTATTATTTCGAATGAACCTGAATTCCTTGTCATTGGGGATGGGAGAGTAACCTCACCTTAAGTCCTTGTCATTGTGGATTATGTCGAAAACGTTGCAATAACGCAACAGCATGTCGTTGCAATAACCCAACACCATGTCGAAAATCGTATTCGTGTTGCGATAATGCAACACCATGTCGAAAATCGTATTCGTGTTGCGATAATGCAACATCATGTCGAAAATCGTATTCGTGTTGCGATAATGCAACACCATGTCGAAAATCGTATTCGTGTTGCGACAATGCAACACCATGTCGAAAATCGTATTCGTGTTGCGATAATGCAACACCATGTCGAAAATCTTATTCGTGTTGCGATAATGCAACACCATGTAGAAAATCGTATTCGTGTTGCGATAATGCAACACCATGTCGAAAATCGTATTCGTGTTGCGATAATGCAACACCATGTCGAAGTTGCTACATATATGTCGCAAGATTACGATTTTCGACAAGTGATTGCATATATGTCGCAAGATTACGATTCGACATATCGGTTGGATTGATGAGGGAGATGTATTGAAATGAAAACAAATTTATACACAAGCACTGTAGGTTTATTGTGATTAAATCAAAACTGTATAAACTACTACATTATTATTATTATTATTATTATTATTATTATTATTATTATTATTATTATTATTATTATTATTATTTACACACACATTTAAATCAAAACTATATAAATCAAACATTATTATTATTTACACACACACATTTAAATCAAAACTATATAAATTACAACATTATTATTATTTACACATACACATTTAAATCAAAACTATATAAATTAAACATTATTATTATTTACACACATATTTAAATCAAAACTATATAAATTACAACATTATTATTATTTACACATACACATTTAAATCAAAACTATATAAATTACAACATTATTATTATTATTTACACAAACATTTTACTCTTGCACGCGCCTTCTTTTACATGGTGGTTCATAAATTCCATGCGGCGCTGTATTAATCCCATCTTGTAATACAACTCTCTTATCATCAAAAGAATTTAAAGTCACTTTATTTACACACATTGTAAACACATTGTGAAAATATGATCTAATAGCATTGTTTTTTGTGTAAGTAGTGATACCAGATTCACGACATGTTGCATAATCTTCAAACGTAAGTTCATTCCTAATTAAGCTTTTCTTAATGCCCTTCAGTTTCTTAATTTCAAAATCTGAACACTTTAAGGCATACACTTTAGCCTTCAAACCAACAAACTCATCAATATGCGAATTTGGAATTTCATCCTTGAACTTCCCAAGCACACCCTTATTATGTGATGAAAATAAAATATGATTTGGTGAATACATACTAGTATCCAAATGATCCCGAACATTTTGCAGATCATGGTACAAATCATCTGTTTCAATGAGATATATAAAACTATCTGTATGCATATAACACAAGTTCAATTTATCGCCAAACTCTTCTTTCATAATGCTATAGTGAAAATTGTACATGTGCACTTTTGAAAGTTCTAAAATACACATACCCACATATAACGCTTTGTCAAACAAAATTTGAGTTTGCGCTAAATGAATACCCACCAGTGGTGTTGCATTATCGCAACACGAATACGATTTTCGACATGGTGTTGCATTATCGTAACACGAATACGATTTTCGACATGGTGTTGCATTATCGCAACACGAATATGATTTTCGACATGGTGTTGCATTATCGCAACACGAATACGATTTTCGACATGGTGTTGGGTTATTGCAACGACATGCTGTTGCGTTATTGCAACGTTTTCGACATAATCCACAATGACAAGGACTTAAGGTGAGGTTACTCTCCCATCCCCAATGACAAGGAATTCAGGTTCATTCGAAATAATAACTCATTAAATTCATTTTTTATTATTACTATTCTCATATTATGCACACTACATACATGTATTGTCTTAACAACCACTTTTGTCCTTGCATCTCACTTGATCACAACCATGAAAATGTCACATTTATTTTCTATTTTCTATACATTCAATTGTTGAACAATGGCTTCAATATCCATCACCTCCTCCTTCAATGCGCTATGTTTCCTCTTTTCTCCTCTTTTAGTTGTCTTCTGAAAACAATAATGTAAATTAGTCATGTATATGCTCTACATAATCACCATTCAATATCAGAACACAAAACATAAACTCACCGCTTTATAGTTGGGGCATGTTTCAATGCATGTCTCCCGCCACAATCTGTTTTTCCTCCTTTTTCCTTTTTTCTCAACAATTTCCGACTTCTGTTAAACAAAAACAATCACAAATATAACCATTTTGAATCACAAATATAGACAAACTTCATGTGGGGGGAAAAAAAACTTACTGCTTTGTAGTTGGGACAAGCTTCATCACATCTCTTCCGATAAAATCTCATTTTAGGTGCTTTGGCAACAATCTCTGGTTTCTGCACAAAAACAAAATAACAAATATCACCATTAAATATATCATAATATTATAATTAATAAAAGCAATATAAACTGTACTCACCTCTTTGTAAGTAAGACAGCTGGGATCACACAGTTTCCGCCACACATGTAAGCTGGACTCTTTGGGATCTGTGCATTCAATGCGATGTTCACCGTTACCCAAACAGATATTGCGGTGATATGTGTCCTCATGTGTTGAAGGTGCATTTATAAAACTCATTTCCGTATTACCACAAGGCAACACCAATGACCAATCCGTATGTAACTGATTAGCACCATACATTTTTCTTACCACCTCAGTGTATACTTTCTCAGAATTTATTATATTGTATTTGCGTGTTATTGCATATGGTTCATTTAACCACTCATCTCTCACATCTGGAAAATATGCGTACCTTACCTCAAATGGTACTTTATATCTTTCTTCTTTCAATATTAGTGGATTATCAATGGCTAGCGCCACATCGTTTCCCATAATTGTGCTATCCATAACTGTCAATTATGTTTTCATATCCTCAGCTTTTATATCATTCACCATACAAACATGTATGAACTTGTATATTTCAATCTCATAACACATATTTATATTACGAACTGTTTCGGTAATAATGTATGGCTTAAAATAAGTCCAATAAATTTTACTTCAAAATGTATTAAATTATTAATCAATCCTATAAATGTTACTTCAAACTGTATTAAATTGGAACCATAATAATAATAATAATAATAATAATAATAATCGTTCCAGGTGCTTCAAAAACATATTTTTATCATTACTCAGCAACTGCATCGTCGCCGGAAGTGATTAAGCAAGCTTGCATAATATTTGCACGCTTATGCATTACACAACATATACATCTACATTGATTTATCTGCCACAGTTAATGTATTACGAAATAATAATGTCACATTCTGAATGTTGGTAATAATGTATTAAATACGCTAAACAAACCACTCAAAATGTATTACATTGGAATAATATGAGAAGAATGTATGTGTTTAATTTACAAGTGTGCTAGATTAATTTTGTTATAAATTGGCTTAAAGTACAACCATTTACTTCATCAATAATTCCCGCATTCCAATTTCCATTTCCCATTACTATTTATCAATTCAATTACCAGTACATTAGAATCTTAATATTTTTTATCAATTACTCAACAATTGGCTTGAAGTACAACCAGTTTCAGGACATCCATTGGATAGCTGGCCATTATTCAGCACTTGCGTCTTCACCGGATGTGAATTAACAGCTTGCATATTATTTGCATCATGCAATATTTGTGTAATATGACACGTTGCAGGTGCTTAAAGAACATGCTTTTATCATTACTCAGCAATTGCATCGTCGCCGGAAGTGATTCAGCAAGCTTGTATAATATTTGCACACTTATGCATTACACAACATATACATCTACGTTGATTTATCTGCTACAATTACTGTATTACGAAATAATAATGTCACATTCTGATGAATTTAATGTTGGTAATAATGTATTAAATACGCTAAACAAACCACTCAAAATGTATTACACTGGAATAATAATAATATGAGAAGAATGTATGTGTTTAATTTACAAGTGTGCTAGATTAATTTTTTTATAAATTGGCTTAAAGTACAACCATTTACGCCATCAATAATTCCCCCATTCCAATTTCCATTTCCCATTACTATTTATCAATTCAATTACCAGTACATTAGAATCTTAATATTTTTTATCAATTACTCAGCAATTGGCTTAAAGTACAACCAGTAAAATTAGCAACCTTGCATAATATTTGCACACATAGCAGATAGTGATTATTTTAACATTCACAACTCACTTTCAAATATACAAACATGTATGAACTTGTCTATCCCCCCCCCCCCACTATACAAACTTGTATGAACATGTGCATTTCAAATTATTACATTTCCAACTTCAATTAAAAATTTATGACGCCACACTTTAAGTTATGCCGTTCGTATTTCAAAGTTTTACCCCCCCTCCCCCATTTCCAACTTCAATTACAAATTTATAACGTCACTTCAGCCACATCCTGTTTAATTTACAAGTGTGCTAGATTAAGTTTTTATCCATTTATGTCCCACATTCCAACACCCATTCCCCAATCAATTAAATTACCATTACATTAGAATCTTAAGAAGAAGAATGTATGTGTTTAAGTGTGATAGATTAATTCTTCGCCGGATGTGACCTTGCATAATATTTGCACACATAGCAGTTTTCAAACATGTATGAACTTGTGTCTTTCACCTGAGAACAATTGCCGGATATGACTCAGCATTATATTTGCACACATAGCAACATTGATGAGATAAACATGTATGAACTTGTCATACCACAACTTCAATTACATACCTGCACGTGTGCATGACGTCACACTTTAACCTTGACGTAATTTAAGTTACGCCCCTTTCCTACGTCATAATTTAAGGCCCCCACCCCCTTCGTGACGTCATACTTTAAGCCCCGCCCCCTCCATGACGCCATACTTTGGCCACGCCCACTATGACGTAATACTTTGGCCACGCCCACTGTGGCGTCACTTGCCACGCCCCCTAACACCTACCTTACACACTTACACCTGTCACGTGACCACCATTGCAATACTACTTACAGCATCTCTCTTTCCCTGGTCTGTGAAGTTTATCTGTCTAAAAAAAGGGAAGTTACTCGTTGTTTTGAGACTGCAGTGTGTTTTAGTTGGTTATTTAACGACGCTGTATCAACTACTATTCATTTAGCGTCGATGAGATTAGTGATAGCGAGATGATACCGAGGATTCGTCATAGATTACCTGACATTCGTCTTACGGTTTAGGAAAAGCTAGGAAAAAACCCAACCAGGTAATCAGTCCAAGCGAGAATCGAACCCGTACCCGCTCGCAACTCCGGATTGACAGGCGAGCACCTCAGCCGACTGACGCCGGTGGCCTGCAGTATGTTTCTCGCTTTCCTTCTCTCAGACTTCCAGAAGATTCAGAAAAAAGTTTCCTTGGTCTGCACTATCTGTCTCTCTGTCACTTTTTCCAATAGGTGATCTAATGATAACCCTGACATTCTGAAAAAAAAAAAATACTATCATCATGGGCTCGAAGCTCGTGAAAAAGGCAATGAAATTGCCGATACTGCTCTCATTGAATAAGAATCCGATGTATCGAATATTTTATGTGTTTAACACGCCGTTTTCTAAGACGGAGAAGAAATAATAAAAGTAGTTCCATCTCGACGTGCATTATTATAATGCGAATAAATAATGACACACCTTTTGCAGTTCGACTGCCGCCGGAACCGACGACACACAACGCCCGTATCGACTGCAGAGTCGCTCATGTCGACGGCTTCTGCCGTCGAAGAACCGCTCATGTCGGCGGCAGACCGACTGCTTTTTGCAGTCGACCTTGGCGGCTAAAAGTCGCTCGTGTGTAAGGGCCCAAAAAGATAAACAGTTCAATTTCTAAACAGCTTCCCTGTTCTTTGCTGTCTGCAAAGACCACATGTAGCGCTATCATCGACCTCCAATCGGAAGTAGATATCCATGTTCCACACGGCCTTCGTGCAACAGTAGCCTGTGTAGGACCGCGCAATCTAATTGTACGAATCAAATTCCCTAATAAATCTGATATTTATTATTATTAGCCGCCTGTTGATGGAGAATATGTTCATGGTGCCCAAACATAGTGTTAATTATTAATATACAGCGAAAAATATTATCGGCTAATGTCTTATCGTTATTAAACTCTCCTGGGGTTATAAGCGTTATTTGTACTAAAATCGATTAATTTTTAATTGTAATTATTTACTGTCGTCATAATACACTGAACAGCTGATTTAAAGACGATTCAAAGGCTTTGAAACATGTTTCTGAAGCAGATGAGAACACTTGGAATAGTCGCTACTGATGTTTAAACCTATTCTTATGAAACTGTTATTTTGGAACAGCTTCAATCATGAAACAGTTATAGTCGAAACTGTTTCTTAAAAATAACAGTTTATTCCATCTCTACTACGCACGTGTATTTGTTTACTAATTCGCATTTATTGATTCATCGATTTCTTAGTCATTTATACACGTAGTTTCTTAAGTTATTATTTTGTCTCGTTTTTATTATCTCTATCAGCCATTAGATCTTTGATCTTCGATGTCATCCGTGAAACTGGGGGTTTTTTAACACGTTTAGTTTTTCCTGGAGCGCATTTGACATACTGTTGCGTAATAAGTTCCTCTAAGAAAATTCATCTTGTCATCCTCTATGCGTGCAGTCAAGACCGTATGCTGTATCCTCATAGAAAGTTATCTCACCAATGTTATAGGCTTTACTTCAAGGGCACTGCAATAAATATATTGTGAGGTGAATGATGTCATGAACAGATATTCCTGGTGCAGGTAATGATAGTACCCTGTCTGTGTTGTTAGTAATAATCGGGTAGTAACGTCTTAGATGTTCCTGTGTGGTGCGTTGGAAAAAGCGACAGAATTGTCATGTTAACACGAATCATTGTCACAAGTTGAGTGGCGCACGACTTGAAGTTGGTATTGGAATCTCCCAAAATTATAATTATAACATGTTCGTAATATGAAGAGAAATTCAATGTTGCAGTTTCAAGCCCCGTTGACATACTAACTGTAGGATGCTTCTACACGACGCAGATTAAACATTTCTGGGGCCTGTTTCATAAACACAGTAATAATATTAAATAATATTATTAGACTCATGAAAATAATTTTATTAACTGACTAAATTCTGTTTCATAAACATTTTGCACAACTCATAAAATACGTACAGTAATATTATTAATTTATGAATGAGCAAATGCTATACGAGACTAAGTCGCGGATGGTCATGCGTGGTAAACAGTGGTTATAGAGTGTTTATATCGTTTGCAGACAGTATTAATAAATGATTTGAGGTTAAGGCTGACTTAACCAAGTATTGGTCTACAGATTTTTATATTATCTAATATATTCTCTGTTAACAGTTGTAATAATGTTGAATGAAATAGGTTTCGATTTTTGGGAAACATTTATTTCAGATAGGATTGTAAATGATTGCAACTCGAAGTTATTTTTGTTATTTGTTACAGTTGATCTATTTAAAACAAACCATTTGACAAATCTAAAATATTGTGAACAGACATTTGTCATTCCTAATTGTTCACGTGTCTGCTGGTGCGAAGTTCGCAATCCTAAAAACAATGTATCAGTCACAGAAGCGTGTGCGTGTATGTGAAACTTGCATCCTCGTTATCTAAAGAAGTGTCATATCAAAATGTTAAGCAGTGAAAGCTTTTGATGACAATATTGTAGCAGACTTAGGACAGCGAAACGACAGGTTTAATAGTCCTTGCGAAGCGTCTTATCTGAGATAGGCTATTTCAAGTTCCGTTATACTTCGGAATACTGCGCAAGTACTTATACTATATAAAAAACATTTTTGATTGGTACAAGAGTAAATAAATAAACACACAAAAATGATCCTTACACCAAAAATAAATAATTTAGTAATGCAATAACGACATAAGTACTTACGCGGTGAGGTCTTTACTAGAAAATATTGAGGAGTTTGAAGGTGTTGTAGACGATTAATGTTATAATGAAATTAATACAAATACTCAAATTGTCTTAATTTTTTATTGCTGATTATGGTGTAAGTAGTGCTCTCAAAAAGTTATCTGACTGTACAAAATGCAAATATGTTCTAGTAAAGTTAAAGATTGTGATGTGGAATTGAAGGTACCTAAAGATCTCGTAAGTTATTTTTAGTTGATCAGTAGCGGTGATTTAAAGTAGCCGATATATTTTGTAACAGATCTACTTGTTGATGTAGACCTATACAAGAACTTGGCTCACCAAGATCTTCAAAATATTAATTAGTGAAGAGTATGTAGGGTAAACTAGGGTCTGTTGGACAGTCGGGCATGTTGGACACTCTGTACTTTAACGTGTTACCACGCCACTTGTGGGCACCACATTTTGCTAGAAGTCAATGACGGAAGTAGCCCCACTCGTGCCTACTTCCGTCATTGACTTCTAGCTGAATGTGGTGCCCACAAGTGGCGTGGTAACACGTTAAAGTACGGAGTGTCCAACATGCCCGACTATCCAACAGACCCTAGTTTACCCTATATGTAAAATTTTATAGATTCAGGTTGTCACAACATTTCAATACAGAAAATGTTAATATTATTTTATGATGTAGATGGCCCATGTTCTTTAAAACTACTCTCAAAACAATTGGAGAAATTTGTTGTGATAAATAGTCCTAGGCATATATTTCTGACCAATTGTTATAATTAAAAAAAAATGATAATATGAAAGGGGGGAAAACGTCAAGTTCAGTCATTCAAATGACAACATAAAATAATGTAAATCATAATTGCTTTATAACAATTATATATTATAATCTAATTTAATTTAGAATTCACCCTTTCCGGTTGTTCCTCTTTCCCAATTAGATGTAAGAATCAGTGTATTTATCTTCATTTTAAGCATAATAGGTACTGTAGTAGATTTTATGGCTTTCAATTTCAACCTCGTCCCTCTACATTGGCGCCTGTGACAGTAATTTGTAAGTATGAAGAGATGGTCATTAATTTTGTCTCTGATACTTTTTAAAATGGGCAAAAGAAGTGAAAACAGCTTGAAGAGACATCACTATTTGAGTCAGAATTATCCATTTCAAGTATTTCCTCTGTTTTAGCTTCAAAATCTAACCCTAAACTGCATTTTACATTTTACCAGTAATGAAATTAGTGGTTAAATACATTCATGGAACTAACGGTAATAATATTAATAAATTTCAGTACCTTTGCTAGTTTATGAAACACTTTACTAATATTATTATTTATTTTAGTAATATTATGAGCGTTTGTAGTAATAAATAATTTTATTAACTAACAGTTTTATGAAATAGAATACTAATAATGTTAAGTAATATTTTTACCTTTTTACTTCTAATATCAATTTATTAAGTTTTATGAAACAGGCCCCTGGTGAGAAACATAAATTTCAATAAACATAAATTTAGAACGAGCAGCATATTGGGACATCTGAACGAACATTAATTGCACAACCCTCATTCTCTTTTCAAACTCTTATCATTTCGACAAAGAATGTATATCCAGACAGTTAAGTCCACACCTGGGTTTAACCCAGGTTTAAAGAAATGAGGATAGCCTGGATGTTGAGGGGAGAGAAGATACAAACTAATCATTTATTGAAGTGTGCAATCAAAACTTTGCGCGTTATCTGAAATGCCAAGGGACTTGTATTAAGTCTGCTTTTAGAATGTCTGCTGTTGTAAGCGTTAAACTTATTACCCATTTGCGAGCAAAGAGTGAAGAAATCTCTCGAAAATCTTATTTCCGTATGTGGACATTGTTCTGAGATAGTGACATGTCTGTGCATATCTCTCAGAGTACGACTGTTCCGTATAGTTGAGAGTTCTCTCAGCTGTTAACACGGACAGGGGACAGTTACTGAATCTAAATATTTCAAACAATTATATTACAGACCTATAAGTTTATAAAATACTGTATACGTATTATAAAGATAGTGGGACAAAGCGAGTTCAATTTGTCACAGTATAAAATAAAATAAAATTATATTAAAATAAAATGAACTAAAATTACTAACCTGATGCTATCTAAAATGCTTTTCACGCGACTTAGTTCGTACGACTCATCTTTGTGACTACAATATCTTGTCTGCGTACATGTAATTAATTTACCATAACTAACAGCGACTGAGTTTTAACATTACAAATAAACGACGACTTAAGTGCAAATGGTTCGTGTTGTTCTGGGTGGGCAAAAAGCCACGGCCTTCATGAACTAAGTCGCATCAAAAGGGGGATAAAAAGTGTAATGTCACTATTAGCCTCTTTTACAGGAAATGCATTTCCTAATTTTGTGTCAGTGAAATTTATTAGGCCTAATAATTCGAATTCTTCTGCTCATATCCTGAAATAATTTCTAAATTGTTGAAGGTCCTCTGAACGTAGTTCATTCAATAGTGTTGAACATGTTAACACTAAACACATCTCTATTTTCTTATCCTTCTTCACTAGCCAAGATGCCACCCTTGCAATAAACTCCATTTTCTTTGCGATGTTGTCCATCAGCTCCACTCTTTTTTTTTCTTCTTCTTTTCTAAGGTTGGTAGGAACGTTGGGCGCTCCTGCGCTTTGCTTTATAGTACACGGAATCACTTCTTACAGGCTGCGCCACCGTTTTTGGCATGTGAAATAAGTAATGGGAGCCTTAAGTGCGAGTGTCTTACATTTGTAGCAGAGTATGGGCGATAAAGCTGGCAATTGTGATTGGCAGATTGTTGATGTGATGTGTATTTAGGAGGAAGTACCGTTCTTAGCCGCAGTGACAACAGAAACTCACTGACTGGACACTGTACTCAAGGACACACCACAGGAACGCTAGCGTAGGGAAACTTAAGTGCGAGTACAGTATCTTATTTTTGCCGCAATCTGAGCAGCAAGACTGACAACTGTGGTTGGTAGATTGATGTGACGTGTATAGGAGGTGGTACCATTCTCAGCTACACTGTCAACAGATGCTCGCAGACTGTGCATTGTACTCAAGGACACGCGCGAGGAATAGTGGCATCAGCAATACTCTATTTCTGCCCGTTATTTAAGAATTAGAGAATCTCACTAGGCTATTATATCACGCTCCAGTTATTATCTTATGTGAAAAACACATGTCATTTGAAAATGAATATTAAACGTACTTGCTGGAAACGAGTGAATTAAGAGCGATGCGTATACAACTGGCAATAGTCCGCCAACTCCCTTGTAAGTTCATAAGCAGGCGTTCTTTTCTACAATTCTTTGCTATACTGTTGATTTTCTTTAATGTTTCAGTTGTATTTCGAACATAAGTGTCTATTTATGTTAAATAGTTAAGAAATCTGTGTTTGGCTCCTTTCCGATGTGTGCATTCCTACAATTTCTTTTTCACTGTATGTGATGATTTCCTCCCCATTAGCGTTAAGATCTTCACTTTTATTTGAGGGGTTCACAACCATAACAGACCAAGTCCACTTAAAAAATGATATTTCATGTAAAAAGTATAGCAAACTCCACTCTATTCACTGCCACAGTGAACTAAACCAATAATTCAGTTACTTTTTCAGAGATAGAACCTCAGTCCAGAAGAGGTGAAATAATTCATGTAACCTTCACAGCCATACTGAACCAAGTCCGTAGTGGTTCAGAATATTGTCTCATTGCTATCAAACGTTTTAGTGAACATGAGTAGCGATATTGACATAAGGGCATTATTTAATATGCTGATGCAAGTGGTGGCAAAATCGGAATATCGAAATGTCTCTTAAACTTCTGAAGCTAAAATAACTACTGAAGATTTCCTGGCGACGTGATGATTCGAAATTTTCTCGAAATTCCAGCCAGGTAAAATGTTGGTGATGCAAATAGTTAACAGCAGAGACAATTGACCACAAATTAATGGTGTCCCGCCACACTTTCCTTCCAAACGATTCGAACTTCGGAAGAATTGAAGTAGCAAGTCGCAAGAAAAAACACATCTATGTTCCTGGAGATTGGAAGAAAATTGTCATGAACACAAAGAGTAAGTGCCCAAAATTTTGCGTCACTGAAGTTAAGAATTCTGATTTCTTTTCTACTGAAGCTTTAGAAGAAGCTACCATAAAAAAAGAATGATACTGAGGGTACTTCTTTCAGTTGGATGGACATTAGCTGGCTGAGAGATACAACAGGCTGTCCCTTCATATTAGAATTCAAAGAAACCTTAAATGAAGAGACACCTTTTCGCAAAATAAATTTGGAAAAGCAAGCTCGTGGCAAAAGTTGCTTTCCTTGTCGTAAGTCACCCAAGAAGCCGTAGAAAGATCAGTGTGGCCAAAAGAAAAGATAATCATTATGATGGATCTTCTCCCATACATTCCTTTACTTCATCATGCATATAAGTGCCTTCCAGTGGAGCAAGCTACTTCCACTAGAGGAGAGTAAGATAATATTGTTCACTGTGATTGATGTACTACAAATGGTAACATGATTCACTTTCTGTGTTTTACAATGGAAATGTAATAAATAAATCAATATCAATAAACACAAAGTTCTTTTCCAAACATATAAAGTAGTTTTCATTTACACTATAGCATAATATTTCCTGAAAATTTCATAGTCATAGTGAACCAAGTCCTCATTAATTAAGAAAGTATACAATTATAAAATAGAAATATTAATTTATTTTCCAACGCAGAGTATTATAAAGATGATAGTTTTAAATTATTATTGCCAGTTGGTCTACTATGGTTCTGAACCTCTCATTTCATACTCCTTTGAAATAAAAACTGCAATATTAAACATTCTCGCCAAAGTAATAATTTATTTCCATTACATAAGCAAATATTACAAGTATTTATATGCAACAAGTCTAAAAAAGGATGGTAAATATCACAATAACAAATTCGCCGCAACAATAGACTAAACCCTAATAAGAGACAGTCCCTAAAAAAAAAAAGACGGAAATTCGCTGTTATTGTTAAAATTTGCACTTGGGCACTCTTACCCCGTGGAATAAACTTATTTTCGACATTAGCGAAGGTCCCATTAATTACAATTTGGATAATTTTGTGTAAAATATAAAAATGGAAAAAGGTAATAGTAGTAATAACTATTACATTCTTATCTCAAAAACTGCATTACTTCCAGATGATTTATATTGACTATTTCGTTTATATGACGTCATTCCAATTTCGACCAATGAAGTATAATGAAATTTTGAATTCCAACCAATCACAGTCATACATCGCGATAATTTCTGCAGCTAGATTTATCGCATGGTCGTTTTTTTTTTTTTTTTTTTTTTTAATCTGTGTCGCCAACTGTTTCCCCGTAAATCGATGAGCATGAATCCATTAAGATGCATCTACACAGTTAAATTTTTTCTCAACTTTACGTATTCAAGCAATGAACGCAAGATTGATATTAATAGTAATTAATATCACATATTTATGCAGTGAAGACGACGTTCAAATCGGCGCACTATGTAGACACAAAATCTTCATGCATCTTAATTGAACGTACCCTACGTTTTAAACTTCATTATTTCAATATTCTTCCCAGATTGCATGCATACACGCATGGAAAATTGAATTTGTAGATGCAGCTTTAGTCCCGTAACAAACTACAGTGAGAACACGTTTGTCGAGCTATGGAAAATGCTTTCCTGTAGCACGGAGTAACGGTCGATATAAGGCACAACTGACATTGGTCCCGCTCCCGCAGGTAACCTTACCTATAATTGTAGCCTATAAAATTTGTTTTATGTGAATGAAATTAAACAATTAATAGAACGTCAGATGTTCAAATTTGTGTAACATCAGCGCACATCAAACCCAAAGATCTTGTGTAGTTATTATATACAAAATCTTTGATCAAACTTCGTTCCTTATGGCGTAATAAAATACGTGTTTTAATTATCTATACAGAAATGGCTTCACTGAGTATCAACATATGTCTCGCTCTAGAGTAAATACATAAGCATTGCTATATAGCTGTCTCCATATATATTATATAGTTCTTAGTTCTCGGTGTAGTGTGTAATGTAACCATGAAGTACTAAATAAAGTACGAAATGCTATTTCCACATCTACGTCTTCATGTTCTAATTCTATATCCATTGTAGGCTATCTTGAAGAAGATTACACTCCTCTCAGATTTGATAACTGCGTTTTCAACAATTTATTTAATTAATGTATTAATCAGATTACTGTAATTATATTATAAAATTTAAAATTAAATTATGATTTCAGCAGATAATGAAAATGTATTTCTGTTTTATAATAATAAGAGAAAAGCGCAGTAGCCTACATGTAATTAACATGGTTAAACCTGTATTTCGCTTTTCACAATTGGCATTTACTGAATAACATCCAATTTCTTTATTGCAGTAATCGATATTCGTCTATTTCAACTTCACAATGTCTGGATAGGTTAAGTATTCGTAAATATACAATTATTAACATTTTGTGATCAAATTTTAGGGATATGTTATTTACATTTTTATTTTATTCACGAAATAGTCCTAATAAATGTCACTCGAGGCCTGGGAAATCTCAGAATTCTCGTGACATTATTACAGATAAATTCTGCAGTGCTTGGGAAAAGTGACATAAGTCAGTTTCCATAAACCACTTTTGATAATTTATTGACGACTTACACTGGTTTATGTCGATTTGATTTTTTTTTTGTATGAATTATTGTATTGGGAGAAATACTTATGTATTTTTTTTTCCAAGCGAGCAGATGTTCCGTAAGTTGTCAATAAATTATCAAAAAAGGTTTGTGAAAACTGACTTATGTCACTTTTCCCAGGCACTATAGAATTATAATGCATGCAATGTATAACACATTTAAATTTGTTTAAATTTACACTTCTAAATCGAATAAAACATTCGCTGAATATGTCCTGAACTTTTGGCCATGACTGTATGTACAATACTGCATTAATACACTTCCTATATTGAATGCTGATTAGGGTCTTCCTTAAAGTTTTTTTGTTACTAATACTTAATCAATACTTTAAAAACATAAACACGAACAGTGAGCGACACCCAATGTAGTTCCGGTCTGCTCCACACTACGCGCAAGGCATACGAAGAACATTTATTTCATGTTAGCGTCGATCGACGAAAGCAAGTTGCAACTGCTACAAAGATAAAGTCAGTATATATTTTCTCATCAACTTTGCCGCTGAAAGTTTTCGTCTAAACAGATAGAAGAAAACTGGTCGAAGAAGACGTGTTGCGATGCAAAATTCTGAAGTCCTTACACTCTAATCAATATTAATATTATACATAGTGGCGTTGCTCTATCTTAAGCTCTCACGCAGCAAGCTACGTAACGTGTACAGGGGAATGTATCGCTGCCAAACCGAAAATTTCTATAGAGGATTCCACTTTAAGAAAATAGCATTGAACATATGGAGGCTGTTCCAGCAACTATTTGTAAGTATCTTTCTTGAGAACTGGGAATTAATTAGTTTCGTTTAATTCATAGAACATAATTTCATTGAGAACTAGATCGATTTCTTATGCTAAAATTGTATTACACCTCTAAAATTACCATATATTTAATTTACGAATAACGGGATAACAGCTAAATTGATGGAATAGTCTTCCGCTCTCTTGCCAAAGACCTCCGCTGAAAAACATAACAGACAAGTAGGGGTTCACACTGTTAAAACACGCTTATTTGAAAAAGTACACAACATTTAACTGTCAGCAAAACAACAAAGGCATTAGGTATGTATCTTAGGTTCTTGTTTGATTATAGTGTGAAGTTAATAATGGAAAAAGTGTGCTGTACATAATCCCAAGAGTAAGAGTAAGAAAGGAAGCTGTGTTGGAAAAAGTGGATGAAGAAAGAATGATGCTGAAACTAATCAGAAAAAGGAAAAGGAATTGGCTGGGTCACTGGTTGAGAAGAAAGTTCCTTCTGAAGGATGCACTGGAAGGAATGGTGAACGGGAGAAGAGTTATGGGCAGAAGAAATCAGATGATAGACTACATTAAGATATAAGGATCATATGCGGAGACAAAGAGGAAGGCAGAAATAGGAAAGACTGGAGAATGCTGGCTTTGCAGTGAAATACTTGCCCTTGGGCAGAACACTATGAATTATTATTATTATTATTATTATTATTATTATTATTATTATTATTATTATTATTATTATTATTATTATTATTATTATTTGTAATTCAAGAGACCGTAACGGGCCACGTGGCCCAATACATGCAAGGATGATGATGATTATTATTTGTAATTGCAGTAACTTTTTAGGTCACTAAAACTGTATTTTAATGCGTAGTTTCGATCATTATGGAGCCTAGGTGAGGTGTCTGAAAGTTGGTTAATGGCCTAAATATTCGAAGTCTAGTTGTAATGTATATAAAATATAATGTATGTTTTTGCAGGCATCATTGTCGCAGTAATAGGTTTTTTTATCATTTCAACGGATTCAACCTACCTATCTTGTCTGATAAACTTGCTAGAACGCTGTGCGTATTAGGAAGAGAGTGAGATAGAGATACTATACTAACGGAGGCTTCATGCGGCAACAGCGTACTAGCCAAGACCAATGCTTTTTTCTTAGAGTGGAATACTCTATACTCCTATAGTGATTTGTGTTTCAACAGTCTTAATAGGTCGGATGCAACTCATGGCTAGTTGTAAGAAGAAGCTGTCTGTTCCTCTTCACAAGCGAGAGAACTGTCATTAAATTTTTGAAGAGGAAAATCTGAATGGTAGACATTATTACTATTATTAGTTACATATGCGATGGAAACTTAGGGGACGTATCTACAGTGAAAAGAATAAGAAAATAGAATTCTGAGAATGTTTATTCATTCATACACTTATTTACTTATTCATTCGCCTATTTATTTATTTATTTATTTATTTATTTATTTATTTATTTATTTATTTACTTATTGACTCACTAACCCCCTACCCACCCATGTATTTATTGATGTAGTTATTTGTTTAATTATTTATTTTATTGGGTTATTTTAGGACGCTGTATCAACATCTAGGTTATTTAGCGCCTGAATGATATGAAGGTGATAATGCCGGTGAAATGAGTTCGGGGTCCAACACCGAAAGTTACCCAGCATTTGCTCGTATTGGGTTGAGGGAAAACCCCGGAAAAAACCTCAACCAGGTAACTTTCCCCGATCGGGATTCGAACCCGGGCCACCTGGTTTCGCAGCCAGACGCGCTGACCGTTACTCCACAGGTGTGGACTTAATTATTTATATATATATATATATATTTATTTATTTATTGTTTGTTTATTTTTATAGCCATTCATTCATTCATTCATTCATTCATAACAGGCCAAACCCTAATTACAATTGGCAGTACAAAATTTTAGTTATGTTATAAGAGTGTCCCGCGCCGTGGCGTCGTGGTCTAAGGCATCCTGCCTAGGACTCGCGTTGCGGAATGCGCGCTGGTTCGAGAAACTTTCTCATGAAATTTCGGCCAGTGTATGGGACCGGTGCCCACCCAGCATCGTGATGCACTTGGGGAGCTACGATAGGTAGCGAAATCCGGTTGCGAATGCCAGCTATAACGGCTGGAGGGATCATCGTGCTAACCACACGATACCTTCATTCTGGTTGGATGATCGTCCACCTCTGTTTCGGCATGTGGGCATGAGGCCAGCAGCCGGCTGATCGGTCTAGGCTCTTCACGGGCTGTAGCGCCACGGATTATGTTATAAAAGTGGGGGGGGGGAGAAAAAAGATGAATATAGATATAAATAGAAGATGAAAAAATGTGTAAATGAAGATTAAAAGTAAGAAATAGCAATATTTTAATCAGCTACTTTCAATATTTTAGTAAGAGAAAGTTTATGTTTCGTATGTATTTATTTACACTGCAAGTGGGTAAGCACTGGGTGGCAGTGATGCACACAATACACAATGCAATTAGATACACAGTACAATTTACTTGTAAGAAAAACTAAACTCTAGATCCCATATTTTACATAGTAACTTATTGAATTTAGAACACATTCTTAACTGTAGTGAATTTTTGTGTGTTGAGGTATTTGGTTTTTTTTTTTTTTTTTTTTTTTGTAGTGTATTAATTGACGATTTCTTAAATTTGATGTTCGGGTGTTAATCTGGATTTATTGAAATTTCGCTGTTACCGGTATCCAGTAAACAATATATAATAAAAGTTGCTCAGCAAATAATCTGCTACTGGCATGAGACAGTAAAAATTAAATTCGTTAAGTAGACTGTTGATCGAAGTTTGTTATGAAACACCGAATAATGATATTTTTTTTTAAATAAAGATTATCTTGAGAATCGGTTTTGAATTTTTTCATTTGATTACTATGTGATTTACAAGTGGGAGACCAAAGTACTGGGAGATATTCCAATTAGCGTGTACATGACAATTAAGAAGAGGCCTTATCGGACCCATTTTCTACACTATCTACCAAAAAGTAATTGGGCACCCAGGATTTTACGTGCTAGATGCCATGTTTCGGCGGCTACTATGCAGTGGTATGCAGACAATAATGTTCACCGGTTGGACTGGCCTGCACAGAGTCCTGATCTCAATCACATTGAGCACCTTTGAGACGAATTGGACCGGCGATTGAGGTTTCGGGAAATGCGGCCAACTTTCATTGACCAAGTGAGAGCCATATTGCAGGAGGAATGGCGACGCATTCCAGTAGATATCCTATACAAACTAGTGGAGAACATGCCTGACAGGGTGGCTGCTGTTATAGCAACAAGAGGTGGTACCACGAGGTTATAAAAGGGCAAAAACAGTGCCCAATTACTTTTTGGTAGATAGTGTACTTTCTAATCCTAAATCTGTCCCGTATCTCAGAATGCGACAGCTCATATCGGTCCCACCTTCAAAATGTAAAAAACCTAACTCGGTTCTGTAAGGAACTAACCTCAATCTAGTTCAATACATAATTTCCCTTTTCATTTTAAAAGACTTAGGACTTTCAGCACAACTAAGTGTAGGTGCAGGTATGGTTAAAAATTATGCATTGTGTTTGGTAAAAACATCTGCTTGTTGTAACAATACTTTATCTGCCACATAGGCCTACTATACATGTTAATTGTTAGTAACCGGGAGACATTTTAAACTAACACCATTAACATAGTCCAATAATGAAATTATACAGTTATATTTCCTCATGTTTTCCCTAAGGAAATTCTCTTTATCGATTACTGTCCTCCTCCTCTTCTCTGTTCCACTGCGACATTTAACGTAAATATAGGACTGGATCTCCTGAAAGGCCTTAATCAGTAGAAATATGTCTGGATAGAGGAATAAAACATACCGTTCATTTTCCCATGGAATGACTCGACACTGTTTTGTTGTTTTATATAGCCTAATGTGAATGTATATAGCTACTATCCAAATTTTAGGGGGTGACAGAGACTTCACTTTGCTCAGGGTATCACTATGTACAGTCTTAGAAAAAAGGTTTTGTCGCACAGATACTTTATAAGTCCCAGGGAGGCGGCAATGCCATGATCAGACATATAACGAAACAAACCTAATTTTATTACCTCTTGTGAACCAGGTTGCTCGCCCTCTGATCTGAGACTTGCATAAAATATCTGTGCGACGAAACTTTTTTTAAGACTGTACGGTTTCGTAACAAGGTTGTTGAGACTATATACTAGGAGACCAAGATGGATTGTTCACATTTTATTCATAAAGATAATGGGACCGAGTTAGGATGCGTTCGATTCAGCAACACAGTTTAATTCAGATAATGATTCAATGGACTACATCGGTCAATAAAAGCCCCGGGACGCAACATGTATATTTTCCCATAGAAATTGCTTAATATCTAGGCTACTAGTCTTTTTCATGGTGACCAAAAATATATATTTGTTTAAAGAAGCAGTTATTTTTTGTAACACTTACAGTGAAATCTCTAATACAATTTGCCCTTTAATGACATATTTTATTATACCTCAGATCACGTTTTTATGTGTAGAGTGGCAATAGCGCGCTGTATTTTTATGTGTAGAGTGGCAATAGCGCGCTGTAATCCGTTCACAAGATAAACACTGTGAATAAGAACGCGTAGTCTCAACTATGTGTGAAGATAATACAATATACTACTCACGGTGTATCTTGAGCCATAGCGAGCGTTCGATTGTAAGTGATTGCTACCTACTGCGCATGCGTTACACTGATAACTACATTCTAGCTACAACACCTCAGTTGTTTACATGAGTTATTGGTATGTGATCGTTGTTTTTAGTTTGTCATATAGGGAACGCTCGTTCTTAATAATTATAACGTCCACTGACGTCACCCAGCTCTTAATATATATATATATATATATATATATATATATATACTGCGAGATATGTATATGTCTTTAAAATGGTGTCACGAAAATTTCACTTTTTTTCGCGTTTCGCAAAACCACACTTCACGTCCCCATCTGTCAGGGTCTCTGAGCTGGTGTGCAGATAGTAGTATCGTGCTGTAGAAACGCTTACAACATAGACTTTTGAGTTGTACACAAAGGTAAGACAATGTTCACATGAAAGGTAGTAGGCCTATACCAATAACAAGGAAGGTGGTGTAAATTCTAGTTGCATATTATATGCATACAGTCTCTCCAGCTTCTATTATTAGGTCTGACCGTACTAAAACTTACGAGATTATTGACAGCGTATTTAATGGATCGTGAAGGGGATGAGAACATTTAGCTAGAGTTGCAGGCACTTGAAATGTTATACATACACTGGCTATGGATAGGGAGTATGGCATAATCTTTCATAAGTGACAACAGACAACTTCATTGCTTGCACACGCACTTTCACACAAATATAGGCCTACACAGAACAAAGAAAAATTTGAGGAGGGACACTCCACCATATTTCGACCTCGTAATAAATGTTCTACTTTTAATTGGAGTTAAAAATGACAGTTCTTTAAACCTCAATGCATCCAAAATTTGTTGAAAGTTGTGAAAAACATTGTACATCACAATAAAACAGTTAAACAAGTGTGACTATATTAGGGTCTATACAAGTATAAAATTTCTATCTTTTACCCATATTAAAGCTGAGACTTGCAGGAAACGATGAACGTCATCTTCATGTTTACCATGATGAAGATCTGACGCCTGTCAGAAAAGAGATTTTTGTGCATTGAAAATAACCTTTTCACATCGCAAAAAGTGAAAGGTCCATGTTTCTCCTTGTTTCAAGTTCTTGCCTAATTGTGCTGCTTCACCACGAAACAATTTTATTCTCTTACGAACAGAATGGTATCCAGAATTTTTTGCAAGCACTGAATGAAGTTTTTCAGAAACTTTTTTGCAGTTCGTTTTAAAGGTCAAAGCATCAACATTTTGAACCAATGCAAGGACCCTTGCAGTGTAGCACACTGTACTTCGATTTTAGTTGTTTCTTATAGACTGGCATAGGTGGTACTAAAACAAATGAGCTAAGGGTAAGTGACGTATTCTTTATTAATTAAGTTATTTCATTAAATTTCTGAGGATTGCTGAATATACCTTTTTTTTTTTTTTTTGTATTCCAAAAGAAAATATACATCAGAATATTTGCAAAATATGCAGTTTATATAATGAAATGAGAAAACATGCACGCAATATGCAAATAAATATTAAAATATGCAGTCATATGCACTAACAAATATGTGTTAAATGATTACTATTGTCATGACAATTGAAGGAAACCTTGTTCCCACATATTAAATTAGTTTGCATGCAATTTGCATACAAATCTGGAGTCTACTCATTAGCCACCAACTTATCAAACGTAGCCTAAGTCGCAAGCCGTCTAATCGTCTAACCTTTGATGGTTCTGCGAATACCGAATCCAAAACAGCATCATTGTCACGTTTGCTTTACTAAAACAATCGGTAACCGAAGATGTTGATAAAGCGTCGTAAAATAACCTACAAAAAAAAAACATTTATGTTGATTAAGAAACAAGCTCCGACGAATAATATATTCTGAGAGCTTTAATGATCTGAATTGTCGTATGACTATAATTTTAACATAATTAGCTATTTTGGCTAAGGATAACGTTAATATGGTCCGTGATTTGTGATTACCTCGAATTCGTTTTGTCTGCAAACTTCTCACTTCATTTCTTTTACAACGCATTCACGCCTCGCCCAGTTACACATACCCATAGCAAGTACGAAGTTCAGCATTGTATTAAAAGTAACCTATTACAGTTTCGTGTAGCTAATTTACAGTTAAAATTGTATTTAAATCCTGATCCGTTTTGAATTGCACATAAGTTTTTCGTGTGATTGTGTATTTGAAATCCTGATCCGTTTTGAATTGCGCTAAGTTTTTCGTGTGATTGTGTAATACAAAAAGTGTGTTATATAAATGGTGGTTATATGTACAACAATTAAATTAGTTCATCTACCGATCAGGATAAGAGTCACGTGATAATTTCAGTGCACTTATAAGACTTAGCAAAACCAATAAGCTAAAAAAATGCTTAATAAGGGAAAATGTTTCAGGGAAGTTTATAATTATATGCAGTGCCATACTGAACTCTAGACTGAAAGCACGTCTTTAACTGTTTTGTACAGTCTTCTAAAGAAAGCACAAGTGACAAATAATTGGCCTAATTAGGTATTATATTCCACAACTAATGTTCAATTATGATTCTTATGTCCGTACAGAATCCGTTCGTGCTATCAGGAGATTATTTTAAGAGAAATTTCCAAGTGATCGAGTCCAGATCGTGCTACGGTTCATAAGTTGTTTAAGGTAGACAAGGAGTAAAATTTGGAAATCTGGAGCTCCCTATTCACCCAAACCTCTTTTCATTTTTATCACATTCTTATAAATTAGTAGGCCTACAATAGAAAATTTACAAAATTTTAAATACATAGACTAAATAGTTTCTCAGTTATAAAATAATATATATTTTTTCTAATTACGTCACAAAAATATCCCTCGTGCTATAATTTTTTGTTATTAGTTTTACAAGTAGAATTTTTTTCCTTTGTGATTTTTCAAAATTGAATAAAGATTATCATAATGCATAATTAAACGTCTGAAATGAGTTCATTAACCTTTGCTAAAAACCAATACCTGTTCTTGTTCCTCATACTTTTCTTAACTTACTTCCAAACTTTTGTCTCAGTAGGACTAACAGTACACCACCTGGATCTTTTTGCATGTTGCAAGACCCAGAAAAAAATTGTTTTGAGAAATAAGCAAATAAAGATTGGTACCTTTCTACTTTATACATTTTCTGAAGTACCGTATGTCATATTTTTTAGACTTGATACAATACAATAGAATTTTCTACCAAATTTGGTTCAAATTTCACTCATGGCTTACCTTAATAAATTTCGTGAAACGGGAAGTGTTCAATGTAAGAATTGAAGAAGACAACGTACACGGCCACCGGCGTAGCTCGGTTGGCTAAGACGCTTGCCTGCCGAGTCTAATTTTCCCTCGTGCCTGGGTTCGATTTCCTAATCGCCTTGCTTGAAATAATGCAACTAATGGAGTTAAACTTAAAGTCTGTTCCAACTCTTTCTCCTACAGTTACATTAAAAGCAAAAGCCCTTGATTGATATATTATTTTGTTGTGTAAACTTAATGAACAAGCAGAGCTTAGTCGGTCGATTCTCCCGTTTCTTAGAAACTGCTACGAGGTCTATGAATCAGTTGATGTATTCGTATATATATGACGGAGAAAGATGGAAGCGGAAGTATTGATTCAATTGCCAAAACAGAATTTCTAATGTATTGGTACCAAGTGAAGCAAAGCTAGGTCGTGCATATGTATATCCTCAAGAGAACAGCCCTTTTCGTTGAACTTGGGGTCGTATTATGACCGGATGTTCATAGTGCAAATAACAAAAACCTGAGAATCGTTTAACAGAGCAAGCATAACTCGATAACGTACATGATTAATAACTAATAAGTTATTACTGAACCGAACACGTTCTGTAAAGATATTTACAATGTATAGGGTGATCAGTTTTGGTATGGATAAAATTAAAAAACAGTAAACCATTTACTACTGAACTTTATTTATTGAAACTTAGTGCATACAACACTGAAAGATGGGAGATTCCTCAGAGCTGAACATGATCCCCGTTGCACACCCTGCACAACACATAAAGGTGATGCAATTCAGCTCATTTCCGTTGTAATATAAGAGGGGTGATTTGTTTTGAAAAGCTTGAGTAATTTTTACTCTCAGATCATCAATGTTCCTGGGTTTCTGTGAATAGACAATGTCTTTAACAAAACCCTACACGAAGAAGTTAGCAGGGATTAGATCTGGGGAGTTTGGGGACCAAGCCAAGAGATAGCTGCTTCTCATACTGGGTTTTGTCTGCGGTCTCCTGCATGTTTTTTTTTTTAACACAGCCTGTTTCTATAAATGTTTGATACAACATTTTGGAATCGTAATTAGGTACATGACGCACATACTCATGTCGAAATTTCCATTGAACTCTTTTAACACTCTCAAATTTATCATACCAAAGAACACATTGTGCCCGCTGTTGATTTGTAGTAGCCATTTTAATCATCTACGATTTTCATTTGTCCTTTCAGATTATACATTGTTGATTGTCATATATGGAAATTCCCATCTTTTAATCATAATATAACCAGCAAGAAATTTTTCCTGCTATCATAATAGCTGTATAATAATAAATTAATATTATCCATACCCAAACGGATCAGACTGTAGATCTCGAACAGTATTGTCGGTAATTTGTTGTTCTCGTACTGCCTTTGGCATTATTATGTTCACAATTTTTCTTGATGTGGAACTATTACAAAATTTCCATCTTCGATCAAAGCTTTCAAGAAGCTGTAAGTCAGTTGTAAATGACAACATTAAGAAGAATTACTGTAAGATTTAACATCTTCAGCGTTCAGAACGAAGTTTCACCGTCAGGGTAATTTTCCCAAGAAAACGTGATCATAATATTGTGTGACTCATGAGTTCATGACAAAAATGCACCTACTTTGTATTTATAACCTACTTTTTTCCATTCCAATATACTTAAGTAGGATAAAAGTTGGTAATACTGTGATACGAGTAATATTGTGATAGTTCTTTTTGAGAATTCATTACAATTTTACTGAGCGAGAGAAGGACCGGTTATGTGCTGCAACTTGTCCACGAACATTCCCTTAATATACGTTGACGCAAAAACCGATATTCTTCTCAGTAAAATTGTAATAAATTCTATTAAAAAAAAAACTATTAGGCCTACAATATTACCAACGTCGCGATGTGACTTCCTGAGCTAAAGCGACATAAAATAAATATAATAAATAAATAAAATTACATACAAAATGTTACCAACCTTTACCCTATTTTCTGTCTTGTTTTTTATTTGTGTATTTAACGACGCTGTATCAAGTACTAGGTTATTTAGTTTCGATGGAATTGGTGATAGCGAGATGGTATTTGGCGAGATGAGGCCATAGATTACCTAACATTCGACTTACGGTTGGGGAAAACCTCGGAAAAACCCAACGAGGTGATCAGCTCGAGCGGGGATCGAATCCGCGCCCAAGCGCAACTCCGGATCGGCTTGCCGACTGAGCTATACCGGTGGCCTCTCTTATTGTTAACTCGTTAGTATAATACGAGTATGACAAAATAACAACGAAAGGGTTATGATGAGCAGACAGCGGATTTTCGGTCCCGATACTGAACGTTAGGTGTACGTCAGTTGCACATGCGGTCATTGAACTCAGTGCTACGCTCCCTACGTATGCCAAGGAAGGTGAAGTCTTGTCGCTGTGTAGGGACCAAAAATCCGCTGTCTAATTATGAGTATTAGTCCTATTTATTATCTGTCTGTACTTCACAATACAGTATGTATGCATTTAACATCGACAGTTTTTCATACCATAGCGAGATTGGTATTACGCTTATGCTTCAGATTTTCTTTACCACTTACACTAGGCCTACACCAGGCGTTCTCACCTGGTGCTCTTGTCATGCGAGTAAAAAAGTGCTCGCGAGTAGGAACGTTCCGGAGGTGCTTTTTCAATTCAAAATTCGTTGTATGAGCCGGGACAAATAGTGTTCCTATCCGTCCATTATAATATCTTAGGATCTCGTATTTCGGAGTGTAGAATCCCTTTCAATTCAGTGTGGACTTAATCGGAAAGATTAAGCGTATTCAAGAGAATACCATGATACCTCATATTGAACTTCAATTGATAGATCTCCAGTCCTCCTAAGCCCTGAAATATTTTTGAATTCATTTTTTATAAGTTCCAATAAGTCAAGTATCAACAATTCAGTCATGTGACTTATTTTTTTAACGTAAAATACTATAATAGTTACTTTACATTATATTATTAACGTTGTTATTGTGAGACATATATATTTCTCTTTTAACCTAGTTATGGACACGCATCTCCACGAATTTGATATTTTGTTTTACATATCTTAAACGCATACAGTTATGGTGCACTGTCTTCATTAAACAAAGTGGTTAGCTAATACATTCTACATTAAGTCAATCTACTTATCGTGTGGTCAGTTACATTAATTTTCCTACATTTCTTTTTCTGCATTTCATCATGTAATTTCAGCACAACATAATAATAATATTATAAGTACTCACGTGCATTATACAGAGTGTTTCCGGGCTAGTGTTACAAACTTTCAGGGACGATGGGGAAGAACACGTGTATCAATTCCAGATAAGGAACCCTGGTCCGGAAATGACTGAGTCGAAAGTTACAAGCAAAAATAGTTGTGTGGAAATGAAACAATTTTATTCCTCTGTACATGTTATTTATGTGTATTTATCTGTACTCTTATTCATCTGACGTTGTTTACGTTGTCTACATACAATATTCCATATAGTGCGCTGTCAGAGGGATGGGGACAGGAAACTACACTAAAGCAATGCAGATAGCGTAATGTGTAACGGACATGATCGGTCCTGATATGCACGTCTATAGACAGCAGTGTATGTGTACAAGTTGTAGTGTCCAGTCGATCAGTCCTAGTGAAATGGAGGAGTACACGAGAGCGGAATATGCAGGCATGATTTTGGAATACGGATGAGCCAATGGGAACAGTAGACAAGTTCACAGATTGTATCCGATAAAGTACCCACGTAGGAGACGTCCGACCCATACCATCTTTCCATGACTGTTCCAAAGGTTAAGGGAAGTATAGCTCGTGGTGCGAAATTACAATTCCATTTCAAACAACTATTTTTGCTTATAACTTTCGACTCAGTCATTTCCGGACCAGGGTTCCTATCTCAAATTGATACATGTGCCCTTCCCCATCACCTGGGCAGTTGGCAGTGCCGACAATTGTAGGCTGAGTATATTTGAGAGAAAGGTTTTGAGGACGATATACGGACCAGTAAATGATGAGGGCAGTTGGAGGAAAAATATAACTATGAATTATACCAACTTTTTAAAGAACCAGATGTTTGCAGAGAAATTAAAGCTAGGAGAGTCAGGTGGCTGGGCCATATCTGTAGGAAGGATGAAAATGATCCTTGCAAGAAATTGACTCTCACTATACCTTTTGGCACCAGAAAAGTAGGGAGACCTGAGCTAAGATGGCTGGATGAAATGGAGAAGGATATAATAGCAGCAGGTGTTAGAGGATGGAAAACAAAGGTGTTTAGATCGAAGGACATGGAAAAGCATCGTTGGGGCGGTCAAGACTGGAACCCGGCTGTAGAACCAAAGAAGAAGAAGAAGAAAAAGAAAAAGAAGAAGCCCTTCCCCATCATCCCTGAAAGTTTGTAACACCAGCCCGGAAACACCCTGTATATGATATTCAATCAATGTTCAACATGAGTTCGTACTTACTGGTACAATGATTTTTCATATATAATAATAGCTCATTTCATTTTTACTTGTTATCTATTCACATTTTCTTTTTCTTGTTTTGCATATTTGCCATAAGATTATATATATTTAAATTCATTATGTAAAATATGCATATTTAACAAATCGTTACCCTATAATAACTTCATATTTTACTACATCCTTTTGTCATATTGTTTTGAAACAAAATTATAAGTATTACAGCATTTATTCACATATATAATTTCAGACTTTTTCTAGTTAAATATGCATAATTATGTAACATTTAGTACTATCACATGTATCATTAATTTGTTGTTTTATCCTTTTATGTTTTTAACTTTTTAACCGTATTATTTTTTTGCATCTTTTCACACATTTTAATATGTATCCCGTCTTTTCATAAGATATCGAATATTTATGTCTGAAGATGCCATGATTTGGCGGAAACATTCACAATACAATGTTAATAATATAATGTAAAGTAACTATTATACTATTTTACATTAAAAAATAAGTCATATGACTGAATATTATCTATTTTTATTTGCTGCAATATTTGTTTTAAAGGGAGAAATTATTATCCTTTAGGGAATAGAAGATAGAAAAAGACTCCAAATACTGCTTAGTTTTTCTCTCGGGACAACGTACCTATGCGAAGAAGTTTCTCATTTGTGAAATACCTCAAAGAACAAAGTAAGATCACGAATAACTAATTCACACCTCCAAGATTGTTTAAATGTAGCTATAAGCGATTTCTGAAATTATGGGTAACATTCAAGTTTCAAGGGTATCATTACCCAGGTGAGTGTTTTAAAAACGTATTTTTATTTATTTATTTATTCACTCATTCATGTAGGCCTATTGAACTTACTCTATTTCATACTACTCGCTCACAATCTTCAAAACGTTGAGAACCCCTAGTCTACACAAACATAAGATAGAATCTACGCAACGTAGAGGGAAGCAGGGACATACTGGAGGGGGTTCGCGCGAACCCTTTGTTAAATATCTATATTTGTTCCTAGCCCTTTGTTAAAATAACTCGAAGGAAAAGAAAGATCAATATAATGAACACACTTTTCCAATCTAACCATCTCGTATTCGACAGTCTGTTTAAGTGATCTATTGGAAATAAAGAAATTGACGGCTTTTGCACTGCTAGCTAGAGACTTTCTGTAATTATGATTTCCGAGATATTGTAGAGGATAAAATAGGAAAAAACAATGCTCCTTTGCCCTTAACTATAGCCAAAGCCCCTCTCCCTTTAAAATATGGCTAATTCTCTCACCATTAGCAGCACTGAAGCTGAAGGAGTTTTTATTGTAAAGAATGAAATTGCTACTTGTGAAGCAAGTAGTCTAAGCTTACAGTCTCTGCTTTGTCCAGTTAAATTACTATTAAAATTATCATCGGCAGGGCTATGAAAGAATCGGACGCGGTCCCATTTGTGCTTGCCTGGTTGAGAAATCATTGCCTCGCTACCGACACTAGAGTGCATCCGAATTCATCGGAAATGCCACTTTGGAACTCATTTAATAATAATAATAATATTAATATTATTATTATTATTATTGTTGTTGTTGTTGTTGTTGTTGTTGTAAAGTAGCCTTTATTGCCCCCTTCCCTACTCCGTATATCTCCGCTGGCCGCTCCACTCGGTTTTTGCGGGCTCTTTTTTGAAACTGTTGTCAGCACATCCCTGCGGGGACTTAGAACGATATGACTATAGTCGCGTCGCTTTTATTTCCGGCGTGACTCCTCCTTTTTGCTTACGCCTTAGGAAGTGAAGACTATAAAATGTAGGTAGGTAGTGTCGTTCGCCATTTTTGTTCTTTCGTTGCCGAGCTACCAGACGAGGAATTTATTTGCCACACCGTTAAACATTATCATGTCGTAACTCCTATGATAATAAATCAAACGCACTGAAATTGAGCGGCAAATAATGTCCTCGTGTGGTTTCTGCGAATGCCAACGAAAGAACAAAAATGGCGGGCGATTATATTAAGTATTTATCGAGCGTTAGGAAGTGCATAACGTCATCAGAAGCGAATGGCAAGATGAACACGTTCAAATGTAGCCGATCTGCAACAAAATAAGAACGATTGGACTATAACTCCTGTTATTCATGTCGTTGAATGATTGATCACATAGGTCACCTTTACTTAGGCAGATTTTCAATCCATGTCCATAGCATTTAACATCGTTAAATCCAGAATTAAACTTTTGGGTATACCACCGTCTGCTGGAACCTCACGTTTCCCATGTTTCGAAATTACATACAGATTTCACATCAACGTAGATAGGTGCGATCTGAAGAGTCACTTTCTTACTCTATTGCACGCTGTCTGCCTACTCCAAAAGAACATAATTATGGTTGGCTTACTTTTAAGACCTAGTAACTGCATTTGAGGAAATTGTATAAGAGATCAAAATAACTTCTTATTCCGTTTATACCCAAGCTAACAACTATTTTGCATTTATTATTTATCAGATAGAGAAACATTTGTAGACTTACGAGATGTTATCAGCAAAAGCATTTTGAAATATACACAGATTTTAACATTCGGAAAAATTTGGACTTACGGAGTTTTAGAGGTAAACCGTCGATATAATCATTATTCTAACTTTAACAGTAGTGGCATATACCTATACTGTATATAATAATTGCAATCATTTTCAATAAATATATTAATCGTGAAAGCGTAAAAACTCGAAGCGTTAGATTTGTATTCCGCAGCCGTTGCGTACACCGCTGTCCCCACCTCCGCAAAAAAACACACACGCGCGCGTTTAATATACATACATACACACGGATACCACTTCCAGGATGTAAACGAATATCGCGGATCCTAGTATACCGCAAGTCTTACTGTGATATTGCTGTTCAAAAATAATTCCTTCGCAAGTGGCTTTCTTTGGCCTGCAGGTAAGATAAGAAATTACTTCACGGAATTAGAGACTAGAGCTGTGAATATCGGTTATGTGAACGAATTCACTCGGGTATACATTCCAAGTGTCTCGAGACGTGGTCTGCCGGACTGGAATCCGGTCTAGCAATAGGCCTATAGCTTCAACGGCTAGAGGATTTACATGTTGAACACATGTTACCGATATCCACCCTGCACCATGGAGAAAGTGCGGATCTGCAATAAGTAGCGTAATCAGGTCTAGTAATACAGCTTCAACGTGCTGACCACACGTTAGCTTGTACTGGTGTTAGCTTGTACTGGTGTAATGATGTCCAGGTAAATAGGTTGTCAGCTAGTAGCCGTTGGCTGTATTTGGAGGCGTTGCTCCACGGATTATTATATATTCGGAATCCATTCGGAACGAGGATCAGTGAAATGGAGAACATTATTTTGTAAGCATCGGTTATAATTCGATTGTCTTGCATAACACGGGTCAGTAGTCCCCCCCCCCCCGCCAAAAAAACCCTGCCATAATAAATGAAATTGTCGGCATGTTTTTGCCTATTAAGACATGAATTCGGATTTTCACATTTTAATTGCAGCTTTTAACAGTGTAAGTTATTGTAATTATTAAGTGACATCTGAAAAACTGATATCAAAATTGTGACGGAGATATGTTTTCAGTACGTATCCCTGATACGGAAAGGTGATTGTGTCCGTCTTTGTACCTGTTCTATTGCCTGTGTGCAGTTCCTCGTAACTTAACCGACGAATTATTTTGCTTATAATCAATATTGACGCACGACTGTTATTTGAGACTTCCACGTATTCAGCGTTGTGCGGCGTTGTGCAAAACCCCCAGAACTCTCGCATTAGGCTATATATGAGCCAATGTGTCCTGGAATGATGTAAATTAATAGCCATTTTAGTACAAAATTAATGAGCCTTTAGTGAAATCGGCAACACAAAATCGCGATTTACTCTGTGTGGCAGCAGAAGACTTTCTTTGATATCATTTTATTGCGCAGGCGTTGATCCTCGTATATTGACGAATGAAGCGATATAGTTGTTAAAGAAGAAAACGATTTCTGCAGAGATATTAAAGTAATGTTATTGTCTCTGGAAATATCTCTAATTCTTTGTTCTCTGTCTTCTTCAGCATAGAAGAATCGTGACAATAGACTACACAGCGTGCAGGTAGGACGACGAAATAATTGCCGATCTTTTTTTCTTACAGGATTAACATTCGCTGGTTGTAAATCTACCTTAAGTATTCGTGGATGGGCACAGAAATAATTCCTTTTAGAGGCAAGCCGAAAGTCACGATTGTAGGTCTACTTGTTGCGTTACAAAAGAATGAAATGTGAAAATCAATTATTAAAAACTTAATTTAACTCGAGAAAATACATTAACGATGATTTAGCAATAATCTACATTCTACATCCACGTGTCAGTGTAGCCTCAGTCGCCTAAATGTAATTTTCAGCACAGTTGGATTCGCCATCATGGTGTCTGCTCGCCCGCCTGAACACTTGGGGAGTGATCATCCTGAAGACACGGTGAATCTCTTTTTTTAAATCCCATCAAAACTTTCTTTGACGTAGTATCACAGCCAGGTGTCGAAGGCCAATTGGACGGAGTTACGCAATAAGAGATCAAGCGCCAAAAACCTGTTCCGAGATATTGGCCATTGAAATAAATCTGTTTTTATAAAACATTTTATGCAAGTATTAAAACATTCATACTATTACAAAAATAACACAAATAATACCAAAAAGGGCCAACCGATTTTTAATAAGGGACCAGCAGTTGAATTAATTTTTTGAAAGCAAAATAAATAAATGAATTTTATGCAATAAACGAATTTTTGCTTGTAAATAGCAGGAAAATTCAGATGTTGCATTCTTGATTTTTTCCGAGTTAAATTAGCCTGCCATCAACAGATTTGCGCAAATATATCATTTTTTTTTTTTAATTGTCGGTTGGTCTGTTATTCCATAACTCCGTCCACCTCGTCTGATCCACATTGGAAACTGGCTGCTCGAACAGAGTCCTACAATAGCCTCGAGCCCTATCCTGTAGGCTAGGGCTACTCAACCTATCGATCGCGATCGACGACTTCTCAAGTCGATCTTCAATTGTCGAAGTTCTCTACTGTCCTTAACTGTATCATGCAGCAGCAAATTCTTTGTGGACAGATTATGAAAATGACACATGTTATGAGTGTTGTCATTAAAATTGAAAACATTATTACAAAATCAACCCTTGCCAAAATTGCTATTTTTCAGGAGAACAATAAAAATAAATAGAATAAAACATGTCAGCTGTTTCTGTACAACAGGTGTTTATCCTTGTGGCTATTGCACCTGACATGGTTCGTTTTTGGAGTCTGTAAACATTTGAAATAGTAGCAAATGTGTCCTTTACTCAATTTCATTAAAAATGACTAGGGCTGTTTTTGTAATGTATTCTTCAGTTGTGAATTCAGTTCGTTCAAAATCACTGCAAAGAAAAAAGTTCGAAGTATTATTAGAACAGTTGGATAGCCAATATGTGGAGCTACTGTTGTACATTGAAATCCGATGACTAAGTAGAGGTAGAGTTGTGAGCAGATTCATGGAACTTCTATCAGAGATAAAGACATTTGTGTCTGAAAAACAGGAAGACTGCCCAGAACTGTATGACGTGAGATAGTTTCTGGATCTAGCATTTCCAACTGACGTGACAGCTAAGTTAACTGATGTAAAAAAGGAACTTGGAAAAAATCAAACTATGATATTTCTTATGTCATCTATACAAGAATTTATGCAAAAATTGGATCTTTAGATAGCAAAAGTGCAAAAGGTTAATGTGAAACATTTCCCTCAAACTACTGTTGGACTCGTACGTCAGGATAAATCTTTGGATCATGAAGCTGCAAAGGAGTATGAAGCTGATCTCACAGCACTAAAGACAGAATTTGAAACCCGGTTGTCAGATTGGAATTTGTTATATCTTTCATAGCCCATTCTCTCCATCCAGTGTCTGTGTTAGATGTCTCAAATAAAATTAGTTCTCAGTTCTGCTGCAGTGAATACGAACTTGAAAATGAAATAATTGGACTACAAACCATATTTCACTAAAATCAGAACACAAAGAAGACAACTCCTGGGGTTTAGTGAGTGCAGAAAAGTATCATGTCTTATTTTTCGGATCAACTAGTCTGTGCGAATCGACGTTTTCTGTGTTAAACATTGTGAAATCTAAGTGTAGGAGCAAACTAACTGATTCTCACATTTCAGACTGCGTTAAGCTGGCCTTGACAAAGTATTCATCAGATTATAATAAATTTCCCCGTTATATGCAAAGCCAATCATCTCAATGAATTATGTTGAAGGTTAATCATTGATTTACATTTTATTTTGAAAAATGTGTAATGCAATTACAGCACATTATTTTCTTTGTGTTAAAACAGTTTGTAATATTTAGTATTAACATTATATTCGTATTATATATTTGTAGTTGTAGTTTTATGTAATGGGGGCCTTGTTGGGAGTTCTTCAGACTGATGAGGATTGGTTTAGCAAAAAATGCGAGCATTCCGAGAAAAGGAGCTAAGATACAGTGACTCACAAAATTATTCGTACGCTAGAGATATGGTATTTATAAATAAAAAAGGTTTAAAGCTTGAACGGTGGTATTATTTATATAAATTGAAATAAATACAGATTGTAATTATAAACTTAAATAATTTCTGTAATCAATACTGGTAGGATAGCTAACCTCTTTGTTATATTACACTTTGTAGCCGTTTACACATTGATTTTACCAACTTTCTTGTTATTGCTGGTGAAATAACCTGTCATTCGTCTTGAAGCTTTTGTATAAGATCAGCAGCATTTCTAATTTCATATTTTCGAATTTGTTTTCCAAGGTGAGACCACAAACTTTCTATCGGATTGATATTTAGCGATTGGGAAGGTGTTTACAGTACTTTAGAGCAATTGTATAATAACCAAATACGTGCAAGCAGTGACTTGTGCTTAGAGTCATAGTCTTGGTAGAATTTCAAATTCTCTTTGGCCTTTTTTTTTATAACATCCTCTTAAATTTTTCTTCAGTACCTATGTCTGCATCTTTGTATTGGTGCCATCAATGAAGACTAGATTTCCAACATCGCTGGGGGACATACAACCCCAAACTAGTACTGAACCACCCCCATACTTTACAGTGGAACTAAGATTTTTTTTTATATTCAGTTCGTCATTTGGTTTTCTCCAAGCTCTTTGTCTACCATCTGACCCAAATTTTCATCAGTAAATATCACGTATTTCCAAAAGTCTTCTGTTTTCATTGCATGTTCACAGCAAACGCCATTTTTCTAGTCTCTCTCCCATTATAATAAAATTGTTCCTCCACGCCACTCTTGATCGCAGAAAGCGACATAATGACATGTACTAACTACATTATAGTAACTAACCAATATGAAAATATTCGATCAACTTTTAAAATATAAACTAACAGTTTCAACTTATACAACACACCGACACAGAGCTAGTCTCAAACTAGTTGATATTTTCCGCCATAGTATAATTAAACATCATGTGGCGACAGTGATGTTATCTGTTTAGTGTAATAAGTGTCAAACTCATTAACAACTTATCTCTGGTCAGTTCTAGGAAGAGCTGTGCTCTATTCATCAATGCCTCCCCGCACCACGCCTAATAAAAATACACCTCGCAGAGACTTTCTCGTCAGCTCCAGTGTTGCCAATTCAGCGATTTTCCCGCTAGATCTAGCGTTTTTCAGTTTTAGTTTAGCGGGTAAAATTTATGAAATTTGTATTGCTCACACAGGGATTTAGCGTTTTTTTAACACTCACGGCGGTAAAATAATCTTATTTTACATTGACAGTGTAGCAATTTAGCAGTTTCCGCACTGTATCTTAGCGGGTTTTTAAGAACCGAGTTGGCAACGCTGGTCAGCTCCCTACAGCAGAGGTCGTCAGCACAGAGCACGCTGGGGCTAGCCTCTCTTACCCGCAGAAAACGCAGTGCACTATAGTGTTCTCGTAGCTGGTAGCGGGTAAGCTATCTATCTCTCCCTGTTGCACGACGGTGCGCAGGGGACGGCACCGCGTACTCATTGCACATTTCAGCGAGTGCTGACGACCACTGGCCTACAGTATTAGAACTGTCGACGTTCATAATACTACGAATGTATATTGACATTGGAATATGATTAATCTCATGCATACTTTTAGAGTCACTGAATATCGCATATTTATCTGTCATAACATGATGACGAGCCACCAATGTGGAAAAAATGAGCTAGTAAGGTTTTGTTACCTCACACCGCATTTCTTATTGTTATCGCTTGAACTTATATCGTTTAATGAGCTGGGTCGATATGGGTGTAACATGCCTTAGTCATCAAAAGATGCGCGGTAGTTCTTGGAATCGACATTTCCGCTGATCGCTGGCTTCCTTGTCGATTTCAAGAAAATGCCCAATTCTAATTTATTATAACGGTGGATTACAGCGATGTACATAAATTAAAGTTGGTAGGATAGGCTACAATGGGGATTATTATCGATTAAGGGACAGCTTCATCTCATAACCTAAAATAGCACCAAATCCGTACATAAATTAAACTTGGTAGGGTAGGTTACAACGCGGATTATCGATTAAGAGACAGATTCATTTAATAACCTAAAATATCACCAAATCCTTTTAAGTTTCAAGATCCAAATGAATACTAGCTAGGTTAAAATAATTTATATCCAGAATAATAGTGTATCTACTCCTATTTTAAAATTAAAGATTTATGCCTTAAAAATAGTTAACAATTAAACGTTTGCCTAAAACAATAAATAACCTCAAAATAGAAGTTGTAATTGCTTTAACCAAAAATATTCACTTATATTCATTATAATCGCGGATGCTAGCGCAAATTTTACCAATAACAAATTGCCAAATAAAATTTCTATTAATCAGTACGGCTCCCACTACGATCACTGACGTTATCGAAATATTTTTAAGTCTTCCCTGCCAATAAAAATGGAGTTCACTGTTTTGTAGTTTTTTCTTTATTGCGCAAGATCTCCGAGTTCTAAGTTGCAAATAATTTTGTCCCGCTTGATTCGTATTTGGGACCACTGTGCACCGATTAGTGTTCATCACGGTGAACTCCACTTGTTGCGGAATGAATTTCTCGGTGCATGTGAACTGCAGCTTTTCCAGAGTATGGGCACAGTTAGTGAATACATCTATTTGCCTGACGAGTTTATTACAGCTCATTTGGCCTTCTCTCGCATCCCAAACGCCACATTACCCGATTTTCTACTTGGTCTTCCGTTCGGTTTCTTCTTTGGACAACTTTCTGTACTTGGATATCCCATTCAACATATGGTTTCCCTCTTTTTCGCCTTCTAGTGGGTTTCCTTGATCATCTATGTTGTTCCATTCTTCGAATAGTCCACACCTGTGGAGTAACGGTTAGCGCGTCTAGCCGCGAAACCAGGTGGCCCGGGTTCGATTCTTGGTTGAGGTTTTTTCGGGGTTTTCCCTCAACCCAATATGGGCAAATGCTGGGTAACTTTCGGTGTTGGACCCCGGACTCATTTCACCGTCATTATCACCTTCATTCCATTCAGACGCTAAATAACCTAAGCTGTTGAAAAGGCGTCGTAAAATAACCTACAAAAATAAATAAATAAATTTTTCGAATATGCCCGTATCATTTCGATCTACCGGTCTCTATCTCCTCTACAATCCTCTTCTCTTCTTACATTCTCTTTGTTATCACTTCATTACAGACTTGTTACAATCTGAATACTCAGCGAATTCTTCTCATGTAATCCATTGGCACTACTTTTAGGTATTCTTGATCTCTTTTCCTCAGTTTCCAAGTGAGTACACAATAATCATAAATAAACACTGCGAAAGAAGCTTACAAATAGCAGCGTAACGGAAACTTTTTAACACAATTTATGTCTTCGTTAACTTAAAGCAGCTTACACATAGTCATCTAACGGAAGCTCATAAGTTCTTAACACAATAGATATCTTCGTTAACTAATACAGAAATCTTTTGTTTAACACATATCCTTTACCTAATTTTTAACGATTTTCATCTTTGGGGGGTATTAAAGATAATGTGTATGGCACAAACCCACATGCTCTGTAACAGTTGTTAGAAAACATACGCAGAGAAATCACTCTTGTAACAAGAGAGGTATTACAAATGCAGCAGAAATGAAACGGTAGATCTCTATAAACGAAAAACGAAATATCTCCAAAATTGTGTCACTAATTTCCTCGTAAGCATTTTCTCTTTTCTTCTTCTTCTTTGGTTCTACAGCCGGGTTCCAGCCTTGACCGCCCCAACGATGCTTTTCCATGTCCTCTTTTCACTAGTACAATTTCACACTCAACATCACCCCTATCCAAGTAATCGAAATACAATGTGGTTCTGGCTGCCATTTTGCTTTACTAGGCGTACTGGTTAACTCCTGGAATATGACTGGTTAGAGATTACCAGGGAACGGATTTATATGGACTAAAAATATATGAAATATGTAAATATATATGTAGTTATTTTTACCAAAATATGGAATTAAATATGGATTTTTACCAAAATATGGAATTAAATATGGACTTAAAATTATAAAAAAATGACTATGTACGTTAAATATTGGTACATTTTAATCAAACTAAACAAAAAATATAATGGACGTACCTTATCTTCCAATGTAGTTTCAACAAAACACAATTTTTATTGTCTGTTACCATAACAATAGGTTACAAACATTTCTTTCAAGTGCTGAAAAGTGAATCTTCTTCTATTGTCTCTGAGGATAGATTTATACTGACTAAAAGAGCGTTCGACGTCACAAGAAGTAACTGGTACATAATTCAATTTCACAATGTCTGCTGGGGATAAGTCCAAGTTAATCTTCACTGTTGATTCACCACTCATCACAGCAACAACCTTGTGTAGTTCTTCATATCCAGGGTTTTTTGAAAGTACAGTGTCCACCTTAGCTCTTACTGCATCTGCAACTTTACCTCTACCACGATTCAGTTGTTCCACAGTACTATTTATAATTTCAAAACTTTCAGATAGTGAAAGGTGCCTATTTTGGAGACTTTTGAGCGTTTTTATGATGCATGAAAATGTATGCTGAATGTGAGCTAAGTCATTCTTCACACTTATGTCACAGGTAACTGTTTTCGCAGTATCAATTGAGACTGCATCTTCAGAGTCCAATGCAAGGAGAACATTGTTAATAGAGTCTATATGTTCGGCATAATATTCAACTGCTTCTAGCCATGTACCCCATCTAGTTAAAATTGGCTTTGGTGGCAATGGAATTTCAGGGTACATTTCTTTCAACACGTTAACTCTACTGGGAGCTTTGAGAAATACTTTTTTCACTGATGAAATCAACAAATCTACTTTAGGGAAATTGTCTCTGACCACTTCTGCCACACGATGAAATGCATGCGCCACACAAGTAAAATGAGTCAATTTAGGATATACAACAGATAATGCTTGTCCAGCTTTGACCATATAAGGGGCAGCATCGCTAATAAAGAATAACACATTATCGTACATAATACCCTTTGGCCACAGGATACCCATAGCTTCGTTGAACAGTTTAACTATAGTTTTGTTATTGCACTTTTCTAGAACATCACAATGTAAAAGAATTCGTTCAGAATATTGTTCACTTAACAAACCGATAACTACATTACCAACAAGTCTACCTTCTTTGTCGGGAGTCTCATCAATGGAAACCCAAATTGAACTATCTTTAATTTCATCTCTTATCTTCTGTATTGTCTCATCGTAGATGGATGGAGCATACGTCTTCCTAAGTGTTGACTCATCCGGGATTGTATGTTGAGTATATTTTTCAAGGAATTCCCTGAAGACCTTATTCTTTAGTTTGTAGAGAGGAATATCAGCAGAGATGAGAGAACGGCACAGGTCGATGTTAAACTCAGATCTTACATTCGATGTTGTTGGTTGTGTTAAAAACAATTGTCTCTGCTTGGAATTTAGTTGTTTGTTGGCCTGATGTTTACTAGTTGTAATGTGTTGTTGCACCAGGAACTTTTGTGTAGATGATACTGCACACTGACACAAATTACAAAATAATATTTTATTGTCAGTTGATAAACCATCTTCTTTAAATTCTGAAATGTAACTTGTTAGTTTTGATTTTAAATTGACTGAATGACGTACTTTTGGCATATTTACCGTCTTTATAGTATGATTTACAAAACTGAACCTATGTGTACTCTGACTGGCATTTAACTGTTGAGCTGCACAACTGAAGTCTGTTAAAAATTTTAAATTAAATTAATACAGTTTTGTAACTTACTTTCCCATTGTTGATAGGACTGCTAATTTTCAAATAACTCTGATGTTAAAGGGATTACTGAACATGTGTTTAAATCTCTATTGTTGAAATGTATTTTTAAAAGTTAATGGAATTTTGTTTTGTTTTATTGTTAAACCTAATATAATATGGACTGTTTTATATGAAATATGGAAAATATATGGAAATTAACGAAAATATGTACTAAACTCTAAAATATGGAAAAATATGGAAAATAAAAGTAGGATTTTTCAACCCTACACATTGTGAAACATAAAGATAATGCAAAATATAAATTATATTAGCTTTATAAGTAAATATGTATTTACATATAAATCCTTTCCCTGGAGATTACCATGGTTAACCTCCTGTTTGAAGTCCTAACAGAGGCCCATGCACAGTAAAAATACTTAACTTGGAGTTAGGTGGCAAATTTAACCCGATGGTTACACTAATCGACGTTGATACACGTAGCCATCAGAGTTTATATAGCCCTACCTACATATAACTTATTAAACACTGTGGTGTCGTATTAGAAGCACTAAAATTTGAAATTTATGAAACTGAAAATAAAGATTTCCTAGAAGCTATTGTAATATTAAAATCTATATGTACAGCTTTGGGCACAAGAATGACGATTTCCTGTAGTGTGAATTTGTAGAAGTCCACCTTCGGGCACCGCCTGATTCACACGATTAGGAAAACAATGTTTATTTTGTACCTAATTTCCCCTTGAATATATTGCGTAGAAAAACTGTCTCCACAGTGTACTCACAAGGAAGTACTCGAGTTGTCAGAAAGAAATATAGAATATTTCTACATCATTAGCAAGAGCTAATGACGTAGTCATCGAATCTAGAAAGAAACATCTGATTTATTAGTTCCTTTATGCTGAAATCATACTTACACTTCGACACGTTTTGTATACAATTATGCTATATAATTGTTACAATATACATTCTAACAAATCGAATCGAAAGCCGAACTTGGTTGTGGATTCCTTTGTTTTGCTTGTTTATTCACTGATCAACAAAATTAAACATATTTTTTGTTAAAAGATAAAGAATGGGTGATTCTTATAGCATTTTTCGTGCTGATTTCAAATATGTTTTCAAAATTCTTCTGTCGTGCAGGGTTTTTGAGTATTTGTATAAAATGGAATTCAAATGTTTCTGGTATTGATTTTACCTGAAATCATATTTATTTACCTCAAATGTGTGTGAAATAGATTTTAGGCTATATTTGACTTGGGAAACATCTCTTTTGAGTGTCCAGCTGTAGTTTGCCAGAATATTTGGGCTCCATTTTTCCTGGTAGCGCCTTTCCTTTTCAGAAAAATTCTGATGAAAACGTTCCCCACGTTCGTCGCTCACTACCCGAAGATTTTGAGGAAAGAAAAAATGGATGAGAATCCAAGAAGTTATTTTAAGAGACATACTACACCCCATCACTTTATAGTTCTGAAACAGTTCGCTGACAAGTTCTCTGAAATCGTCTGATCTGTAGTTCCTAGAAAGTAAGTCTGTTGAATGATCCTTAGGTTCCCGGCATATCATTGGAACTGAAAAAGGCATACGACAGTATTTTTTTATCTAACCAGTTAATATAATTACACGGAGCATAACAGATTTCAGGGGTACAGTTCCTGTCATATATTTTGAAAGCAAAGTAACACTCGTAAGCTCTTTTAATAGTGTAGTAAAAATTCGTCTGTATGCATTTAGAGTTAACTAACCACAAACGTAGCGAAAATTGTTTGTGATTTATATAATATTTCAAGGTGTGTTTCACTTTATAAGATACTTTTACCATACTTAAAATTAGGACAAAGGAAACATGGGTTATGAAATTGTAAGTTCCAACTCAATTGAGAATTAATACTATCTCTCACAGTCATATGAGGATTAAAATTTATTTTTATGAATTCTGATTTCACAGGCAACAATGTTCTACAGTTATAGGTCAATTGTTAAAGCAAATAAAATGAAATATTTGAAATATTTTCTTTCCATTAGCATGTTAAGGACTGCATATAGAAATAAAAATTAATCAGTTTTTATGAAATTAATAACAAATGGTGGGTGGTAGAAAATTCTGACTTCATTTTTGGAATCAGCAGAAATTTTACATTTAACAAAATCACTGTTTACCGGAGAGAAAATGCTCCAAACAACCAGGAATATCGAATTCGTGCCGTTGACTCGCAGTGAACACATTCTCGCAAATCGAATCGAAAGCCGAACTTGTTTGTCGATTCATTTGTTTTGCTTGTTTGTTGCTTTTCTTCTGTTTACAAATCAGGTGTTCTAACATAACTAATCTATAGTGCGTAGTATAAAGGTCTGCTCCAATGAGTTAGAAAAGAGTATATAGCATTGCTGTTGCATCGCCATATTTGAAGCGAATTGAAAGTTCGTCCGCCATTTACGAGTAGTAAGCTCTCAAAACAAGTGGGCGTGGTGATAAATAAGGGTCGAGTCGAGCAATTTATAACGTTTCGTTTACATAAATCACTTCAAAGTGAAGTGTAAAAAATGTGGTGCTTCGTAAAAAAAATTACTTACGTGCTTATAATTTAATCTAAAATACGAAATTTTATGTACCTACGAGATTTTATACAAGGCTAACGCTACATTTGAAACACTTGAGCTATTCTTAGAAGAAAAGCGTAAAGGTCTAAGTAACTGAGTATAATTATCATATACGTACGACAAAAGCTCCAGCAAATATAATATGTTAATGTTAATATTCTGAATTTTTTTAATGCAACTGAAAAACTGCCTATAAAATGAACGAGTATGATTCGGATGATTTTTTTAGCAGTTTCCCAGTCTCTACAAATTGCAAAACCATTTATTATACCATAAGATATTATAGAATGAAAGTTGGCCCTAACTGCATAAAACAATCCTTATTTCTACGTTTGTAACTTTGAGTAAAATATGACACTTCACAACACGCTTTTAGTTTTTTTTATTTATCTTTTTTAATTGCAATCGTGTATAATTGAAGACCCCCGGAATAAGGATGTAACCAACAAAACTGTAATTCATGGTTCAGGAGAAAGGAAAATAATTTCAGGGGCATATTTAATTAAGCCTACATTACAACCATTTGGCTAAAAAAGGATTCAAGTTTATGGCGCTATAGACCATAATAATTTGTTATAAATAACTGCTTTAAAATTACTTTTTTCACTTACATAAAATATTTCAATAATCTGACGTTACACCCTTTTTCCGGGGAAGTCTTCAGTTATACTCTTCTCTGTCCTTCCAGTCGAAATACTGCCAACAACAATACGATCTACCCGAGAGTTTTGCAGAAATTTGAATGCCAGTGTCGAAATACAATTTTAATATTGTATTGTAATTAGATTTTAACTGGGTTTCAAATGAAATATAGTGGTTTTATCCGTATTTAATCTAAGTCAATTATTTGTGAACCATTTATTTGGTTTATCGTTTGTCTTCAAAATAGGCCTACTTTTTTTTTTATAAACTATAGCTCACTGTTTTATACTCTAAGCATCGAGAACATAAGGAGGAGAAATAAAGGACATTACACAATTTTGTTAATAAGTACTATTGAGTGGAAAAGAAACTGGCCACCCTACTCCATTAACTCCTGGCCTAGTTGCCTCATAAGTGATGCCTTCTTGGTATCACTTGTGAGGTTCAGACCTGTCTTTGGACAGTTGGCACAACAACAAATAGCACTCAAAAGCATATAAGGCGAAGGTAGTATATTCGAAGTGCCGTGAAAAAAAAAGCTATGCTCAGTGGAATACCATTTGTCTCGTTTCATATTTATTACCCACTGTTTCATCAGTTCCTTATTTTTCAAAGTAAACCTGCAAGAAAAGAAATATACTGTAAATAGTAGGGTATGCTGGACCTTGTTACCAATGAGTTAGCTCGTTGTACAAATTTACGCATGCAACAAAATGCTGCCAATTAGCCAACCTATGCCTTGACTTCATAAAATTTAGCTGAAATATGATGCATCCTTTGTCTTTTTTTCTTTTGCTACTGCAGTTATATGCAGCACACACAGGAAGCATTTTTTTCTGGTTATCTCCGTATGAAACGCATGAAAAGCAGACGAAATTATACAATGGAGGGCGCTTATTGAATGGCTGCCGTATTTCGTCGAGGCACCATCAAGAGCGCTGTACAAGCCAATCTGGCCACACTATACACTCTTTTCTAGCTCGTTGGTCTGCTCACACCAACACGGTACGAATTCAGTTTATTGTATTGTTTGTGTTTTTGGTTTTGAAAATATATACAGGGTGATTCACGAAGAAAGGTAAAACATTTAGGATACGATATCTTAGGCCATTTGAGTGAAAACGTTCATATGAACATAGGTCCGTTTTCGAACGATGGCGCAGCTAGATGCATTTTTTTGGTAAAACGTCTCTCCCCAATGTGAATCAGACGTTACCATATGCTGCTGACGTGAGACGTGAGACAAGGTCACCGATCGCAATGAATGACGTAACATTGGAATCTGCATTGTGAGCGATGTGGATAAGAGAAGTTCATTCACCTCACAAACCGGGTGGTGGGGCATTACAAATGTCCAATCCCCTGCCCTTGTCTGATGTAATGACACAGAACCCTCACATAACACAAATACACTATCTCGTATCAGTTCACAGCAGTTCTGTCAGCTACCTACAGTACAGTAGTTATATAGGTATAGTTATCGGAAGTGTTAAGTTGTGTTTTTCAAGATGCCTTATAAATTTTCGACTGCAGAATACGCCGATATTATGTATGTTTATGGTTTGTGCGATGAAAGTTCCTTGCGTGCCGTCGCTGAATATGAACGAGGCTTTCCGAAAAGAAGGGTACCATATCGAAGAGTATTTATTGTCTTTGGGATTGGATGAAAGACTTGGTATACCAAAGGAAGTGGAAACGAGAGAGGCGCTAATCGACCTTATTTTGGATGCTGCACGCCGCATAAAGAACAGCCACGAGCAACTCTCCCAAGCGACGAGCGTGATTCACGCCTGAGTGAAACACTACATTGAAGCAGAAGGAGGTAAATTTGAAAATGTGCAGTCTAGAATATTACATATGTATGCATATGTGAATATAAACTTTAAATTTGTCCGTTATCGGTCTCTAAATGCAAGTTAGTACAATGAAATCCCAGACGTTTTTGTCAAATCAAAGAGTCATATCTCCGTAACAATTCGAAAACGGACCCATATTCATATGAACTTTTTGACTCAAAATGACTTCAGAATTTACACCCTAAATTTTTTACCTTTCCTCGTGAATCAGCCTGTATATATAAGGGCGAAAATGACCATAGTAACTGACGCGTCCTTTTTAAACCCCATTAATTTACTAACTTAGTGAGCGCAGGGCGTAGGTTCACCTAGTTTGCAGGAGAGCCTTAATTCATAGTAGCACACTACTAGTTTCATCCTAATGTCATTGAAAAACTGGAGACCAGGAGTCTACCTCTCCTTAACTCCTTGACGGTAGTTGAAGATATAGAGATGCTGAAAGAAGCATAGAGAAATTGTCTAAAAAAAATCACTTTAGTGTGTCAGGAAAGTAGTGGTCTGTCTGAGTCATTTGCAGAAAGTGGCATCTGTATTAAAAGGCCAGATGAACTCTGGGCTAACTACTGGAAATCTTAGAAGGGATTCTATTTTAAGTTTGTCCCAGTTATATCCTGTAATGTTAAACGTTCATTTTCAGTATACGGGATTGTATTAAGTGAAAAGATGCGGTTCCCCCCCCCCCCACAAAAGAAAGCTTTGAACTACGGCAAAAGTAGTTTCATTAATACAAGTGAAAATATTAATTGATGTTCGTTATCAGATTTTTTAAATTTTTTGTTGTTTCTTTTCTATATCTTGTTTTGCTTTATGATTTCATGAGCTTACTTGAAACCAGATCATTTTGATATAATATATTTTTTATTGTTGTATTATGTCGCGTCCGTTTAATAATGTGCGTCCATGAACACTAAGAGGCAGGGAACTTTATAACGTATCTAAAACGTACAACAATGGAAATAGGTAGGGCCTATTCGTATAAAATATTTGAATATGATATTTATATACTCGTATTTGTAATGTGCAATACTATACCTAAAACATAATATATTTAAATATGTTTTTGAAATATTACTCATTCGGAACAATGAGTCTGCCTCATGATCACATGACTATCATATCAACGGCCACCTGCACTTCTCAAACTAATTCTTAACTGTTGACTTGTTGAGCAGTATATGATTGAAATAAGACAAGTAAATACGTGCTGTTCGGTTTTGATGTCACCGAAGCGAAAGTGTGTGTTTTCGGGCGTTTTAAGCTGTAATTACAGTAAAATGTGATTCCAGTGACTATAAGTATGGGGATTTGTTTTTTCTTCTTTTTGAAAAATCGTGAAATTTTTACTCAGATCCATGGATCTGCAAAATGTAGTTCACAGGATTTGGAGAGGTAGCATTCTTGTCTTCTAGCAGTGGTAAATGTCATTTGAAGGTGAGTAGGCCAAATTATCTTAGTTCAAAAAAATTTTTACTATCCCGCTTTCTGGAATTCAAAATCTGGGATCGCTATCCAATAAGAATGGTCTAATTTTGTTCGCGATATGTTGTTGTTGAATCAACTGTCCGAAGACAGATTTGAACCTCATAAGTAATCTATGACAATTTCTCCACTTAAAGGGGTTAGGTACAGCTTACAGCAGTAAAATTTTAAAATATTCAACATTTTCTTCCTCCATTACTGTATCTTATACAATAATGAAAATTAGTATGTGTAAAACACTATCCTTCTGCTATATGAAAATATTTTTAGGATTAAAAAAATTATTTACTTTTTTTTTTTTTTTTTTTTTTTTTTTTTTTTTTTTTTTTTTTTTTTTTTTTTTTACATTCAGTTCACTGTGCAGTGATGAAGTGTTTCCCACATAACTCAAAAACTATCCAACACTCTGTTATGAAATTTTTCGTGTATAGTTATGCATGTCATATCTACAATATGGTGCAAGATCATTTCTCTACCTTTGATAGATTGTCTGATATATAAATTCATTAAAGAGTGGTCAAATATCAGTATTTTCTTCTAATACAAAGTAAAAAAAAAATTATTTATTAAGAAGTGTAGTTGAAAGAGCATGATATTGTAAACATGAGTTTCAGCAATAAAATAAAAGAGAAAGAACATGAAGTTAACAAGTTTATGAGTTATGAAGGAAACGCTTCATCACTGCACAGTGGACTACTACCATTATAAATTTTGAAAAAGAAAAATATATATATATTTTTTTAATCGATTTTTTTTTTTTTTCATATAGCAGAAGGACAGTGTTTCACACATACTAATTTTCGTTATTGTACACGTTACAGTAATGGAGGGAAAAAAAGGTTGAATATTTCCAAAAATGTTACTGCTGTAAGCTGTACCTAACCCCTTAATGTTATTAACGCTATCCAAACAAAGCATATTCTGCAACATTTAGCATATTAAAAATGCAATTATTTTCAAGAAATCAAAATTAGGTATTTATTTTAGTTATTTTATCGTCCACCGCTATGGAGCAACGGTTAGCACGTCTGACCATGAAACCAACAGGCCCAGGTTCAAATCCTGGTTGTGGTAAATTACCTGGTTCAGATGTTTTTCCGAGGCTTACTCTCAACCAATTGAAGCAGAATTGCTAGATTACTTTCGACGTTGGACCTCGGATTCATTCCGCCATCATAATTATTACACTTCCTCTCTTTCATCATCATCATCATCATCATCATCATCTCCGTTTCTTTGCTTGCTTTCGTGCTTGCTCCGATGTAGAGAAGGCTGCGGGCCGCCCTCGAACTTGGATCTCGTGGATGTGTGGTAATTCGTTGTTAATGGTAGTGCTATACACCTTGGGTTCTTCACTGGACTCATAGTAATTTGTGGGATTGGGGTTGAGGGACTGCGATGAGCCCTACGCGGAAAGGTAAAGGAATCTTGTAGGCTGTAGAGGAGTAGGCGGCACGCAGGGGAGTTGAGTGCGGAGGGCTTTAGGATATGCACACCATTCCATCCCGGTTTGTACAGGGACATCATTTTATTTTTACTAACATTTTCAATATTAACTTGCCTATACCTCTGGATCAACGCCGTTTGCTACGCCCTTCCACGACTGGAGTTCGATGATACTGGCGTAATATACAAACAAATCACTTTACTAGGTATAGGAGGGAAGAAAAGTAGTTCATCCATTTACGTAAACTAGGAAATATCGCGCTTTTGAGTTTGATAATTTCCATAAGGTTTTTGTTTAATCAAAATACAGTACTGTATTAACAATGAGCGTTTTTACTCACGAACTGAGCTGTCCATGTGGACGTATTCATTATGCAGTGTATATTATACTGTCTTCAGCACATTAGCGTACAATATAGAGAACGAAGTTAAATTGAAAAATAATCATAATATGGATATTTAAACGCATTTTTGAAAATGGTGGCTGTTCATTTCGATACAGGCTTCAGTTCTAATGTGCATATTATCGCATTATAGACTATTGTACCTAATTCCAATTACCAGTTTCGTCCTTCGTACTAATAACTCATGTTGAAATAATTCTGTACCTACTCTATAAAGGAGTACCTTACGTACTGTAAATTCAATCTTCACTTCTGCCCGATCCAAAACTATAAAATTACTCAGACATACTATCTACTGTCCGTCCAAGTGGTTATGTCGTAGGGTCATAGAAAAATCACGTGACAGTTAATTACTTAACGAGGCCCTTTTATTTAAGTTATTTTAAACAGTCGTATAATATTACGTAGACGTCCAATTCCTAACAGAAATTAATGTTCTCAGAAAAGAGCTAAGACAGCCCAGCCACTAGCTGGAAAATAAAAGCTGGTGGGGGAAAGCGGGATACGACGTAGGCAAAAGGACGACAGTACCTGTGCGAAAATGATTCAATATTGAAAGCTCTTTCGTCACTGAAAAACGCGAACATATTTTTGGAACGTACTGTTTAAGATGACCGTAAGGCTACTATGACTGTATGTGTGGTCTTGGATCTATGTGGAGGACGGATGAACTTCATTAGTAGAAGGAGTGGGAGTGAAGTACATTAAAAAACTCAGGTACAATAAAAATTGAAGTAAAAATAAAATGATGTCCCTGTACAATGAGCTCACCCGAGCGAGGACAGCTTCAAGTCCGCGCTCTCTCCTCAATGGGGACTAATAGAATAGTTATTTTGTCTGCTAGGTCTTTTTCTATATGTCTGAGACATAAACTTCTGAAAGATTGAGCACAGTTAAGACTCTATAAAAAGAAGTAATTAGGAGTACCGGGATTTAGATTTATAAAGAATTTTACAAGTGAAGAAGGGGAAATAATAAAAATAATGTGATTTGTTTCGGAAATAAAGTGAACGCTCATATTGATTGGATATGACGTATCATAAGAGAGGAAAATTAAGCTAGTCACGTGAGGAAGGGCGTGGGGGTTATGATTAACATAACACTGATAGTGGTAAAGAAGAGCGAAAAGTGATTGACATTATAGATTGACAACAATCACGTAATAATAAGATATTTTTATATAACATTTTGCAGCAAAAAACCTCTGCTGCATTTTATGAACCTAGTGGTGTTAGTGTAAAATTCAACTTTGTTGCAAATGTAATTGCAAAAGGTAATTCTATTACAATGCACGTCTGCAGTATGCGCGCTACTAGGTTTAATGAATACACTTTATTTTAACTCCTTTTGAAATTAGTCACTTCATATAGCTAGTAGAAACTACAACTGAAGAGAACACAGAAGAGCTTTCTGTAATAGATAACGTGTCATATATAAATGAGCCAGCAACAGAAAGTAGGAGATGAATGAAAAACCTGCAGAAGAGCGGAAAGAGAAGAGAGAGGAAGATAACCGGGAAAATTCATGACAAGGATTAGAACAAACTTGAGGGGGGCGTTTGCTTACGGGATCAATACACTCGCTAAGAGATCCCTCCTTCCATGTTTTCCCCTCTCTCACACTGCACTCCAGTCAAAACGGATCTGCAAACAAGCATATTATACAAAGACTACGATTTCATTGCGACAGTGATGTTAATGGAGTTAATGAAATTGGTTGTCACTGTTCGTATTAGTGAGATGTAAAATACATTTAGATGACATTAGATCAATTACTATGGAGAGCAATTTTTAATACTAAATAGGAGGGCTTACTGGCTTTAATATTGGAAAGTCACCAAATCTACAGTTAGTACAATTTAGGAAATGTGTTTTTCTTGGATATGATATTATGTAATCGTTTATTTCGATTTGTTATAGGTAGAGAGAATTTCATGCAAATGCATGTTTTATAGCAACATAGCTCAAACTCAGTACTTATCCATTTCATTACTTTTTCCGTGCATATTTGCATGTTTTGGCTTTTTTAGGGATAAAATCATGCATAATGCATATTTAAGCAATTTTTAGCTTAATAATGCATATAATATACATTATATTCAGTTTAAATACATGTTTTAATGGTTTTGAGTGGACACCTCAGTTTCTCAATTTTTATGTCAATTATTTTAGCTTCAGGAATCAGGATTGACGAAGGGAAAAAAAAACTAAATAACAGAAAATAAAACAAAATGTTAAGATTTTCACAATAAGATGTTAGAGGACCTGGACAGAAGTTCACTTTTACAATATTTTACCGAAGACCTTCTATAGACTGTGTGTCATAAATTGATTTATTACACTGGATATTTTGAGAATAGTAGAGAAGAAATGTAGAGGGTTCAAGGAAACTGCCAGTAAAAAATTTAGGTCAAAGCCACCATCTTTCAGGGAGGTTGTAAATTCTCTACCTTTTCCAGTTACTAGTAGCAATTTAGATTCTTATAAAAATTGGAATCATTCGCTAAACTGTCTTTGCAGTGTGTGTGAACCTCGTAAGTGATTAATGCGTTTGTTTATTCTGTTTGCGTGTGTTAATGTGGTTCTAATATGCTTCCAATTAAAGATTCCAAAAGTGTACTCTTTGCACGGTGGATTAAAGAAAAGGATTTTATTAGATCAAATGGAGATGTCGTATTCTTGCCATTGTTGCAGTAAATAGGTAAGCACTGCTATTCTATTTCCGAAAAATTTTTAAGGCAGTTATATGTAAAAAATTACAAAACTTCTTTAAAACAATTCATTAAATTACGATGTCCGTTTTTAAATCGTATCTAGGTAACCGTAAGGTCTATTATAATTTCAGATAAAATATAAAAATTTCAAGTCAACCAGCATGTCGAATCTGCTTCACATATTGCAAGGCAAAGAATTCCATAGATTCCTCAGTTATGCCCGTGGGAAATTGGGTGTAGCGGCGAAAAACAAACTGGACAGGGTCATAAATGCGAATCCGGACTACGGATTCTTTTGTTCAGTGAAGAAGGTTATTTGTAATGAAAACTTGAATGAAAAATTTGACCTGACATTGTCACAAATATGTTCATTCAAGTTAGCACCCATAACTTCTTGCGATGTAGAGAGGTCATTCTCTGCCTACAAAAATATATTGACTGACAAGCGCAGGAACCTCACAGAAATCAAATTAGAAATGAAGGGTTCAGAGCCATATTGGGCCAAGCGCCATTTATTAAGAACGGAGAAAGCAAGGGTTAAAGTTAAGTGAATGCCATAGTTTAATGAAGATTGACATATCATTTGGTTTTAATGTATATACTTTATATTACTTGCTATATTTTTCCATTGAATTATGGTAATAACTTCATTTTAACTCTTGTTTTCTACGGTTTTAGTAAATGGCGCTTAGCCCACTATGGTTCTGAATCCTTCAAATGTTGTTAGGTTATTAACTGTACAAAAAAGTGACTTGAAATAAGACATTTGGAACAAAAATGAAAGTGCATATTTCGTGTATTTTTCGCTTGATCGTGCATGTTTCACAGTTTGACAGCGCATGTATGCATGCATATTTTGGGATTTTATAGTGCATGAAATTCTCGTCTTTAGTTAAGGTCTATAGGGAGTCTTCCTTACTTCATCATTATACAAATTACGAAGTATAATCAGAACCATTGTAATGCTGCAGAACAACTATTTCGACATTTTCGCAGAATATAGGCCTACTGTGTGGCTTCACGATCTCTATTATCGAAGTAAGTATTGGTTTTGAGAATACTGCCTGTCTGTTCCTCTAGTCCAGACCTGCAGAACTGTAGCTCCTCAAAGCGACTGTCTTCGTACCCCTCTTGCTCGTCTGATGATGAGCCGATGATGAATGAAAGGGGACGAAGAAAGAATGAATGATGTTTAAAATGGCAGGCAGGGTAAACATCCCATGCCTCCATTGGTTCCCGACTTGCAATTCACTAACTTTAGATCGAGGTTCCCAGCTAAAAGCCGTTTGCCCTCTCAATCGTACCCCTTCTACCCAACCCACCTTTTCTACCAGTGTGGTCATGGCGTTCTAGTTGCGCTCGCCTATATCAACATTCATCCTAGCGGTGGCAGGTACACAATACGCGTACTGCAGTTAGTAGATGATTGGAACATGACAAAATCTAAACTCGTGAGAAATACTACTTCCAAAGGGAATAGGAATATGATTATTTTGTTGTTGAAGAAGACGAAAAATTTTTTCGTTTACTGTGTCCCATTGAATTTATTTCTACTCGTCATTTCAATATTAAACGACATTTCAGTAAACTCCATGTTAAGAAATATACAGGGACATCATTTTATTTTTACTAACATTTGTGATATTAACCTGCCTATACCTTTGAATCAACGGTTGCTAACCCCTTCCATGACTGGAGTTCGATGGCGTAATATACAAACAAATCATTTTACTAGGTATAGGAGGGAAGAAAAGTAATTAATCCATTTACGTAAACTATGAAATATCAAGCTTTTGAGTTTGATAATTTTCATTGGGTTTTTGTTTAATCAAAATACAGTACTGTATTAACAATGAGTGTTTTTTACTCACGAACTGAGCTGTCCATACGGACGTATTCATTATGCAGTGTATATTAGAGTGTCTATAGCACATTAGCGTACACAATAGAGAATGAAGTTAAATTGAAAAATAATCATAATATGGATATTTAAACACATTTTTCAAAATGGTGGCGGTTCATTTCGATTAATGTATCTAATTCCAATTACCAGTTTCGTCCTTCGTACTAGTAGGCCTAACTCATGTTGAAATAATTCTGTACCTACTCTATAAAAGAGTACCTTACGTACTGTAAATTCAATCTTCACTTCTGCTCGATCCGAAAAGATAAAATTACTCAGACATTCTATCTACTGTCCGTCCAAGTGATTATGTCGCAGGATCGTAGAAAGGAGGGAAATCACGTGACAGTTAATTACTTAACGAGGCCCTTTTATTTAAGTTATTTTAAACAGTTGTATGGGTATAATATTACGTATATGTCCAATTCCTAACAGAAATTAATGTTCTCAGAAAAGAGCTAAGACAGCCCAGCCACTAGCCTTTACCGAGAGGCGAATAGAAGCTGGTGGGGAAAACCGGGATGCGACGTAGGCAAATAGACGACAGTACCTGTGCTAAAATGATGCAATATTGAAAGCTCTTTCGTCATTGGAAAACGCGAACATATTTTTGGAACGTACTGTGACGGTAAGGCTACTATGACTTGGATCTGTGTGGAAGACGGTTGAATTTCATTAGTAGAAGGGGTGGGAGTGAAATACATTCAAAAACTCAGGTACAATAAAAATTGAAGTAAAAATAAAATGATGTCCCTGTAGAATAGACAAACTTTCGGATATGTTTATTATTACGAACTGTATATTGATTACTAACTTAAGCCTACTTACTTATGACTTTTAAGGAACCCAGACATTCACATAAGCCCCCGCCATCGGTCCCTATCCTAAGCAAGAGTAGCCCAGTCTCTACCATCATATCCCACCTCTCTCAAATCCATTTTAATATTATCCTGCCATCTACGTCTCGGCCTCTCCACTGGCCTACCAACTAACACTCTATATGGATTTCTGGATTCGCCCATACGTGCTACATGCCCTGTCCATCTCAAACGTTTGGTGGATTTAATATTCCTAATAATGTCAGGTGAAGAATATAAGGCGTGCAGTTCTGCGTTGTGTAACTTTCTCCATTCTCCTATAACTTTATCCCTCTTAGCCCCAAATATTTTCCTAAGCACTTTATTCTCAAACACACTTAACCTCTGTTCCTCTCTCAAAGGGACAGTCCAAGTTCCACAATCATACAGAACAACCGGTAATATAACTGTTTCATAAATTCTAACTTTCAGCTTTTTTCAAAGCAGACTGGATGACAGAAACTTCTCAACTGAATAATAACACGCATTTCCCATATTTATTCTGCGTTCAATTTCCTCCCAGGTATCATTTATATTTGTTACTGTTCCTCCAAGATATTTCAATTTTTCCACCTCTTCAAATGATAAATTTCTAATTTTTATATTTCCGTTTAGTACAATATTCTGGTCACGAGACATCATCATATACTTTCTCTTTTCGGGATTTACTTGTAAACCTATCTCTTATATATTGATTATATATTTATGTACAGTTAAATTAAGGACATCACTAGTTGTGTTCATTTTGTATTGAAATGAATAGTGACATTTATATTAACTTTGAATGTTCAGTACTTAAATTCTACAAAATTATATTTTCGTATGTGATGATAGGAGGAAAATTTTGGAAAATCTAAAGCAGGTTAAGTGCAAAGAAATCTCAAAGAAACTACCGACAGAAAATCTAGCATAATCGTAAACCTTGAAACGACATAACGCATTATAAATACAATGACTTTATTACAAATATAAATTGTCAATATTTTCGCTTTTTAACATGAGCAAATGTGTTTTATGGTGATTTAAATGCCACGCTTCTTTTCCACATTACTATACCTGTGAAAATGAAATATCTATCTGTCCAACTCCTAATACAGTATAATTCTTTAAACAAATATATTAAACCGATTTCATAGAAAACACGTAACCAAAAAGGAAGGTCACTTAGAGCAGTTGTTAAAGACCTACCCTGCCTACAGGAATTTCGTTTATTATGTTTGAGTTATTATGAGCCAGAGTACTGCAGAATGGCCCACCGCTCAGCATTGCAGATCGCGCGCGTCAGCAGCCCAGCCTACCCAAGACCAACATTGCCTGACGCGGCCGCTTCCTAGCCCATCGCACTGGGCTTCGAAGCCCACCGTAATGCTCATCACTGCACTGACACCAACCCACTAGTTGGTTGCATTCTACTGTTTTTCTGTTTGCGCGCATTGGTTATGCTTTCGCTCGGCGTGTAGCCAGTGGATCGGAGTGGATCTTGTTGTATTTCCTGTACCTTTGACTGATTCACGTTTAATGTAATATCCATTGGAAACCCCCGCGATGGCTGAGTAGTCAGACCTTCAGTCTGTCATGCAGGCTGTCCGGGTTCGAGTCTCTTTCAGGCCTGGGATTTTTCATTGACAAGTGACATTTTTGTAGGTTATTCCCGTTTTACTCGCCGTAATTCGAGCATTCCTCCATATTCATTAAATTAAATAGATGAAGTCGTAGTACCGCTGTGATTGGATGTTGGACGGTAGGCATAATAAAGATTGTTTATTATTATTATTATTATTATTATTATTATTATTATTATTATTATTATCCATGATAGATACAGTACTCGTGGATTTGTTGCATACAGAGCTGTTATTATCATACGTCCCAGAAAAAAAGCGGCCGGCCGATCGGCCACGCCCTGCGTGATTTCCGCCGCGCGCTAGCCGTTTCTACCGCGCAATCGAGCTCCAGTAGCCATATGGCATTCAGTGTGCTTAGAAGTCGTGTAATGAAACTCTCGATTCTTCAAGTGTACAACGTTAGTGTATAAAGTTTAGTGATTGTGTGTTTATGTAATGCAGGGCCGGGCATGAGAGCGGCTCCATTTAGCGAGCCAGAGCTGCTCTCTCTCCGCAAGGCAAGCCAGAGCAGAACGCTCACTCAATGGCGGACTCGCATTACAGCTACCTTCCCTGCATTAATATAACAAGAGCCACGGTTGTTCTAGTCATTCAGTTTGTCAGTACATAATAGTTTTATAAGGATATTACATCAATCCATTGTACAGTACAGAATTTATAACTCTCGTATTAATTTCATGAAATAAACTTCGCTCTATGCACACACACAAATCATTAGGCTTATTTACATAACTCATACGCACATACTGCAATCTCCTCACCACGGTTCTATGAGACAGGCGTATGGCTTCCACTTCCCCTACTTGCTGTGGACAGAGTTCATCTGCCAATATAATTAAACATCGCTTGATGAAGTTACCTTCGTTGAATGTTTTCAATTCCTTTGCAATTTCGTGGCAAATTTTGTAGGTAATTCTCATAGCCTATTCACTAAGTGCATTTTTGTCATCCTGTTAATACATAATAATATAATATAATATTATAATGTGATGTTAGAGATATGATATGATATGATGTATGATATGATATGATATGATATGATATGATATGATATGATATGATATGATATGATATGATATATCATGAACTATAATATACTATACTGTGATATATCATAATACTTGTATAATTATAATTATATATTACTAAATGTATAATAACTTATAATGCAATATAAATATCAAATAGATACTCTAATATAATGTACCTGAGAAACATTTTCTTTAAGTTGTATTACTTTATGGCTCTCATTACCAACATATTTGTCATATTCAGTAGCATGTTGTAAAGAATAATGCCGTTGGATATTGAACTTCTTAATCAGTTGGAGTGTTTTATGCCAAATTAAACACTTTGCTAATCCACTACTCTCTACCAAAAAAAACTCCTCCTCCCAGGAGGAGTAGCGGGCCGCTTTAATGTATGAGCGTAAGCTCCGTCTTCAAAATTCGAAATCATACTGCAGTCACCACTGCACCGACACTGAATGACGTACAGTATGCATACGTCAGAGCGCTCCCAAGACCCGCTCTTTAAATCACACAGCGCTCATTTCTCAGAATCACGTAATGTGCCCAGCCCTGATGTAATGCCTAGCAACAAATTCTCACTGTGTGAACGTGTGTATATATGTACAATACATACATAAAACGCAGAAGGTCGTGTGCGAAAACAAGACTAAAATTTCGAATAAAGTGCCTTCTATCAAAATAATTAGACGACTTGCTAAAAGATTTAAAGAAACAGGCTTAGTGAAGAATCGAAAATCAAACAGAAAACGTAGTGTTCTTACGCGGAACGATTGTCAGTTTATTTCCAACAAGATTCCGCCACTGCTCATACAGCTGCCGTGACAATGAGGGAATTGGGGCGTATGTTCGGTACGAGACTAGGCAGTAATAATTTGTGGCCTCCACGAAGCATAGATATAAAATGCCGTGACTTTTATTAATGGGGAACACTAAAAGTTAGGGTTTATAGGAAAAATCCTCATTCTATAGATGAACTAAAAGACTATATACGAGAAGAAATCCAAGTTATCAATGATGTGGAACTTCAGAGTGTTGTTCATTCGTTTATCAGAAGATGTCAGTTGTGTGTGGCTTCAAACGGAGGCCATTTTCAGCAACGATTGTGAGCATGGTAAGTCCAAATTACTGAACATTTATTGTTACTACTGTTATATATTGGAGAAGCGCCGGAGAAATGGTTATGCGCTCGGCGGAAACCACGCAGGGCGCGGCTGGCCGGCCGACCTCTCTTTTCTGGGACGTATGATAATAATAGCTCTGTAGTAACAATACAAATACATACCTACCCCATGTGTGTTTTCTTTTATTACGATGTATAGTAATGTGTGAAATAATCTGTATTAATACCTTAATGACTACAAAATATCATATTAGGTTGGTTGATCATTAAGGTTCCTTCGATAATAATTCCTCACATGCCAGGAGAAAGTAATGTTTTCTTATGTGTTGTGTTTATGACTATAATAACAATCACAGATGACAGACACTATAACGTAATAATTAAGACTCCACTTAGCTGAAAGAGGCCTGGTCTTCTATCCTCACACTACACAGCGAACACAAGAACATTTGCAGTTCTTTCACTGGAATATAGTCACCGGCGTGGCTCAGTCGGTTAAGGCGTTTGCCTGCCGGTCTGAAGTTGTGTTCGGGAGCGGGTTCGATCCCCGCTTGGGCTGATTACCTGGTTGGGTTTTTTCCGAGGTTTTCCCCAACCGTAATGTGAATGCAAGGTAATCTATGGCGAATCCTCGGCCTCATCTCGCCAAATATCATCTCGCTATCACCACACTCATCGACGCTAAATAACCTAGTAGTTGATACAGCGTCGTTAAATAACCAACTAAAATAAAAATTCACTGGAATATTATGGATCATCCTTCTTACAGCCCGGATTTAGCCCCATCGGATTTTAATTTGTTTGGACCGCTGAAGAAACATGGTGGAGGAAGACGATTTCTGAATGATGAAAAATATAAAGGATAATCTCCAAGATTGATTGTAACATCAAGTGCCGGATTTCTAGAGAGAAGGAATCTTCAAGCTTGTGCCACGACGATGGGATAAGCGTATGGCTATGTAGAAAAGTAGTAATCAGTTTTCAGTTCAACATTGTAAATGTAATTTGCATAAGTACGCATAAAACCCTTAGCAAAACAGGGAACCTTACTTAATTGTCCAACTTCGTAAACCAATTTTTAGAGAAATTAGCAAACATCTTGTATGATAACGAGTTTTTCGTATTTGCTCAAATGATAACATTTCTGCTACAAATCTAGCGCACCCTAATTCCCGCAGGGAAATGATTTCGTGTATCCATTGTCTTAAGCCGTGGCTTTATGTATGCTAACGTCTCAGCCGTTCACAATGCTCATTCTTTGATATGGATTGTAATAAAAATGATGATTGGTGTTATTGACGATTGTATTTGTAAAAAAAAAAAAACAACACACACAACTGGCAAAGTAAAGAAATACTGGATTTGCTGTAGAAATTAGTCTGGCATATTGCTTTTACAACTTGAATCGCTAGCTGAGTGGAAAAAAAAAAAAAAAAAAAAAAAAAAAAAAAAAAAAAAAAAAAAAAAAAAACCTAAGAGAATAGGGGATATTTACAGCAATAATTACCTGGAATCGATATATTGATTGATACACATACCATACACTAAACTGCTTATGTGCTTGTTTCACTGCTGAATGTAAATGACGAGAATGTAATTAATTGTTGTTACATCTATTTGGAGCGTGATAAAACTAAAGAGCAGGATACCACATAGTATTAGCATCAAACATTAGTCTTTTGTGCGAGATCGTGCGTATTTGCTTGGTTTCCGCACAAAACCAATCCGCGGAAAGTCTTAAAATTCCACATTCAGTATTCCCAACCTAACACACATAACAATTTCCCTCTTCTTACCGCTTAAGTGACATATTGATTTTACTGCTTTAGGCTTATAACATATTATTTTTAGAGACGTTCAATATAGTAATAATTATAAATTGGAAACTTACCACTGTAATTTCACCTAAATTGCACTGTTAATTATTGTTTTTAAATATTTGAAAAAATTAAGTAAACTCTACAACTCCACTAAAGTTCCTGCATTCGTGATTAAGGAAGCCATTTGTAAACATCTCCTTGACCGGCAAAATTAAACTTGCCGATGTTATTACTGCAATATGTTATATAAATAATATTGTTAAAATATTAAAATGAAAAGTAAATCATTACATAACCTTACCGTTTGTTTTAAATTCGCATTTATAGACTGGGGGGAAAAAGACAGACGTATATCACGGTCTGCTGGAGTATAGTAAACACAGAAAACATTTTAAAGCAACAATGTTGAAGATAGATATTTTTGTTTTGCAAATTTGCCGTCATTGAACAGAAACCAAGATGGAGATTTCATTGCAACTAATTAGAAATTCCTCTTTCAGGTATGTAATAAACGATCTTCGCACAAAATAATGTACGATACACGAGCGGTATGTTTTCTTTCAATTCTCGGAAATTAAAAAAAGCTCAACTACGTTTCGCTTTTTCAAACTTTTCTTCGAACATGAAAACTTCAACATACCGCTCTTGTAACGCATATTACTATTTCAACACTTACGTATGGCCGTCTGAGTGGCCCAAGATCTGCACTGATGAAAATCAACGAATACATAGGCTACAGTTACAGTCGAAACAGAATAGTTGCAATTATTTACGATGTACTTGTAAAAAAAAATAATATTCTCCTTATCTACCTGATAGAAATTTTCTTCATATTTGGACACTCTGTGTTGCATCAGGGTGCTTACTGCATTTCTTACAAGTAGTCCAGTGTTTGGTCACAATTAATACAAGTTAGGTAAACAATGACTGTGTTGAAGATTGTGGAAAAGAGCGTATGCACGATGCGTTTAGGACAGAGGTGGGTAAGCTTATTTACAGAAGGGTTAAATGAAAAACTATACCATGTTTTTGCAAGATTGTTATGAACTTATGAATAAGTTAAAGTTAAATACACTTTCAGAATAATGTAAAACAGCGTTTATCAAACTATGGTCCGCGGACCACCTGTGGTCCTCGAGGTCTGCCCTTGTGGTCCTTCAAAAAAGACAGAAGAAAACATACAATTCAAACGAATTGCGTATCACACTGTAGCTGAAAATCTCAGTTTGGAAATGACACATGGCAATCGCCTTTCACTTTTTCTCCTAGTACTGATATTTTATGAAATTTAATACCCTACTCGTCTACAAAAGAGGGATTTAAAGCACTATGAACATGGTGTTTCTCGCCATCTTTTCCCTGCACATCCCGCGTCTGTAACCCAGCCAGGGACCACCCGAATTCATAATAGAGGACCAAAGTACCAAATCTTTTCATGTATTTATGACTTTCTTAATAGTTTTGCCGACACCCAGTCTGCACACTGAAATGGTCACGTACTGTACGTCGTACACCAATAAAAGAACGTGCCAAATTGCATGTTTACTTGTTGAAAATCATCCATGTTTCTGCATTCTTTTTATTTCTGTTTTTCCAGATGACGATATAAGAAAGTTTATACTCCGCCTATTTTAAAATCCGGGCGAATCAGATCCAGAAATTCAAATTACAATACTTTTCTAATTATATTTTTTGTAGCCAATCACAAGTAACTTAAAAACAAAATTATGTGCATTGTTTTTCGTCGCTTGCCTTTTAGCAGTTATTTGTTTGAAATTCTTCTTATGTGGTACACGCTAGTAGCTTTTTATGATCTGTGTCTATGTCTCTGTTAAATAGTACCCATTATACATAATGGAAAACTGGCTTCGATCCGGATCTTTGAAAAGAAAGGAACGTGATTATACGCTTCATTTAGGCAGTGCTAATAGTTCAGAAGCTGTGTGTGAAGATATTAATATCAGTGATTCTAGTGCCATTAAAGAAATATCTAGTCCTGTTCAAAGAAAAATACTTTCGTAAATATTAAGAGTTATTTTGAACTTGGTTTTGCTTGGTGTGGCAATGAGAGTGAACCAAACCTCGGTGCATTATTTGTTATGAAGTGCTTTCAAACGAGTGTATGAAACTCGCGAAATTAAAACGGCACTTAGAGACGAAACACGCAAGTGTAAAAAGTAAACCTGTAGAATTATTAATGTGAGTACCAACATTTATTTATTTTGTTTATTAATAAGTTAAATATTATCCAAACTCTATCAGCCTTGAATTATTTAAAAAAACGAAAATAAATGTTCTTCTATTAACATTAACTTAATTAGTTAATACTAATATAAAATTAATTGAAACAAATTTTAATTAACTAATTCCATTTAAAAATATAGGTATACTGGTATTAAAATATGCTACAAAAATGATAAATTTTCTTTCAAAGGGAACAAGAGTAAGGTGGTCCGCGGAACTGGTCTGACTTAAAAATATGGTCCCCACTTCAAAAAAGTTTGAGAAACGCTGATGTAATAGATTAATACACATCTAAAAACCTATATAATTTTCTTAAATGTGAAAAGAAAAAACATAATAAATTGACATTAATAAATAGTTAAAGTTAAAAAACGCACATTCAGAATGCAAAGTAACCATACATATTTGAAATAAAGTTTCAAGTTCTTGAAAGTAGATTTATAGGTACTTTCGTGTCTCATAAATGCAAGTACAATGGGGTGACACAGTAAATTATACAGGGTGAGCCAGGAGAAAAGGTACATGTTATGAGGGATAATAATATTGGTCATTCTGAACGAAAAAAGTTTATATGAACATAATGTGCTCTATTCTTAACAGTATCTGACATACAGCTGTTTGAAAATCACTCGCGTCGGTCTCATGTCCTTCATCAGCACTCACATGCAAACGCAACGAAAACGACATTAGGTTGTAGTAGGATCAATGAAACGTATCCTAGGCGTTGGCTTGGTCGCGGTGAAGTCATGTCTTGGCCACCGAGGTCACCCGACCTTACTCTATTGAATTACTGTGTGTGGGGGGTTGCCTTAAGAGCGAAGTCTACAAGTGCATAGTGAAAACAAGGGAGAAACTTTTCGCTCGCATTTTATATGATTGTGCTCAAGTAAAGGTATGTCCAAATCAGCTCACAAGTAGACCTCTCCAGTTCGCTTGTGCGTTTCCAGAATGAAACATATACTGACACATAGTATTGTATTGTATTGTATTTATTAATATTTCATGGTATTCATACATGCTTACAGCTAGAATATGGAACAAGTCAAAAAAACTTAATACTATTATAAAATCTTAATTTATAGTCACAGTCTAGATGAAATATATACACAAGAGATTTACAATATAGTCTACTAGTACAGCACAAAGTTTTAGTATCAATTTCATGAAGTGTTATTGAATGTCATGAATTCACCTACAGAATAGAAGGCGTGAGAAATTAGGTACTTCTTTAATTTGGCCCTAAATAATTTTATGTTTTGAGTTTCATTTTTTATATCGATAGGGAGGCTATTAAAAATTTTTACTGCCATATAACGCACTCCTTTTTGATACCACGATAGACTTGCCGATGGAGTATGAAAGTCATTTTTTGACGTGTATTTATGCTATGAGTCCCGCGCCGTGGCGTCGCGGTCTAAGGCATCCTGCCTAGGACTCGCGTTACGGAATGCGCGCTGGTTCGAGTCCTCATGGGGGAAGAAATTTTCTCATGAAATTTCGACCAGTGTATGGGACCGGTGCCCACCCAGCATCGTGATGCACTTGGGGAGCTACGATAAGTAGCGAAATCCGGTTGCGAATACCAGCTATAACGGCTGGGGGGGATCATCGTGCTAACCACACGATACCTCAATTCTGGTTGGATGATCGTCCAAGCCACCGGCGTGGCTCAGTCGGTTAAGGCGCTTGTCTGCCGGTCTGAAGTTGCGTTCGGGCGCGGGTTCGATCCCCGCTTGGGCTGATTACCTGGTTGGGTTTTTTCCGAGGTTTTCCCCAACTGTAATGTGTATGCAAGGTAATCTATGGCGAATCCTCGGCCTCATCTCGCCAAATATCATCTCGCTATCACCAATCTCATCGACGCTAAATAACCTAATAGTTGATACAGCGTCGTTAAATAACCCACTAAAATAAAATGATCGTCCATCTCTGCTTCGGCTTGTGGGCGTGAGGCCAGCAGCCGGCTGGTCGGTCTAGGTCCTTCACGGGCTGTAGCGCCATGGATTATTATTATTTATGCTATGAACTGTTGAATTAGTTACAAAGTTTTCACGATTACATACGAGGAAGGTTATTAATGAAAAGATATACTGACAAGCAATGGGCATTATTTGTAGTTTTTGAAAATAGTCCTACACGATTCCCTAGATTTGGCACCTACTATTATTCTAATTACTCTTTTTTGTAATAGGAATATATTGTTACTATCTGTGGAATTTCCCCAGAATATTATTCCAAAACTCATTACCGAGTGGAAGTATGCAAAGTATATTGTTTTTAAGGTATTGATATTTACTATCTTTTGCATAGATCTAATAGCAAAACAAGCTGAATTTAGTTTGGGGGTAATGTCTTTAATACGATTTTTTCAATTTAACACATTATCGATTTTTAAGCCAAGAAATTTGGTTGTTGTTGTTTCTAATAGGGATCTATTATTAATTATTGTGCTAGAAATTTGCGACGTTGAATTTGGACATGATTTAAATTGATTTATGTTAGTTTTGTTACAATTTAATACTAATTTATTGACTGAGAACCAGTCATATATTTTGAATAGAATTTCCTCTGTTGAAGATTGGAATGTGTTGGAGTTATTGGCTGTAATTACTATACTTGTGTCATCTGCAAATAATATGGGATGACCTACATCTTTTATTGGGGGGGCAAGATCATTTATAAACACTAGAAAAAGTAGGGGACCTAATATTGATCCTTGAGGAATTCCATTATTAATAGTTCCCCATGTCGATGCAGATTTCATAGTTGTATTGATTTCAACTTTCTGTTTCCTATCTATGAGATATGAGTGAAACCATTGGTGTCCAACACCTTTAATTCCATAATAATCTAATTTATCTAGCAGCATTTTATTATTTATACAGTCAAATGCTTTGGATAAATCACAGAAAATCCCTCCAACTTGTAATTGTTTATTAACTGCCTCCAGAATTTTGTCAGTTAAACTAAATGTTGCATTTTCTGTGCCTTTATTTTTCCTAAATCCAAATTGTTCTGGGACTAAAATGTTGTATTGTTCTAGATGATATAATCTTTTATACATTACTTTTTCAAAGATTTGGAGAAGACTGGTAGAAGTGATATGGGTCTGTAATTTTCTAGAGACGTTGTTTCTCCCTTTTTGAAGATAGGAATAACCACTGAATATTTTAATCTCTCGGGAAATATACCATTGAACATTGAATAGTTACATAAATAACTTAATGGCCCAGCTATAATATGTGAACTCGCTTTTAATATTTTGCTTGTTATTTCATCATACCCTGAGGAGTTTTTTGACTTCAGATTTTTAATAATTGCAATTATTTCTTGTTTGTTTGTTTGTTGGAAATATTAGAATATTTGGGAATTTTGTCGGAAAATATTGTGTTAAAGAATCTAAACTGTTAGTAACATTATCTTGGGGGATGTTGAGGTTATCAGTTATTGTAAGAAAATATTTGTTAAATATATTTGCAATTTCACTTGGGTCTGACGTTTTTGTATTGTTAGATATAAGGGTATCGTTTGTTACTTTACTTTTTGATCTTCCACTTTCCTTTTTAATTAAGTATGTTCCAAGTTGTTTTGATTTTATTATCAGAGTTTTGTATTGTTGTATTATGGTGTAATTCTTTAGCTTTTTGAATTACTTTGTGTAATATTTTTGAATAATTTGTACAGTGTTGTTTTAAGTTTGTATCATTACTATTTCTGCTCTGTATGTATAATGATCTCTTGGTTTTGCATGAGATTTTAATACCTTGTGTAATCCATCTATTTTTACATATTGTTTCATTTTTATACTTTACAGGAAAACTGGATTCAAAAATATTTAGAAATGTTTTATGAAACTCGTTGAATTTACTGTTCATATCACTTTGACTGTATACTGATTCCCATGTTTCATTTTTAAGATTTATTTCCAAATTATTTAATGATTCCCTGTTTATATTTCTGAATCTCACTTTAGTTGGTTTTTTTGATGGCGTGTTAATATTTATACTTAGGAGTTGAGCATCGTGATCCGAAAGACCATTAAGTATTGGGGTTGTTTGAGATATACCTATTTTTTCTTTTCCGATGAATATGTTATCTATTGCAGTAGCTGAATCCCCTTGTAATCTGATCGGAAAGTTTACTGCGTAAATTAAATTGAAAGATGCTAGCAATGAATTTAGTTGATCTTTCCTATTGCTTTCTGTTAGATAATCGACATTGATGTCTCCGCAAATAATGCATTCACGTTTCAGTTTCTGTAAGTTTTCTAGTACCTTTTCCAATAAATGAATAAAATTTTCGTAGTCTCCAGATGGTGTTCTATATAGACATATTATAATGAAATTATATGTTTCATTTTCTAATTCAACAGCACAAATTTCTAAATCCCTGTCTTTGCAAAAATGTGAAAGATCAATATTTTTAAAATTAAGGTCAGATTTGAGAAATACACTCACGCCTCCATCCTCAAGAGTTTTTCTGCAGTAACTAGCACCTAATTTATATCCTTCCGGTGAGAGAGACAATATTTCCTGTTGTTTCATATGGTGTTCGGTAATACATAGCACATTCGGATTTAAATGTTCGGAAGCTAAGGATGCAAGGAGTTCATCAGTCTTATTTCTTATACTATTTACTGTATATTCTGATGGAATACACCGAATGTTGATTGTACTGAATGTATACATAGTATGCATTGGTAGAGTTTATTGATATACATTTTAGCTGCTAATGATCATTGGAAATGGAGGTACAAATTCGAAGTGTGAATTTCAAAGACATAATTATATGAACATATTTGCTGATTTATCACTCTTAATGAGCAAAAATGCTTCAGTGGGCAAAGTGCAAGTGACCACCATTCATAAAGTGATCACAACAGAACTTTGCAGTGCATCATGAGCACCTGATGTAGAAAGAACCTCCACAAATGTCGCAAAAGTTAACTCTTGGTATGTGAAAAGCGCACTGCTTCGCACTTCAAACCATTCAATGGGATCAATAATGTAACCTGATATATAAAATGCATATCGAATCATGTCTTTGAATTGCGGTGACTGTAATTGATTGTAGAGAAATGAATGCAGAGTGACAATGGTATCTCGGTCATGAAATTTTGAATGAAAATGGTCACCCTTGATTGCATAATCCGATATAGTCCTCCAATATGTTTTATATTATCTGAAAAAAAAAAATACGTCCAACGGTTGAATCATACCGGTAGGACATCCACTGACTTCCCAGCCGGAACTGTTGTTCGCACTTGTTCATTGTTAAACGATGTTCATCTATACACCATAAGTAAATTCCTGCTACCTGCATTTGGCCAGTAGCAATTAAGATACCATACCACGTTACCAGCTGTCGATGAATTAATGACATGAACAAGTGCGAACAACAACAGTCAGTGGAGTCCTGCAGCCCAGAGCCGTGGCGCTACTGCTCCTGCGTTCGTAATACCGCATCGCGATAGTTCACATTACGCCCGCGGTTCCACTCGTCTCGGTCGAGTAATATGTTTTGCCAATGTATGTATTATCACAGTCCAGTATATACAGTCACGAAGCTCAGTACGTAGTAAATATGCATCCATAGATAGTTGCTAACCACTAGGATCGCTACTATCGCCACATTACAGACAATGCGAAATAGTACCTGTATAGTCTATTGTTCCTAGTACCCTCATAAAGTCAAGCTTTGTGATTGTATATATTAGACTTTGGTATTACACTAATCAGACTTTAGATGTATACAAACAATTATTGTTCTTCCTCTGACACATATCGTCAAGTGAGATGTACTGTCGGATAATTGATTATAATATATCAGCCAACTTCAAATAAAACATGAAATAAACAGGAAACAACGTAGAAATGTGAAGTTACTTGTACGTGTAGATAATTATTATACATAGCAATGATCGTAGAATAACAGCTGTGCAAATTGTTAGTGTTCGAATGAACAATTTTTCTCTCTGTTAAACAGTGCTTGTATCTAAAACAACATTAAACCTCCAAGAAGTAACTTGTAAAATTTACGTCGTCAGGTGGCAATGTTCTCGCGATAACATGACCTTGAATCCTCCATATTTTCCTATCAGCTATAACGTCTCTAATGTCACCTAAAATATTTTCATATGAGGACACTAAATTATGTTTACGCAGTGTTATTGTACGAGGAAGTTTTATTTCATTTGTACAGTATTTTTATATACAAGTCTTAAAATAACTTTTTTCAATTAGCTAAGACCATTGTGTCACACGAAAACTTATGGAACACTGAGTAGCAGCAACTAATTTGAAGACGAAGGTTTGTTTTAATTTTTCGTAACAAATGTTTCTACATTTTTGTTATGTGTTTTGGTGTTGCAGTGTTTCTGTATGAAACATATTTTGTCTATTCTCAATTCGGAATGACGTAACTGGTATTTACGTGTTCCCATTCGTACTGAAGTATTGACTGTTAAACACTTCTGTCAGCAAGTTAATCTAGAATTCCTTTCTTTCTGAATCGTCACTACATTACTCCCTGATGTGATTTTTAAGTGGGTTGTGGTGGAGAGGTGGTATGAAGCAGTAGCAGTATGATTAAATTTAGCATAGAGATCGACAACTCCAGTCAGCTAAAGAATAAACGCCCTGAGAAGGCAACTCGGCTATCTAGATACTCCCATACTTTACTATATTAATTGGAGACTGAAGTTCTTTTGCATTGTATCATTGCGCTGTGCTCATTCATTCATTCATCCACCTATTCGTCTGGTAGAGTTAAGGTCTTCAGATCTTCTCTTCCACTCAACCAAAACTGAGCTGTTTAAATCGTTTATAAACTTGAATTTTGTCACGACATAATAAACACATGGCACTGCCGTCCTTTTTAACATGTATGAAAAAAAAAATCATGCTCCCAACTGTCTTGAAAAACTCTTCCTTCCTGTTCCAGTTTTTTCCCCCTTCCAGCCATTATTAAACACTGCACTGCAATAAACATTACTACTCTCAATTAAACTGTTCAACTGAATAAGAGTATAACCAGTGTTGCCAACTCGATTCTTATAAACCGCTATGAAACAATGCAGAAACCGCTAAATTGCTATATTGTCAATGTAAAGTGATATTATTTCCCGCTGTAAGTGCTAAAAGTACCCGCTAAATCCCTATATCAGCAGTACAAATTTCATTAATTTAACCCGCTAAACTAACGCAGAAAAACGCCAGATCTAGCTGAAAAACCGCTGAATTGGCAACACTGAGTTTAACAGTAACATAGTATTCAATCGCTTGTTCATAGAAACTAAGAAAAATGTATATTTCATTTTGAAAGCTTCCGACGACAATGAACAAATTCATATGGTCTGCTAAACAAACGTACACCTCATCAGAACCAGTAAGGCTGAACATAGAAATTTGATACATTGCATTGTTGATCATGTGCACTACTGCACTGCACTACTAGGAATGATACAGAGATATGCAAAGTTTTGTAGAATTTCAATAAAGATATATTTATACTTAGAATTTAGATGTAAATGTAATGAAAGTAAAATTATTCCAAGAGCCACAATAAATGTCCTCGAGAGCCGCATGCGGTCCGCGGGCCGCATAATTTCTACCGCTGTTCTAAACAATAGCGCTCGTTTCGGAATGCAATTTCGGACACGCTACAATCCACGTTTTTTTATAAGAATTGTACAGCGGAAACGGTTTAATCTAATATCACAGTCTACTATATACAGTCACGAAGCTTGAGTTGTGAGGGTGCTAGAAACAATAGACTGTACCAGTACTGTTTCGCATTGTCTGTAATGAGGCGATATTAGCGATCCTAGTGGTGAGTAACTATCTATGGATGCATATTTACTACGTATTGAGCTTCGTGACTGTACTAGACTGTGCTAATATTGCGTCTTTTTTTTTACGTACCCAGACATTCATTCTTTCAATACCTGTCAACCTACTGAATTTCAAAATAAATTTCCGAGCGCCAATGTTCCCCTTGATAGCGATATTCATGTAAGATAGCTTTGCACTCTGATTCGCTGAAACCGTGAAGTCGTCGAAGATCATACGCAGGATGTTTGCCGCGGAGAATAATTGTGATATATAGATGACAGGTTTTCAATTTGAGTGAAGTACAACCATTTTTACATTCAGTTTTTATCGCCTCGATTTCGAGACAGTATTAAATTATTATATACTTTCCGTTAATATCCAGCTGTTGTTAAAGACGACGCTTTCATTTGAAGAGATAATATAAGTTTGTTTATTGGTTAGGCCTTCTCAGATGCCGCTCCAATCACAAAGAACGGTAACGTACGTCTACCAATGATGAGTTAGCATTTTTAATTACGTACCGACATCAGCTCCACGCGGAATATGAAACAACATTGCCATATCTCAAGTTCATCGATGACAAACAAGATTAGTAATTTTCATAAAAATCATGTTATAGCTTAAAATGATTCACTGTGGATAGTGGTGGAAATCAGTATTGATACCGTTATAAAAATAATTCTGGCTAGGGATAATCTTTACAACGAAAATATGGCAACACCGCTTAACATTATAAATATTGTATTGATGCGTACAAAAAGATATCCAACACAAAGCCTGCCGCTAGGGCATTAATTGAACGATTTTGCTATAGGTATTTCTGTGTGTTTCCCCCCCCCCAAATATACGTATTTACAATCTTGGAGGAAATCAGTAAGAGTTCATTGATCAGTAATATTGTCAATTAAACATTTCAAATATGCATATAATAAACTCAAGACTTTTTCGGTTTTTTAAAACTGATACAACCCAGTAAAATGTCGATTCCCACATATAGGTCTACAATTTATTGCTGATCTTAAATATGTAGAATTTAATACAGGGTGTTGTTTAAAAATTTATTTTGTCGTACCTGTATAACTGAATAAGTTCTTTTCCATAGAACACTGGCATAATATTATTTTTAAGTAGCCTTTCCTAAAAGTAGATCTTTTAACGCTGGGTGAGCATGCTAAAATGGACTGTTACGCGGTAGCTTACGAGAAGTATTTTTAACACTGACTCTCAACTGTTTGCGCCGATTGTCAATAATTGTTTCCCACCAGATATCATACGTCAACAATCGCAATTGATTAGTAAAGCTGTTCAAACACTGCTAGACTGTTTTTTGGTTAAGAAACGTACACAAATTGAATAAATTCCTTCAAGAGCTACTTTATTGCTAATTGTAAATTATGAAAAACTAAGAAATATATGTAATGAAAAAATAGGGGGCACTCTGGTTTGAACCGGACACCTCTCGATCTACAATTGAATGCTCTGCCATTGAGCTATACCATCGCCTGCATTTTAAGTGGTAAAGCTTCATTATTACAATGAGCAGGAATACAGCAATAGAGAAGAAGGGAGAATTGTCTCTATACCTACCAGTAAGGACGATCGGTTGTCTAAAAGCAGTGCACAACACACATTAAAAATAGTTTTATTTTGTTCGCAGGTTTTGTTGCACTCAGCTTGCGGCCTCGTTTCTCAAACATCCCTGTTCACAAAATAAAATGTCATTTTTAGCATTTGTATCGCAAATAACTTCTTTTGTACATTTGTATATATAACAGTTTATGATAAAAGTAAAAACTATAATCATGAAAGTAATATCCTGTAATTTTTTATACAATATGTGACTTATACTTGCAGCCAAGAATATATACCGTGGTTTGGCAAATCTGCTTTGAGCACGAAGTTATGTTGTGGTTAGGTGAAATTTTAAAGACACACTTCATTTCGAACGTATTCCTTGTGTTCGGATTACACTGTACAACATGAAATTTGTACTTTTTATAAAAATGTATGTATTCGATGTATTGGTCGCAAAAACGAATCTGCAGTTAGTTTTTGTCTAGCACGTACTGTTTCTCCAAAATAAAAAAGTTATTTAATGTTAGTGAAATGTTGCAGTACTTTCACCTTATGGGATGCGACATGTTACTGAAAGTACACTTTTTTGACAGCCTCCTGAACTTCTTTCCAAAAAACCTTGGTACTGTAAGCGATGAACACGGAGAGAGGTTTCATCAAGAAATATCTACCTTCGAAAAGCGCTTCAGCGGAAGGTGGAATCCAAGTATGCTGATTGAATATTACAGGTCACTCATCAAAAGAGACTGCAGAAGCTGTCTACAAACGTAAAAGGTCAAAAAAGACATTTTAATTTGTGAATTTTGGCCAAACAAAGGTTGCTTTATATTTTAATGAAACAAATGTGTAAATAAGTAAAGTGCTTAAAAAATTTTAGTTTTCAGAAATGAACTCAGCATCTCTCATTTAGTTAAAATTACATAGTTTCATCTAAAGGACAGAAACAAAGTTTAAATTTGTTGTCCAGTGTTATTGATGCCGAACTGTATTCTCAATAACTGCATCGTACATACTAATTTTGCATCATCGTTATCCATAAACATTTTGTTAATGGGACGTTATCCCCCTACCAATCTATTGAATAGGTTCCTCAGAGCCAAATTTTAAGATCGAGATGACATTAGGATTTTACCGGCTCTAGCATATTATCCGGACAAACTTTTTCGTCTTCAGAGAATATCGCGACTAAATTGAACTACTGGCAGAAATATGGCAGGCAACCACCTAAACTATTGAACTTTATTTCGAAAAACGATCAGTGGCTGTTATTCAATTCCCTGTTAAATGTTATATTTTGTTCATGTCTAACAATTTGTGCATCAACCTACTAATTATACTAAATTAGTAGGAGCACTGTGTGAAATATTATTTTCTTGTTTCAGGTAAGTGGAGTTCGTTCTGGTCTGTGGTGTGGACATGGTGACTTTCGATGTTCAAGGTGAGAAAAATTGTTTCCTTAAAACATATTTCTATTGTATAAAGCGTTTTTTGTGATATCCAGAACAGAAGAAGGAATAATATAAAAGGCGTGCCATACAAAAATAGTTCGAGATCTTACTGCAGTGGGCGTTATCTTTCCACGACGAAATCTGTTTTCGAATCCCGACGAAATTTATTGTGTACACGGACGATGTTGGGACGGTTCTTTTCAGGTTACTGGACAACCGTTAATTTCGAAATTTCATAGATGATAATTTAAAAGGAAATAGCACCGCTCTTTTGTATGAAACTATAGTCAAAGCCAAAATAAACACACACTCTTATGCCATAGCAGTGCGGAAGCTGAAAGGGTTTTGGCATAATGGATAACATTGGCCAATAATTGTGAAAGAAGTAAGCATACAATGTCTCACTGGTCCAATTCAGTGACTGTTAAGATTATTAGCAAACCTTTAAGAGAATGGAATGGGGTCCACTTTGTATTATCCTAGTTAAGAAAATCATCGTCTCTCTACGGACACTCCACTGCGTCCCGCAGCTGAGCTACTGCTCTCCAACCAGGAGATTAACCGTGAAAGGAATGTGCTTACTATTGCATCATCCTTTGAAGCGAAGTAGATAGATAATAATATAATATCGTTATAACGTCAGTTTAAAAAACATGCGCTCTCCTGCATATGTTATTTCCTGTATGGAGGGATTAAAAGAGCAGGAAATTAGCCGTGATCTAATTTTGTAACTAGGGTAGTATAAATATGTGTGTATCAGTGTTATCGTTTGTGCTTTGAGAGTTAGCCAATGGAGATGCGTATACCCACATGTGTGACCTTATGACATCAACATTCATTCATAGCATTACCCCGCTGCGTCTCATTCCCCTGAGACTTTCTCCTGGTTTGAGTACAGTAAACCTGTCGTCGGTAACCGAAATATAAATTTGAAACCTGTTTTAAAAGTAAACATGACATTGTTATTATTATTGCTATTATTATTATTATTATTATTATTATTATTATTATTATTATTATTATTATTATTATTAGCTGTGATAGTGATATTGGTGACGAATTAAGTTAGATAGGACATACGGAAAAATAGGTTCGACATGCTTTGCCTTTCTTTTGTTTGTTTGTTTTTGGATCCCCTTGTTAAAGCATAGCCAACATACTCCTGGTTATAGGAAATTTCATAATCTGATGTCAGATCATACATGCATCGTTTTAACCATGGTTTAAGCTAGAAAATAAATAATTGTCGCCAAATATACTGTAATACACAATTATTGTTAAATTTAACTTGTATTAGGTGATAAGCATAAGTATTAAATGTTGTATATCTGTAGGCCTATATATTGTATCGTTATATTACAAAACAACTATTTTAATTACTTACTAACATATTTATTATGAGGCTTATGATTTATTGTGTCAATTTCTCTGGAATTTTTGAGACAAACATAGATAACAAAAAGTATGAAGACTCACCTAGTTAATACTGCTTCATACATGATTTTAAACATGTGAGTGCATTCACATGCTCCGAATTAAGTGCCGCTCTACGTTTAGTAACAATGTTTCCTGCATCACTAAACACGAAATATCTTTTTTTCTGTCAAGCACTTCTCCATGATCATTCAATTTAAATCCAAACGTTTCACCGAGTTTTCCTCTCAAATTCTCATATGACATAATGGAGTTTACACTTTTCACAAACCACAGAAAACTGATTTTTTTTCTTTATCAAATTAAACACACAACTTTAATATACAAACTCAGTACAGAAACTCCAACTGCAAAATTACAGCGGTCGAAACAGAAGACTGGCTCCCATTGTAATCGAATTACCAGATTTTAGAAAGCGAAGAAGGTAGTTTGCTTGTCCATGCGGATGACTTGAATATGTTGGGAGAAAATCCACAAACGATTAGGGAAAACACGGGAATTTTACTGGAAGCAAGTAAAGAGATAGGTTTGGAAGTAAATCCCGAAAAGACGAAGTATATGATTATGTCTCGTGACGAGAATATTGTACGAAATGGAAATATACAACTTGGAAATTTATCTTTTGAAGAGGTGGAGAAATTCAAATATCTTGGAGCAACAGTAATAAATATAAATGATACTCGGGAGGAAATTAAACACAGAATAAATATGGAAATGCCTGTTATTATTCGGTTGAGAAGCTTTTATCATCCAGTCTGCTGTCAAAAAATCTGAAAGTTAGAATTTATAAAACAGTTATATTACCGGTTGTTCTTTATGGTTATGAAACTTGGACTCTCACTTTGAGAGAGGAACATAGGTTAAGGGTATTAGAGAATAAGATGCTTAGGAAAATATTTGGGGCTAAGAGGGATGAAGTTACAGGAGAATGGAGAAAGTTACACAACACAGAACTGCACGCATTGTATTCTTCACCTGACATAATTAGGAACATTAAATCCAGACGTTTGAGATGGGCAGGGCATGTAGCACGTATGGGCGAATCCAGAAATGCATATAGAGTGTTAGTTGGGAAGCCGGAGGGGAAAAGACCTTTAGGGAGGCGGAGACGTAGATGGGAGGATAATATTAAAATGGATTTGAGGTAGGTGGGATATGATGATAGAGAATGGATTGATCTTGCTCAGGATTGGGACCAATGGCGGGCTTATGTGAGGGCGGCAGTGAACCTCCGGGTTCCTTAAAAGCCAGTAAGTAAGTAAGAAGAAGGTAGTTACGCTCTCACTTGCACACAGTGTAGACATGGCTATTTTAAAAGAGATGAGAGGGACGAATTCCAGAAAAGTATGTATTTCATATGCTAGGAAGATGAGCTGACAACAAGGTGGAAGTTTTCTTGGAAATCCATAAAACTTAATAAGGGTTTCGCATTAGAGACCTGCAAAAAAGCCCTCACAATCAGTTTAGATTCGACCGGTCGGAGCTGCAACCGGCTAGGATAAACATCAGACCCGATACTCGGTTGTCGAGCGGTTACGCCTGATGTATTGCAGAGTAGACAGAACATCAGGTGCACTTACATGAAACTAACGTTTTTCGAGTTAACAACCGAAGTAACAATGAAATTTACGTTGTCTTATTGAAAAAAAAAGTGTTGCAAGAACTCTTTACAGTTCATTCAACACTATAACACATATATTTTCTTTATTGTTCTGAACTTGCAATAACTTTGTAAGTATCGTTTATATTTTAAACTTTCAGAGTTTTACTAATGACAGTTGCTTATAGATATGTTAAACAATGTTATAGTTTTTCACAGAACAAGACGTGCACAAGCCATATATATTTTTCTTACCAATAAACGCTATATAGCTGGCGTTTTTCTGTACCAGTGTTAAACAGTATACGTCATAACTTCATCATTTGATTACGTCGTAACTCTTTCTCGTCACATATTGACTGAATCTTGTTCGATTTATATAACCCAATAATCGATATTACATAAGTTCATGTAAGATCGCGAATTATTTAGAACACAAATCTCACACAGAAAGAAATAGTAAGGAGGAAGAAAATACGATCTCCAAATAACACCAGGTACATTTCATCATACAATAACTCTTTAACATTTTCTCAGTATACAGAGTAATAATATTGAAGGATATTTATTTTGTTTAATTACAAAAAATAGGAATACAAATACTTTGACACTGTAATACATTTATTTTTGTATTTCGAACTTGCAATAATTTGACTAGTAACAAATAAATGAACAATGGACACAGTGACATCGAAGGAAATAGACGTAATGTATAATGTGAAATATCATAATGTAAACATATTCAAAAATATAATTACAATTCATTATAAAACAAAATAGGAAATAAGTACATACAGTCCATTATGACGTTTGTACTTTAAACTAAAAGAAAATGTATAGGCCTACCTCTAAAACAATAGTTGCATGCTTTTTAATTATTCTAAGCAGTTGCAATATTATTTATTAAGAAATCAATTTTAAAAGATAAACAGTAATGTTATTTTCAACAATACGATTACTTTGGCTCCCAATGATTGTTGTTCTGTACAAAATAAGTATAATTTACACATCTCTAAACTACGAATAACAAAAGAATAGCAAGTTTTAGAAACAAATCATTCTGTATAGAAAAGATCTACTTAAGAGAAAACAAGTGTCATTCAAAGAACTATTTTATTACACACGTGCTAATATTAACTATTTGATGTTCACAATTATTATTAGGGCCTATTATCATAGACTACATGATCAGAGTTGACTTCTTGTGTTTATGTATTAATAAATCTGTTTTACTAGTCTAAAGTTACGCTCGGTGGAAACACTTATTCATGGAATGGCCAATATTCGTTTCACAAGTGTTGCTAGAGAGGCTAGAGTTATTTGGTGATCTTTCCACCAATTTAGATTGTAGAAAATGAAATGAGCATAATGTATAATGTGAGATATAATAAGTAAATAAATCCAAAATAGAGTTACAATTAATCACAAAACATAAAATTAAATAATTATTAACTCTAAATGCATTCCTCCAAAACAGTAGCTATTCATATACAGAGTAGAAGTGAAATAACCCTGCAGATTGTTCGGGGCGATAAGGTTCACTTAAATGAATGGAAAACCTATATTACGTTTTGTGTTTAAATGCACGGTTATTAGAAAATTGAGTTGGAAGTTTCAGCAGTCTAGCAACATCGCCACTAGTTGCACACTGCTTTTTCTTCTTGTAATACAGATGTAAGACGTCAACGAACTCAGGTCTGTCTCCCTAGGTCAAGCATGTCAAAATGGGCCATAGATAGTATTTGTCATAGCTGTGGTTCGACTTTTCTACAGTGGCCAGATGATTGACAACTGAGCTGAGAGTTCGATTGCTCGAAAATTAGTTGCTAGACTCTAGTCGTAGTAAACGTATTAAAAGCATTGGTTGTAATAGGCTTCAGAAGATATGAAGTTGTTTTTGTTTTAGTTTTACTATTGCTCGAGTTTGCAAAGAAGGATGAAGTTAGAGGAGAATGGAGAAAGTTACACAACGCAGAGCTGCACGCATTGTATACTTCACCTGACATAATTAGGACCATAAAATCCAGACGTTTGAGATGGGCAGGACATGTAGCACGTATGGGCAAATCCAGAAATGCATATAGAGTGTTAGTTGGGAGGCCGGAGGGCAAAAGACCTTTGGGGAGGCCGAGACGTAGATGGGAAGATAATATTAAAATTGATTTGAGGGAGGTAGGATATGATGGTAGAGACTGGATTAATCTTGCACAGGATAGGGACCAATGGCGGGCTTATGTGAGGGCGGCAATGAACCTCCGGGTTCCTTAAAAGCCAGTAAGTAAGTAATTGATCGAGTTTATTGTTTTTTAAGTGTGTCATTATTGTAATATTATAATTCAGTTTTCTAGTGTAAGCAAAAATAACAACCTTGGTAATTTGTGGATACCGAAAGTTTTTTTTCTGCAATTTACGCTTTACAACGTCTGTAGTTTAACGCTGCATGCTATTTGTTCCTCTTGATGGTCCGCAGTTATAATATCTGGATGGTACACTGTGACCTTCATTTTATACGCCAGAGCCGTCCACCCACAGAGAGATCGAATCAACTCGAATACACGTTAAAGCGAATACTGAGGCAGTACGCAAGCAGATGTACTTCGCATACTGCCTATAACGCCAGGCGTTCAGTAGCGCTATGTAAGTTCCTTCGGTTTTCAACCGGTTTTGCAGGACTCTATTTCGCATTGTGTTTCAACTTTCAATAGAGGTAGACTAAGTCACTATCCTCATATCTCCATCTCTTTGTGAAGTGTTTGTGCAAAGATTTTCCCTACGCTATCTGATTTACAGTTAGAAAATAACAGTACTATTGTGTTTTTAAGTAAGCAATTTCCGAGAGAGAAATATTGTCGGAATTTTAGTATGAGTTTGTATTAACAAAATAATAATTAATATCAACTGCAACCGATTAATTTTAATCGACTCGATTATTCGATTAAATATTTTTGATCGATTAATTTTACAACAAATCGATCGATTAAGCGATTAAATCCCACAACACTAAAAATTATATTTGTGCAAATTGCGAAAAGCTTGTGCAATATTAAAAATTATTGTGCAGAAAAATAAAATTAATAAAGTATGCAGAAAGAAAAGGTAATGAAATTTGTTTCTTAGAGTTTATTACTTCAATCCATCTTATCACACTCTAGGTATACTTATGTAAGTAAATCATTAGACGTAAATATGTGCATAAACAATTACTGCTGAACTTACGTCACATTAAAATACGTTATTTTATGGGCACAAGATTCATGCAACTCAATCCTCGCTCACAATTTACAGTATGCGATGGAATTATATAAATCAATTAGAAGAAATTGGTCATTTATGTTACATGAATTGCACCAACTCTTTGAAATCAATTCCTGAACATCTATTGCTCAATACCTTTTTGAACATTGCCTATGCCATTTCCATTTAAATTCAGATTAGATGAAACACATCTCTGATTTCATTTTCTCCATTCGTTTCTGAGGTCCAATGTGGTTGTGGCATTTTTACAGACAAAGTTTGTTGCATTTTTAGAAGTCGAGTAGCAAAGTGCGACAAATGCGACTGTGGCTTAAGTTCTGGTTGTAACGGTAAGTGAGACACTAATACGAAACAGCCACTTCCGAAAATGACCAAGAATTTGTTTCACTGATTATGATTCAGAAAATAACTTTAACATAAATTCAAACTCAAAGTATATCTCCCAAAACATCACAACAATTCGACAATGAAAAGAAATATCAATCTGCAACAAGCAGCATTTAATAACACGCCCAAACTTAAACTGAAACGATCTGAATTTACTACCGTTGGAAAGTAAATAATCGTAGGTAAATTATTATTTACCTACCATAGGGTACGTAGGTAAATTGTTGCACAAAAAGTAACGTGAGGAAAAATGGAAGCAAACAGAATCACTTGAAGATAAATTGCAAACAGCTTAAGGGGGTAATACAGCTTACAGCAGTAAAATTTTGGAAATATTGAACATTTTTTTCCTCCATTACTGTATCTCGTACAATAATGAAAATTAGTATGTGTAAAACACTGTCCTTCTGCTATATATATATATATATATATATATATATTTACGATTAAAAAATTATTTACATTTTTTTTTCGAAATTCAGTTCACTGTGCAGTGATGAAACTATTCCCACATAACTCAAGAACTATCCCACATTCTCTGATGAAATGTTTTTTGTGTATTTATGCATGTCATATCTATAGTATGATGCAAGATCACTTCTCTTTGTAAACATGAGTTTCAGCAATAAAATAAAAGAGAGAAACATGAAAAAATTAACAAGTTTGTGAGTTATGAGGGAAACGCTTCATCACTGCACAGTAAACTGCCACCATTTTGAATTTTGAAAAAAAAAATATATATATATTTTTAAATCGTAAAAATATTCTTTTCATGTAGCAGAAGGACGGTGTTTTACACATACCAATTTTCATTATTGTACAAGGTACTGTAATGTAGGAAAAAAATGTTGAATATTTCCAAAAATTTTACTGCTGTAAGCTGTACCTAACCCCTTAAAGAAGCGATACGCCTAATTAAAAATAAAAGTTTTTCTAGCGTCTTGAATGTATTGTCCAGTGACAAAGAGACGGATACTAAGTACCTATGTGAAATAAGCCAAGAAATTACATTCCGCCAATCCAAAAGGACCATGACAAGGGCACAAAAGGAAGTTTAAGACAGATACTATCTCATAAACAGGGAACGGATTTATATGGACTAAAATGTATGAAATATGTTAATATATATGTACTTATTTTTATCAAGATATGAAATTAAATATGGACCAAAAATGATAAAAATGATCATATACATTAAATATTAGTAGGTTTACAGTTTAATCAAATAAACAAAGAATATAATGGACGTACCTTATCTTTCATCGTACTATTTTGTTATGTGAACTTCAAGCAAAACGCAATTTTTATTGCCTGTTACCATAACAATGGGTTACAAACATTTCTTTCAAGTGCTGAAAAGTGACTCTTCTATTGTCTCTGAGGACAGATTTAGACTGACTGAAACTGCGTTCAACATCAGAAGTAGTAATCGGTGCATATTTTAATTTCACAATGTCTGCTGGGGACAAGTTTACCTTCACTGTTTAATCACCACTCATCACAGCAACAACCTTTCGTAATTCTTCATATCCAGAGTTTTTTTAAAGTAAGTGTCCACCTTAGCTTTTACTGCATCTGCAACTTCACCTGTACCACGATTCAGTTGTTCCACAGTACTATTTACAGTTTCGAAACTTTCAGAAAGTGAAAGGTGTCAGTTTTGGAGACTTTTGAGCGTTTTTATGATGCATGAAAATGTATGCTGAATGGAAGTTGAGTCATTCTTCACACTTATGTCACAGGCAACTGTTTTCGCGGTATTGATTGAGACTGCATTTTCTGAGTCCAATACAAGTAGTAGTCTATATTATGTCCGGCATAATATTCAACTGATTCCAGCCACTACCCCTAATAGTGCACAATACAACCTTTTTTTCTGAAAGTATAAATCGGTATTTATTTAAAACTGAAGATGGGCGGACAAGTAAGATACAACGAATATTTGAAGGAAAAGAAAAAGAAGAGAACTGGTAATAATGGGTATTAACCTGTGTTACAAGAGTTGTTGAAAATGACGTTTCTAAGCGAGACATTCTGGGCATCTGCGTATAAAATTCTCGTTAACACGCATATGCTCCTCAGGTGTTAAACTTTGTATTGTAAGTCCCCCACAATTAAAAATCACACAGAGTGAGGGTGGGGACTATGAGGAAGCCACAACCCAGTGCTGATAACTCTTTCCTGAAATAATATCTAATGATTCGTAAACAGCGTTCAGTAGCAAAGCCCTGCCGAAGGAATTATTGCTGGTGTTCAATATCGATTAATGCAGAACTGATAGTGCCTTCACTTTGTACTGTATAATATCGTGGGCTTACAAGGAAAAGGTATTAAGTCCAAAAATGCGAAAAATGAGTTATTAATGGTAATAAGTACAACAAATTGCTCTTTGTTTACTTGGAAAACGAATTAAATCTTAGCTCTTATAGTTCCTTAGTAATGAAACCTTCAGAAATCATTAAGTCCATTATAAACAAAATGTTGACAAGAAGAGAGTATTAAGTGCATTTAATACTTTTTGCCTGTACATTTCAATATCACTTTTAGAATATCTGTACAGGCAGAATGATTTTAGCTCAGGTACACATTGCTTTATGCTAGTGATTAACATTAATTGCATATGTTTTTTATCATGAACATGAACAATTATATGACAAGAGGAAGGAAATTATTGCAGTAAGCTTTGCAGAAAAATGCTGAAGTGATTGCTGGTAAGTGATTCCTCTTAAAATATAAATGATACCCAAAACAAATAAATACTGTAATTACTTTAACATTTTGAGGTGAAGTTGCTATTTTTATGCTGTACCTAATCATTTTTTAATCTTGTTTTGGGATCCAGTAGGTTAATTATTAAAACTATTTAAATAACATATTATAACATTAAAACAATACCAAAACAAATTCTAGACGTAGACCAACTAATGACAACAAGGTATTAAATATTAAAAATTTTACTGTGGATATTCCATTTCTTATTAAAAATGGTTGATTAATAAATTAAATTCGATATGATCTGACAATAGAATTGCGAGAAGGGTGTAACCATAAGTATAGAATTACTCGTCTTGAATGAGTGGAACTGCAGATAGACGAAATAATAATATATAACATCTAGAATAAACATGATTTAATTTATTGTAACAAAAATTATTATTCAGGATGCAATCAATAAAATGATCATTACCAGCAGGAACCTCATCAGTCATAAGTGAACGAGATATGTTGGAGAAAATTGATAATGCTTTCGGAAGTGATTTTGCAGATTTATATTCTCATTACCATCCTAACTCTGAGTATTCAAAAGACAATGAAAAATGTGTGCCACCTGGGGAACCAAATCAAGAAAGTGGAAGTAGATGGAGAAAAAGGAATCCAAACAAATGGAAACGCATTGTGAAAGAAATTAATGTAGGGCTGGCTTGACATAAAATAAAGAATCGCAAAATGTTAAAATTCCTAAAACCTCTAAATTGTAACTTGTGTAGATTTATCTGCACTGAAAACATTTCTGAAGAATGGCGAAAGGTGGTATGTTCAACCTATTGGAAGGCAGAAAGACTTCATTCTCCATTGAGTCATCAGCAGCACTCCAGGAAAGAGGAGGAATCCCAGAATTGTCTTGCTTCTGGTACACAGTGTTTTCAGAAAAAAATTATTTGTAAACTCTTAACTTTCTCTCTGAAAGAAATACTTCAACCTATAGCAGGTGGTAAAAATGTTAGTGAAAAAGAAATCTAAAGATGAGAATGATGATGTTAATTGGCTCAAAGTAAAATCAATTACACGAGAGAAACATTTTGGGTTCTGCAATATAAGTGTGAGTATTCTGACGAATATAGAGCAATCTAAATTTGTGGAGAGGGACGACCATTTATTTGTCTAAAACAACCGCTTGCAGAATACTCAAATCCATTGCCAATAAGCTCAGCAAAAAAGAATAATCTTCTAAAAGTCTGTCGAGCACGTATCATTCCTGAAGAGTTGCATGGCTGGTACAACACTCTGCCAACATGTGAAACTGCAGTTGACAAGGTTCCAGTACCTGCTTGGACGACAGTGGAAATGATAAGTGATGATTCTGAAGATGACTCTTAGTAAGCTTGTGATTTAGCCTCTAAAAAGATCGATCATTTGATGCACTCTTTATACTGTACAGTATAATGAAGTTTAAAATCTGTGAATAAATAGTTTCATTCAATTCAGTTCAAGCTGTGTTAAAACCATAATTCAATCTGCAAAACATGCTAAAATGTAGGTGAATACATGTATTATTTACAAACATCGGATTCTAGGGCAAATGCCTATTTTGTTTCTTTAGGAGAAAAGTAAAAATAATTATTAATATTTGTGTTTCATGGAAATTTAAAGGTATTCAAAGAGTTTATGTCCTAAAATGCCCTAAAACGGTTATTAGAGCCTAATTTGTTAATATTCGCCTTAAAATGCCTAACTCACTGTAAAGTTTCGCATTTTACTCTTACTTTTTATAATTTATACATGCATTCACTGCGAAATTTAAGGCATTTAAAAAGTGGAAAGTTTGCTTCACACCGGCCATGAAACCATTGATAAAGGAAACAAAATGTTTTGAATCTCACGACACTCGCAATAGATTTCACCGAATTTAACATGTTTGGAGGCATAAATGCCGACAAAGAACCAACCTTAGTTTTGAAGCAGGCAACAATGACAACATGTGCTGCTACCGATTCAGAGATATACTATACTATAAAAATGACTGTTTTCGGTCTGAAACCGATTAGCTGTACTGCCCTTCAGAGTGTCATAAAATCACAATTTTTGGAGAAAGAGTGTTTTTGAAATATTTATGAAAAGTCGTAAAACTGCGAATTAGTAGGGTAAACCGTTACAAAATATTTAAAAGAATGGCCCTCCTAGTGTTAACACTACCAGGAAATGCAACAATAAGTGGAACTTTGTATTTTTGTCCAATTGAATCTCAATAACAACGGTTCATTTGAATGCTCGTTAACAGTTGCTCTTTCCCTCACCTTATTTGTGTTGAGAAGTTTTGAGCGGTAGGACGTTTTCCTGTGAAGTTTAACGCGATAATGCCGAAAAATATAAGTGCAAAATCTACATTGATCCGGCAATGGCTAACAGAATATTCAGAATTCACTTATGATGGAAAAATAATATTCTGCAAGATTTGTAGCAAACAGGTATGTAACAATAGTTGAAATATATAAATTCTATTAATTTTAATGAGTAGGCCTATAATATTTATACATTGACTGAGCTATCCTGAGGTATAATTCTTTTTAAGACCACTACACTTTAACCTTTTAAATTCCGATAGTTAAAGTATTTGCAGGTCATTAAAATTTTGATTGTTCGAACCCACTAACTTTGTGATAGAAATACGGCAATACAACAATTAGGATTTTATTTTAATTCAGTTTACTTTACATTTTTAGATTTCGCAAGAAAAGAAGTGCCACCTAAAGCAGCATGTGCAAGGAGCGGCTCACAAGGCTAAAGCTCAGCAGAAAAATCAACTGCAATAAACTTTACTAACACAGCCTACTTCATCCAATCTCAGCAGCAATTTCTATGCTGATTTAACCAGAGCGTTTGTTGCTGCTAACATTCCCTGGAATGCAATTGAAAATCCGGTTTTAAGACAGTTTTTACAAAAATACTGCAAACAAAATATCCCATCTGAGTCGACCCTAAGAAAAAATTACTTAGACAGAATATACAATGAAACTTTAGCTTCCATTCGGGAGGATATAGGTGATTCTTACATATGGGGTCTCTGTGGATGAAACCTCAGATCCTATGAATAGGTATATAGCAAATATGGTAGTAGGAAAACTTAGTCCTGATGGACCTTCGATTCCACACCTCGTATGTGTTAAGGAACTTCCGAAAGTGAATAGCCAAGCCATTGCTTATTTTGTAAATAAAGGCCTACAGTCTTTATACTCAGGTAATATAGACGATTCTAAAGTTCTGTTGTTTTGTACTGATGCTGCCTCATACATGGTTGCTGCAGCTCCACTTCTTAAAACATTTTATCCTAACCTCACGCATGTAACCTGTCTAGCACATGGCCTTCACAGGGTTTCTGAAACAATCCGGAATGAATTTCCTCTTGTCAATTCGTTTATTTCTAACACAAAAAAATGTTTTTGTAAAGCCCCATCCAGGATTTCAATATTCAGAGAGAACTTCCCAGATATCCCACTCCCACCTCAGCCAGTTGTTACACGATGGGGAACCTGGATTCAGTCAGTGGTGTATTATTCTAAGTATTTTAAAGAAGTGGTCACAGTTATTGATAAATTACCTGAAACTGATAGTGCAGCGTGTGTGAAAGCAGTGAAAGATTGTCTGAATGACTCACGAGTGGAAAACGATATTGCCTACATAACATCAAACTTTTCTTTCATACCTGCAAGCATTGAACAATTAGAACGTGAAAAACAATCTCTTTGTAGCCAAATAGCAATAGTAAAGGAAGCTCAAGTGAACATACATTCTGCTTTGGGCGAAACTGGGAAAAAAAGTTAAAAATAAGTGGGACAACGTATTAAATAAGAATGTAGGATTTTCTTTGTTGGAAAAAGTATCAAGAGTGATATCGGGGGAAAGTGTAAATGTTCCAGTAAGTATTGATGTTTCTATTGTACCTAATTTAAAATTTGCGCCTCTCACATCAGTTTCGGTTGAAAGAAGTTTTTCTGCTTTCAAAGTGATTCTCAGTGACAAAAGGCAAAGGTTAACTGTGGAGAATTTAGAAAAAATTCTGGTGGTGTACTGTGCAGATAATTATGGAACTGAATTTCAATAACTTAAAATGAGTAATCTTGATATCAATAATCATTATTTCATTAGTTTCAATATATTAAATTTGTGCAGCTCTGTTTATAAATATAATATAGTATTCTTTTTTAATGTTTAAACATACTTTTTTGTGCGTATTTTAGTGTATAACTAAAAATTTCAGTGAAAGAAATAAGTATGATACCTTGATGTGCCTGAAATGCCTATTTTCATTAAAATAGAACCTAATTTTACAAATTTTGAGCTTATTTTAGGCGCCTGAAACTGCAATTTTTAGTGCCTAAAAATCCGATGTCTAAATTTATTTAACAAGACTGAGTAGATAAGTTTAAACGCAAAACCGGATTTTTCATAAACATTCAAACTTTCAAGTTGATTAATCTCAATACCATATTTTGGACTTAATACCTTTTTTCTTGTAAGCCCGCTATATGTTGTTAAATGCAAGTTTAACAGCTCCAAATGAAGTAACTTCTGCTTGCAACACTAGGAAGCACAGAAAAAAAAATAGCTAGCTGTGAACTATCGTTATCTTCCTGGTATTTTAGTGCTGTCAATCATGCGCACTCATAAACAACCCTTCCTTTCTTCCTTCCTTCCTTCCTTCCTTCCTTCATATACGTAGCTGACGTTGATTTCACTGACAAAATGAGTAATATCTAAAATCAAGGAAGATGTTTTTTGTTAGTGAAGTTGGAAATTGAATAGAAAGATGCAAAAAGAGCACATCCAACAATATTAAAATTGTTGAATGTGCCCTTTCTGCATCTTTCTATTCAATTGCCCTCCTGTAGGCGGAACGTGTCGCAATTGTAGATTCTTTGCCGCATAGTGTTACCCTTAGTGCATGGATGCAGAACTGTGCTACAATTGAAGCACACACGTCATAAGCCGGAACACGTAAATCATCCCTTCCCTTCAACCCTCTCGTCGTACGGTATGGGAGGAGACAAGAGAGAGAACAGTGTGTTTGCCAAACGTCACACAAACGTCATTGAAGGCTCCGGCCTTGTGGATGGGGGAACGAACTCTTTCCCCAGGCTTCCACCCCTCTCTTCCCCAGTTCTGCAACCCTGCCTTAGTGCATCATAGCAGGTGGTCTACAGCGTATCAGTATGATCATTAATGTAGCACTGGTGAATTGCCGGTAGAGAAAACGCGAGTAGGTACTACAATAATTTATGTAGGTTCGTCAGTGTTAGAATGTCCTTTCTTCACGTAACATTTCAAGTACTTCCTCCTTATGATACTTACATCCATGGAATCAAATACAATTTTTGGGAGTGAATTGAACGAAGATGTTGACAGTATTTTATAACTTTACAACTTCTTGCTTCTTTTTGTCTCTATCTTTTTCCTTACAGCGCGTCTAATTTTGTACAGTATATTCCATAGCTCGTTGCTCTTTCTGCTGGACATTTCCCTTTTCGCAATGACTCGTCTTAATTCATTATCAGGACCGTATTTACGGATGGACCAACATGGGCCATGGCCTGAGGCGGCAAGTCTTGGGGAGGGGGCAAATTTTTTGGGATCAGCATTCTTTTGTACAGTAACTGTGGAAATTTTAAAGATTTAATACACGCTCGCATATGAGACAAACATTTTACATTAATTTGTATATATGCGTAGCAGGAGTTATGGTTGTTTGATTATAATGGTGTACTAGTGAAGACATTTTAATCATGTGAAACTCTGGTCTGTTACTAGTTCTGTGAATTGTCACCGAAAATTTGTCTTAATTGTTGTTAATTTTAGTTAGCGTGTAATTTACCATTTACGAATATTTAAATATTCATTTGTACTGTACTTATATCCTACCGTAATTTGAGTTTTGTTTTCAGTGTTTCATCTCACGATTTTGCTTTGTGTTTATTACCATTCCCATTAGCTACTCCTGCTGTTTATTGGAATCATTTATTTGTTCAGACGTATGTTGAAAAACATGTGAGCATAAATATACTCGTATTATATAACATTATATTCAAAACCTCAGTCTTCCAGTTCAGAAGGTAACTCACCAAGTACTCTAGGCCTTGGCCTATTATATACCCATATTGTGCATAGATAACCTGAAAATGTAAACTGTTGAGCAGCATAGGAGAGCATGGGAGAACTTTCAGTAAGTCGGAATGTACAGTATCTTGGCCACTTTCTACCTTTACGACGATGGCAATGTATCAGTCTCACAAGCCTCCGGCATATAATAGGGAATGAATAGGGAGGGGGCAATCACTTGAGTTAAAACTGACTTAGGGTGGGACTGGGAGGAAGGAGAGAGAGAGAGAGAGCGAGACACTGACTTTCTATTCGTTCATTGCTCGTTTAATGCGAACGTTTGCTAAGACAAACAGCCCGCACCACACTGCGATAGATAGCGTGTGTAAATATAATAGGCTGCAGAATCACTACATCGCTATGTGAAAATAATTTTAAATAATTTAATATGAAGAGATTTGATTGTAAATAATAATAATAATAATAATAATAATAATAATAATTTACTTTATAAATGTGAGCTAATCAGAATAGACATAAAAGAGTGAAATATATCTTATTTTTATTTACAGTACTACCACAGTCTAATATATACAGTCACGAAGCTCAATACGTAGGGAATATGCATCCACAGATAATAATGCAAATCTGGCTTTCAGGTAGTAGCTCCCTGTAAAGCAGGTTTGAATAATTTAAAAGAAAATGTTTTCCTTGAAATTATTCATCCATATATAGTTGCTAGATCGCTACTATCGCCTCATTACAGACAATGCGAAATAGTACCGGCACAGTCTATTGTGTCTAGTATCCCCAACAACTCAAACTTCATGGCTGTATAATGATAGAGACTGTGGTACTACCATAATGAAAAGGTCGCGCGGTTAAGATGTTAACACTGCAAGACGGAAGGTGCGGGTTCGTTTCCGAAGGGGCCATGGATTTTCTCCATTGATCTAATCATTCCGGCAGCACTATGGGTCAAGAGTTTACCCAGCCTCTGACAGAGATCAGTAACAAAGGTATTCCTTGGGAGTAGAGGTGATGGGCACGAAGGGTTGACATCTCTAGTACCATTAGTGTGATTGTTTATACAGGTGCGAGCCTTAACCTGTCCTGTGGGCTTCCATGGCCTATGATGATGATTTTTTTCCTTAACATAACTAAAAGGAACTTTATCACACACTTTATTATATCACTGTCACCATGGAAACAATGCTATCACTGTTAATGTTACAAATTTAACCATGACCTGCAGCATAGGCGGGGAGAAAAGTTTCATTGGAGGAGGGGGGGGGCAAAACAAAACCATAGAATCCCTATATAATAATGTTATGGGGAACATTATTTACCTTCTCCCCCCGTTACAGCTTGACCGTGATACAGTATATCGGAATACGATCATTTAATAAAGGTATTTTCGGGGGTCATGTTTCTTACAGCGTTACATTGATATTCGCGATGTTTCGGACCAAGTTATATAGGGCTTGAACTGTAAGTCTACTACAAATTATAATAGGGCATAACTTAAAACAATCTCCTTATTTTTTTGTCATACACAAATACATGTACACATCAAAAACAATATGTAACAGTGCTAACAGAAACTTTTTTATCTGCAGCTTACCTTCCTGAAGATATCATATGAAATGTAAATTCTCTCTCGTCATTAAGTTTACACATTATACCGGGATCAGTTTTCTTTTTTCTGCATTGATCTGCAGTATGTTATTCATACTTCTCCAAGTGGTGGCCTGAACACCTGCAGACTTCTAACACACGAGTAGACTGTTTCAAAAGAAACATTACAGTGCTTCCATTTCTCAAGTGGGGTATAGAAATTCTTATATATTCATAACTTTAAAATAAATACGAGTATTATAGTCCAGACACATGATCTGAAGACATTAATCATCAATTTAAGCACAGAAACTTAGTCATGAAAAAAAAAAAAACAAGAAAATCTTTTGGATTCAATATTTTCTAACGTTAGTAGAAAAAAAAAGAGTTCCGACAAGTTTGGGAGGGGTGCAGTGCCCCCCCCCCCCATAACTCCACCTATGAACTGCAGTAATCTACTAGAGACTCTTTGATTTTTGGACATCGCAGGATACGTTTTTTATTATAAGAAAATAAATTTCTTCTTGGAAATTAGTATTTTTGTTATGGTAATAAGTAAATAAAATTACCCATGGAACTTGCGTACGCTATGGACTTCTTTATGCACTCGTGTAATTTAATTTCCGCATGTACTGGTTGTCGTGATTTTGTTCATCCAGGTTTTTTCCAATGGGTCTTTTATTATTCTTTTATTTGCAACGAGCAGGAACTGGCCTGCCGCATCCATGAATCCCAACCTGGAGGACCGGGACAGTTTTCTGTAGTTTAGCATACAAGAGTTGCTTTGGACTCAGCTAATGAGGCTGATGTACCCTTTTGGAAACAATGTAATGACTAGGGACGAGAATTTCGTGCACTATAAAATCCCAAAATATGCATGCATTCATGCACTATCAAACTATGAAACATGCACGATCAAGTGAAAAATACATTAAAATATGCACTTTCATTTTTGTTCCAAATTTATTTCACTTCATTTTTTATGTACAGCTGTCAAAAAAAAAAAGTGGCCGCTCTCCTGAAACAAAGTTCCCTTCGGGTATCTTCGCTACAATTCGGAAACAGGCGATGTTACATGTTGTTGGACCACGTTGCCTGATATCTACAGTTATAATTGAAGTATACTGTGTGTTATTCGATAGCATAATGGTAGCGTTCAGGCCTCTTATTCATGAGGTCCTGCGTTCGACTACAACCTCGTGCTTTTTATGTCCTTTTTTGTTCTGATTTTGAGAGAGACAAACTAGACATAATGGCTCCTTTCTCTTTTATGATTATTTTAGTAATTAACATCAGGTTCATTAATATATTATGCCATGACTTTATCATTATCATTATGATATTGTGGCTGCAAATGGAAAGAAAAAAGATTTTATTCTCAATAAAATATCTTTCGTGGCATAAACATAACAAATTTATGGCGTCGGCCTTAAAACATTCAAACAATTAAGCGTTCAAAAAACAAAACAAAAAGCCACAATTCAATATTTAGTCTATCTTCCTCTTATCTCGATCATCTTGCAGTCGAGTGGGCATGGAATTGACTAGTCTTTGCAAATAGCGACTGTTCGTAGACACGATATTCCAGGCATTCTGAACATACAGACATAAATGTTCTGTCCATGGGCAGGTCTTTCATTGCAAACACAGCAATCTCCAATCTTTCCTATTTTCTGCCTTCCTCTTAGTCTCCGCATATGATAGACATATCCTAATGTCGTCTATTATTCTTTTCAACCAGAGACCCAACCAATTCCTTTTTCTCTTTCTAATCAGTTTCAGCATCATTCTTTCTTCACTCACTTTTTCAAACACAATTTTATTTCTTATTCTGTCTGTCCACTTTACACGCACCGTTCTTCTCCACATCCACATTTCAAATGCTTCAATTCGTTTCTCTTCATTTCGTCGTAATGTCCATGTTCTTTCCCCATACAATGCCACACTCCACACAAAGCACTTCACTAGTCTCTTCCTTAGTTCTTTTTCCAGAGGTCCGCAGAAGATCCTTCTTCTTCTATTAAAAGCTTCCTTTGTTCATGTTTGCAGTTTTCTTGGGAAGGATAGGCCTAAATGCGGTAACATCCCGTTGCTTTCCGCACGCCACTATCTCTTTCGCATCTTATTAAATTCCAGGGGGCCCAAGCGTGGAGATGAGGAGAGTGGATTTGACTAATTGGGCCCTCCGGACTTCACCGAAAGTCACGGCAAAGGTTAAATATTAATTCTATCAGGATGTTTGACCCTATCAGAGATCGGGAAATCTCAATTAGCCTTTGCCCCCGGCATCCTGGACTAGCTTCTACGAATCATCAGAAAATCTTAGAGTGTGATTGGGCCAATTTTTCCGAAAATGTTTCCACACTTTTGCCCTCGTAGCTCAGCGGACGAACGTCGGAATTTAAATGTCAACGTCTCAGGTTCAATTCCTCGTTACTCCTTTTCATTTTATTGTGGTTCAAGATAGTATAATGTAATAATACAAAAAGAAAAACTAATACCAGTATTATGCAACTGGATTTTTCCAAACCTAATATTAAATTTATGTTATTTATATCGCTAAAGAACGATTACAATATAAATAACTTGAATATTATTTATACAGTATCACTAAAAAACGATAACAGAATATAAATGATAAATATCGGTTTGTTTAATTAATATATTGCGAAAGAACAATAACAATATAAATAACTTGAATATTGTTTTATAATGCTAATGAAGGAAAACAGAATATAAATGATAACTTGAATATTATTTAAATCGCTAAAGAACGATAACAATATAAAAAACGTGAATATTATTCATACCGGAATTTCACAGATTTATTACAGATGTATTTAAGAAATTGTAGAAGAATAGCAATTAGTAACAGTGTCCTATTTATTCTTCTTGGAGCCAAATTTGTAACTTTTAAAAGTGTGGTTACTATGTTGAAGTGTATGTGTTGTAACGGATGCTTGATTTGTTATGTATGTCGTAATTGTAGTTTGATTGTGTTTGTGTGACTATTGTGTATTAATTTATGATGTATGGTACGGAAAGCTGCATATTTGTGTTATAGAAGTGTTACGTATGTGTGTTGTTAATGTTTTTGTATGTTTCAAATTGATAACTGATATTTGTTTTGCAATCGCAATGCCTAATTTACGGATTGTTTATGTTTTGTTTACATCGCGTAAGCTAATTTAATTTTCTTTTCCATTTCTCTTTATGCTTATCTTTTTTGTGTATAAAACTATAGCCCTAACACACATATGTAAAATAGGGCTAACCCCCATTGGAGATACAATAATAATTATTATTCATATCGTTATAATACAATAACAGAATACAAATGATGACCTGAATTTTATTCATATCTCTAAAGAACGATAACAAAATATAAATAACGTGATATCCATAAAGAACGATAACTGGATATAAATGATAATTTGAATATCATTTGCATCACTAAAGAACGATTAAAAAATAAAATGAAAACTTGAAGAAGGCTCGAACCCACGACCTTTGAATCAGTAAACAAGCACTCTACCGCTGGTCTACGAGGCGCAGATATGGAACACTTTCATAGTTCCGGAACTGCTTGTACAAGCACATGCATCTTGTAACATCGCCGCGACCCGAAGTGGACTTTGAAAATATTCGCTGTTCACGAGTGCGGCCACTTTTTTTTTTTTTTTGACAGCTGTACAGCTTAACAACTAACATTTCTAATTGGTTTCTGTGAGATTCCTGTGTTTGTCAGTCAATATGTTTTTGTAGGCAAAGAATGACTCCATACATCGCAAGAAGTTATGAGTGCAAACTTAAATGAACATATTTGTGACAGTGGCAGGTCAAATTCTTCATTCAAGTTTTCACCACAAAACCTTCTTCACTGAACAAAAGAATCTGTAGTCCGGATTCGCGTTTATGTTCCTGTCCAGTTTGTTTTAGAAAAGTGTTGTAATGTTTTACGAAGAACAACTGTCGTAGAAAATATTCGGAAACAGAATAGCAATGCTTACCTCTTTACTGCTACAATCGCAGAATAGCACATCTCCAACTGATATAATACAATTCTTTCCTAATACACTGTGCAAAGAGTACACTTTTAGAACTTAGTTGGAGGCATATTAGAACCATATTAACACGCAAACAGAAAATACAAACACATTAAAAACTTACGAGGTTCACACACTGCAAAGACAGTTTTGCGAATGATTCCAATTTTAGAAGAATCTAAATTGCTACTAGTACTGGAAAAGGGAGAGAGAGAGAATATTTACAACCTCCCTGAAAAAGGGTGCTTGTGATCTGAATTATTTGTCGGCAGTTTCCTTGAACACACTATATTTCCTCTCTATTATTCTCAAAATATCCAATGTAATAAATCCATTCATGACACAGTCTGTAGAGGGTCGTTGGTAAAGTGTTGTTAAAGTGAACTTCCGCCCATGGAAAGGTTCTCTAACATCTTATTGTGAAAATTTTAACATTTTATTTCATTTTTATGTTATTTAGTTTTCTTTTCTTTTCCTTACCTTCGTCAATCCTGATTCCTGAATCTAAAATAAGGAACATAAAAGTCGAGAAACTGAGGTTCCACTTAAAACCATTAAAACATACATTTAAACTGAATATAAAGTATATTATATTTATGATTAAGCTAAAAATTGCTTAAATACGCATTATGCATGTTTTTATCCCCAGAAAGGCTAAAACATGTAAATATGCACGGAAAAAGTAGGCCTACATATATTTGGAACCAGAAATAAATGAAATGGATAAGTAGTAAGTTTGAGCTATGTCTTATGTTCCTATAAAAACATACATTTGCATGGAATTCTCGTCTCTAGTTATGACAGTTTACTCGCTATATCACAGAGTAAGCCTATATGCAGTATTTATGATTGAGTCCAAAAGAAGTTATGACCTGATATCGGTCAGGAAGAAGGAAACGAGGCAGAATGAATGAATGAAAGGGGGAAATGGGAGGAGAACCATGAAAAGGTACGCGAAAACATGTCCTTACAAGGGAGTTCGGGGATGAGAAAAACCGAATATGTGAGCCTCTTGGCCACTTGTCTCACTCTGAGTTTCGCTGTTCAACTGAAGAAACTCTAAGGAAAAAACCGAGATGAACGTAACCTAGTAGCTACCCCATAAAAGGGGGAGAGGGAAGAAGAATGACAGCAGCATTGAGAGAAGAAACGTCGGAAGATTGCACATTGGAAGGTGCCGTGTTCTTTCGCAGTGCGAGTGGAGTCGAGTAAACTCGCCCATGTACAAAGAGTAATAAGCTGAAGGGAAGCAAAGGCTTTTTCATTCCGAAGAGTTCTGTTTCAGAAAGTTCTGTGAGTGAGGAAGATGTAGATAATTAGTCACTTTATCTATTATTTATTTATATAATGATGAGATCTTCGTATTTGTACATTATGCGTTTCTCAGTTTCATCTCCAGCACGATTCAGATTATGAACAATATTAAATTTCTAATCAATGTTATTTGAGTAGCAAGTTCTGCACCAGATGATTCTAAAGCTACAACAGCAGCTGCCAAATACCCAAAATTCGACTGAATACGTTAAATAACTGCATCATTAAATAATTCTGGGAATATTTCAATTTCTACAACATCATTTGAACCAAATAACTGAATAATTTTCTTTACTGTTTGGAAACTATCACAATAATATTATTGCATGCATTCAACCACGTTCCCCATCGAGATGGAGGAATAAGTACTTCGGCACCCTGCTATTTGAACACGATACGATACCTTAACGAACATCTTTTTTAATATTAGTCATTAGCAAAGACCGGAAGTTTAGGCATTATGAATCATTAAAATAGGCAGGCAAAAAGGCATCATAAATAGCTAAAATAGGCAGGTAAAAAAGCCATTATAAATAGCTAAAATACGCAATAAAAGGCAATTACAAAAACCGTACACTCTCCACAAAGAGATTTCGGCAGCAAGAAAAGCTTTACATAAATGCAAATTGCGATTTTCGACTCGATCGATGTTGCAATTACTGTTGCAAGCAAAGAAATCTTCCCAGTAGCTTTGGGAAGTGCATTTTTGTGTTTGGTTGTACTGATATGTTGCAATATGAAATATTTAGCTAGCTACAACGTCGCAATGAAAATTGAAAGAAAAATAACCATTAAAAATAACGTTAGACCCGCATTGTTGTCTTGTCAAATAAACAGAAGCGATAATTAAAACGCTTACTGTTATACATTTTTCCACGGCAGCACTCACTGTTGCAAAGAGAATATGAACTGACTGAAAGACAATAATATACATTCGATGAAGTCACTTTCATTGTAGCGGTTATAGAAATAAATTAAAATACACCTGTAGACAATTTTTAATAATAAATTAATAAATAGTAGATAAATAATCATTAAAGGCAAAAAAAAACATTTATTTTGTAAATTAGGCAATTATATTTAAGAAGGCAGAAAAAGGCAACATAGAACTGTGACGTTTCAATCACAAAGGTATAATTCGTTTAGATATGAAATACGTTAAAGGTGATATGTTACAGTTGCATGAACACTAGTAAGTACAATAAGTTTATTGAAGATGTTAGTATGACATGTTTCGGAGATGCTTCTCCATCTTCAGTGACTAATTACAACGACGATGTGGTTCAGTGTTCGAACCGTGTTCTTGCTTGGTTTAAAGGAGACTGACCTAATAGTAGTAATGGTTTTATTGAACCAATTTTTTTTATCTAGAAGTTCTATTTTAAGACGCACGTCGTAGTAAAAATTGACCAGTTTTTCTTCACTAGCTTTTTTCATATTTAATGAAATAAGTATCGTACAGATATACTTTCAAAATGAAGATAGATTTAACACATTTAAAAAGGCATTGTGCCAAAGTTTTGGTCTCTGGTCGTTAGTCTATCAACGTCAGGAAATTGTGCTCTCACTTCTTTCTACAAGTCTGTGACAAATATGTGCAAGGCATTCGGATAATGTTGAAGAAACTTTGCCTAACTGTTCATGCAGGTGGCAGCATCTGTGATATAGCAGGATATTTTCATACGGTACACATGATGGCCAAAGCAAACTCGTGTAATTCTTAAAGTTAACGTATGATGGAGTAATTAACCTTAACTAACACTTCAATGGTTAGAAGTTAGGGTCTATTGGCACCGTCTGTATTCAATTCATCTACAACTACATTGACAATGTGGCATCCCGAGCCCGCATTTTCTTATATTGACACCCAATTTTTTATCTTTATATTTATTTTTAACTTCACTTATACATTTGAAGAGTCCACTTCAAAAAGGTAAAATGTTGAATGTAGGCCTATTGCATTTTGCAGGAAATGCAATTTAAATTTTGACATTCCCACTCTTTGTGTGGTATACAGTGGCGGCTCATGGGTAGTGAATTCAGTGGGGCTGCATACAAAAATAAACCATGCAACTTACCTTATTTAAAGATTAGTTCCATGCGCCTTGTCTTGTAGGCTGCAAACTTTTGAATCATCATATTAAAATCCGATATGTCGTTTAACATAGTCTTTACAATGGAAAACATAGCTAATGCGGTCAGTCTCTCTTCTCTCATCGTATTTCTGAGATAGGATTTTACTCTCTTCAAATACGAAAAGCAACGTTCTGGTTCGGAAGTTGTCATTGGTATGGTGATAGCTATGCGGAATAGTTCCACAACTTCTGAAAATGAGGCCTGCAAGTTCTCAGATAGAAGAAACTGCAAGAGTTTGTGATATTTCTGAATTCTTGTCTGTGATACAACACAGTGAGTTCCGTTTTTAGTTTGTCTCTATCGAACATTAAAAAAGCTTCACACAAACATTTAGGTCATTTTCAGGAAATGAGCTTTTGTAGCATTCAAATTTTTCTTGACACAGAAGAGAAGATAATATAAAATGATCTATGAAGGGAAGTCGGGTGTTAGCTTGTGTGAAAATGAGGTCACACACTTCCTTGGCTGCCGCAACCCTTGTCTGAATCCCATCGACCTTACGACACTTTTTAGGGTTTTCATTTTCACAGATCTCGCAGCTCAGCTGTGCACTGTTCTGTACTGTATGGCATTAACGAAGCTTGGATTGCAGAGTCGGCCTCGGTAGCATAGTCGGTTGCGGGTTCGATCCCGGCCCAGGTCGATGGCATTTAAATGTGTTTAAATGAGACAGGCTCATGTCAGTAGATTTACTGGCATTTAAAAGAATCCTGCGGTACAAAATTCCGCACACCGGCGACGCTGATATAACCCCTCCAGTTGCGAGTGTCGTGAAATAAACCATAATTTAATTTTTTTATATACAGATTTGATCCTTAGAAATATCTGACTGGCGGCGTTGTAGTTGGTTGTATAATATATCTACATCAATAAATGAAAAAAACTGAGCCAGAAATTGAATTCAGGATCTTCAGGAGTACGCACCAGGGCGCTTGCCTCATTTATTGTGATATTGTTACACGTTTCAGATTCCATTAAGGTTTGAAAACATTCTAGCAATGGCTCCTTCTTCTCATAAACAACATTTACTGTTCTTATTTTAAAACTCCATCTTGTTGCCCCAGCTGATGGAATTGTCTTTGAAACATATTAATATAATACAGACTGTGTGGAAATCGAGAGAAGAAAGCAGGGATACTGGATAAATTATCAAAAAATATGCGAGCTTTGTAGGCTATTTGTTTAGCGGCTCTTTCCATTATGAGATTCAACTGATGGGCACTTAATTTCACATTTCTCCTGAATAGTTAAGGTACTGAACTGAATAGACTGTAAATATTGCACAGAATTAATCATTGTTGCACTTGTTATACTCACAACGTTAAAAAAAAATGTATTTAAAACTGCGCGCTACTGACAAACTGCTGCAAATTTTGCAGCGCTTGGAAACTCTGGATCCATGGCGTGGGGCAGCAGGGGGAGGGGTAAAACTAACACGCAAAGCATCCTAGACGAGACTGGCAGCTCCAGGGGAGGAAGTGGCTTCACCAATCCGTCCTTGTCTCACGTTTCGCTTTGGCAGCACCAGGGGAGGAAGTGACTTTACTAACGATTGCGTGCATGTCAATGAGAGCGATTTTTTTTTTTTTAAATTCGAGTCGCTAAATAGAGACTGTAAAATGTATTTCACAACATAAAACGAGACAAGAGCCACAAATGTCAGGGGGTGCTGCAGCTCCGCAGCCCCCCTTCGAAAATTCTTCAACACGATGTAGATCTGGAACTATCATCTTTCTTGCAGTGCAACAAAGTGTATTATCACAGTCTACTATATACAGTCACGAAGCTTGCGTTTTGAGGGTGCTAGAAACAATAGACTGTGACAGTATTATTTTGCATTGCCTGTAATGAGGCGATATTAGCGATCCTAGTGGTGAGCAACTATCTAATGTTTGCATATTTACTACGTATTGAGCTTCGCGACTGTATATACTAGACTGTGGTATTATATTTTACTCTCTTTGATCTATAGTACTGAACTTTCATCTCATTTTTCACAAATTTACGACGTTCCCCCTTTTTGTAGTGGACTCTTCATTTGTGATTTTAATGTTTTCCTCTTGAAAAGGCACGCAGTTTCTCATTCTGCAGTTTATTTAGCACAATGTTAACTGCAATGATGCTTCACAAAATGTTCTTTCACTTAATTGTGAGCTAGACTCTTGTACACTCATGGTAAGAAGTACTGGCCGCCTGGGAACTTTCTTCATAGCGGCCATGCAGTACAGCTGTACAGAAATTTTGCATCATACTACTTTCCACTGACTTTTCCCTCCCACGCCTTTAGAACGAATCTACCCTTGCCTCTTCTGCTATTATCTGTCTCTAATTTAGATAATAATACTCGTATAACTCACGAAACATCAACAAATAACTTTTCAGAGGCCCGCGATTTTCATTGCTCATGCCTGTGGAAAGGACATTGGCAAAGATATATTGCCTAAGTGTGCGGTAGCTTATTGGGAAAATGCTTGACTACCTACCTACTGAACATGAACTTCTCTGTTCTACGAAACAAAGTTACCGTGTTCGGTCCTCGCTTATTGCGCGACTTTTTTATTTGTACGTATTTTGACATGATATGATATATATTTGATGTCAACATTGACATCCATGTAACGTGGACCTCACAATTTTGTATCCGGTGACACAATTACATTCATTACAGATATACCTTTTGTAGACGCTCTTATAATTTAAATTTCGACCCCATTTAGATTGATCAGTATTCCCACCTTTAAAACCTAACAAATTGATTTAGATCATTCAAAATTGACACTTTTACGACTCTGTTCTTGATTTCCAGTTCACTTATATCGAACACACACTGTTTCTAATAATACTTGTTAATGAAACATACTACACCATTGCCCAATATGTTCGTTATTAGCCACCGGCGTGGCTCAGTCTGTTAAGGCGCTTGCCTGCCGGTCTGAAGTTGTGCTCGGGCGCGGGTTCGATCCCCGCTTGGGCTGATTACCTGGTTGGGTTTTTTCCTAGGTTTTCCCCAACCGTAAGGGAATGCCAGGAAATCTATGGCGAATCCTCGGGCTCATCTCGCCAAATACCATCTCGCTGCCACCAATCTTATCGACGCTAAATAACCTCGTAATTGATACAGCGTCGTTAAATAACCGACTAAAAGAAATACTGTATGTTCGTTATTATGTCTGTTTCTTGTGTACATTCCCTTTTCATATTTCACTAATTTTCTACATATTATACTTCGCTATCCTAGCTAGTTTCCCCCGCCATACTCCTCACCTATTTTCATTTTCACATGATAGTTTTATTGTTCAAGGACTGTCGTATATTTTACTCACAATTTACTAACCTACTCAAAACAACGAGGCCGTGTCTTGCTGACGGCCGTGTCTTGCTGACTTCGCATCTCGCAGCGCTGTATACTTGACTCCTCGCCGCGTTTGTGGCTCTAATGCTAGCGCGCTGGTCGTTCCATCCCCATCCATGTCGTGATGGAATTTGTGCTGGACAAAGCAGACGTTTTAGAGGGACTTTCTCGGGGTACTCCCGTTTCCCGCTATAATTTCACGAACACTTACCATCTCCCACTCATTTCATCTATCATCTGCAATAGTAAAAATAGGCATGGACGAAGTCTTTGGGGTAGTGCGAGTTTCCGATGCTGATATGAGAAGGACTTGGAGCTCCGGGATTATCAGGCTACTCGTGTGCGAATGGGACCTGGGTATATCAGGAGGTGGGCAGGGTGGCCCACCAATCAGCGTCGGATTCACTAATGTCACCCAGGCCACCTGTCGGACTTGGACAATCATGGCATATGTAGGACTCACAAAGCGTGCCTAAGGACCCGTCCCAGGTCCAGCCCTCGTAAAGACAAGCCAAGTAGTTGACCCTCACTTTTCACCGATGGAGCCTGTTTCACTAGAGATGGAATGCTTAATAGTCGAAATAGTCGCCGATGCGAATCTCTGCGCTACTGCAAGAATTGCAGTGAACAATGTCAACATGTGGGCGGGCATAGTCAAAGATTACGTAATATGCTCATATATTTTTCCATCCAGCTTATCTGCAGCAGTGTAGGCCTGCACTGTGATTTTGGGAGATATATAGTGAGGGTCACGTAAGAACAGTTCCTAAACAGCAAATATTGCCGTCTTGTCAGTGTTACCAACTGTTACCAGATATCACCATATGAAGTAAAATCACTATCCTACGTACTGAATGACTTATTTACTTACCGTACTTTACTTTTATGTTGGAAGGTTATTATATATAATTCAATAATTTGTAACAAAGTTTCGTAGGAAAATTATATGAGAAAGGGATCAACATGTTAGGTATTTTGTCTGACAATATGAAATACATTAGATTGACTAAACAATTGCTTCACAAGACCTAGCCTAAAAATGTATTTTGACCACATGAAATTATTATTACTAATTTCGAAAACCGAATATCACCATGAAATGTATGCTTAAGAATACTTACTCCTAATAATTTTGCTATTCTAGTTGTAATTGTCCCGCGCCGTGGCGTCGCGGTCTAAGGCATCCTGCCTAGGACTCGCGTTACGGAATGCGCGCTGGTTCGAGTCCTCATGGGGGAAGAAATTTTCTCATGAAATTTCGGCCAATGTATGGGACCGGTGCCCACCCAGCATCGTGATGCACTTGGGGAGCTACGATAGGTAGCGAAATCCGGTTGCGAATGCCAGCTATAACGGCTGGGGGGGATCATCGTGCTAACCACACGATACCTCCATTCTGGTTGGATGATCGTCCACCTCTGCTTCGACATGTGGGCGTGAGGCCAGCAGCCGGCTGATCGGTCTAGGCCCTTCACGGGCTGTAGCGCCACGGATTATTATTAGTTGTAATTGCTGTCTCCGTGAGCATAATTCCTTCTACATTATCTTCTTTCGGTTAAATCTGAAAGAACAGAACGCCAGGATAGGAAGTTATCCCCACCCTCTCAAGACGCTTTACGCTTTCTTGATTGAGTCGCTTCCATGCTTTTTCTTTCCTCTTTTTAACATTATTTTAATAAAAATCTAAACACGAAAGAAATTCATTAAAATGTGAAAATGTATTTCTATCGATTACCCACCTGCATTATCACACCCAAGTATGTTATATTCATTTACACTTACCTGACTATAGTCTTGAATTGTAACCACAACGCAACACATAAAATAACTATTATGTATTAATATTAATACTTACTTACTGGCTTTTAAGGAACCCGGAGGTTCATTGCTGCCCTCACATAAGCCCGCCATTGGTCCCTATCCTGAGCAAGATATTAATATTAATACTGATATTAATTAATTATTAGTATCTTCAAATTTCACTAGCTTCCAGTAACCGGCTCAGAAATCTAGTAGGCCCTACAATTTTAATTTCATGGAACTCCATTACCGACAACGCCTGCCTCACCTGCCAACATAACAGTTACAAAATCACTACCATTTGTAGTGTTTGTCAGTATCGACATTCGAAACGAAGTTGGCAAAAGATAATTCAACCTGAAAACCAGAAAATCACCACAATCCACTAGAATATATAGTAATGGGGGAAAAATGGTTAGGTTTCATCCTTAGAGTATGAAGTAAGCTGACCGGGACTATATTCCCTGAGTATTGGAACAGGCCCCACTTGTTCGTCAACGCATATAGGTTTGATATGATGAAGCCCCAATTTCATTTTGCGTATGGTGCCCGTGAATACTTTGAACAGACATTCCTCGAAAAGTAGATATGAAAAAGAGATCCTTTTTCTTGGCCAGCTCTTCCCCTGAGCTCACTTCATTTGATTTTCTCCTGTGAAGTCATGTGAAAAGTCTTGTTTCCGAGACAGCTGTAGAGAATGAAGAGGACCTCTTGGCAAGAGTCCTGTTGCCTGTGACATTGTTAGAATGACTCCAGGGATATTAGACCGAATGCATCAGAGCTTATTGCGACGTTGTCTTGCCTTTACATCAAAGCTGTGCGACGCTATTTTGAACAAGTGTTATAAATGTAATCTTCGTAGCTTGAAGGTAATGTAATTATTAAATAAAGACTAGAAATAAATATCTTTAAGTTTTGTTATTCAATTTTAATAGACATCCCAAAACAGTTTTGGTTTATAACTTTCGACTGATGCGTTTTCCGGACTTAGGCTGGCCGTCCACTGGAACCGTATTCGGCCGAATAACAACTCGGCCGTTTACGGTCGTACACGGCCGAATGATCCCACAACAAGAGAATGCATTGGCGCGCGTCCATTACACTCGGCCTATTCGGCCGTTTGCGGCCGAAGACGGCCGAATGACGATTGGATCCAATTCAGATGGGATTTTTCAGTCTCATTCGGCCGAAAAGAGAAACACGTGGTCACTGTTTCCATAAATTTCACCATGAACCCCGAAAAATTAATTACATCTTGTATTTTTTTTTCATTAAAGAAGTGAAATAAAATTTTTAAGGCTTAACAAATTATTATACCTTAGTATCACTGACAAATGTTTCTCAGGTGGTACAACTTTTCTGAAATTTGACCATTTTGAGGTTGATGGACGAATTACATTTAAAGTATATTGAAATGTATCAACATTCATCTGATAGTAATCTAAAAACTTAGCACTATCTTCTAGAATTTTATTGTGTAGGTGTAGATGATGAAACTTACCCAGGCGACACCTTTCTCTAAGTATCGGATATACTCTATATTTTCATCGTCTCGTCCTCCGTGTCCTCATAAGGTAGGGATTGTCCAATAATAGTAACATGTCCTCCACATTCATTCTAATACTAATAATAATAATAATAATAATAATAATAATAATAATAATAATAATAATAAGCAGAAGGATATTGTACCAGAACAATGGAAGGAGTCCATAATTTGATCTATTTTTAAGAAGGGGACAAGACTACTGTAGTAACTTTCGAGGAATATCACTTTTGTTAACGTCGTACAAAATTTTGTCCAATATTCTTTTGAGAAGTTAACTCCATATGTAGATGAAATTATTAGGGATCAACAGTGCGGTTTTAGACTAATAGATCGACTATTGATCAGATTCTTTGTATTCGACAGATAATGGAGAAAAATGGGAGTATAAGGGTACAGTACATCAGTTATTCGTAGATTTAAAAAAGGCATATGACTCGGTTAAGAGAGAAGTTTTATATAATATTCTTATTGAATTTGGTATTCCCAAGAAACTAGTTCGATTAATTAAAATGTGTATCAGTGAAACTTACAGCAGAGTCCGTATACGCCATTAGGAAAGTTCAGGATAACAGAGAGGGTTTGGAATTGAACGGGTTACATCAGCTTGTTGTCTAAGCGGATGACGTGAATATACAGGGACATCATTTTATTTTTACTTCAATTTTTATTGTACCTGAGTTTTGGAATGTACTTCACTCCCACCCCTTCTACTAGTAAACTTCCAACCGTTCACGACACAGAGCCGAGGTCGCATAAGCAGTACTGAGTTACTGAGTATAGTACATTTCAGAAATATGTTCGCGTTTTCCAGTGACGAAAGAGCTTTCAATATTGAATCATATTTTCGTACGGGTACTGTCGTCCGTTTCCCTATGTCGCATCCCGGTTTCCCCCACCTGCTTCTGTTCGCCCTTTGTAAAGTCTAGTAGCTGGGCTATCTTAGCTCTTTTCTGAAAACATTAATTTCTGTTAGGAATTGGACATCTACGTAATATTATTCAAGTGTTTAAAATAACTTAAATAAAAGGGCCTCCTTAAGTAATTAACTGTCACGTGATTTCCCCCCCCCCTTTCTACAACCCTGCGACAAAACCACTTGAACGGACAGTAGATAGCATTTCTGAGTGATTTTATCTTTTCGGATCGGGCAGAAGATTGAATTTACAGTACGTAAGGTACTCTTTTATAGAGTAGGTACAGAATTATTTCAACATGAGTTACTCGTACGAAGGACGAAACTGGTAATTGGAATTAGGTACAATAGTCTATAGTGCGATAATATGCACAAAAGAACTGAAGCCTGTATCGAAATTAACGGCCACCATTTTCTAAAATATGTTTAAATATCCGTATTATAATTATTTTTCAATTTAACTTCATTCTCTATTTAGTACGCTAATGTGCTGTAACAGTACAATATACACTTCATAATTAATACTTCCGAATGGATAGCTCAATTCGTGTGTAAAACACTAAGTGTTAATACAGTACCGTACTGTATTTTGATTAAACAAAAACCTAATGAAAATTATCAAACTCAAAATTGCGATATTTCCTAGTTTACATAAATGGATGAACCACTTTTCTTCCCTCCTATACCTAGTAAAGTGGTTTGTATTTTACGCCAGTATCATCGAACTCCGTCGTGGAAAGGGTAGCAAACGGTGTTTCCTGTTTCAATCGTTAATAGAAAGGTATAGCCAGGTTAATATTAAAAATGTTAGTAAAAATAAAATGATGTCCCTGTATTAAAAGAAAATCATCAAACGATTAGGGAAAACACGGAAATTTTACTTGAAGCAAGTAAAGCGATAGATTTGAAAGTAAATCCCGAAAAGACAAAGTATATATATCTCGTGACCAGAAATTTGTACGAAATGGAAATATAAAAATTGGAGATTTATCCTTCGAAGAGGTGGAAAAATTAAAATATAAATGACACTCGGGAGGTAATTAAACGCAGAATAAATATAGGAAATGCTTCTTATTATTCGGTTGAAAAGCTTTTGTCATCCAGTCTGCTCTCAAAAAATCTGAAACTTAGAATATATATCAGGTAGTTATATTAACGGTTGTTCTGTTTGGTTGTGAAACTTTTACTCTCACTTTGAGAAAGGAACAGAGGTTAAGGGTGTTTCAGAATAAGGTTCTTAGGAAAATATTTGGGGCTAAGAGGGATGAAGTTACAGGAAAATGGAGATAGTTACACAACGCAGAACTGCACGCTGTATTCCTTACCTGACTTAATTAGGAACATTAAATCCAGACGTTTGAGATGGGCAGGGCATGTAGCACGTATGGGCGAATCCAGGAATGCATATAGAGTGTTAGTTGGGAGGCCGGAGGGAAAAAGACCTGTGGGGAGGCCGAGACGTAAATAGGAGAATAATATTAAATAATTTGAGGTAGGTGGAATTTGATGATAGAGACTGGATTAATCTTGCACAGGATAGGGACCGATGACGGGCTTATGTGATAGCGACAATGAACATGTGGGTTCCTTAAAAGCCATTTGTGTATATATATGTACTTTTTTAGTTGGTTATTTAACGACGCTGTATCAACTACGAGGTTATTTAGCGTCGATGACGCTGGTGATAGCGAGATGATATTTTGCGAGATAAGCCGAGGATTCGACATAGATTACTTGGCATTCAACTTACATTTAGGGAAAACCTCGGATAAAGCCCAACCAGGTAATCAGCCCAAGCGAGGATCGAACCCGCGCTCGAGCGCAACTTCAGACCGGTAGGCAAGCGCCTTAACCGACTGAGGCACGCCGGTGGCTGGCTGGCTGTATGTATGTATGTATGTATGTATGTATGTATGTATGTATGTATGTATGTATGTATAAGCATGTAGCACGAGGACATACAACTGATGATTGACGACCGAAGTGTCGGCTCCAGTGGACGATCGATCGGCTCTTCTGTCGGTTGTCCGGCATTCGGCCGTATACGGCCTAACAAATATTCGGCCGTTCACGGTGCCAGTGGACGGCTAGGCTGAATCTTATCTCAAATTTGTACTTTTACTCTTCCCCACAATCCCTAAATATTTGTAACATCACCATGGAAGCATCCTGTATTTTCTCAAGAGAGATTTTTGTATACAGTAGCTATATTCAACCTTAGCAACACACATTGTTTTACTGTAGTCTCTGGTAAAAAGGTAATTAGAAATAATTTCCTCACATACAAATTCTAGCGTCATCTTTTCACACCGGAGACCCGGGTTCAGATCCCTTCGAGTTCGGGTTTATGTTATTGTAGACAAAAACGATGTTGGGACAGGTTTCCTTCGGGTAGACCTGTTGACCTTGCCTCAATGCTACCATTTCATATCATGGCCCAAAACGAAAACCAAGGAACACTGTGCGAGTAATCCTTCAGCAAACGGTAAAGACCAACCACCTGAGATTAAAAACATATAAAGTCAGAAACAAAAGATATTCAAAATTAAGTGGTGAGAACACGATTCAGCTTTTCCATCCTTCCGCCATACTACGGAAAAAGTCAGTACCCACGAGTCATAAGAAGTGATGTAATGGCAGATTGCTGCGTGACACTGGCAGAACAGGTTCTCAGTTTAAATGGCCGTGACATAGATCCCATCATCAGCGTCCCTTGCTGTACTCGTTCACTAATAAAAGAGTGAAGTTTCTTTTACAAACCATCAGTAATCTTGAGTTCACAAATTGGTTATCGCTCGTGTCATAACACATTTCAGAATGGGTATGACGGTCTGCGGATTGAAAGAGTTCAGGTCCCGGAGGAAGGCGGGATTTTTCATCTCGCCATAACTTCCATATTACTTCGGACTTCAATCAGCTCCTTTAAAATTGAGACCTAGTGTAGAGGCGGCCGGAAAGCGATGCTTACCACATCAGATCTTAGTGCCAAGGCTCAGAAAACATGGAAATTTTACTTCCCTTCATTTCGTACATCTCAATGACTTGTTTAAGAACATTCCCCACCCCCTTTTCACGAATATAGTCCGGATCAGCTTACTTAATACCCTAAGGGTGAAACCTAACCATTTTTCCCACATTACTACATATGCTAGTGGATTATGGTGATTTTCTAGTTTGAAGATTGAATTTTCTTTTGCCAACTTCGTTTCGAATTCCGATACTTATTGAGAAATAGCCTACTGCAACTGGTAGTGATTTTGTAACTGTTATGTTGGCAGAAGGAACAGCTATTGTCAGCAGTGCAAATTCTGAAAATTCAAATTGTTCTAGATTTCTGAGCCGATTACTGGAAGCTAGTGAAATTCGAACATACTAATAATTAATTAATATCAGTGTTATATTAATACATAATAATTATTTTATATGTTGCGTTGTGGTTACAATTCAAGATTATTGTCACATAAGTATAAATAAATGTAATGGTGTGATACATGCACTTGGGTGATTGATAGAAAATGCGCACGGAGACAGCAATTGCAACTAGAATAGCAAAATTATTAGGAGTAGTTAAGTATTCTTAAGCATACATTTCAAAGTGGCGTTCGGTTTTTGGAGTTTGTACTAATCATTTCACGTGATCAAACAAAATACATTTTTAGGATAGGTCTCGTTAATCGTAAAGTGTTTAGTCAAAATCCCAATGAAATTCATGTTGTCACACAAAATACGTTTTAATATTAGATCATATTAATCTACTAATTTCCAACATAATGTGCGAGAGGTCCAGGAGAAAAATATAGGCCAACTCTTTCACAAAGTATTGGACCATTTAGAAAACACCTCCCAACATAAAGATGAGATGAAGTAAATAACCAAGACATCGTTATTGTTAATACTATATATATAATAATAATAATAATAATTATTATTATTATTATTATTATTATTATTATTATTATTATTATTATTCTACATAGCATTGTGAGTTTGCCCTCTTTGGTGATATCTGGTATTAGTTGGCAACACTGAAGAGACGGCCAAATTAGCCTTTTAGGAATTGTTCTTACGTGATCTTCACATTATTACTCGACCATATTAATTTTAAATCCGGAAAGGCGAAGCAGAGCGCTGTCACTCAGGTACCTTCCACTTATTGCAGAAGCGATATGAGACGAGAGGAAGTGACTGTACAATTTTTCAAGAAATACAGTTACTCTGTCATTAATAAACAGCAATCCATCACTAATTAGACAGTATTATACTAGTAGTGAACAATTAGGGGAGGGTAGGGCAAGTAAGCCATATTAAGGTAAAGGTGCTCTTACAAGTAAAATCTAATATTTAAAATAGAAAAAGCATCGCAAATTACACATTGAGATCTGTTGCAGCAAATTAAATGATCAAAAGTGTACATGAATTTTACATTACTTAATTAAAAAATAATAATGCAAACACTACAAGTAGACGCATTTGCCCCACCACGTGGGGTAAGAGAGTCCATTAATACTTTTTCCAAAATGTAAATTAAAAACCTTATGTTCTATAAAAATATGTTAATTAGCATAAATTAAAACTCATTGAACATTGCTAATGCTATATATACAATTCCAGCACTCATTTTAGTAAATAAAAGGCAATGATAAAGAAGAACAATGAAGTAGAAAACAGCCAAAATAAGAAAACTAATTAAATTAAATATAATGTTGAAAATGTTTATCTTTGTTAATTTTAGGACTTTAATTCTAACAAGTGCCACAAATAAATCTATCATTTCCAATTTCATTTTCAGTCGTCATGCATTCATTGACTACATTTCACACACATTATCCACTCTTTCTGTTTGTCTCTGCATAGCTCTCATACCAATATAACAATCATAAGGTGTCGTTTTCATTGGCTAGTTCAGACAATGAAACAGAAGCTTCATTTAATTATGGTTTCCTCTTTGCAGTTTTGGATTTATTGATTTTTCTCTGTGGTGTCAGATATTTTCAATTTTTTATGTTCTTCGCGTTTTTCTCCATAATTTTGTTATACGGAGAGCTTATGATTATTTCTGAGCTTTCACGCTGGTTAGATTTGCGTTTATTTCTTCCACCAATGTCCATCTTTCTCGGCAGAGAGAGATTTTTTCAACTGGAAGTAGTCCACTAGAGTCGCTTGCCCATGCTACACTCTAGAATTCTTTGACACGTGTGAACGAGGCTAGAAGATATAGAAATTCTGTCATGAAACTTGTAGTGTGCTTACATCAATATTACTAAAAACAGCAAATTACCTCTGAATTCTTCAAATTCAAGCGGAGCGTCACACTTAAGTACTCACACGTTCGAAGAAATCTCAAAGAAAGTTCTAGCCTTGCAAAAGGCCTTAAGATTTTAAATTTCACCGAGTTTAAGGGATGGACGCACTTGTCCTTTCTGACTCACTTGCCCCACTTTCCCCTCTATTTCATGGGTATCCCTAATCTTCCTCCCTGCACTATGATTTTTGGAATGGTAATTATTTATTTCCATGAAACATTTCATATGAAGGTTTATTTACTTTAATTTTCAAGAAACGATTAATGTAACTGTTAACAGATCTCCGAATAGCCCTACTCATGCACACAAATCTACCCTTAAATACACCTATAGAGTTTGCTTACCATGGAATGTAAATAAATACAATGCAATACCTTTATTTATATAGTATATTAGTGTTTCCCAACCCTTTTGATGTCGCGGACCCTCTGGAGTAAATGTTAATTCACCGCGGCCCCCATAAAATCCAAAATGGATATATGTTATATATTTTACATATCGTAAAAATGAAGTAATATATTACAATTGTGCCATTCATGACAATACAATACTGCTACAAATGGAGATATTCAGAAGAATATGAACATATAAATTAGGCCTAATATTATAAATTTAACACTCGTCTAATATGATGGCTGGTGCTGTTTTTCAGACATCAACTTTCGCATGTCAGGATCAAAACTGGATAATTTCAGACGTAAATCTGGCTCCATGTTAAGTCTGTTTCTGTATTTGTTTTTCATATATACAAGATGAGAAAATGTTGTCTCGCACAGATATGTAGTGGCAAATGGCAACAGATGTCGTACAGCTCTTGTGGAAATTTCAGGATAAACAGACTTAGCTTGGAACCAAAACTTCAGTAACGGTAACGAAGGAAACAGCATTTTGAACGTCGAATCACAGGACAGCTCGATAAGTTGTTCTCCGTCAATATAAGGAAGTTCATATTCCGAGTCTTGGAAGGGAGAGCGGTAAACACAGACTCCTATGATTTCATAATTATGTTCAGTCACATTTCAGCAACATCACTGGGAAGGAGTTGTTCACTGAAATCAATTAAATCACTCAACATGTGAAAGGAATCGTACTTTCCTTTCTGGATACTGTTGCACCACAGATTTAACTTCTTGATTGTTGCCTCTATCTGGTCTTGCATTGAAAACACGGTGACAGATGTACCTTGAAGACTCGAGTGAGTATTAAAGATGTTGAAAATGTCCGCCAAGTAAGTAAAAGATGAAAGCCATGTGAAATCATTTAATTCATTCATATTGTTCTGCACAAGGACAGATCTTTCACTGCAAATCCAGCATTCTCCAGTCTTTCCTATTTCTGCCTTCCTCTTTGTCTCCACTTATGATCCATATATCTTAATGTCTATCATCTGAAAACTTCTGCCCCGAACTCTTCTCCCGTTCACCATTCCTTCCAGTGCATCCTTCAGTAAGGAGTTTCTTCTCAACCAGTGACCCAGCCAATTCCTTTTCCTCTTCCCGATCAGTTTCAGCATCATTCTTTCTTCACCCAGTCTTTCCAACACAGCTTCGTTTCTTATTATGTCTGTCCATTTCACCCGCTCCATTCTTCTCCATATCCACATTTCAAATGCTTCTATTCACTTCTCTTTACTTCGTCGTAAAGTCCATATTTCTGCCCCATACAATGACACACTCCATACAAAGCACTTCACTAGTCACTTTCTTAGTTCTTTTTTCCAGAGATCCGCAGAAGATGCTCCTATTTCTATTGAAAACTTCCTTTGCCATTGCTATCCTCCTTTTGATTTCCTGGCAGCAGTTTATGTTACTGCTTACAGTATACCCCAAGTATTTTAAGCTGTCCACTTGCTCTACTACCTCACATCATTTAAATAATGTGTTAATTCAAATTTGAAGTTTATGAGGAACAATCTTACTTATCACGAAGCTCAAACAGCCTCGTCAGAATCTTACTCCGGGAAAGCCATCGGATTTATGAGTGTTATAATAAGTGTTGAACACTTCCCATTTCATTACGAAGTGCAGCATATAATCGGCTGTTAAGAGGACAGGCTTTATTAAAATTAACCATTTTTACTGCCTAATCCAGAACGGTTTTTATTTTGGAGGACATTTCGGCGTGTGTATACAACAATGTATCCATTTTACTAAAGGTGCGACTTTCTGGATACGTGCGCCCAAACCTTTATGTATTCCTGACATTGCCTGAGCACCATCTGTCCTTATACCTATACATTTTTCCCATTGAAGTTTATTTGTAGTTACGAAGTCATTGATAATTTTGTAAAGGGTTCAATTTGTGTGAATAGGTAACGTTGCACAGAATAAAAAGTCTTACAAACTTTATTTTCGCGTTCATATCGCACAAAAGCTACCAAATTAGCATTATTTGAAATATATTGCTTTCATCCAACTGTGACGCAAAACGTTCACTATGACGTAACCGTCGCAGCAAAATATATTTTACGTTTTGAGCCATCTCGTCAATTCTTTTCACAGTATTGTCAGATAGCGATTTTAGAGCATAGACTTACTAAATGACCGCGTATTAGAGACATCTCGTTGACATGTTTTTCACGAAATAAATTCTTTGTTATTGCTGTTGCCACAGGCAAAATTAAATCTTCCCCAGTTGTATGAGGTCGTCCATTTCTAGCGATCAGGAGGACTACTTCGTAAGAGGCAAGAACATCCTTTTCATTTTTTGTTCCACACACACACATACAGTGTATTTAAGTAAATTATGTCAACCACAAATTTGCAGTTTTTTATTTTCAAAATATCGTATTGGCTTCTTAACTGATTCGCCATGTTTTGTTTCAAAGTGGCGTCTCAACTTCGACTGTTTCGTACATTCATTCGATGACACTTCGCAACAAAGACACTGTGCTCTGTCTTCGCCATCTTTATTCAGAACGGAAAATTCCATTTGCAAATAGGATGGACAATATATTTTGCGTGATTCTTTTTAAGGAAGGAACTTTATCTGCACTAGTACTATGTTCGACAACACTAGAACCATTAGGATTATCGTCTGTCTTGCGTTTCAACGATCTACACTTTAAGCATTGATCCATACCTAAATAAGATCCTGAACAAATTGAAAATCAGAAGTTTTGTTGTGAACTCAATTATTTGACCAAAAGGAGAAACACTGAATATTAAATCGAGAAAAACACACTTGTGTAATAATATACAAATTCACTGACACAGCTAAAGAAACATGGGTTGTTCACTATTATTAAGAGACGTGATCAATTGCAATAACAAGGTATGTGTAAGAAGTGGGTTTTTGGCATTAAGGGGAGTCAGAGGTGAAATTTTGAACAAAAACTGAAGAAAAAATTAAAATTTGGTTTTTTCCATTTTTATTATCTTTATTTTCATATTCCGATGTTAGTTTTTGATTTTGTGCCCTTTAAAAGTATGAAATTAAAACCAAGATAACTGTATTACTATATTATTCCCATAATAAACTAATACTTATCATTATTTATGTACCTTCTCTGAACATATAAATAAAAAGAAATATTGAAAATTTCTTACAATATGGTGCATGGAGCATTTTATATCAAACGATATAAAGTTTTATAAAATTATTAATATTTACAGAACTATTGCACTTAGAAAGTTGAAACTTGGTATGTCCATTGCTAATAACATACTTAGTATGCATGATCAATTTCAAACATATCGGATAAATTTTGTGGATTTTGAAATATTCACCTCTGCCTCCCCTTAAGTAAAAGTAACATTGTTTTCATTAACAAAGAAAGGCCTTTGAATTAGTGTTATTGATAGTTTATATGTATACGTTTCATGTATTCGTCAAAATCTCGTTATTGAATTTATTTTGATACTTTAACAGTAAAGTACTCCGACTTGCCTTGTTATTGCAGTCATGCGATACAACTTCCTTATTATTGCAGTCATAAGATACAACTTGCCTTGTTATTGCACTCATACGATACGACTTGTCTTATTATTTCATATCCATGAGAACACTGTAGATTCTTTTTAATGTTGCTAAATGTAATACACGAACATAAAATAATTTAAGAGTTGAACTTTATTTCCGCAATACAAGTTAAGTATACAATACATGATGTAAGAGAATAGAACTTGTGTAGTTTCTTGTATATCCCAGTAGTTTTAGATAGTGGAAAAAAAAAGTATGACTTCTCAAAATCAAAATAAATCCAAAACAGTGGCATCACCTTATGAGTATTATTACAACATTGCTTCCAAAACGTTTTCTTCACATTGATTTGATCACTTTACGAAGGAATATTTTATATCATCAGTCAGTATTCCAGCTCGGATTTGTCACATTCGGAATCTAGTGCTTCTGGCCTATGTGCATCTTCGAAAAGCTTCTTACAGTAGTACTGTCTACTCCCTTCAGTGACGTCTGAACGTCTACACCGACACTAGAGCCCTCTACTGGCTACGTAACGAAACTGCGACATAATCATATTATAAGCTGTGCATAAGCAGTAAGACATTTCATACTCGTCACCTATATGATGCAACAGCATGTGTATTTGCTTTGTATTTATAATGGTGGTGACTGTGCCGAGGTTATTGCAAAGCGCCCCTCAATTGTCCCAATTTCACTGCAAACAGAGAGTGATGGATTTGGTGGGGGAGGCGGGTGAAAATGGTCAGACAGTGGGTAAGAAAGACAACAGTTGACCCTGACACAAGGATTTGAGATGGGCAATGGGCCAGTTAAAAGAAATTGTCCTTGGAAAAAGCTTCACAAACGGTTGGTTATTCACCTCTGCTTTACAGAGAGGAGAAGTAACGGTACGAACATTCGTGTTAAATTGTACTTAAATCATGGGCTACAAGAGTCAGAGATATACATTGCAAATGACCCAGGTGTGAACAACATGATAATATAAGATAAAATAAACTATCCCGTTGAACCCTTGTGCACGGACCACAGATTGGGAAAGAATACTACAGTAGAAGATGTTGTTATTAGTTCTCACTCACACTCGAGTCACAAGCCACAAATCACAAAAATAACTTCACTGGAATTTCAGTCCACTTAACCAATTATGTTTAAGCTTTAATCAGTTTCCCAAATAAGGAAGACGAGTAGAGGAACATGGAAAGTCCCCATTTAGAAATATACCAGAACCCAGCGAAGATCCGTCACATGATCTCTGGTGACTGATTTTTTTTTCTTATAGCAATAACGCAATAAGGAATATGATTAAAATGGAAAGTTACATTTTTATGCTTGTTGGAAAATATAATTATAAAAAATATTTGACTCAAATTATAAACATAAAAAGTAAAATAGCAGATGAAATGCTAGAAAAGAAAAATAAAAAAATCCTTAGAAACAATTAATTTAGGAGAAATTATCTCTACATCCCTAGATAGCACCCAAATTCCCTAGGAATAGGAATAAATCCATATGGTTGGCAACACTGGCAATCATTCTTCGAATAGGTGAATAGCAACGTGAATAGGTACGCGCAGGCGGATTTTCCTAGGAGCGCACATTTTGCGTTACGTACGACGTAACACGTGGAGCGTAATACCACAAATACTTACAGTCGCGCAACTTCAACACTTTTTTTGCCTACATTCGCGACACTAGCGCCCAAGCGGCAGGCAAGGCACTAGTCATAGTGTTGATACAGTCTCGTTCAGCCAGTACGTGCTTTAAAGGGATGCGAGATGTTATAATAACGTTTTAATCATGCGTCGGAATAAAGGCAATGTGTGCAATGACGAAAATTGCAGTAACAACAAGTTTAAATCTCCGAATTTGTCGTTCTTCAGATTCCCTAAAGACCAAGAGAAAAGCATAACTCAGTCATAACCAATAATCCACGTTGTAAGTACCCTACGTATTGTGTTCTCTGTAACATTTATAGTTGTCAGGTACCTATTTGTATGTCAGGAAGGACAGTTTAAATAAAAACAAAGTAAATACCTGTTACAGTATATTATTTTTTGCAGAGATCATATGTATAAATGTGTAACCATTCCGATTTTGGATAACGTATCTACAGTTTTTAATGCAAGTAATTCCATAATTTTTGTATTCGTGTTTTTCTCTTTATATTTTTCAAAAGTTGAATGTTATATTGCATTCAAATAGGGATCATGGTGTTAATTTTTCAAGAATCCATGGAGTATTATAATCCTTTTGCAAAATATTCACTTCTTGAATAAATCGAGACTGTGTCGATAAATTTCTGATGTGTTGATGTAGATTCATGTGGCAGACGTATTAAGTTCTCAAGAAATAAAAGAGCCTTTTTAAAATTAATATAAAAAGCAATATTTTCTGTAATAATTTGCATGACTGTTATTGGTGTTGATTTTAAATTCCCAGTGATTATTTGAGCCGTTCAGTGCAGAAGTGGTGTAAGTCAAAATTAGGTAATAAGGTTTAAAGTAAAAAGTCTGTAAAATAGAGCACAAAGTAGCAATTAATATATCCTTCGTGCTATTCACTGACTACTAATAGTTTAAATAAATTCAATATTAACTGCTACTTTGCGCTGTATTTTACAGAATGTTTACTTTAACCCTCATTACCCATTTTTAACTTACACCACTTCTGCTCGGAAAATAAAATTAGGCCTACATTTTCTGAGTTAATTGAAGTTACAATTTTTTCAACAAAATTGTGTGTTCATTTATTTGTTCTCACCTACGTCATATTAACAGTAAGTGCATGTAAATTACGTATTATATAGGTAGGATAAGTTAAAATTAAGCTTATGTGTGAAAACTGGAAATGTAATGTAAAATGCGGTAAACTTGCCATAAAAATTTAAACCATGATATCAGCACTATTTGTGACTCAAATAATAAAGGAAATACCGGTTCTTAAAAAATGGAAAAATAATAAACTTCATAAATCAATGTCTATCATATTAAGGTTGAGGGAAACCCCGGAAAAAACCTCAACCAGGTAACTTGCCCCGACCGGGATTCGAACCCTGGCCACCTGGTTTCGCGGCCAGACGCGCTGACCGTTACTCCACAGGTGTGGAATGGAAAATAGTTAATTTCTCAGGAAATAAGGAGAGGAGTTCACAACGCGATGTACCCTACGAGATATGCCCTACAATTTTGAAGCTACTAATTTTGACTCTTCTCGCAGGAAGATAATATAGAGTTCCAATGATTCATAAATATATTTAGGAATGAATTGAATTAACCGTCCACGTACGAACAATTATATTATTTCAAACCATGATACGTAATCAGGGCCATGATTCAGTTGTAAGGAGCAGAAAGAATTGCATTTATTCCTAGCTTCTGAAACTTGTAGATTAACTGCGTGTGAAATTCTTTTAGGATTCTAAAGTAAAATTAATAAGGACCATATACACTTACTGTATAGCATAAAATACAAAATAAATTACGCAAAACCCGTTTTCTGATGTGTTATCATATGTCGTGTGCACACTTTTAACTTGCCTGCCGCTAGAGGGCTACTGTCGCGCCAGCTGTCAAATGTTGGCATATTTTATACGTACAGTATGAGTTGCGCGACTGTATGTATTAGACTGTGGTAATACGCTGCAGACTCACAATCAGACAACAAAAAATAATTGAAGTGTTTTGTAAGGATGCGCAGTACGTTGTGCGCCAGCGTAATGCTCTTGGCGCAGTAAACCAAGTCGAGCTAGAGGAGTCTAGTAGAGATGAGAAAAGTTGTTATTTTCTCGTAACAGTTCCAACTGTTCCAGTTCCACGAAAATACTAGGTTCCAAATAACAGTTCCAAAATAACAGTACCACCATATATTATATAGCCTTCGCCCAAGTTCGCTCCACAGCACCGGTTCGAATTCCTCTCCTCCAGTGTTTTTCTCTTTGTGGCCTGACTCCATGTTGTTACCATAACAGATAAATTCTGTAGGATCAGAAATTAATTTTTACATATATATATATATATATATATATATATATATATATATATATATATATATGATTTAATTTGGAAACTGCGCCAAAATAAAACACCAGGAATGAACGAAAGTCCTCCAGAGTCAAGTCCCTAAATTCAGTTCTGTCATTCTGTGAAGCGTGTGACACAATTTATGTTAAAACCCTTTAGTCGAAGTAGTTTATGCAAACATTTGGGTAATAAAGACAAAAGTATAAGTCGAGGGCCATGAGAAAGTCCAGAAGTCATACTGACAGTATTGACACCACGAAACCAGTTACGTTATATTTATGCACGACGCCAGTTCAGAATTAAAAGTTGTTGTTGATTTTGTTCCTGAAAATTGTTAAAAGTAGCCAGTTCTAGTGACAAAGTCGCTAAATTGACAACACTGCAGCAACGGTTGTCATAATGTAGTTCCATACACGGCCGACTTGATGCTAGCTTCGCTTTACCTTTGAAAGCGAAGGTAGCATCAAGTCGGCCGTGTTCCATAACATCGAGTATATTGTAACATGTATAGTCCGACCATCGAATCTGTGCCCCCGTAAGATATACGAACTGAACCTTAATTCCTTTTCAGCCTCGGCAATTCATTTCTCTCCCTGTATTCCTATTTCTCTTTTTTCTATCCCTCTCTCTTTCTCTCCCCCACTACTCACAATAATTGAGCCTTCTTGCGGAACAGTTTATTTGCACTTGCAATCCAGTGTTGTCAACTCAACATGGATACTGTAGCACGGAGTGGTGAAAGAAATATTATTAAGCAAGTAATAGCATTTTGCAAGTCAATCAGTGTCATTAGACCTACTTAAATTAAATTATGAATGAGTAATAATTAACCTTACAGTATTATAAGCAATATTCAAGAGACATGACACTGTTTGACGGAAGTTTGGCAACATCCCTATATTCGACAAGGTTCGTGGCCTGCTGTTTGACGTAGTGGGAGAAAAACGGGTGGAATGGGGTGAGTAGAGGCGTTAACTTTTCCAAGAACGACGACAGCGCTGAAGGGGCATAGATCCGATGGTCTGACAATAACAGCAAGTATTTTGTATAACAGGTACAGTACTACTAATATGTAATGTAAGAGTGATGTTTTGGAACAGGCCGTTACGTTATAACTCATGAGTCATAACTCATAATGTAGTTCCATAACATCGAGTATTTTTTGTAACAGCAAGTATTTTGTATAACAGGAGTATTTAATGTAACAGTGGAAGAGCCACGTACTACTAGTACGTAATGTAACACTGATATTTAGGAACATGTACGTACAACTAGTATGAAATATAACAGTAGTGTTCAGGACGCTAAATGATCACATACGTCCCTGTATGCCATGTGATGTAGTACGATGTCATAATGAGTCGAGATGTGAATTCCTGGAAATGAAATCTTTTCTAATGCTAAATTGAATTCGTAGATCAGGTTTGTTCGAAGCAGGAAATGTAATGTAATTTTAAATTATTTGTAAATTGGTCACGAAATCGAAATGGATCCCAGTGGTAAATAGAACCTAATCTATTCTTCTTCTTCTGCTTAGCTGAAGGTTACAGTAGTTTTCAATTTCTCCAAAAATGCGTAAATAAAAGCTATAATCATTTCGGCCGTGCTAAAATTCATATTAATAATGTACCGTCATGAAGAATAATAATCTCATTGTAATGAAATATGAAAATTTACCGTTGTACTTTTTTTAAACAGAAGAACTTCAATAATACAGTCATGTTTCAACAGACTTTAGTTTAATTTCAAGAATTGGTAATGAAACTAAAACTGTAAAATATTTGGAAATAAAACATAACCTATATATTTTCATCTCTCTTGATAAAATTCACAATGTAGTTACTATAATACAGGCATTATGTTATTTGATAGAATCCTATACTTAATTAACATCAGTTCCAAGATAATGTGTACATTTTTTAAAGACTATCTTCGTATCTTTACTATTTATCTTTTACTTTAGTTTCCAACATTTATTGCAGTACGACGAAAGGATTCCCAATTCTGCTTTCAAACAGTGGCGCCAACTTATATAGGCTCGTGGAATCCGAGCCCACCCAATAATTTGTCGTGTTGTGAGATTTATTTAACTTAAGGCTCATCAAATGTATGAGCCCACCCACTGTTTTCCAAAAGTTGGCGTCACTGCTTTCAATAGTGCCAAACATGTTCCTTTCTGTGGAACAGGCGTTGTCATAATGTAGTTCCAAAGTGAAACGAGTATTTGTAACCGCAAGTATTTCGTACTGTTATTTTGGAACATAGTATTCCAAGGTGCTGTTACTTTTTGGAACAGTTCCAAACAAGGAACGGTTCCAAAATAACTGTTACGTTATTTTTCCCCTCCTCTAGAGTCTAGTACGTCGTGCGCTGCGTAATAGAGAAGTTGTGTGCGGTTTTTTGTTTCATATATATTGTTTCTTTAACAATGGCTCCCCCTTCAGTTCGATTCTCAGCTGCAGAAGACGAACAGCTGATTGAGATGGTTGCTGGACATTCTGTTTTATGGAATATGATGGAAGTAGAGTTCAAGAATACCTTAAAGAAGGACTTAATTTGGAAGGAGATTGGAAACATGGTGAATGTCAGGTAACTTATTTTATGAATGAAGTAGCGTATAATGTTAATGCACATCAATATATTTTATGTAATTATAATCAAAAAAAGGTTGGGTAATTTGCTGCTCTTTGAGTGAGTGTGCTATTTTTAAGTTATTATTATAGTCGTTAGAATTTTAGGAAATATCTTACATTTTGAAGTACATTGAATTGAAATTTCTAGAATGCAATCTTATTACCAGGGAAAGGATTTATATGTAAATACATATTTACTTATAAAGCTAATATAATTTATATTTTGCATTATCTTTATGTTTCACAATGTGTAGGGTTGAAAAATCCTACTTTTATTTTCCATATTTTTCCATATTTTAGAGTTTAGTACATATTTTCGTTAATTTCCATATATTTTCCATATTTCATATAAAACAGTCCATATTATATTAGGTTTAACAATAAAACAAAACAAAATTCCATTAACTTTTAAAAATACATTTCAACAATAGAGATTTAAACACATGTTCAGTAATCCCTTTAACATCAGAGTTATTTGAAAATTAGCAGTCCTATCAACAATGGGAAAGTAAGTTACAAAACTGTATTAATTTAATTTAAAATTTTTAACAGACTTCAGTTGTGCAGCTCAACAGTTAAATGCCAGTCAGAGTACACATAGGTTCAGTTTTGTAAATCATACTATAAAGACGGTAAATATGCCAAAAGTACGTCATTCAGTCAATTTAAAATCAAAACTAACAAGTTACATTTCAGAATTTAAAGAAGATGGTTTATCAACTGACAATAAAATATTATTTTGTAATTTGTGTCAGTGTGCAGTATCATCTACACAAAAGTTCCTGGTGCAACAACACATTACAACTAGTAAACATCAGGCCAACAAACAACTAAATTCCAAGCAGAGACAATTGTTTTTAACACAACCAACAACATCGAATGTAAGATCTGAGTTTAACATCGACCTGTGCCGTTCTCTCATCTCTGCTGATATTCCTCTCTACAAACTAAAGAATAAGGTCTTCAGGGAATTCCTTGAAAAATATACTCAACATACAATCCCGGATGAGTCAACACTTAGGAAGACGTATGCTCCATCCATCTACGATGAGACAATACAGAAGATAAGAGATGAAATTAAAGATAGTTCAATTTGGGTTTCCATTGATGAGACTCCCGACAAAGAAGGTAGACTTGTTGGTAATGTAGTTATCGGTTTGTTAAGTGAACAATATTCTGAACGAATTCTTTTACATTGTGATGTTCTAGAAAAGTGCAATAACAAAACTATAGTTAAACTGTTCAACGAAGCTATGGGTATCCTGTGGCCAAAGGGTATTATGTACGATAATGTGTTATTCTTTATTAGCGATGCTGCCCCTTATATGGTCAAAGCTGGACAAGCATTATCTGTTGTATATCCTAAATTGACTCATTTTACTTGTGTGGCGCATGCATTTCATCGTGTGGCAGAAGTGGTCAGAGACAATTTCCCTAAAGTAGATTTGTTGATTTCATCAGTGAAAAAAGTATTTCTCAAAGCTCCCAGTAGAGTTAACGTGTTGAAAGAAATGTACCCTGAAATTCCATTGCCACCAAAGCCAATTTTAACTAGATGGGGTACATGGCTAGAAGCAGTTGAATATTATGCCGAACATATAGACTCTATTAACAATGTTCTCCTTGCATTGGACTCTGAAGATGCAGTCTCAATTGATACTGCGAAAACAGTTACCTGTGACATAAGTGTGAAGAATGACTTAGCTCACATTCAGCATACATTTTCATGCATCATAAAAACGCTCAAAAGTCTCCAAAATAGGCACCTTTCACTATCTGAAAGTTTTGAAATTATAAATAGTACTGTGGAACAACTGAATCGTGGTAGAGGTAAAGTTGCAGATGCAGTAAGAGCTAAGGTGGACACTGTACTTTCAAAAAACCCTGGATATGAAGAACTACAAAAGGTTGTTGCTGTGATGAGTGGTGAATCAACAGTGAAGATTAACTTGGACTTATCCCCAGCAGACATTGTGAAATTGAATTATGTACCAGTTACTTCTTGTGACGTCGAACGCTCTTTTAGTCAGTATAAATCTATCCTCAGAGACAATAGAAGAAGATTCACTTTTCAGCACTTGAAAGAAATGTTTGTAACCTATTGTTATGGTAACAGACAATAAAAATTGTGTTTTGTTGAAACTACATTGGAAGATAAGGTACGTCCATTATATTTTTTGTTTAGTTTGATTAAAATGTACCAATATTTAACGTACATAGTCATTTTTTTATAATTTTAAGTCCATATTTAATTCCATATTTTGGTAAAAATCCATATTTAATTCCATATTTTGGTAAAAATAACTACATATATATTTACATATTTCATATATTTTTAGTCCATATAAATCCGTTCCCTGCTTATTACATATCACCGACCCAGTCTTTCAACATCGAACTTATATCTAAATTTGAACTAGAATAATTACATTATTAATGAACAACAAAATAATGAAACACATGAGAAAATTAAATTTGCCATTGTTTAAAATTACTTTTACAAACAATGCACTCATTCATGTTCATTTTCTTTTGTTTCTTTTACTCGAGGCTTTAGTTTTCAAATATTTACCGTTGAAGTATTCAGTAAATCTGCTTCTGACTTTGAAACCTTCAGATTTTGCGAAACCGCCAGTCCCAGCTAAGGGAATCATGTTGTTCGCTGGAAGTTCATCAATTATGTCTTGTGTGTCTCTCCATCACATGGATGTTTAGCAATATAGTCATCCCTCAGTACATTGTGCAGACAACAGCAGACTGTAACTATCAAATCTACAGTTTCAGGCTTGACATTTATAGGCGTGAAAAAAATTCTGAACGTAGAACACATAATGCCAAATGCGTTTTCAGAAACTCTTCTAGCTTTGCTAAATTGATAATTAAAATGTATTTTCTTTTCATCTTCCAGTATTTGTCGTCTGCAGTAAGGTTTCATGATATGTTCATCTAATCTGAAGGCTTCATCATCTAGTATAACATGGGGCACCAAAATGTTTGATTGCGGTAAAATTCGTGGTGGTGGAAATATTGACCCCATTTTTACCAGCTGACCCATTTCTGATTTATTAAAAATCCCAGCATCCCCTTCCTTTCCGTAGGAACCGACATCGACGACAAGAAACTTATAGTTAGCATCTACCATAGCGAGAAGGACTATTGAGAAGTAGCCTTTGTAGTTGTAGAATAAAGTCCCTGTTTGGTTAGGTGCTACAATTCTCACATGCTTCCCATCGAGTGCTGCAACAACGTTAGGAAAATCCCAGCGATCTCAGAATTCTTCTGCCTTTGTCTCCCAATCAATTTTATTAGGGTTAAGTAAAAATCTTGGTAGCAGTTTTCTTTTGAGCGCCTGAAGTACTTGTGGTACGAATGTGCAGATACTAGAAGGAGATATGCGGTATGAAAATGCTAGTGAATGAAATGACTCCCCAGTTGCAAGAAATCTGGAAAGGAAAGAAAAAATTAAATAGGAAATATCCCAATGGAAAAGCATTAATTTATGTACCGTATATTTTATGTGAAAATACTCGTACACATAACTTTTTTTTTTCTTTTAGATGGACAATGCAAAATGCGATGGAAAAGTATTAGGGACCATTACAAGAGACAGCGGAAACAAGAAAAGAATACAGGAACAGGGTCCGCTGCTACTAAGAAAAGGGCATCATATTGGGATAGGCTAAGATTCCTAGATACAGTGGAAGATGAACGAGAAAGTTTTTCTAACACGCAAACTGAAAGCGGAAACAGTAATGAAACCCTGGAAGAAACTATTTGTGGTCTTGATTCCGAAGCAAAGGATGATACATTAACTTACGATTCGTATATTACGAGCACAGGACATGAATCTGAAAATCAAGAAAAAAGAAAGAAATAAAATTTACCAGAACGTTCAACTTGCCAGACGTCTGAGATAAAAACAAAAAAAGTCAGAAAGAACAACATTGTGAACTTACTTGATGAAAGAAAACAAGAGCAACTACAGACCAGAGAATACTTGGAAAAAATTATGAAGCCTGAAGCAGAAGACGAAACTGATCTCTTCTTCAGAACCATGGCTGCGACTGTGAAAAAATTTGATCCTGAAGTCAGAACTGAAGCAAAAATGAACATTTTTAGTCTTGTGACTGAAATGGAAGTCCGCAGTTACAGGTCTATACGTGTGGGAAATGCTTCCACATTTGATTCGGAGAACTCCAGGCCAAGCTCAAACGCATCCTACAACTCGAACTGCAGCACTGGTGAGCCGTCAGCAGTAGGCTTGCAGTCACAAGACTCACCCAGCACAACTTTTGAGTCATCTACTTGTGACAACAATACAATGTTTACAAACTCAAATGTAGAATGTTCTGAAGATATGAGTGGACATTTTTGGGAATTTAGAACTTAAATATGTTATGTACAAGATTAATAAATAAACTTGGCCTCTGTAGTTGTACGAAAAATGCAAAATTCATTAAAAAATATATAAGCTATAGCTATACAATATACAGAGTGGTTCATTATTACGTGTAAATACTTTGTGTGTGTACTGTAGAGATGAAATAATGAATCCTTCTGTATGTACACCATTCCTAATACATACCTCAGAGTTAGAGCAAGTTTTTCGGCTGGTGAGATAGGTCTTTTCACTCTATTGCATGGTTTTGTAGACAAATCATCTTGAATGAGGTTCACAAGGAAATAGAACTGTTCTCGGGTGAATCTGAAATATGCTTTAAATTTCACTTCATCGTCTAGTAGATGTTTTTCGATCAGTATTCTGAAAACTCCCTCCTCTTCTCTACAGAAAAATACTTCATTAACAGACTTCCTAATGCAATAATGATGAACCAGGTAATCGATTTCTTCTTCTACATCCTCAAAGTCAAGTAACACCAATAACGAACACAGTTTTTTTTTTCCGTTTTAATGCACAACTCATTTTGAAGTTCAGTTCATACTCTTCATAGAATCACAGCTGTTGAGAGTCTGCGACATCAGCTGCGTTTTTAGAAGTTGTTAGGAGAACATAGTACGCAGCGCAATGAGTAATGGGTTTTACGTTGGCGTTTTACGTTACACGCGACATAAAAAGTGCGCTGCTAGGAAAACCCCGCTTAGAAAGTAACTCGTTGGGTACGCGTAATGTTCATTTCAGTGTTTCCAATTCAGCGGTTTTCCCGCTATATCTGGCGTTTTTCTGTGTTAGTTTAGCGGGTAAAATTTATGAAATTTGTATTGCTAATATCCCTGATCACACACACACATATGTATATATATATATATATATATATATATAATATATATATATTATATATATATATAGATTGTTCATCTCTATGTTAAAATCGGTAGCACTTTGAAGAGAACAACCCCCAGGATCGCCACCCGTCCGCCATAAATGAACACGAGATGGCAGTACAGTCGCTAATGCAATTCAAATGGGAGTTATGACGTGACTCCTTATATAACAACTAGATGGCAGCATAGTAAACCTGACAAGTTGTTACCGTCAAAGCCTATAAGGCTGAGCAATCTGTTATATATGTGATCTGAGCTAATTTAGGAATTTAGGGAGTTTTTTTTGGGTGGGGGGGCACTCTCGCTTTACATCGACAATATAGCAATTTAGCAGTTTCTGCACTGCTTGTCATTACAGGTTTTTGAGAATAGAGTTGGGAACACTGGTTAAGTTCTACTCCATTGTAATAACTGTTTTAGAGGAATTTTTAGAAAGCGTCCTTTCTGAAATTGTCTCATTTCCATAATAATTTCATTTTTCAATCTTAACTGACATTATTAGCACAGGAAAATGTATTCAGAAAATTATTTTACTAGGAAAATAGCTTGATATAATATCGCACGATTCGAAGTTCATTGGCTAGAAAATCCCTACATATTGTAAATAACATTATAACATACTGATGAAATCCAAATTTAAATTCAGAGGCGTTTGTGTAGCTTTTCTATTACTGAAGCATTATGCTTGACCTATTCGGTAAGTCACGAGATGTCAGGTCTTCACAGTTCTTTAGCTGTGTTGCAAATTTGCATATGTATATCTTTTGCAAAAAAAAAAAAATGCACGACATGACTACAATCGTTAGTAAACTAATTATTCTTTAGAATAAGCTTTGAATCTACGACTCGATTTTAATGACATTCAGTATAAATACCACGAGAGCAGATATCGAGCTGTTCACTACCGACGTTTCGTTCTGGAAGCTGCACATCGTGGACGAAATGGAGGATCTCTTTAATACTTTGCACCTAATGCAGTCATCTGACTGGAGGAGATATAAACGTCGCAAGAAAAGTGGAAATGGTTTTTGCACATAATAAATATTTTATCATAGTAAATCTTCTTTTGCTTAGCATGAACCAGTTCCATTTGTTACATTATTCTACGTAACACAAAATAAAAAATGAAACACGGAAAAAATTACTTTGAATGTGATTGGACAGCCATTGCGTTTCTGTTTTCAGATGAAAAACCATTGCAAATGATGTTTCATGTGCATCCTTCTAGGATATTTGTTCGCCTTATAATAAAGAGGCCTACTGATATGAACAAAATTCTATGGATAGTTTGAGAAATTGCTATACAGCAGCCGTGGCGAAAATGTGATCGTGCGCCGAGCCTCTGTGTAATCTGCAACGTGCATAGCACGTATGGAGGGAGGCGGACACCTGAAAGGGAAGTGAAGCAACTGTCTGACTTATTAACGGATTTTTATTTTCCTTACGTCAAGCGCTTAAATATAATTTTATACAATACAAGGCTACAAACTAATGTTTAGTACGTGTAATGAAGAAAGAAATTACTAAGAAAACATAGGACACATTATCACAACCTAAAATTACGAGCAACTGTCTTCAGAATATGTCTGCAACAGAGTTTTAAAATCAAGAATTATGTCACTTACTGCCAGTCGTAGTTGATCATAAAGGTATGTGTCTGTCAGTCGTGATCTAAATTTGGTTTTTACTATTTTCATTGTTGAAAATAATTGAGGGGCGTTTTCACAAAACTTAACATCTACAAAATTTTGAATTTTGAGATATTGGTGTATCCTTATGTTTTAGCACCCGCTGAATTCATTGGTGTGGCCGAAATTTAGCTAAACTTAATATCTACTGGCGTAAAATGTCGGTAAATTACTAGAGTTTTCACAAAACTTAACATCTACTGCCAATGAGTTTTAACAAAACTGAGCATCTACGCAACATTTCATTACATCTTCATGTTTGTGTGAATTAAATAAATTTTATATATCAAATAAGATGTTTGATTACATGTCTGCTGTCCAAGAAATTGAACGAGGTTCTAAGAGGCGCAGCGAAACATCATCTGTGCGTAAACATTTGAAGTACGATGATCGAAATACAAAATCCCATATAGTATTTTTGCATGGTTTATATATGCATGCTGAAGGTGAAATTAAAACGTAGTAACTGGTCAGTGGCTGTTTTGTCACTAAATGGTTTAGTTAATTTTAGATAGAAATTTTATCAAAATGACACTAAGATAAAACAGGATACATTTTTGCTTAAACATATGACAGCACTGTAACCTGTAAGGAGTAAAGTAGAACCTGAGAAAGTGAGAAATAAAGGATGTGTATCTGTAGTATATCGTGTGAAGAAGGAAAATAGCAAATGTCGTTGTCTGTGATGCCACTTTTGCAAGCATTTTTAATGTGTCAGAGAGCAGATTACTACTTTTAGCCAATGGAGAGATGACTGTAAAAATCGCAGAGGTCGAATACCGAAGGAAAGAGATGAAGAGCAAACTGAACTTATTAAGAGGATATAATAAAATACAAATGTCATGAAGTTCATTATTCTCGACGAGATTCGTGTCGTTCTTACCTCTCATCAGAACTAAATATTAAGTTGATGTGGAGAAGATATTGTAATGAAAATGTTCGCCATGGCTATTTTCTCTGTTCCCTCTCAAAATAGAAATCAGTTTTCTACAAACATTTTAATCTTGGCTTTGGAAATCCTCGCTCGGATACCTGTTCTGCATGTGCCGAGTTCTTGCTGAGAATTAAATCAACTCCTGATTTAGAAGAAAATAACAAAGTCAGTACTGAATATAGGCTCCATAAGCTGAAGTCAAATACGTTTTTTCAAATAATGGAAACAAAAGAATATGAAATAAATATTTCTTCCGATTGGCAAGAAAATCAACCACTCCCAAAATTACCAATAGGGGAAATGTTTTATAGTAGACAAGTGTGGCTGTACAACTTCACAGTACTGCAAGTGGAAAATAACACGAGTACACATATTTCACACTACACATAGTTGCAGATTCAAGTGGTCGTGGTTCGAATGAAACTGCATCTGCATTAAACCACTACATAATAGAACTGGAGAAGAACTTGAAAAAAGATAAAAAGAAACTTGTTCTTCGGCTCTTCTCTGATTCTTGTGCCTCACAGGACAAGAAATCTACAGTCATGTCCATTCTCATCAGAATAATAGAAGAGTGTACTGTTTTCAGAAAGATTCTGCGTTATTTCCCCATCTGGGGGCACAGTTATGTTCCTCCAGACCTCGTTTTTGGAAATATTGAGAAAGAGTACCGACGTTTAGACACGATTACTTTACCATCAGAATACCATTCGATAATAGGAAAGCATGGTAAATGTCTAGTTCTTGGAGAAGACTGGAAATTATTTGATATTAAATCCAAATCGCAAGAAATTTTGAAGAAGAAACTTACACTCAAAATGATGATGTCCGTGTGCTGCGATATGAGAAGGACCAAGTAGGCTATTTGTCAAGACAACATATGCAGGATCAAGTACTGAAGTTGAAGTTCTTAATCCGGGAATCCGTAATGCAAACAAGATTGATTCAGCTATGTAAATCATGTTAATGAAAAAAGTGTGCTGACATAAAGAAGTTATTAAAGTACTTTGACATATCTTCAGAAGAAGCTAGAATATGTTATGGAGATCAGTGAACAATATATAATACTATTTTTCTTGTATGTCTTAATAAGTGAGTTCCAGTGAACAATACTATTGTTCTTGTATGTCTTCATTGAGTATTATTGAACAAAATTGGGTGGTAAAAAAAGAACAGATGCATTTATATGTATGAAAATTCCTTTCCTGCATAGTAAGATGTAAATTTATAAGAACAACAAAATTTTGAATTGAAAATATTAGTAAAAACATTTTGAAAATGATGAAAAAGTTCTGTAGATGTTGATTTTTGTGAAAATTTGTTATTTTTAGGATCTATTTAGGGATGGTACTTACTTATAAAATAATATGTATAAGATCATAATGTATTTCTATTATCCTCTTTTCAGTAAATATATAGTACCTGTGAAAATACTGTGTTTGAATTGAGAATTAATTAAAAAAATATGTCTACTGAAAAATTTGATTTCTGTAGATGTTAAGTTTTGTGAAAACGCCCCTCAATTTTACACAAACGTAAGTTGTAGCGAACATGGCTTCAACAGAGCAAGCGAAAGAACGAAGCTTCGGATATTTTTTCTTTGGCAAAGATTTGAAAAGTCCAACATTAGTCAAGTCCTTACATCTACTGTAGCTTTCATTTAACATCTCATTGTAAATCTGTGAGATTAAATTGAAGATTTAACCTCATTATTCGTACATCTGCTGAAAAAGGATCGACGTAGAGATGATAATAATAATAATGATGATAATAATAATAATAATAATAATAATAATACTAACAACACTTAACCTTTTAATGTTTCATCACTGACATGTAATATAATGCCGTTTTTCTCGTAATACTTGTGAACAAATCATACATTTAATATACTCATATTGGCAGCAAAAAAATACGTCCTCCCATCCTACTTGAAACTTTCGTTTTTGTAGAGGTAGATGTTTTCGAGAGAGACATTGCGACGATACGCCACTCGCAGATCAGAGACAAATACAAATGGAACGGAGTTTGACTCCAGTGAGTGAGAGGATAGGGGTTGTGGGAGGTAGGAAGCAAAAGAAATGCATAGCTATCATTGCGAGCCATAATGTGCTCGCGAGTAACATTTTCGCCACGGCTGCTATACAGTATACTGTACATAGACGACAGGTCCAAAACCATCTTTCTGGCATGAAGGATGCCAAAAGCGTGCACTTCTGTGAAAATCTCGAAATCGAAGTTTTGTAGCATCGCATTACGATACTTTCTCTTATACTTCGTGTACTGAGAACGCGTTTATCCTTTCCTCATAACCGGATTTCTGGTTTGTCCGAATTTACAGTGCAATATTATTTTATTTTGTTGTTAAATTCGTCACAGTTGGCACAAAAACTTACTCCTTATTTTTATGTATAAATATCTGAAGTGTTTTGTAATTTGTATTGAAATGTATTCTCTTTGGTCACTTCATTTTCCGGATTATCCGGATTTTCGTTAATTCTAATGGCTTGCGGTTCCGTTTAGTCCATATAAGCGAGGTTCGATTATAAAAAGAAGAGAGAAGCAAGGTCGTTAATAGTTATACCTCTTTCACACTAGGTGATCGATCTGTGCAACTTGCAAAATACGTTTCAACATAGAATCGGCCAATTCGCGTTGATACGAGGCAACTCCAGTCTCCAGTTGACGAGATGATGAACTGTCGCTTGCAGTCGCTCACTACCGCAATAAGTTGTCGAGATAGTCGTACCGACTCGAGGTGGGTGGGACATTAGGCTTCTTTCACACTGGCGACTAGGCGATGGATTGGTGCAAAGTAGGTTATGTATGTAATGCGAACTCCCCATGTGTGTAGGAATGCACTTGTTCACATTGTTGAGTTTATCGGATATGATGTAAACATTTCCATGGTAACCGAAGTCGAATGACGTCGTCAATGTGATTTCCGTTCCACCAAATCCTTTCATTTTTTCTATGAATTGAATGTAGGCCGAATATAGACGTTACACGTCAAAAAATCAATAAGAAACTAATTAGAATCTATTATGAATACATGATTTTTTTTTCCTTGATGACTGTTAATTTTTAGTAGCAACAATGTGTCTGTAACAAAATTAGCGGAAAAGTTTATATGTGTAGTAGGCCTATAATGAATATGGACAAAGTTCTATCAGTTGCAGTATGCATACGTTTCGGATGCTTCATAGCATGAAACTTATGTTTCCATTTAAATCTTCAGTTGTACCTACTTTCCGTTATTCTTCGTATAATGAGGAAGTAAAATAGCGATTTATTCAAAATCGTCTCTAATGACGTTTCCGCCCTATGAGCAGTGGTGAAAAACAGAATACTAGAAACCTGTTTTTGCACAATTAAAGCTTGCAACAACTAGCGATATGAACACTTATTGAATATGTAATATGTTGATGTCTCTTGTCTCAATATTTTGTAAAATTACAGTAGTATGAATTTATTTTGCAAGAGATTTCTTTCGTCAATACTTATACAGCTAACAGTAGTTTGATATTTTAAATGTCAGTAAGAATCCGTTTAATAGAGACCATGGAAGTGACTGGCGAGAAAGCGCGTGATTTAAGCCCCTCTTACACACTGTAGCCTCACTTCATTCTTGGCGTATACACTTTACGCTGGTAAAGCGGCCCAGTGTAATAGCAAAAATACAAAGTGAACCATCCAGGGTTAGACTCTTAAACGCACTCACTGCGGCTGATTCATACTTAACGACGCTACCATATGCGAAGAATTCGTTCCGCGCTTTTGCAGTTAGTATTGCGTAATGATGTACTGTACTACCGAATTCACAGTTCATGTTCGAAATGACGTCCTTGTGATATCTGGCAGGCTGCACATCTCCTGAAGACATGTCTAGCAACTCGCCGAAGTTCGTTCTCCGAAATGGCTCGAATTTATGTAATGCAGCGGTTGTTCGTGAAAACGGTGTGGATTTTCACTGTCCCAGTAACAATTGTTTTGAGAGTTCACGTAACTATTGAGGTAAAGTAGCCACGTTCAATTAGTAGGCTAGCGGTGTCAAAGAGGACGGAAGCTTTGTAGTTTCAATAATTTTAATTATGTCACGCTGTCCATTGTCGTCGTCAAGTCTTTTGAAGGCCGCTCCAATACTCCACGTGGAGTGTATAAACCAGAGTTGCAAATTTTAGCAGTGTGTCTTGTTCTAGTTCACAGTTCAGTGTATAATAAAAATGTGGAGGCCGTGGGGAGCGAGTGAAGTGTCGGAACCGATACCCATGAACGTCAATAAAGACGATGGTAATAATAATAATAATAATAATAATAATAATAATAATAATAATAATAATAATATATCAGAGTTAAATAACAATTCAAATTCAAAAGCTAGACCAAAATTATGTAAGCAGTGTCAAACGTTTGTGTGCAATGCTCACACGTATGTTCTGAAAAACAATGTAGGTCACGGAAAAATTTCGGAGAAATCTAAAATTCTTAAATTAAATAGAAATACTGTAAGTAAAATTGTAAAAAAAGGGACCTAAGACACCTAAAAAGCGTGGACACAAAGTCACAAAATTGAATAAAGTAGATGGTTTTACGTGTGATTACATTCGCCGTGAAATATATAGTTCTTACAATAAGGGCCACTCCTTAACAATAAAAGAATTGTTACAAAAAGTCAATCTTTCCGATTTTCCTTATGGAGAAACAACCTTAAGAGAATTGGTTTAAAAACTTGGGTTTCGTTTTCGTATCCTGAAAAGGAAACAAGCTATTATGGAATCCGCAAGAATTGTGGCATGGCGTTATAATTATTTGCAACGCCTAAATAAACTGCGGTCTGAAGGATCCCAAATTGTATTTCTTGACGAAACATGGTACGATACGCACGATGTTGTTCGGAAAGGATGGGATGATGGCACATGCAATTGTATTTTGAAATCTCCATCTTCAAGAGGGAAGCGTATCATGGTGCTTCATGCTGGGGGAAGAGAGGGATGGGTTCCCAATTGTCTTTATTTATCTGCAAGAAACATACAAGATTCTAAAGCGGATAGTCACGATGAAATGACAGGTGAAGTTTTCGAAAATTGGTTCAAAACTAGATTACTCCAAAATTTACCAAGAGACAAAAAATATGTTATTCTTATGGATAATGCGAGTTATCACTCCAGGCAAAGTATCAAATTTCCCACTCTTAGATCATCTGTAAAAGACTTCATAAATTTTATGCAATATCATAAAATTCCAGTGCCTCATCCCATTCCTATTAAAGCAGCCATGATGCAAACAATTAGGAAAGCCAATATTAATAAAACATACATAGTGGACGAATTAGCTACCTCTTATGGACATGAAGTTCTTCGTCTCCCCCCTTATCATTGTGTTCTTAACCCGATAGAGCTAGTATGGGCTCGCCTTAAGTCCCATGTGAGGAAAAACAATACATCCCCAACCCTCAGTGCTAGTGTGTGTGAGCATTTAAGAGAAGGAGTTAAAAACATAAATTCTAATCTCTGGTCGTCCTGTGTTGACCACACAATCAAGGTCGGAGAACGGTACTGGATACAAGACACAACAGGAGACGGGGAACGTTTCATTGTGGATTTAAGAGAAAGTGACACGGATGATGAATAGATGTTAAAAAGTAAGTACGCCTATTTTAATTAATTATTTACATTTAAAATAAAATTACATAATTTTTACTTATATTACTTTATTTTATTATTCATTTATTCTATTTAATTATTTCTTTAAATAATTGATTTAAAATAAATAATCTAAATAATGTAAATAATCTTCAAATTAACTCATGCTTTGAGCAATTAAGCCTAGCCCATATCCATGTTATATTAATATATAGCAGCAACAAACAAGACGTGACAACGTCGCATTTTCATTTTATTATCGGTGCATGCAATAAAGACCTACAAATCTTAAAAGGAATGCCGCTGCCTAATAATTAAACGAGGCAACTATAGAACCATGGTTTGTCTCTATAAAAAATTAAGGTGAAGTCAAGTAGTCCATCATACACTGACTGTTGGAACCACATGTAAAACCTACGTCTGCTCTGATAATCGGGTCCCGTTAACCTCTGAACTACACGAATTTTGTAAAGTTTTAATTTCCTACCTCTTATCACTGAAGACTGTGACACCCCTACTACTGAGCTACACGGCGAGATGGTGTCTTAAAACTTCTCTCTTGTCGGTGGCCACTTTGATCTAACATCTCTTCAATGAGAACACGTTTCACACACGTTCGTTTCTTATCTAATACTGATCGAGTTGTACGAAATTTCTTCACTAAATTATAAATCATTGCTTTAGAAGGCTCTGGCGAATCAGAGAATAACTGACGGAAGTTTATTACAACTGTTATCCAAGATTCGTATTTCACAAAGCTGTTCTAAATAAACACTCTTTGTTTAAGGCTATATTTCATAATGGTCACTACTGCATTCTAAATTAACAGTATACAGTTGCATTCTCACTGTGTGAACGCGTTTTCGTAACTAAATACGAAACGTACGCGAGTAAGAGGTCTGATCACTGCGATGACGCAGCAGTTACTACGCATACGACTTTCGCTGACTCCTGTCTAGCCCTGGCTGACTCACTCTGTAGTCAATAGTACAGTGCATGAGGATTAAGTTGGCGTGATTTCTACTGTCCTTGTCTGAGGTCCTTGTCTATCGACTGCCACCAGATGTGACGGGCAAGAGGTTTCCTTTTGTACAATTCTTGGAATTCCCTTTCTTCTCCCATCTCCCTTCACACTTTTGCAAACCCAATTAGTGGATCTCTCAGTGGCGTCTCGGGGTTGTCCGAGTTCATTAGTTAGTAGTACTGTATTTTGTGAATACTGACGTGAGTTTGTATCTTTTTTATTGGGTTATTTTACGACGCTGTATCAACATCTCAGGTTATTTAGCGTCTGAATGAAATGAAAGTGATAATGCCGGTGAAATGAGTCCGGGGTCCACCACCGAAAGTTACCCAGCATTTGCTCGTATTGGGTTGAGGGAAAACCTCGGAAAAAACCTCAACCAGGTAACTTGGCCCGACCGGGATTCGAATCCGGGCCACCTGGTTTCACGGCCAGACGCGCTGATCGTTATTCCACAGGTGTGGACGAGTTTGTATCTTGTTGTATCAATTTAATATAATATAATTCACAAATTAAAATGTTTTCGGAGATACATGGTTTCACTGTTATCTTAAATATTGTAATAAGTGTTGTGCTCTTGTATTTAATAATAATGGTAGGCAATATGGGAAAACGCGGGAAAGCCTTGAAGTCGGACGGTATGAACATGGTTATTAATGCACATAAATTCTTTACTGGAGAATATGAGGCACTCAAATTCGGAAAACAAACAATATCTGTGCCGAGTTTTATCGAAAGAACTACTGCAGCGACACATATATCATCGCGTGGTGTTAACAGGATTAAAATAGAAAAAAAAAAAAAAAAAACAAAACAAAAAAAAAAACAAAAAAAAAACCAAAAGGAAGCGCTAGAAAGCGGAAGTGGAAGTGTGCTGCGAACTCCAGGAAAGAAACGCCCGAACAGGACTCTTAAAAAACGTGTGTAACAGGTTAAAAATGAGCGCACTTGCAAAAGTGACGAAAGAAAATTGCAGGAAGGCCTGTGAACACGTAGAAAAAGTTGAAAAATTTTATTGGGCGAAGGATGGACTTGTAGATGGAAATTTATTATTCGTTCGTAATCAATTTAGACGACACGGACGAACTTTCTGGCAGAGTGGAGTCAGAATTTGAAGAGGAAGAGAATGCCGCCACTGGTAACTCGCGGTCGTTTGAAGGAGTGTCGACCATCATAAATGAGGGTAGAGAGAGATGGTGAGCATTCTCTCTCTTTCTAAAAGGGACTAGACAAGTAAATCCTCATGGACTGTAGATATTTTGCCAACGTAAGGCGTCTGGCTTCTGTGCTTTACGGCGACGTACTCTGTGCATGCGTACACTCTGTCTGCTTGCCACTAAAGCAGGGGTCTGCAATTATGTTTCCTTGGGGTCCGGATTGATGATAATATCGCAATAAACGGGACTTTGGAGTCCAAACATTTGGTTGAGTAACAGAGGTGCTGGTCTTACTTACGGTGATTGGTTACTCCGTATAATAAAATTGTATAGATATTGATATAGCCTACAGTAATTACAGAAAAAATTAACTATGGCAATTATGGCGTACATTATAATGAATTAGCATTGTGCTTCTGTGTATTTACCTTCCTTCCTTCCTTCCTTCTTTCTTTCTTTCTCTCTCTCTCTCTTTCTTTCTTTCTTTCTTTCTTTCTTTCTTTCTTTCTTTCAACCAGTATGACTGTGTACATACACACAGAGAAATACTTTTTTAGATCAATAACATTTTAAATTCAATGAAAATATGCGCGTTTGAAATATAAAATTCACCTACCCAACCTTATCAATTAGAGAAGTGGGATGTCTTGCTTTGCTATTTTTTTTTTTTTTTGGAGAAGTGGCGTATCTTGCTTTGTAAATTTTTTCCAAAGTTCGAAGTGTACGAAGTTCCAGCAATAGCTAAACAGTCCCGCAAGTGTGCATTAATTGTTCTGGCTCTGAAACTGTTCATGTTGAAAAATATACTTTCTTTTAACCAACGACGACCCCAAACATCGTCAGCACGGTTATTTTAAAAACTTCGCACGTTTGGGTACGAATCGCTATCAAGAGAGAGCCACGTTGTTCATTGCAACAATATTTAGGCGACATTTAAATCGTACATTACTCTCTGAAATACTTTTACTGTTTTTAGTATTTTGTGATTATTTTCTTTCTTTTGTCCTTGACATCATATAAACCGCCGAGGTCCGGGGAAAAATGCTTCGGGGTCCTGATCGGGACCGAAGTCCGCCATTTGAAGACCCTGCACTACAGTGTCTGTACTTGCCACCAACTGCATGGCATACAGGATTCTGATTGTTGTTCCTCATATTCATCTCATTAATCATGACTTCATGAGTGATTAAACTTAAGATGTTATTTAAAGCAATTTTTAGAAGAGTTAGTTGCTGTGTTTAGGGAATTTTAATGTTTGGAAAGTGAAATCCAAACAAAACTAGCAACAGAGAAGGCATTTGAAGTTGTTATTCAAGAAATAAATGAAGTAGAGCCTGATGCGACCAGGAATACAGTTCAAAGAAAGATTAATTCCCTGCCTAATAGTTGGAGAAAGAAATGTAAGAAAATGAAGGCATCTCGACGATCAGGCAGTAGAGAAGATGGAATATAGAAACCACATTTAAAGGTATTTTTGTTTATTTATTTTTGTTTTAGAAGATCAAGAAACACTCAGACCGACAATAACAAATAGATGAGGCTTGTTACATAAGTCTTTGTTTTTTTTTTTTTTCTGTTTTAATAATAATCCGTGATTTAACACTAATACCTGAATACTTGTTCGATTCTTCTTGATGCCGGTAATGTTTTATCAGCATATTTTTAAATACCTGTTTGAGTTTAATCCGAGAGCTCACCTTTTGTTACAGCGCAGCACTTCATTGTAAATCTCTACAAACTGCAACACTAGAGGAACCTTCCCGATGCCACCCCTGACTATGAAAATGTTCCTAAGTATTCCTGTGTGCACAATTTTGTCTTATCAGATTACTCGACCCTCTGTAGTGAAATAACCTATAAAGATATCCCTGGTTTTCTTTGCCTCATGTGATGGATTACGACACAATCCATTTTGAAAATCTTGAAACAAGTAGTAAGAATAAAAACATCAGATATTTATATAAGGGCATAAAGGAATTTAAGAATGGATATTAGGCAAGGGTAAATGTGGTCAAGGATGAAAATGGTGACTTGCTTGCAGATTCTCATTCAATCCTGAACAGATGGAAAAAGAATGTTTGAGCAACAACTAAATGTACAGTATATAGGCCAAATAGAAAAGATCGGGACGAAATTGTGATAGAAAAAAATCTCCAGGTATCGATCAAATTGCAGGAGAATTGATACAAGAGGTTGGGAGCGCATTATCTAGCGAAATTTATAAGCTTGTGCTTACTATTTGGGAGAAGGAAATTCTTCCAATTAATTGTAGAGAGATGACTCTATAGTGCATCGTTTCTCAAACTGTGGTTCGCGAACCCCCAGGAGATTCGCAAAATATTTCAAGGGATCCGCCAAAACTTTTCCGTAATGGCGGGTTTCGAGGTTAGGCCTGTTATTGTTTTCTTCATTTCTGCGGCATAATAATAATAATAATAATAATAATAATAATAATAATATATTATTATTATTATTAAAATGGATTAGAGGGAGATGGGATATGATGATAGAGACTGGATTGATCTTGCTCAGGATAGGGACCTATGGCGGGCTTATGTGAGGGTGGCAATGAACCTCCGGGTTCCTTAAAAGCCAGTAAGTAAGTAAGTATTATTATTATTATTATTATTATTATTATTATTTTTTTTTTTTAAATTAAATTAACCCTATAATGCCCCTTGTTACATATGTGTAACATCGGGAATTTATCACATTATTTCCACAATAAATTAATATTTACCGCGAATGCCTGATTTACAGTTATGTAACAATGTTAGCAATACATTTGATTTCGCTATAATGGAAATTTAGTCTGCCAGCTTCTTTGTGTTCTAACAATACTAACAACCCTACTAAGGAAAGGTTACATGGCGGTCAGGCCTTTGATTTTATAGTCGTGACGCTGTTATTCCCGGCGAGACTCCTCCTCTTTGCTTACGTCAAGGCTCTATAAAGTCTAGGTAGGTAGTATCGTTTGCCATTTTTGTTCTTTCGCTGCCGAGCTACCAGACGAGGGATTTATTTGCCACAACGTTAAATATTATCATGTCGTAGCTCCTGTGATAATAAATTAAACGCTCTGTAATAGAGCAAATAATTGAGCGGCAAATAATGTTCTCTTGTGCTTTCTGCGAACGCCAACGAAAGAACAAAAATGTCGGGCGATTATATTAAGTATTTATCGAGCCTTAGGAAATGCATAACGTCTTCATCAGCGACTCACAAGACGCACACGTTTAAATGTAGCCGACCTGCAACGTGATTGGCTGCCGGAAATTAGAGCGACGGGACTATAGTTGTTAATGTGGAACTTCAACAAACTTATATTTAATTTTGTATTTTCAACAATAGCCTACTTCTTTCCTTGTGGCAAATGCAGTAAGTTGTCAGTTGTGTATCAGAATCGTTTCCGTTCACATTAAAATGGATAACTGGTTGAAAAATGGAAGTTTGAAAGGGAAACACGGTTTAACAAAATCGCAAGTTAGTGTTGTGTCAACAGGTCATTCAGCTTCTAGTGATGTGTGTCAATCCGACAAAAGTGAACCGTGTGTGAAGAAAAGAAAGTACAATGATAATTACATTAGGTTTGGATTTTCATATATAGGTGACAAGGACTGTCCAAGACCACAGTGTGTTGTTTGTGGTGACATTCTTGCTAACAGTAGTCTGAAACTTTCTCTACTTAAACGCCATTTAGAAACTAAACATCCCACCCACGTAAACAAATCTGCTGATTTTTTTACACTAAAAGCTAACGAGTGGAAAAATGATTTAACTACTTTTGTATCCGCTGCAAACAGTGAAATGAGAATGCTCTTGAAGCGTCTTATCGCGTTAGCTACAGAATTGCTAAAACTGCAAAACCTCATTCAATAGCTGAAGATTTAGTGCGGCCATGTATAAATGATGTAGTACAGTGCATGCTTGGGGAATCTTTCACAAAAAAAAGGCAATGTGGTACCATTGTCCGACAATACGATCAACCACCGGATTAAAGGAATGGCAAATTATGTCGAAAATGAAGTTTTGTAGAGTTCGAGCAAGTCCTTCTTTTGCGATTCAACTTGACGAATCGACTGATGTTGCCAATTTAGCCATTTTGTTACTTTTCGTCCGTTATATTAATGGGGAGTCTGTAGAAGAGGAGCTACTATTCTTCAAACCCTTAAAAAAGAGAGAACTATGGGAGGAGATATATGTATGTTAATCGACGAATACTTTCGCGAAAATTCAATAGACTGGACTCACTGTAGGCATTTGTTCAGATGGTGCGAAATCTATGACAGGGTGTTATGCTGGGTTTGTTGCCAAAGTGAAATCGGTAGCGAGAGATGGGAACGATATATAGGTTTTTACGAAATACCGATATTTTCTTTTCGATATATTGATATCGAAATTTTGATTCAATATATCGTATAATATATCGCTTTTCTCATAAATTTATCGGTTTTTTTTTTTTTTTTTTTTTTTTTGTGAAATTATTATGAACAACAAAATCTACACTAGTTAACTTCGATAATTCCCTGAGAGATGGCTTTAATGAAAGTGGGCAGTTACATACTTGTGAACCTTGAAATATCCAATCCAATCACTGTCTTCCTCTGATTGGCTGGTCTGGAATGCGAATTCAAACTGTTTAGTACCAAATTCAAAAGTCCCGCACCCTGGCGTCGTGGTCTAAGGCATCATGTCTAGGATTCGCGTTACGGAATGCGCGCTGGTTCGAATCCTCATGTGGGAAGAAATTTTCTCATGAAATTTCGGCCAGTGTATGGGACCGGTGCCCACCCAGCAACGTGATGTACTTGGAGAGCTACGATAGATAACAAAAATCCGGTTTCACAAAACAGCTATAACGGCTGGGGGGATCATCGTGCTAACCACACAATACTTCCATTCTGTTTAGATGATCGTCCACCTCTGCTTTGGCATGTGGACGTGAGGCCAGCAGCCGGCTGGTCGGTCTTGGCCCATCATGGGCTGTAGCGCCATGGATTTACTTTACTTTACCAAATTCAAAATGCAACGTATGCGAACGTGAGACTGAGACGGGAGGTTTATCTACTACTGTTTTAGTATTAGTGTTCTCCAAGGCAGCAGCAACTGCCACTCTGAAAAGGAACCGTCTGACTTCAAAACTTTTATTTCTGTCTTAAAATGAAAAGAGAAACAAGGATGTAATACTGATTTGAGATTCGTTTACGGCTAGGATTTCTATGCACAACCTAGTACTGACATTGTTTTCTTATTACATATTTTAGTAGGTACATAAAAATTCTATCATCATCATCATCTGCGGACCTCTGAAGAAGGAACTAAGAAGAGACTAGTGAAGTGCTTTGTGTGGAGTGTAGCATTTTATGGGGCAAAATCATGGTCATTACTACGAAGTGAAAGAAGCGAATAGAAGCATTTGGAATGTGGGTATGGAGAAGGATGGAGCGTATGAAATGGACAGACAGAGTAAGAAAAAAAGCTGTGTTGGAAATAGTGGATGAAGAAAGAATAATGCTGAAACTGATCAGAAAGCGGAAAAGGAATTGGATGAGTGACTGGCTGAGAATAAACTGCCTACTGAAGGATGCACTAGAAGGAATGGTGAACGGGAGAAGAGTTTGAGGCAGAAGATGATATCAGGTGATAGACGACATTAAGATATATGGATCATATGCGGAGACAAAGATGAAGGCAGAAAGTAGGAAAAACTGGAGAATGCTGGGTTTGCAGTGAAAGATCTGCCCTTGAGCAGAATACTATATATATATATATATATATATATATATATATATATATATATATATATATACTGTATATAATAAAGAGCAAAGCAGAAAATATAACAGCCTGGATAATGCTAGGTTTGGAGTGAAAGACCTGCCCTTGGGCAGAACACTATGAATGAATGATTGAATGAATTAATGTTTCAATATCAAATACTGACCCATATAGACTTCACTTAACACTTTCCCATTGTATCATTTAAACTCATCTTACCTCCTACATCATTTTGATTTCGGTTAGGAACTACATAATAATTATGGTATTGAAAATGTATTGTTTCTCGTTCCAATTTTACATTTAATCTTTTGGCTGTTATGTTAATTTCAATGCTAATAAGGAATAGGCTATTAAATGTAAGTTTATTGTAATAAATGTACACCTGCAAATTTAATTGCATTAGTATCTATTAATTTGCTAAGGGAATAACTATATTTCGAATCGTTTTGATATACCGATATATTTTCTGCAATATATATCGTTTATCGAAATTAAGTTTGCAATATATTGCAATATCAATATATCGGTATTTAAATTATTTCCACCATCTCTTAGCGCCGAACGCTTCTTGTACACATTGTTGCATTCATAGACAGGCTCTTGTTTCTAAACGCATGCCCGATGGATTGAAATGTGTGCTGGACGATGCAGTAAAAATAATTTTATTAAGGCTCGCCCTACAAATTCCCGCATCTTTGCAGTGCTTTGTGAGGAAATGGGAAGCATTTATAAGTGTTTATTGTCTCACACTGAAGCTAGGTGGCTATTTCGAAGTAGAACTATTTCCAGAGTGTATGAGCTTAAAGGCGAAGTTTACGTTCTTCTCACCAGCCATGCCTTTCACCAAGCAAAGTGCATGGAAGATGAAATCTGGCTTCAGGCTTTAGCTTATTTGGCAGACATTTTCTCGAAAATTAACAATTTGAACTTATGTCTCCAGGGGTAAAATATAAACGTTTATATTGTGCAAGACCGTATCGAATCATTCATTTAGAAACTTAATTTTTGGGAAACATGTTTCAATAGCAATCAAACCGAGTACTTTGATACCCTTCACGACTTCCTGGTGGAAAATCATCTTTCTTTGGACGAAAATGTCAAGAACATGGTTAAAGAACATTTGAAGGGACTTGGAAAAACCTTCAGAGAATATTTCCCTGCTATGCCCAATAATAACAATTGAATTCGCAATCCCTTTGAAGAGTCAACAGTTTTAGAATCCACATTAAGCGTAGATGAAAAAGAGCAGCTTCTTGAAATTTCCACTGATTTTCCGTTACAGAAAATTTATAAACCTTTGTCATTAATTGGTTTTTGGTTGAGTTTAAAGGAGTTCCCAGTGTTAGCGAATAAAGCCATAACGGCTTTATTACCCCTTTTCACCCACATATTTGTGCGAAAAATCGTTTTCTTCATATGTCTATTTAAAAAATAAATACAGAAACAGACTTTGTGCTGAAAGTGATTTGAGACTTTATTTAACTTCTGTGGTTCCTGACTTCAAAGCTCTGTGCCATGGAAAGCAGGCGCAACCTTTTCACTGAATTCCAAGGAAGAGGTGAGTAATTATAATGAAAATTTGTATTTATTATTGCAAGTAGGTCTACACGTTGTTTAACTTTTAAGCCGTAACTAGAGTAACTGTAGGTTTTTAACCGTTAAGGGTTAAGTTAATTTAAGGTTATTAAACCTTTTGCTTGGAATTAAATTTTATGCATATCTACTGTATGTATATTTAAAAGTGAGTGGTTCACCCAACTCAGATCGTTGTGGAAGGGGTTCGCGAGTCGAGAAAGGTTGGGAACCACTGCTATACTGCATATTACTCCATTCTTCATAACTATTTCCGATAGCCAACTGTCTAAAAAAAAATAGTCACATTATCTTTCCTCAGCACTTAGTGCCTCACCTTGACAGATTCTGTTTCTCAAGTCTGGGTTTTACTATTCCCAATAGGTTCTTAAAAAGTATGTCATCCATTCGCAAATAGTTTTTAAAGTCTTGTGATTAATTTACGTTTAGTTCCTTGAATCGATACATGTTGTTTAATCTGAATGTTAAGCTTTGTAAGTAGAGCGTTTTATTTCACCATTTCATCATGTCATTCCCAGTTCCCTCATTCATCCAAGTCTAAAGCATTTAATAGCCTATTGTTAGGTATATGTGCTGCAATGCGTTCACAATAGGCCTGTAGTGAAATTAATACTAATTCTTGCTGAAATCGAAGCCGTGTTTTTGCGTGGTATGTTAATACTACAATTTTATACATTTATACTATTTTGAATTAGTTTCTTACTTCGAACTTCACTAAAATAATGTTTTATTGATCGGTAACATGTCAACGACCTCGGGCGTGGGCTCGACTCGCACTTGGGATGATTACAGGGTTGAGTTTTTCCGAGGTTTTCCCCAACCGTAAGGCGAATGTCAAGTAATCTGTGACGAATCCTCGCCTCATCTCGCCAAATACCATCTCGCTATCACCAGTTCCATCCACGCTAAATAACTAGTAGTTGATACAGCGTCGTTAAATAACTAAGTAAAAAAATGTCGACAAAAGTCACATGAGGACTGGGAAAAAAATCTGATCTCACAAGGGAACCTTCTATCATGGTGAATTGAAAAGGCGGTAATGGCGTATATTTTTGGAAAGAGGAGGTAAAAGTAAGTCACCAGGTCCGCCTGAGCTCCATAGGGATAAAAGTTTAAATTTAACATGACAGTCTGTGGGAAGTGACTCAATGTACAAACTTAAAGGTTAAAATGAAGTTGTTTTTTAAGTCACTGCATTGCAAACGAGATATTGCAGCTGTTGTGCGTTTTAAATAATACTGCGTATTATCGCTAGGATGCGATCACCTACTTTTATTACGGGAAGGTAAGTCTTTCTCGAGCTAATTCTGGTGTTACAGCTACTCTTACGTTTCATTTGTGCCATATACATGATGGATCCGAAAGTTGTGGTTCAGATGCTGGTGCGCGAGTTTGGCACCATTGACGCTAAACCGTCAGTCGTATTCATCCGGATGTTTCATCAGTTGAAGAATGAGTTAAAGGACGAAGAGGAGGCCGTGGAAACATACACGTCGCTCTTATTGATGAAACACCAGATTTGGACGTGGAAGATGAGCAGCAAGATTATGGTGACATAGAAGACGAATTAATGACGAGACGCCAAAAAGACGCCCAGAAAGCGGAGGACGCTCAAGAGACGGTGACATCGCGTCGTCGCAAATCAGCACGTCTTCTTAAGTCCCTCTCCTAAAAGAATCAAAACGTAGTCGACGACGATTATAAGCAGAAATCGCTCGACTATACGAACGATACAGTCAGCGGAAAGAGACGATCCTTCACCTCTGTAATAAAAATCGATTTCTTCTCATCACACGGAAGATTCTTTACGATTATGATGCAAAAGTGAAGAAGAAGAAGAAGAAGAAGAAGAAGAAGAAACCTGGAATGGCAGATAATAATACCATGGTTCTGCAACATTTCAAAGAAATGTCAAGTACGAACGCTGTCATACATGACAGAACTATCAGGCTTTGGGGCATACAAATTGATCCTGACTACCGTCTTAACTTCAGAGCTTCTGACTCGTGGGTATAGAGATTCAAGCAGCGGAATCGTACCGTTTCTCGTTCTGTGGCGCATAAAGTGAGTAGAAACGTCGCAGCAAAGAGACAGAGGTGAACCAAAAATCAGACAGCTTCGTGTCGAAGATGAAGCAGTTGTTCATCGATCGTGGATTCACTCTTCGCCAGATCCTCAACACTGATCAAAGTCGATTTGAAAAAAGAGATTCACTCCGGACGAACCCTGCGTTTCAAAGGAGGGAAGAAATTTTATCCCACAGTAGTATCAGAGGCTGCGACGACGTACTCCTACATGATTATGCCAGTCATTTCCATGGATGGACAAATCTCCTCTCCAATGTATCTTTGTCAGCCGATTCACAGAAAATGTTCCCTAAAAATAAACTTGCTGACTCATATAACATCTAATCATATGCTTCTGATTCAGCGAATATGCGGAAGGCAGATATAAAGGATATGCTTTCGCAAGTATTTTCACCCAGAATTTCTTCATTGCATGAAGATCGATATCCATAATGTTTGCAATTCAGATGCACAACAGCTGAATATCTCGTTTGCAATGCAGTGACTTCAAAAACAACTTCATTTTAACCTTTAAGTTTGCACATTGAGTCACTTCCCACAGACTGTCATATTAAATTTGAAGTCCCATAACTTTTATCCCTATGGAGCTCAGGCGGAAAAATTTCACCTGGTGACTTACTTTTACCTCCTCTTTCCAAAAATATACGGCATTACCGCTTTTTCAATTCATCATGATAGAAGGTTCCCTTGTCAGTGCACAAGACAAGAGCTTTGCTCCACAAATAATCAACACAACACCTAAAAATTTGTCTCCTAAAAGAGAAATGTTGATGGTCTGTGATAGAGATGAACAAAACTAACTGCCGTTCTCGCTCGCCGTGTTCGTTGCATTTGTCTTTCGAGTCTCTTCTCGTAACTCTCGTGCTCTTCGAATCTTGCTCATCATTCTCGAAAGATTTCGTAACTTTGATTAACGTACATCAGTGAAATAAATAACAGTAGGTATGTTAACTGGTACAAAAACACAAAACAAAACAGTATCATAGTTATCAAACTGTTCTGGTTCTATTATCAGATATTACCTATAGTTATGTATAAAAGTTATCAAATAAATTTGCATTTCTAAGAAACATGAAACATAACATTAAATAAAGCGTTAGTATTCTTTTACTTGAGATTGTACACTTCATCTCAAACATACGAAAAAAAGAATCCTAGCCATTTAATAAGGACCTAGTAATTAAATAAAGATTGGGTAACGGATTATTATACACTGAAAGGTAGAGGTGACGTTTCAAATAGGCTACTTGATCGTTTATACACATATAACAGTTGCGAAAACAGATAAAAGTTCAGTCTGGTATAAACAACCGTGACGATTCAAAGCTGCTTGACGTTCGAGAGTTGACCACTCTCGCAGTCTTGATCGCTTGATTCACTCACAAGCAGTCAACGACGTCGTAGGCAATATTGTCATGCGGGTTTTCGGCTTTGCGGGCGCTGTTAGTCTTGATTTATCGATCGTTGTTCAACTCTAGTCTGTGATATCTATAGCGGTTTCAGAATAAGAAGGCATATGGCCTTAAGCCAATTGAGTGCTAGCAACAGTTCGACGTTGTCACACAGTGCACGGTGCACGAGACGTGGAAGACAGAGACAACAGATAAGGACAGAACATATCAGTTGCAGCTCTCTCGCTGCGCGAGCGGGTCGAGACCTGTTTCTTCATTGTGTGTAATGTTTAAATATAATTACTCTTACTGAAGTAATTCTCATCTCAATTTTTATTACTTCCTCGCTTCATAGATCAGTAGCTCTTGGAGTCAATGACTTGCGAAATAAAGTGACAGATATGTAGAAATTTACTTTGCTAATGTCTGAGAAAGAATGTTTTAATTCTTACTCAGACTTCCTTGTACAGCAAAGCTGAATTTATTATTGTTTATTTCTCCAGAGGAAAGATAAGGTACAGTTTGTTTGTAGGGGCAGCCTAAGAATCTAGCGATAACAAAACGAAAACATATCTGTAGATACGTAATTTAGTATTGAAGTTGGAAAGTATTTTATTTTTCCTCCGTTAAATGAAGCCTATATAATTTAATTTAATTCTCTAGCTTATACCTAGGGGTCCAGGGTTCTACATTCTGGTTACGAATCTGGCTATAATGCAATGTAATCATAATGTGTGTTCATACATAATTCAGTACTCATACTGGAACTGTAGATTATTTTATTTTTCTCTGATAAACTAAGTCTATCTAATTTTATTTTATCATATAATTTTTACATATCTAGAGGTCCAGTGTTCCATATTCCGGCTAAGAATCCGGCTGTAAGGATATAAGCATATCTGTTCATATGTAGGCCTAATTCAGTACTCACATTGAAACTGAAGATTACTTCCTTTTACTTTATTAAATCAAGCCTATCTAATTTAATTTAATCCTCTAGCTTATACCTACCTAGAAGTCCAGGATTCTATGTTCTATCACTCTGGCCTGTGGCAATATAAACCTACGAGTGAAGGTAGTTGTACAGAAGCGAATATGAAAACCGTAATCCAATAATATCGTTAATATATTGAAGATAAAATTGTATATTAGAAAACATCGTATAAAGTGTAATATATAACGAAATGTTTTTAAAATAAAAATTGAGTTTTGGAATTATAAAATCTCCTCGTTCCTAGCATGCTTGTATTTATTTTAAAAGTGAAATGTAGTTAATGTGCTTCATTTTATAAAGTTTTCTAATGCTCTTAAGGAAGTGTTGTTAATGCTCTTCGTATAATTCATGGAAAAAGAGGCAGGAGTGTTTATGTTTATAATATCATCCAAATATCTCATGTTTATGCAATATTTCGTCTTATACCATGTATAATATTCCAATGAAAAGTAAAAGTCGTAGCTATGATTATTCTCAGCTTTCTTCTTCTTTCCACGTTCTATTACAATGGCACTGCTAACACATACTACTAATGTATTTAAAATATCGTACGATGAAGTAATACACGGTTCTGAAAATTGTACAAATAATTAACACGTTTGTTTTGCGTTATTTTCCAGGAGAGGTAAATTAAAGTATACCACCTATTTTAATTGTCTCTTTGTCCTGTCCGAGAATATGAGATAACGTATTCACTTCTAAACCACACGTCTCTGCAGTCAGATTCTTTGTTTGTGAAGAACTGACACGCACTGAAAAAAATTATGTACAAAAATACAATACTCCTCGCTTGTGAGTGTTGGACTATCCCTTTGCGTATAACAAATGAAACACCAGAGCCAATTGCAATCCCTTCAAGAGACATTGTTACGGTAAGTTACGCATCACACAAGAGAAAACAGTCCACATCTGAATTTGAAAATAAACAGATTCTATCTTCGTTTACAGAGACGGAATTCAGAGCAAAATATGTTCTATGCTGTAGGTTGGATATCTCTGTTTAGTCTTAAAGCGATAACACGCGAACCAGTTGACATACAATTGCCATTCTTGTACTGTTGGATTCAGAATTCGTAGCTCTATCGAATGCGATAGCTTAAAATTCATTCCTAGCCATAAGTATTGTGCGCGCAAGAAAGAAACTAATACGCGACGCTTCAGCGAGACTTCGCGACGATTTAAACTAGGCAACACCGCTTCACTGTCACTGGCTAGTCGACATAGACCGGCCTGAACTAGCTCCGCCTTATATGCCTTCTTATTCTGAAAGCGCTCTAAGTTGCGATTTGCTGTGAATTACAAACACTTTCTGGTTATCGATACTTGTCTTTTCATTGAACACTATTCTTCGGTTACAGATTAGCAAAATAATTCTCTGTTATTTGTCGACGACAAAATAGTTTGACGCTCCACAAAGTTTTAACTCGAAATGGACGGTGTTGCACGAAGTTCTAACTTCAGAATAACTACCTGTTCAGCTATATTCGATTCTTAAGACGGAGTTAAAAAGAAAAGAGTTAGATGAATGGTCTTATTAGACTATAAGTTTATCTGGATTTGAGTATCCTGATATCTTCTTCTGCTCTGAACTGTTCTCCCGTTCACCATTCTTTCCACTGCATCCTTCAGTAAGGACTTTCTTCCCAGCCAGTGACCCAACCAATTTCTTTTCCTCTTCCTGATCAGTTTGATCATCATTGTCTTCACTCACTCTTTCCAACACAGCTTCATTTCTTATTCCGTAGTATGTTTATTTCCGACTGTTTTTTTATGAATTTACAAAGGTTCTGTTGCATTGTATGTCACATTTTTAAGGGCCTATTCACTTTTTTGTTAATTTACTCTTACATTTTGGGAGTATTTCCAGATGTGTCAGATTCCTGTTGCAAGTTTTTGTCACTTTCAATCCTCGTTTAGCTAAACTATCTACCTATACGAGTTCTATAGTGATAGTTCCATTAGCAAGCCTGAAATTCAAACTGCTTAATATTCATACAGAAGTAAGCTCTTTAAATACACTGTTCAAAATGTTCGTTAAATTATTTTGTAAAGGAAGCACAAACTTCACTTAATGGTTTCAATTACATGGGGAGGGGGGAGGATTCTCATGCATATCCAACAGAAATAATATTGTCCGCATCTGCCCATGCGTTACAAGTGACGACTGGTTGGTGAGCGAGGAGAGGGGAGAGGAAGTGTCGTTAACCAAGCAATCGTAATTCGCACTTTCCCAGAACGTCAGTGACTTAAAAGTTAAAACCCGTGCGCTAGCAAATACGTAGAACAATCAAATTATTTTATGATTTTTTATTACTGTATGAAGCTTCGTTCAGAAAAAGTGCGAATTACGGACGCTTGGATAAACTTGTAATGTGAGTATTTCATTAATTTGTTATAATTTTAATGCATGTATACAAAGATGGTTTGATGCATATATAGACTTTACATGATAGAATTGAACATGTTATGTACATAAAGTTGTTTGAATTAATTCTTGCGTACAAGAGCTATACCCTGTTGCAATCAAAAAGAGTGACCTGGTGACGTAAACAAATGCACTCTTCTTCCTTCAGGAAAGCGCGTTGAGTCCATTATAGCCTGCCTGTCTAACAAACATTTAAATGCTATAACGAAACTAAGTTCACTTACATTTAGATAGTGTCACTATTTATTTTCAACTGAAATATATTAAATAAAATAATGGTATATAAACGTTTTTACGAGAACTCGGAAGAAACACTATTCACACTGAATGCGGTACAATGTAGGTACGAAAAACAGTTGATAATTGACAAAGAAAGTGCATTTCAAATTGTGTAACCACCCCTTCCGTTCTGAAACCACAAAAAGTAAGCACAACATCATGCTAGGAAACATTTTTTTAAGAATACCTAGCAACTAACTATGTGTAAAATACTTTTTTACTTTCTCATTATACGAAGTGTGAAGAGAGAATTTTTTAATTGGTTTAATTTATAGTCACTTCAACTGCAAGATCATTTCGCGACTGTCGGTCTTGCTGTTAAATACATTGAATTGCTATCTGCGCGTTGCGAACCACGTACCATGATGCTACTACGCGCCCAAGTTAAATTTGCGTCCGGAAAGAATGTGAATCACCGTTTCCTCTCCCTCTGGCCTTTGTGACCTATAAGTAAATTCTGACCTTTATGACCTATAAGTAAATATTAAATTGATAAGAAGTATTTACTGTTCGTGCCAGCGAGTTGTATGAGTTAGTGGTGAATACACTTGTATATGTGGTGCTGAAAGTGTTGTACCCGTATAAATACTGTGAAAGTGTTAATATTATGTACCGTATTTCTTACATACATTTTATATTTATATTACCTCACTCATTGCATTATCTCTTGTAATATGACCTCACTCAGACAAAACAGTAGGTTGTGTACTAACAACTAGTGCAATTAGAGCTACTAGCACTTGTCTCTTCCATTCACGAGGTGCAAATTTAACTTGGCGTAATACAGTCACAAGGATTATTATCTTGCTAAATATTATCTCTAGGTTTGTAGTCTATATATGAAGCAATCTACTATCTACTTTTATAACTAACTAGATTCCTGGTTATTTTATGATCGAGGAGGAAACCACTAAAAACGTCGACCAGATTTGCCAGCCCTGCGAGATTGTCCCGGAATTTGAAATATTCTCGAATTCCGGACAAACACACTTTTGTCCCGCTTATGAGGATCTTGAGAGCAGCAAAGGCAATATTCTGAATGTATAGGGAAAAACAAATGTGAGTGGGCATGTAAAGATATTTTTTTTAGTGTTCATACTTACATACTTTTTATGTTAACTCAATAGGCTTCATTCATTCATAGTTTTATCACAGTCTATTATATACAGTCGCGAAGCTTGAGGTGATTTTTTGCAAATCTCGTGATGAAGCGCTCCAAGCGGTTAGCAACTAGAAACAATAGACTGTCCACGGTCGTCCTTGGACTGTGTCGTATTTCCATCGAGTGCTAGCTCGTTGCGTATTTCACATTGATGCTTGTGAAATGTTCGTTATTGGTTGTAATGAAAATGTTAATGGCTAAAATACAATAATTGGAATAATATTTTACTAGAGACGTAGAAAAATTAAGTGTGTTTTAATTAAATTTATTAATCACGTTTTATTTTCAATTCTGGTGGGATTATTATTGCTTAGGCCTACTTTTTTTTTTTAAAGTATATGTTTTTAATTATAGCTGTTAATTTTGTTGTTATTTTTATTTGTTACTTTACTAGAGACGTAGAAAAAGTCTGTTACAATAAAATTTATTGATCATGTTTTATTTCCAATTCTGGTGTGATTATTATTGCTTAACCTCATCCACTTTGTTAACTACGTAAGCCTACACTACAAGTATCGGTACACGTAAGTTACTCCAGTAATTCATATTTCCATTATTATGAAATGAAAATTAATATTTATTGGTTTCATAGTTAATTATTGCTATAATCTTGAATGAGTGAAGCGATTATAGTAAATCTCAGTTCGTTTTGTACAAACAAAAATAATATTAACCTATTTCTTGCATGTATCTTCGAGTTTATGGTGGAATTTAATATACTTAAAATAATAAATTAACTTTATGCATTTAATATTTCAATAATGGAAGGAAGGTGTTAATTTTTCCAAAAGAACACAACGAAAGTGTAACATATTTTGTCGTCTACTAGGAGAGAGATCTGCGATGATGAGGCGATAGTAGCGATCCTAGTGGTGGGCAACTACCCATGTTTGCATTTTTACTACATATTGAGCTTCGCGACTGTATATAGTAGACTGTGGTTTTATGCTCAAGGGCAGGTCCTTCACTGCAGACGTAGCATTCTTCAATCTTCCCTCTTTTCTGTCTTCTACTTAGTCTCCACATACGAGCCATATGTCTTAATGTTGTCTATTATCGAATATTTTCTTCTGTCCCGAACTTTTTCCCCGTTAACCATTCCTTCCAGTTCATCCTTCAATAGGCAGTTATTTCTAGCCAGTGATCCAACCAATTCCTTTTCCTCTTCCTGATCAGTTCCAGCATTATTCTTTCTTCACCTACTCTTTCCAACACAGTTTCATTTCTTATTCTGTCTGTCCATTTCACACGCTCCATTCTTCTCCATATTCACATTTCAAATGCTTCTAGTCATTTCTCTTCACTTCGTCGTAATGTCCAGTTTCTGTCCCCATACAATGCCACACTCCACACAAAGCATTTCACTGATTTCTTCCTTAGTTCTTTTCCCAAAGGTTCGCAGAAAATACTCTTTTTTTCTATTAAAATCTTCCTTTGCCATTGCTATCCTCTTCCTGGCAGCAGCTCGTACACCCCAAGTATTTGAAACTGTCCACTTGCTGTACTGCCTCATTTAGAATTCACATGTGTACCTTCTTTATTTTTCTTCCGACAACCATGGTCTTCGTCTTGTTTGCAATTATCTTCATCTCATACTGCTCACAGCTACCATTTAGCTCCAGTAGCATATCCCTTAGTATCATTTTCTCTTCTACTAACAGCGTCATCCATCAGCAAATATTATGCACTTTATTATTCTTCCTCCTACTGTCACTCCGCATGTTCTGAAAACAGTTCTTCGTGAAATCCTTCAAATAGATGTTGAAGAGGATAGGTGACAAAGGGCAATCTATAGACATATTGACATTTTATTTTAAAATTATTTTCTTGTTTAAATGGGAAATATTGAATTTTATATTGATTGTTTTCACTTGTGAGATGATATAAAATAAAGTAGACTGAATTAACAAAAATCAGTTTGTCCTGCGGTTCTTGTGAATGAGGGGATTGTTTAGCTCGGCATTCCTTGAAAGGTGGCAACCCTAGCCAGCCCGTAACTTGAATCCTAGACCTCTCGAATGAAAATATAATTTACCTTAATGTATCTTAGCATCCTCTGTATTTCTTTGTTTGAAAACCGTTACAGTGGCCCTTAAGAGAATCTAGCTCAAACTCTATTTGAAATTTGTCAACATAGTATAAATAAAAGTGCCTCAACGCGTCATTTCAGCTGTGATAACAAGGAATGGAGCTTGTGATTTAAAATGCTATTTGCGAAATAGTCGTAATAAAATACTCTGTTCACATATTATATGACTAGACATCGGATGTTTAGGAAAATGCCTATTTTATTTGAATGTTTATATTTAAAGTCTTTTATAAATGTGCACAAATCATGAAAAATGAAGTTTTCTGATGAAGTTTGCTCTTGCCTTTTTTGCCGTTTACGCCTTTTTTACTTCAACATGTACTTTTTTTTTTGCCCTTTTCTTTATAAGACTACTCACTCAACAATACTGCATTTATTTCTGCGTTCAAAACAAGGAAATTGCAGTTCTTATAGTAGGCATAGATATGGGACATTCTGTTGCAATGCAGTGTTGTTTCGCTTACTCCGAAATTGACCTTGTCCTTACCCAGCACTGCTACCTGACTCCAGCACTGACCTATCCCATTAATTCCTGGCTTAGTTGCATCATGAGTGATGCCTTACTGGTGACATTTGTGAGGTTCAAACCTGTCTTCGTACAGTTGACTAAACAACAACAAACATCAGTTATTACATGAAGCGTTGGATTTCCACGCTGATAACCCGGTTTCGAATCCAGATGAGTCCCAACTATAATTTGTGGTGGACAAAGATGGTGCTTGCTGGTAGAACTTCGCGGCTCTACCGACGTCTCATTATTGTTACATTAATCATCGTCACACTGATTTTGTCCAATAAACGTGACAGAAGTTTGTGCGTTAATCTTGAAAACTTGCTCATTCTTTATTGTAACTCAAATTATGGACGTGAAGTTGTGGATGAATAAGTACAAGTGAAACAAGTACATAGATCAGAGAAATTACTTTTCCAGTGTACTTTGTTAAGTTACTTATGGTCTTAAGGATGTTTACTTGACGAATTATGGATGATTAATATAATTTCAGTGCCTTTTATTGCCTTATTTTTGTTGTTTTAGAGCCTTTTTAGGTGGCTAAATACCATTTTTTAGTGCCTTAACTTCCGATGTCTATATATGACACATGCAACTCTGGGGACATTTTTCCGTACTTCCTCTGTCACTGTAAGCAAAGCATGATCAGGGCTAATCGAGTTACCATCTTCAGGGAAAAAGGGATTGTGTATCTCCTTAGCAGCTTAATAAATGCATCACAAAGTGTTTGATACAAACAGCAGAAGTTAATCATAATCGTAGAACATTCTGCCTTAGTATAACCATAAGTATCTTGAAGAGTTTCAATGTTGTTAACTGACTGATGAACTTAAAATATGACGAAAGATGTGCCTCTCAGTTCACTTAATTTTTTTTTTTTAAGCAATAAATGACTCAATGTCACTTGCTTCGTTGATGGAGACGAAAATTTTTCTTGGGACTCATTCTTATCCTTGTTTTGTTGTAGCACTGTGATATATATTTCTTCCTTCCTTGTTAACCTGTCTAGAAACGAACAACTGGCATGTTCGCAGAAACCAGAACTTCTCACAAGCTTAGTAAAATTCTAAGCCTTCGCTGGTCAAAGTGCTTCCTGAGAAGCTTTATTTTTTACTGATATTCTGGATAGAATGAACATATTTCCAGGACATACTGTTGAACGGTAACTGCTTAACCCTTTAATTGGCAAAACTTCATTTCTCACACTAGTTTATTAAACCAATAAAGTCCTGTAATTACCTTGAAGATTCACAGTAAGAAAAATGTCCCCTGGCCTCATTACGAGCGATGCGCAGGGTAAGACTAGAAAAGAAACGATTAAAAATCAGAAACAAAATTGGTACCAACATATTACAAGAATGACTAATGATAGATTACCAAAACAAATTATGGATTATGCACCAACAGGATATAGAAATGTCGGAAGATCGAAAATAAGATGGACAGATGATTTAAGCCTTGAAAACGTAACAGGCCAATAGGCCTAATCCCTGTAGCTGAAGAAGAAGTTTATTAAACCATGTCGGACTGTAAAGAAAACAACTATCGCAATGTCCATATTTTATATGTTGTGCAATATTATAGTATTTTGAAATTTTAATTTACGTACCAATTTTTTTCTATTGTTCTATTAAAATTATAGCATATAGCCTATTAACCTGTTGTATCCTATGGATACATTGCCAATTTAAGGGTTAATCTGCTGCCACACTCACTTCGCAGTTGTTCAGTAAGTTTTAGTAACCTAGTAATGAGTGCATTTAATGTGCAGTAATTAAAGAATGTACAGGGGATGTTGAAAATGTTAACAACGAAGAGTATATATATATATATATATATATATATATTGGAATAACATATCTCTTCATAGAGTCCGCTGAGTTAGCTCTGTGGTAGCGTGTCTGCCTCCAGACTAGCTGGCCTGGGTTCGATTTCCGGCGGGGTCAGAGATTTTCTTGTAAAATTTCTACCTTGGGACTAGGAGAGATGGCGGTGCACAACTTCTAATCACTAAATTGTGCACCAATATGCCTGAGTTAAATTCCAAATCTCTCCGCAGTGCATATGAAGGGAAGGCATATGTCACTATTGATAGTGATTCATCTGTCAGATGGGGACGTTAAGCCTGGCGGCCCCCTTGATGCTATTTGACAGGAGTAGGCTACATGCCGGCACCAGGTTTCCCCTTCTCCCTTCCTCACCAATCATCATCCTCACCCATTCCCTACACTGCACTTACTTTTTTGTCATGTTGTTTTTTGTTTTTTCCTGTAATGAAAACTCATTTGTAGTTAAAAAAATCATTCATTCATCCATCCATCCATCCAAATTTTACAGAGACGTATTTGACCATCAGTACAAAAATGTTCTTACTCAGTTCACGAACAGTCTGTCTTGAATGGTCCTCTTTGGATGGCATAGCTCTGGATTTACTAATATATGACAGGTGAATCACATGAATAAAGTCTTCGTGCATTTTAGAAATTATAACTGAAATGTAATGTCTGTATGCACTGAAAAGTTTCCATCTTCTTCAGAAACAATAGCTGCTTCAACGAACCCAGTTCTTTTCAGTTTAGGTACAGTGATTTTAGGAATAAGGATTTGCCAACCACTGGTATAAAGTTCCTTAGACACTTCCATTGTCTTCTCAATCTGACAGTTGCGTTGTGGAAAACCTTAGTATTCATATATCTACTCAACATTGACACATTATGTGTTTGCATTCACAAATACTTGATACATTAATTTATTTCAGCCCAAATTACAGATAAGTGAGAAATATAACTCAACAGGTTTCACCCTGCCTTTCAGGATGAGGTACTTGCTATCTCAGAGAAAGTTGTCTTGCGGGTGGAAGACATGCTGGATCGAATTGTAGAAGATGCTGCTTGGTGTCGTGGTCTAGAGGCAGTCTGGGAGAAAGAATGTATAGTGCAACCTTCTGATGACGAGGACATACTATTACACAGCAAGATGCTCATCGACAGTACATTGGATTTTCAGGATGTTAATAAGGAAAGGCAACAGATAGGTAAGTTACGTCTGTTTCAAATATGCATATATTCATTGAATGAATATACATATATATATATATATATATATATATATATATATATATATATATATATATATATATTTGAAACAATATGGTTATTTATACATTTCTATATGTATACATATATATTCATTGAATACAGTAGAATTTCTCGTATCCGACAACTGTGGAACAAAGCTAGTGCCAAATAACTGATTTTGCCGGATAATTGGAAAATATGTGTATAGGTTATGTAAAGACATACTGTACTTTTTTTTCTCCATGTTGAAATTTAGTAATTTTCATATAGATACTTAAAAATGAAGTTTTGAAATACGTACAGCATTTATTTTTAGTACTGAATGCGGTAATGTACATTCATCAGTTCATAATTATTGTAATACATAATAACGTAAAAAATACTAAACGTTTTAGTAGCCTTATGACAATTTTAAATAGCGGCCATGTGACATGAAGAGCAGTGTAGCCAATGTCGCAACTATGAAGATGACGTAGCGCTCGATGATTTGAACCTCTTTAACATATCTCTAATGTATTCTTGTTTATATTTACTATCTATCACTCGAATGAAACCTTTACGTGCTGTAGGAATAGAAAATTTCACACTTTCCTATTTAGACTCGTCCACATCTCTTTGAAACGGGCGAGTTCAAATGGTAAATTAAAGATATCATCACTGCACATTGTTTGCAAGGCCCAAGTGACAGCTTACCAATCCTACCCGATTTACATAACAGGGTTTTCTGTCTTTGTTTTCAAGCTTGAACAATGTAAAGAATAAACAATATGCGGCATGTGCTATTCACGAAAATCACTCTCATCTTCGCCCAACTCTTCCATTTCACATGAATGACTTTTTTTTTTTGGCCTACCCAAAAGTGCCGGTTATTTGGGTGCTGGATACGAGAGATTTTACTGTATTTGCTAAGAAAGGCTGTTCCCAACTACAACACTACATTATAAACCAACCTTTAATGTATGTAAAATCAAGTATACATTCACTGTATAGACAAAGGTTTATGGATACAATGTAGGAATCATCTAATGTGCATGGGAACAACTTTTACTCATCTCCAAATTCATACTACCAGATAATCCAAATAATTCTGCTGTAGCAGCCTTTCGTCTCCTGACTGGACATGACTGCCTGGCAAACATCTGCATAAGATTGGCATTATTCCATCACCAAATTGTGTCTTTTGTGGAAAAGATGAATTCATGGACAGAAATCACTTGGTTAACTACAAGTCTCTCCCAAACACTTCTAATATCTACGAAAAATATTGGACTGCAAGACAGGTGATGGCTTTATTGCAAAATAGCTGAGCATTGGATAACAACAACATATTCATTGAATGAAAAAATGAATTGTCCTAAAAGAAAGTAGTAACAACTCAGATTGAAGTCACTTGTATTCTGTTAATTGCTATTAAGATCTTCTCTGCCTAGAAATAGAAATCATGAAGTGTGCTTCATTTCGTTTTGTCTGCAACAAATAACTTCTGTAAGAGTTGAATATGAGCTAAAAAAATTGTTTCAATACTACAGAGACTTATGACTTAGATTTGTGGGCATCAAAATCATAGAATAGAACTTCTTACAGTTGCAGAATACTTTTCCCATGTATTGAGTTATTGCACAATGGATTAATGTTAATATTATATTTAATATGTAGAAACAATCTTCTTGTAAGTATAATGAATAGGGGGCGGATGTTGATGACCTAACAATCTACTTAAAATTATCATTAAAATGCCTTAAAACTAATGGAAAAATGACATATAATTAAAAAAAAATGACATTTAAATATTATTCAAAGTACTCGCACCACAACTTCTTAAAAATTAGTCACCGTGTTTCAATGACTGCCCTGCAAATCTCGGAGAGAGGAGGCAACTTCCTGAAAATTAGCTAAGCTAAAGGAAAAGAACATGCAAAAAATGAAGGTTTTAAGGAAAAACTATAGATTTTAATGAGGGTTTACAATGTGTTTCAATCAGTGGTGGTCCATGTCAGTGCCTTCATTCTCCATCTCCTCCTCCTTCCACTCCTCACGTTTGTTACCAGATCTTCCAGGTGGGGGAGTGTGAATGACAAAACAAATTGTGGACGCAGCGTGCATTCTTGCAATCTTTGTGTTAAAAATACTGTCTACTACAGTAGATATCCCTTCTGAATCATGTTAGGACACAACGTCCTGTCCAGGACACGGTGAAAGTTTCCCCCCTTCCAAACAAATTCTAAAGACACCCCTGTACCGACAAAAGAACAGTAGCAATCAAAGCCTTCACTTCAAACTAAGCTGTTGTCAAGCATTTTATATTACTTCCGTTGTGTGAGGTGAAACGTTCAGTGGAATGAGGAATGGACTTTAGAGTCTGTTCCAAACTATAAAACCTCACTGTTATTCACTCATTCAATAGGTAATTACTACTGACCTGTTTGCTTAGAAAAAGATTTAACAGATCTATCGGTAAAGAAGAAAGTAAAATGCATTCCAAATGATCTAAAAGTTCTTCAAAGTATTAAAAATGACCAAAAAATGACCTGTTAGTTAAAAAACGTGGAAAAATGCAAAAAATACTTATAAGAAATTAAATTTTTTTCTGTTGATATTAACATAGGAAGGATTTCTATATTAATAGACATCATCCTAATGTGAAAAATAAGAAGAAGACTTTTCATCAACATCCACCCCCTAATAATGAACAATTAGAATTCATATGCAAGGAGAACATTATAGCCAGTCACAAAAGCATCTCCATATGTAGAGTAGTTTAATTAGTTTCCATTTCAGTAATCAGGCAATTACAAAAATAGCAATAGACATCGTCCTATACAAATAAAATCCTACATTACAATATAAAAGAATTGATTAAAATTGTACAATTTAAACTCAAAATATTCATTTATATTATAAAAGGGGTGAGCAATTAGCCAATTATATAACTTACACTTAACAGTATTCAGTCTTTTCACACTATCGTCGAGTCAATTAAACAATTTCATTAACATTAAAACTGTTTTGAGATTTGCTTAATCTATAATAGGGTAGGCCTATATCAAACAATGATTGGCTTCTGGTGTTGTATGTGTGAATTTACTTTCATGCTTTTTTACATTTAAAAAACACTGAAAAATATATAGGTTAATTACTATAAGAATCTAAAATTTGATAAAAATTGGTTTCCAGTGTGCTCTGAACAGTGATATCGATATTATTATAATACCGGTTTTTTGCAACAACAAAACTTCATTAATACTTTCTTGAGTTCATTTTTGCAAAACTCCAATAAGTCTAGTACTAAATGAAAAAGAAAAATGTTATTCAATCATATGACTGATTTTAATGTAAATTATACAGTTATAAATTTACATTTTATTTATTAAAACTATTAACGTTTTCACCATACAATGTGGCATCTTCAGACACCGATTAGAGATATCTTATGAAAACAAAATATTGCAATAAAATTGTGAAGATGATGCATATCAAATGAAAGTTAAAAATATTAAAATAGTGTAACACTTAAGTGTACCAATTACAATCAAAATTTTTAACTATGCATAATTAATCAAAATAACAATGTCAAATCACGTTAAAATATATTAACATGAATACTACTTGTCAAATGGGTATACCACAAGTAACTACCACATGAAAAGGTTTTTTTTAAACAAATATGCAGTGATTTTTTGTTAGGAAATATGTATGTATAGTTATAAGCTGGTATTTAAATATATAGGATTATTAAATATGCACATTTTTACAAAATATGATGAAACTGAATGACAATTAATATTTGAAAAACATGTAAATGAGAATGGAGGATTTGTTCAATTGTGCTGAATATGTTATAGGTTAAGAAATGACTAAATGAATCATAAGTTTGAATGCATTGTATGGTTCAATATGGTTTTTGTTTTGTGCTAAGTAGTATTATACCGAAGACAAACAAAAATATACATGCACACAATATTTATATGTAATATACTGTACCGGTATTTGTTTCACTTGTTGTTACTTGTGTGTTAAAATGTACATATATGTATGTTGACGTATTTTTGAATAGCCTGTGATATAAATTCTAAAATATTGCCATACTTTGTATGAGCTATTGTACAAACTAATGAATACACTGCCTTATTTTGTATTAATTTCAAATTTTAAGTACAGCCTGATGCAATTTTTACATGCTTGGAAACTTTAAATGTGCCAGTTTTTTCTATTATGGTATGCTTAACTTTTTAAGATATATGCATGTATGAAGTATAAGTTTTAAACAAGAACTGGCAACAATAATATTAATTATGTTGAATTATTTGATATAAATATGAACTGATGTGTATAAACTAGACGTCACAAAGATCTAATTGTATCATGTGCCGGTATCATGAGTTTTGTGTGTTTCACAAGGTGTTATAAAAATTGTCGATTACATTATTCTAGACAGTGTGTTCATAGCTGGATCAAAGAAGTTATGTATGTACTCAGGAAGGAATTGAAGTAAGTTGGGCCATGTCGAATTGGGTTATCATGAGCAAAAATATATAGAAGATTCTTGTTATGATGTAATGTATGTAATTGGTACACTTACGCGTTTCACTATTTTAATATTTTTACCTTCGATATCCATTAACTATACTTTGATATGCATCGTCTTCACAATTTTATTGCAATATTTTGTTTTCATAAGATATCTCTAATAAGTGTCTGAAGATGCCATATTGCATGGCGAAAACGTTAACAGTTTTAATAAATAAAATGTAAATTTATAACTGTATAATTTACGTTAGAATAAGTCATATGATTGAATAACATTTTTATTTTCGATTTATCACTAATACTGCTACTATTGCCCCATAACATAAGGCCATAATTTATAGTAGATTGAAAAACATGCATGATAAATACTAGTAAATATTCTGCTACAGTGCTAATTATATGCTTTTTTTCAATCGAAGATAATCTCATAAACATCAATCGCATATGTGTTGATACTGTATTTCAGCTGACGATTTTGATCCAGAGACTCATGCAGTGGTTGTGCTCAGCTTCCCGAGGTATTGTCGTTACCGAGGCATTGTGAAGAGATTAGAAGGAGTTGCCAACAAGTGGTTGAAGAATGCTCTTGTGGTGGCTCTTGGAGGCTTTGCTGTGCCATGTCGAAATACCCGTATCCTATTTTGTAAAGATACTTTCGACTATCCTGATCTAGAAGGCCACGAGCTTCTTTGCAACCATCTTGGTGAGTTAAAGAAGGCTCTTAAGCCATATTAATAACGTGTGACAGTGGCAAAGCATGAGGTCAAGACCAAGGCATACACTAATCAATTACCATAATTTCTCTTTGAAGGGATGGGACATTGGTAGAGACGTTTATTATTATTATTATTATTATTATTATTATTATTATTATTATTATTTCTTATTGGCTTATTTAAAAGTAATTTCTATTTTGTATAATAGAAGAAAAGTTAATTATTTTCATTACTCACTGCTCTATCTATATATATAATTTCAACTAGTAATGGAAATTACGGGAAAACGGCTGAACGGATTTTAATGAGTGACCCCTCATTTTCATGCCTGGCATCCAAAGTTTTTCGGAAAAGTAGTAGTTTTCAGTGAAATGTCAATTTTCCTACATAATTTTCCTATTTTCCAAAATCCATCTGTTGTCAGTTTTGAGAACTAATTTTATTGAATCACGGCCGACTTGATTGAATTTCAGAACAAAACACACACTACAATAAACAATAGGCCATGACCTGCAGGATTGCCGACATATTTAGAGCTCAATTCAATTTGTTATTAAAAACTGATTCTGCAGTGTATAATTTTCTGAGTACAGCTGTGTATTGGATATTCAAATCTACGAAACTTGAGGTGGTTTGATGACATTATTACCATTAGAAATTAAATATTATTATAGTTAATATCATGATGTGACTATTTTTCATTAATTATACATATTAATGCTATATTGATGATATGAAAGCGAAACGTTTTTGAGGTTATGTAAGTAAATGTAGAGAATATCTTAATTTAGATCTTCATTTCTATAATTTACTGAGTGACTGCTATATATAACTACAAAACTTAAGATAATATTGTTATTAAAAATCAAATATTTTTATAATTATTAAACCAGTGGGGTTGGGTCTTTTTCATATACTTAATGGCGGTGTAGTGTAGATATTGATATGTGTCATTGTCTTCAGTACTGGCTCGAGAGAGCGCAAAAATTACAGTTCCTAAGGAAAGATAAAAAGGTATTACTTACTGATAAAATAAGAGGCCTAGAAAATTTTGTAGTCTCCAGATAATTTCAGCAAAATCTCTTAGTAGGATAAAATGATTTTACCGTCTACATTTCAAGTTCTACATGCAGCAGCTATACGAAAATGCTATTGTTCGAAAGCTTAGCAAACCTGACATTTTTTTAAATTTTTGCCTACAATCCACAATGACCTGAAATAGCTACTGCTATCGTCCTGACATTGATACTTGCGTTTTCGCGTTGAAACTCAAAACCTGAAGTTGGATAGGTTCAAGAAAATGTATTTGGCCTAAAAAAATCCATTCAGAGGGAGTATGGAAGCAAATAACTATCAAAAAGACAAGTATTCTTCATTGAAAATAAATCTGAAAAATTTTTATTTGAACGTCTAACAAACTTAGTTTGCAGCAGCATTTGCTGCACAAGCCACTAGTTTATATAAGAAATCCAGCCGCCGCTCCTTCTTGACGAATTCCTCAATAACTGCATTATAAAAAGTTGAAGTTGAGATTGTCTTAATTGATTTTAACATCTCCTTTTCAATGGAGATGATGGCAAGTCCGCTTAAATGGTCTTCACTCATCGTACTGCAGGGATAGGTTTTGATACGTTTCAGTGTGGAAAAGATCGTTATATCCCAGCTGTTGTTACAAGAATGGTAAGAATGAGATTGCACAATTTATACAATTCGGGCAACACTTCTTGGAGTCCATTTAAAGTTATATGGTCTAGAATTTTCACGGATACTTTTCATGTTCTGAAACGTAGGTTTCTTAAAGATGACATTACACTCACTTCGCAGAGAAACAGTCTCAAAATAGCTCCCGTGTATGTTTCTTGAAGGCTAGTTAAAGCAGACGTGGGAAACTCATTTTCGTACTGCAAGAACTTCGAAGAATCAAGAAGTTCAATGAATTTTAGAGACGCAGTATTTTCAAACTGAGTGTTCATTTGCATGGTAATGTTGTCAAGAATTTCGACATAGAGTCTACGGAAGGAAAATGTTGGATCTGCTGGGGTGTCAAGAACAACTGCCTTTTTTTTTCTTGGCGGCTGCAGTCGTCCAGCCATCACAAAACTGCGAAATCCTCTAAAAAAGCAAGGAAACCCTTAGATGCAGCAACAGAATCACCATCCCAACAAGTTGGATTTTCTAGAATTGAATTAAAAACTGCAATGAAACTGTCATGGTCGCTTTTGATTACTTTGATCAATCTTTCATTATAGTTCCAACGAGTTGGTGCTACTGTGGGTAAACAACAGCTGGCAATTTCGTCCAACAACTGGGTTCTTTTAGTTGTTCTCTTGAACAACAAAATTCATCATGTAAGCAGCCATCATTCACGGCAAAATCAAATGTTTAGAATAATGATTTTTACATTACAAAAATAAGGGAGAAAAATGCTCGAAGAGAAGAAAAATACGGGAGCTGGGAGACTGTTAAAAATTAGAGACAAATACAGGAGATCCCAGGCAATATGGAAGGGTTGGCAACTCTATTGTGGAAATAGACTTGATGGAAATTATTAAGTACCAGTACTTGCATCTGCAAATTGTAGCTGTAGAAAGTAAACTGCTCTTTTGGAATAAAATGAGTTAATCAAGGTCATAATCTGAGATTGGTATAGATTGATACAAGAGGAGGAATTACTGTCAATTAAAAATTTTTGAGTGACTGAAGAATAGTTGTTAGATTAATCTGTCTCTTCTCTGTGGCTAAGTACCACCCCTGATAGAAATTGAAATCTATTATGAGTCTTTTGGCAAAGTTCTATTTTCCAGTAATTTCTGTGATCAGTCTGGCATGTTAAATGTTTTATGCTTAAAGCCTTTAAAAATCTTTGGTCTTTGACCTTTGAAGTGAAAAATAGCAAAGTGGTTATAGAAAGTAAACTGCTCCTTTACAATAAAATGAGTTAATCAAAGTCATTGAGATTGGTATAGAATAATACAAGAAGAGGAATTACTGTCTATTTAAAATCTTTGAGTGACTGAAGAATACCTTCCCCCCCCCCCTCTTGTATGGAGTAGGGACGCGAATGCTTACACTGCAGCCTGAGGCTTATTGTGCTTAGCACTCCTATTCTGTAAATGATTGGGTAACTGAACAGCCACGCTCTTGTACAAGTACAGCACGCCACACTGAACTTAACCCGGGCTATTGCATGGATGATGATGATGATGATGATGATGATGATGATGATGATGATGATATATGAATTAATTATGGCGAAATGAGTCCAAGGTCTAATGCCGAAAGTTACCCAGCAATTCTGCTTCAAAATCCCAGAAAAAAAAAAAAAGCCTCAACCAGATAATATGTCCCAACTGGGATAAGAACAGTTGTTAGATTAATCTATCTCATCTCTGTGGCTAAGTACCATCCCTGATGGAAACTGAAATGTATTATGAGTCTTTTGACGAAGTTTTATTTTCAAGTAATTATTATGATGAGTCTGTCATGTTAAATGTTTGGTGCTTAGAGCTGTTTGGCCTTTGAGAGGAACAAATGGAGTAATTACCATATAATAAGATGATGAATAAGATAATGGTAATAGCGACCTATAGAAGGAATGAAGAAATGTGGTGAAACTTGAATGACAAACTTACAGACTTGAATTATACATACTTGAGATATTGATCTACAGATGAAATATAAAGTAGCTAGTTTTGCAGGAACATATCTAAACACATGATAATAGATAGAAAATAAATGAATTGGGGATTGCAGAAACAGCTCATGTCAATATGCCACACATAGTGACATGTGCTGTTTCTGTAATCCCCAATTCAAATATGAAACGAGGCTAAGGCTTGGAAATGAAAAGTTACAAAAAGTAACATTACCATATTTATGGAATATTATTATATTACAAATGAAACAAGACTTCATCTCTATTTAAACAAAATACAAGAGAAAGAAAAGACAGAAGCTAAAGGTTTGAACTGAAAAGTCAGAAGTAGGTCTGTGTGTGCTTCTTTCCATATTTATGGAATATCATTACAAATTATACAAAGCTTCAATTTGAAAAAACAATAAAGATAGAACTACTGGTGGTTTATGTTATGTTTCCTCTCCATAGACTATGGCAAAATGCAGTTTAGGCGACAATGTAAGGGCAAGGATTAAGAACTCATGAGCTGTTCTACAATTTATTGTAAGTCTGGTTATATTGAATTAAAAAAAAAGTCTAAAAAATCAAAAGTGCTTTATTGTTGTAATTCCTTTTGCATGAACTTCAAGCATTGAAAAAGACAAAAAAAAATTACAAAATTGTGAATCTATTAATTCATTGTCCTGTGTTTAATACCGCAAATGTGCTGGCCAAATATAACATAGGAATTAAAGTCTATGCTGTAGAACCAACTGAAATCAAGTTTTTTGGGGTGGAGGGGATAAAGTAAAATAAAAAAATGAAGTAGAGCTAAACAAAGTGAAAATGAGTTCAACCTCTAAAACGAAGTAATCATTGAATCCTACCGTATTGACAAGTGATGAAAGAGAAAGTTCCAAGACTTCACGACAAAGTATAGTTGTAATGATAGCAGGATCCCATGGTTTTCTTTCTGAAGGCCTCATGTCTATATGAGCAATAAGTGCGTTAGAATTCTATCCTAATTTATTACAATGTCATAAAACAGTAAGCAATACAGTGTACATTTTTATTTTTTCATTAAAAACTGTTGTACAGCAGTTCTTGCTGTTGATATAACTTTGCTTGATTTATATCTAAACTGAGTGTCATATTTAATGACATATGAAGGACAATCAATACCCGTGCAGAGTTGTGCTTTCAAACCTAGTAGGCGTGTACTGGTGGGAACTCTACACATCAGAGGACACTAAAAATTACTAAAAAATTAAACTATTACCTTGCTGTTAATTACTGATGTACTTTAAAGCAATGGAACAGCAAGCAGTGCAGGGGTATCTTCATCATCTTCACCCTTATTTTCGTCTTCATCACTTAACTCAGAATCATCACTTTTGTCTCTCAAGTTAATTATAATAACTGCTCACTATCACTTTTGGCAATTTCTTTGTTGAAATCTTCCTTCTGAAGCTGTTCTGCATGCCTAACATAAGATACCCAGTCTCCTTTAGTGACATTGCCTCATGCGTAAGTTTTCCAACATCTGTTCAGTTAGCAATTTCTTCTCAACTTTGTAATAACAATACCTTCATTGCCCATTTCACGTATCCTGTCAAATTCTTACTGTTTTTGTTGATTTTTAAATGGTACAACCAATTCAAGTAAGCCAGGAATGGTGTCTGTTAGATTGTGATGAATATTTGTTTTTTTCTAACCATTGTATTATTTCCTGCTCCCTAGTATTTATATTTAGAATTGTATTTATAATGATGGAATGGTAACTGGCATTATCCACAATTTTATTACAGCACCCTATTCTAAAGAACGCAGTCTTTAAATGTTTGTGAATTCATTCATGAATTATGATCTGTATTGGGATTTTGACGATCAGAACGAAAAATACATTTACAATAAAATTTCGTACGAAACTGGTACTTTCCGACCCTGCATGCGATACTATAAGCCTGCTTTCGTTCTCGTGTGGGACTTCATAACACAATTGACTTTAGAGTATTGCCCAATACATTTTTAGAGTAATTTTGGTTTTACTGAGGTTTCATCTACATAATATATAGTACTAGAGGTTGATATCTCCTGAAGCTTAGGGATGAATGATGAATTCTTTAATAACCTTGAGAAAATTTCCTGGATTAGAATTTTGACATAAAATTCTGAACTAATTCTAATTAAATTGTTCTTGCAACAACTTATTTTGTACATCCTGCATTATGTAAAATAAATAATATATACCTAATGTATATTTTCACTAAATGCAAAAGTATCTGTTCTATTTCGAACATAAATAGTAAACCACTCATAGTACATGTTCCTGCTGTATTTATAATATTTTAAGTTGGTTAAAGTTTAGTGAGCAGTAATTCATCTCAGAAAAATTAGTGACTAAATAATGGATTCACAAAGAGCTCTATCAACCATTGATTTTATGAAAAAATACTGGTGTGCAAGATGGCATGCGACTTACTTGTCACAAATCAGATCATTGATAACTGCTAACTAGTTTTCATGACTTCGTGAAAGAAGCTGATTAACACAACATTTTTTCATTAAGTACAGGTACCTATGTCCTTTGTAGTATTGTTGTAAGATGTTAATTCATGCAGTAGGTTAAGAAGAAGAAGATGAAGCAGACCATTGCAATTATACACTTTCATTCCAGTTGGTGTTTCAGACCACCCGTATCAGTCTTTCTTCTCAAAAACTATGTGATACTGGTTGTTCGTAAAAAAAATTTGATAACGAAAACCTATGTAAAGAATCGATTGGTGGTAGTACCATTTCCCATAACAAACCGGAAGTTGGGGTACCTGTGGTCAACTTCGAAATTTCAAATGAGAACATGAGTCATTGAAGATACTATTGGAAACTACTTTTAAAAAGAAACAACTTTTACTGAAACTTTTTGTTCCTAACTTTTATTGTTTACTCACAAATAAGCAAAAATGGTATCTTCTGAGAAATGCTGTATGTTGTTTATGTACTTACACTCTTCATAGTAAACAATGTTCTTATCACCTCCTAACTTCAGGTTTGTTACGGGAAATGGTACTACTACCATTCGATTCTTTACATAGGTTCTGGTTATCAAAATTTTTTATGAACAACCAATATCATGTAGTTTTCGAGAAAAAAGGCTGGTATGAGCGGTCTGAAATACCTGGTATATATATATATATATATATATATATATAATGGTTGAGTTGATGTGTTATACTTCTCATAATAGGGAACATTTTGACTGATTTCATTTTTCAAAATATAATCGAATTTGAAATTATTGTTATGTAAAAAATCTTATTCGACTGTCAATTCTGCAATATATTTTAAGCATTGAGATTGAAGGATCGTCTTTGAATTCATAATTGAATTTTCAATGTACCTAATACTAACTGTTGCCTTTAATATGTTGCCTTAAATGTAATGTATTTTAAAATTTTCAGCACCAAATCTAAAAGGACGACCTCGAAGAAAGCGTAAAAAGCGAAGTTTATCTCCTGGAGGATCAGAATCAAATGAATCAGAAGAATCATCTTTGTCAACAGTCTCCTCCTGCAATAAGGTACGAAATAAATATATGTTGAACATTAATTAATTTATAAAATTATATCATAAAAATTCCTAGTGAGAATAATAACTGTTTGTTTTGTTTTGGAATTACTTTAAGAAATCTTGACTCTGGAAATTTCTAAGGAAAAGTTATATGCAAAATCTTTTGATGTTATGAGGTGATTGAGTGCCGTAATATGTAATTTAAAGCTAACATGTCATGCGATTTTTAGAGGCTTGTAACTTAACTTTAAACGTCATTTTATTCATAAAATTCTAACAAGCCAGACGAGAGTACAGTAATAGTAACGAACGAGGGTAGGGAGTAAGAGGCAGTTAGAAGATGGGGTGGAGGTGGACAGAGACAGAGAGTCCTGTAAAACATTATCACAGATTTAACTGCAACTATGATTATCTATAACGTGATTCTTGTATTTTGTACAAATATGGAAACTGAATTGTGTGATTTGTTACAAATAGATTATATCTATTGTACAGATACTATCTCATCATAAGTAATGTCGGTTTTGGAGCAAAATTGTATTTGGAGTGTATTGTGACAAGAAATTTTATTAATCTAATCTTCAAAGTGAAAGCCATTAGATTCTATGAACTTGAGCCACCTTTCAGCGAGGTATGTTATCCCATGATTTTACTAGTTTCCAGTTTTTGATGTGAAGGATTCAGTGATACACATTTCAATGGCTCCAAGTTTTGGAAATTTCTTCCACTTAGAAAGTCGACCACAGGTCGAAAGAGAAGGTAATCTGAAGGCACAAGATCATGGCTATAATATATCAGGTGTGGTAACAGTTTGATTTCTTCCAATCCCCGGATTTTTTTCCATTATTTGAGAGATCCTGTTGCAAGAGAATGCTATTTTGATTAACTAATGCTGGGCACCTCTCTTATTAAAAATTTGTAAATTTGTTCTAGCTGTTGAGAATAAAGATCAGCATACATTGCATGTCTGTTCGGATCAAATTCCGAGTAAATCACATTGTGATAATTCCACCAGACACACAACGTTACGTTGGGCCCAAACTGATTTTATTTAACGACGACTTTAACAGGTTGACAAGGATCAATCCACAGTTTTGAGGTGTCACGGTTGCTGTAATACACCTGTTCTTCATCACATGTGACAGTCTGTCATCCATGGGATTAGCGACAAGCTGATGACCGATATCCACTCTGAGCCTTTTCAGGTGTCAATTCATGGGTGCAGATCTACAGCTTATGTATGATTTTCTAAGTGTCTAATGTGGTGATGCATTGTATTTTTTGAAGCACCAAGTTCTTCTGACAACCTGCGAGTACTTTTTGTTGTGAATTTTCGTCCAAAACTTTGTGTGTATTCTCAAATTCCATACCTTAGATCTTCAAGGACATTGTAAATTTTTAACGTCTCCTTCTACAGGGTCCAGCAATTAACGTTTCCCATTTTCAAAATACCAAAACTAATTTATTGTTTAAAGAAATTATAAACCATGGACACTGTTAACCACATTATAGTTTTGTATTATAGATTATTACCTTTTTTTTTTAAATTACATCCTTAAGATGCCCACCATTAGCTTCAATACATTGTTATAATCTCCCTTGTACACTAGTCATTACTCTCTGCGAAGTGTCTGGTGTGACACCAGCAATTTTCTCACGAATTGCATTTTTGAGGCTGTTGATATCAGGGAGTTTACAAGCGTAGACCTTAACCTTCAGGTACCCCCACAAAAAGAAGTCTGGTGCATTGAGGTCTGGGGATACAGAGGGTCATTGACTGTTGCTGAACCTGGAGAGAAATCGCCCAAGGAAAGCAACATGCAATGTGTTCATTGAAAGATGTGCCATATATGCCGTGGCTCTGTCCCATTGAAACCTAGGGTCTCAGTGTTCCAGTTACAACATGCCAACTCAGGCAAAAAGAATGTTATTGGCATGTGGTTGTGACGTTTTCATGTTCTCGCCAGTCTCTCACGTTCAATATTTTCAGGTGTTTTCGTACGAACATGAGGTTTGTTTTGAACAGATCCGATTTCACGCCATTGACTCACCCAGCAACTGATTATTTTTTGTGATGGTGCAATTCTGCGTTGTCGATTATCGCCAAATATCCGCTGAAACTCGCGCTGTACAGCCACAATTGACATTACTTGATAAATAATGTTCTATGCAGAAAATTCGCTACTACAAAAGCCAACGTTCCATGACTAACAAAATCCAAGACCATGTTAGACCCAGTCACAATGTTCAAAGCCTCCCTCCTTAAATGATGCATGCATAATTACCAACTTAAAATGGGAAACGTTAAATGCGGACCCTGTACATTATTGAAACTCTGGAACCATCATCATACTATACACTCACTAACGACACCTTTACCCTCGACTCCACATATTCTTCAAGCTGTGGCACTAGTTTTATAATCTTATTTCCAGTAGGCCTCTAATCTCAAACTTTATCACTTTTATTTCATATTCTTTGTATTAATAATTTGGCGACTGTCACATGGCCACAGTACACAATAATAAGCATAGCATCCTGTAAATTGCATTGTCCAACTGAAGAAAATCATTAAAATCTTACAAAACATCAAACTTAAAAAAATCGACATTGTTAAATGGCTCTTTTTTTTTTTTTTTTTTAAGTTTAGTCAGAATAAATCGTAACAGTTGATATGTTCATTGTTGTTGTTATAGTACCAGTATTATTATTGTTATTATTATTATTATTATTATTATTATTATTATTATCACATACATTTTCTTCTGCAGAGTAAACCTACAGGAAATGGTGGAAGAAATGGCATACGTTGTAACAACTTAGTGCAGCCTCGAAGAAGTAGCAGAGTTAGTGCAAGTCCTGAGGAAAAGGACTTCTTAGTGAAACTACATCGGTTCATGAAGTTAAGACAGACACCAATTGGAAGGGTTCCTCATCTGGGATTCAAAGAAAGTGAGTGATTCAGAAATTAATTGTGGGTAATTTAATCTGCAAATAAAGTAAATTTCTAAGCTGAATAATTCATTCAGCTTTAAGCTGTATTCACGAATAAAGTACTTTAATAAATTTTGTATCTTTACAGTTGACTTGTATGCATTTTTCAACAAAGTTCAGAAGTTGGGTGGCTATAGTGCTGTAACAAATAATCGAATGTGGAAACCCATTTATGATGATTTGGGAGGTCATCAAGGAAGTACAAGTGCTGCTACTTGCACAAGACGACATTATGAAAGGTGAGAAAGATGTATTATACTGTGTATTATATTTATATATATGAGAGAATATTATGTTTTAAGACTTCCTGATTGTTTTTTTTTCTATAGACTCGTCTTTTAATGTGATTTAAAATTAACGAAAGGTTATAAATTAACAACACCTATATCATATATACATATATTATGAGATGTTTTGCATTGTGTATTGCATATGGCATCAATTAAAATAATAGTCAACACTAGGGTTGGATTTGTAGACTCTTAAAACGCAATCTTATTCTTTCACAATAGTTCATTAGGAAAAGAGACATTTTATCCAAATTTATAAAATTAATATACCAGTGAGCTATAAACACTTAGGTGGGTTTACTATCTTTCACATTTTAACTTTATTGCTGTACTCAGTTTGTCATATTTCCGAGTTTTGGCAGAGTTGGAGTTTTATTACCAATAGTAAAATTTGGGTAATTTCCAATCTATTGTCAGAACAAACTGTGTAATGCGCGGTACCTTTACTTTTGAAATCGGTGTATTCACATTTCCTTAATGAACTATGTAAGTCACAAACCACTCTTAATACTGAACTACATATAATCTTATCGAAAACTTTACAAAAGCAATTTGCCTTATTGTTGACATGTTCGTTAATTTTATTCCATTTTGTGTCCTGCCTCAATGGCATATGAATGGACCTTTACTTAAGCAATAGGGACATGATGTAAATTTTTTTCCAAAATTTAGAAATATTGACCTTACCTTGTAAGACATTCTTTCTCTGATGATGTTTTATATTAAAAACCAAGACACATTTAGTACTAATCAAAACATTTATAATTTTAATATTCAGAACAAAATTAACAACATTTCTTCATACCCATACTTTCTACATATCTGATAAATTTATTGTTTATGCTTGCAAATTGAATTAATCTGCTTGCTATGTATTGCATATTTTTTTGTATAATTTTTGACTTGTTCCACATCTCAAAGCTACAATGCTGATGTAAGTTCTATGGAAGCGCCGCCATGGTGGTCCAGTGACTAGAGCACTGGACTCATAATCCTGTGGACCCGGGTTCGATCTCCGGCATCCCCCGATTTATGACTTGTGTTGGGCAAGCCCGTGGGTCCAGGTAACACAGGCACAAGGGCTTTCTGCAAGTGCTCCGGTTTCTCTGTGGCATCCCAACAAATCTCCATCTTCATCATCTCATCTCATTGCAGGTGTAGCATAGACTAGCCTCCTGTGGTGCACCCTGGGCAACGACTCTGTTGGTAAATTGGTCTACACAACTGGCTTCATATAGGTGAATGACGAACAGTCAAGTACCTGCCATTAGACATTGAAATGCAAAAAATAAAATGAAATAAAATACAGTGAAACCTCTCTTTATGGACAACCACAAGATACGGACACTCCTCATATATGGACAGACTTTTATGTCCCAATTGAAATAAATAGAAATAATGATAAATTTAACTCTCGTTTATGGGCACTTTCAGACACAGACATGGACAGCTGTTTCACAGTCCTAAAGCTGGCTTTACTTCCTGACTGCGGACACAACTTGGATTTCAAGACCTAATGTGTTACAAAAATGGAAAATTTAATTTTGAGAACTGTACAGAAATTCCTTAACATGAAAGAAGACAATAAGGGTCTCATAGGCTACCACTAGCCCACCCGGCTACCCCTTGTTAGTTGGGATCGGGTAGATAAACAAAGTCATAAAATTTAACCTGTCTGATGGGTCCAAGGTTTCCGCGATCGTGAAATTGTATTCGACACATGATACGGTTAGTAGGATTATTCTCTTCACTTCAGTCAGTTCTGTTTCGAGAGACATGGCACCTGAACATAAAGGTTAAGTTGAAAACTGTAAATTACAGTACTGCATAACTGTAGACCTAGAATAAAATTGCATGGCATTGCATTGTATTTTCCTTTTTCGGTCTTATCTACTGTAGTTCAAAGTTGCAAAGAATTTACTGTAGTACAGTATACTGTATTTAGAATCAAACTACAGTAATACATTTCATTTAAAGCTAGAAGGGATACATAATGCATATTATAAATTTACTGTTAGATTGGGGAACCTCCCTCCCAATAAAAGACACCTCCCAGATGCGGACAGATTGTTACGTCCCTTTAATGTCCGTAAATGAGAGGTTTCACTGTAAATATCATTGGCAAATTGATTCCACGGCATTGATGCAACAAGAGAGTGGGCCTAACTTTAATAGCCCAAAATTATAAAACATTAGCTGAATCGCATTTGTTAATCACATTCCGAATGTGAAGTGAAATACTCATCAATCATTATATTTTTGTGTAACAATAGGCTTGTTTCTCTGTTGTTACTTCAGTGTTAAAATATCTGTCGGCATGTAAATAATGTCTAAAGAATACACGATATGCAAATTCATCACCTTATTTATTCACAATAGTTCAAGATATTTATGAAAATGTTCTCATTTGTGAAGAATTAGAGACAGTTTTCCTTTTGCATAGTTTTTTCTACGTGATCACTAAATCAGTTTGAAGTCCCACTTGACCCCTTATTATCGAAACTAGATTACTGTGGTCAAGGTAAATGTACAATATACCCAGTATCATCATCATTGTTATCATCCTTTCCCTTTAGGTTTATAGTATATGAGCTGTTCAGCTGTAAATGTGTTTTACATTAAGTATTATTATTAAATGACATAAATCAATTTTCCTTTTGTGCATCACTTACGTAATGAAATAAAATTAAGCAAGTCTAAGCAAAAATTAACGTTTTTAACTAACTGAAACATGATCATTGTGAATTCGTTAGTGAGAGAAGCTAGGAAGTAGGCTAATTGTGAAGGAAAAGTTGGTTGGAAATGTTCGGAAATAATTTTAGCTGTACATACAACATTTATGTGGAAAGGTTAGGGCAGAAACAGCAGCGTGGGTTAACTGAACCACCAAAACTCTTTGCTGGTGATGTTCCTGGGTCTCAGGTTAAAGGGTGGCCTTGTAGATATGCATATATACATGTGTGTGGATGTGTGTATGTGTGACGACAGTCCACCCTTTGTATACCTATTTACCTAGCTACCTAACCAACCACCTGTCTGTCTGTTTTCCTATCTCTCTATTTCCTTATTTGTCTGTGTTTGCCTATCTGTGCTTTATTAATTTACTTACCAGAATAGCATCCTGTTTCCAAGAAATCAAATTCAGTAACTGTTATGTATTTCATGATTTTTTTTTTCACGAAATGAAATAATATAAGTATGTCGATTGGTATATATTTGAAAGTAACGTTCAGCATATTTCGTAGATGTTTTATAGAAGGTTTTATAAGGACAATGATATAGTATTCATTAACCATATTTTCTTCTTTCTTTGTGCTTGGATAATATGTATTACAGAAGTGGTCTTCAGCAATTCGTAGACAAAAGTCAAATTACATAAGGTAGACCAGATACAAGAGGACCATACAATTTATGCGGAAGAACCTTTAGCATGTGTGAAGAACTTTTACTGAAAACATATTTAAGTAGATTTTTAAATAACTAAAGGCATTAATTTTAGACTTATTAGTCATTAAAGTTGACTAGTGAGAAAACATTAAAGTTATGTGTTGCACATTATTTTTTTGTTTGTTTGGAAGGGCTACATAATTAACTTCACGGGGCTGCAGGTTAAATAACACTCTATTACAGCCTGTTATTATATTTTACTTCTTTATAGATTAGTTATCGAACTGGGAAATATGCATGTTTCACTTGTTTACTTTCTCTGAAAAGCAAGATTGTACCAAAAGTATTGAGATGTCTTGTGGACACTATAAGAGAAGGGAATATATTTTCTTACTGTAAATACTGGTTATTTTTTAAATGTTTTAATTTTTCACACCGTAGACTGTTGCTTCCATATGAGAGAAGTGTGAAGAGTGGTGACACCAAAGAACGGCGACGTTCAAAGTCCATAAAAAGTGAAAGTGATACATTGTCAGCATCAGGCGTGAAGTTGGAGAGAGATGTAAAGCCACCTTCTTGTGCCACAACTTCAGATAATAAGGTAGCTGTTGCAATTAAAAGTATGCTGAAAGACTACATCAATTTGTTTTATTGGAATTAGAACTCAACAAAATAAATACAGTAAAACCCCGCTTATCTGAAATGGTGGAATAAAAATACATAGGATATATTTGGACCATAGTACGCACTTTTTTCATGAAAAATACTGTTTAAAATATAACTGTCAATGCATGCTAATGAGATAGCTACCATCTTGTCCTCACACCACAGCAAGGTTACAAATAAGGTGAATGCCTTTTAAGGGATGTAGTAGGTAGTAGGTAAAAAAATCTTCTTTGCACACCCTCAGTTCATTTGTTTGTGTTCAGTAGTAGCCAGTGGTGTACATTGATCTTGTAAAATAAAAGTTATTCTTTGTTAATGTACCTTTTGTTCTAGCTACTCCCTACCCCAAGAATCTTGGAACCAGTTATTGCTGAATGAGAGAGGGGTGACAACTGATTCTGCGTGTATTCACTTTGTGATGCTGTAGGTGTTAGGTAGTTTGTTAGTGCACTATCGAAAATAGTATGCATAGATTATCCAAAATGGCTCCACCCCTTTAGTTTGGATAAACGGGGTTTTATTGTAATCAATTATAGTCAACAAATATAAATGCTTACTTTGTTGTAGTTAATTTAGATCAATCTCACTTAATTCCAAGATTAACATAGCTACACAACTTTTACTTGCTTTCTAATGTATGTTATAATAGTAAACATTATATGAATAATTTTTTTTATTTTATTTTAGTAGGTTATTTTACGACACTTTATCAACAGCTTAGGTTATTTAGCATCTGAATGAGATGAAGGTGATAATGTCGGTGAAGTGAGTCCAGGGTCCAGCACCGAAAGTTATCCAGCATTTGCTCATATTGGGTTGAGGGAAAACCCCGGAAAAATCCTCAACCAGGTAACTTGCCCCAACCGGGAATCGAACCTGGGCCACCTGGTTTCGCTGCCAGACGCGCTAACCGTTACTTCATAGGAAACGAAAGTCATTATATTAAGAGCAGTGATGATGAGGACGTAGATTTGACTAGAATTGAATCACTAAATGAAAATATGACAGAAATAATAGAATCATACAAAACAAAGCCACTGGTAAAGCTGTCGTCTGAGGTGCTTGCCTGTCGATCTGGAGTTACACTCGGGTGTAGATTCGATTCCTGCTTGAGCTGATTATCTAGTTGGGCATTTCCTCCAACCATAAGGCGAATGTCAGTGGTCCATATAAAATCCATTTTATAGTCTTGAGAATTTTATAAAACTCCTGTAAATGTAACACTTTACTTGTTTAAAAGCCATCATGTGTGTCTGATAAGCTGAAATAATTAAGTACAATGGGTCCATCTACTGGTATGCTTATCTTATGTGAGTGACAAAATAACTTCAACGTTATTTGTACATTATTTTATTAATTGATTAACGTTTTCGACTCGATTGAGTCATCTTCAGATCATTGCATACCAAATTAAAATTTTTATGGAAGTTGTTCAACAGGTGTGCATGAAATTAAATCAAGTGCACTATTATACAAATGTGTCATGCATGTGTCAAGTGTTAAAAGCAATTTAAAATACATTGAACATGTATCAACTATTATAACAAATTAAAATTACATAAAATTTCAATATACTGACAAGATGTAACAATAAATATGTGCTAACTGATAAGATACACAAGATAAACCAACACATAAGAAAACTTTTACAGGGCTTCAAATGGATCATTCATTCATTTAGTGTTCTGCCCAAGGGCAGGTCTTTGACTGCAAATCCAGCTTTCTCCAATCTTTCCTATTTTCTGACTTCCTCTTTGTTTCCTCATATAAATCCATATATCTTATTGGCGTCTATCATCTGATATCTTCCTCTACCTCGAACTCTTCTCCCGTTCACAATTCCTTCCAGTGCATCCTTCAGTAGGCAGTTTCTTCTCAGCTAGTGACCCAACCAATTCCTTTTCCTCTTCCTGATCAGTTTCAGCATCATTCTTTTTTCACCCACTTTTTCCAACACAGCTTCATTTCTTATTTTGTCTGTACACTTCACACGTTCCATTCTTCTTCATATCCACATTTCAAATGCTTCTGGTCGCTTCTCTTCACTTCGTCATATGTTTCTGCCCCATAAAATGTCACACTCCATACAAAGCACTTCACTAGTCTCTTCCCTAGTTCTTTTTCGAGAGGTCCTCAGAAGATGCGCCTTTTTCTATTAAAAGCTTCCTTGGCCATTGCTGTCCTCCTTTTGACTTCCTGGCAGCAGCTCATGTTACTGCATATAGTACACCCAAAATATTTGAAGCTGTCCACATGCTCTACTGCCTCATTCAGAATTCACAGGTTTATTTTCTGCATTTTTCTTCCTATGACCATGCTCTTCGTTTTATTTGCATATATCTTCATCCCATACTGCTCACAGCTGTCACTTAGCTCCAGTAGCATATCCTTTGGTATCAGTTCCTTTTCTGCTAACAACGCCATATCATCAGAAAATCTTATGCACTTTATTCTTTTTCCTCCTACTATCACTTCTCACACGTTCTGACAACAAGTTCTTTACTAAATCATCCAAGTAGATATTGAACAGGATAGGTGATAAAGGACATCCTTGATGTACTCCTCTCTCAATTTCACTTCCTTCTAATATTTATTTTCCTATCCTGACTTTGACTTGTTGTTGCATATAAAGATTATTGAACAGTCTTCTCTCTTTCCAATCCACACCAATTTTCTTTAGAATCCCCATCAGTTTATTCGAATCCACTCTCAAAAGCCTTTTCTAAGTCCACAAATACTACAGACGCTTCTTTATTCTTCTCTAGGTATTTTTCACTGATTGTCCGTAGTTTTCCAATTGTATCTCTTGTACCTTTTCCCTTCCTGAAGCTAAACTGCTCTTCTTCTAACTGTTCTTCCATCTTGGAATATAAATGTCGATTCAATATTCACAAGAGAATCTTTGCCAAGTGTGATAGTCCTGAATTCCATACATTTCTTGGCATTATTTTTCTTCGGTATTGGAATCAACACTGTCTCCATAAAATCTTCAGGTCAGTCGCCTTTCTCATATATTTCGTTGCATAATGACATAATTTGCTTCTTGTCTTCACGCAAGCATTTCACTAATTCAATGGGGATTCCATCAACTCCTGTTGCTTTCTCATTCTTCATTTCCTTAAGTGCTAGTTCAACTTCTTTGCTTAAAATAGAAAACCCTTTTTCGTCTTTTGATACGGCTTCTTTGTTTTCTATAGCTAAGTCATTTGGACGATTTTTTGTTTCATATAACTGTTCTACATATTCCATCCGTCTGTTTAGTATTCCATGTTTGTCTGTTATTTCATTTCTGATGACGTCCTCTATCAACCACATGGATTTCCTGTTCTTATTAGTGAAGTCCAAACATTTTATTTTGCGGTACATTAAATCATATCTTTCTTTCCTCTCTAGATCCTCTATTTCTTCACATATCTCTTTCATCCAGTCTTCTTTTGCTTCATCAGTTTCTCTTCGTAGATCATTGTTAAGTTTCCTGTAGTTTCTTTTATCTTCTTCTGTGTTGATGTTTTTCCATTTTCTCCTCTCCTCTATCTTCTCCAACATTTTCCCTGTGATCCAAGGTTTCTTAATTCTCCCACCTTCTGCATCCTATTGAATCTTCTGCTGTTGTCTGTATACAACTTTTTAAATGAGTGCAGTACTCATTAGTATTCTCAGATGTGGATTCTAATGCAACGGCTTTCTCTTTAAAATTTGGTTCAAATTTTCTTCTGTTCTCCTCGTTCTTCAGTTTTTCCATATTCAGTTTCGTCACCTGTCTTCCTCTTATCTTCTTCAGACGAATATCTACTTCGCCTATCAGCAGGACATGATCTGAGTTAATATCCGCTCCTAGTAATCTTTGCCACTCGGGAGGAAATTAAACGCAGAATAAATATGGGAAATGCGTGTTATTATTCGGTTGAGAAGCTTTTATCATCTAGTCTGCTGTCAAAAAATCTGAAAGTTACAATTTATAAAACAGTTATATTACCGGTTGTTCTGTATGGTTGTGAAACTTGGACTCTCACTCTGAGAGAGGAACATAGGTTAAGGGTGTTTGAGAATAAGGTGCTTAGGAAAATATTTGGGGCTAAGAGGGATGAAGTTACAGGAGAATGGAGAAAGTTACACAACGCAGAACTGCACGCATTGTATTCTTCACCTGACATAATTAGGAACATTAAATCCAGACGTTTGCGATGGGCAGGGCATGTAGCATGTATGGGCGAATCCAGAAATGCATATAGAGTGTTAGTTGTGAGACCAGAGGGAAAAAGACCTTTGGGGAGGCCGAGACGTAGATGGGAGGATAATATTAAAATGGATTTGAGGGAGGTGGGATCTGATGATAGAGACTGGATTAATCTTGCACAGGATAGGGACTGATGGCGGGCTTATGTGAGGGCGGCAATGAACCTTCAGGTTCCTTAAAAGCCATTTGTAAGTAAGTAAACTTTGCATTTTTTAAGCAATTTCGGAATCTTTCCTGTACCAGTATATAGTCTATCTGATATCTGCTTTCATCCCTTGGGCATGTCCATATGTATCTTCTCGTTTATGTTGTTGGAATAATGTATTTTCAATAATCATTGCATTTCTTTTACAGAAATTTACCAAATATTCTCCTCTATGATTTCTTTTTCTCAGTCCATATTTCCCAACTGTTTTTCCATCTTGTCCTTCTCCTACAACTGCACTCCAATTGCCTGTTAGCATTACGCATGTTCCCTTTTCCTTCTCAACTGTCTCTTCTATCTTGTCATAGCTTTCTTCCACTTCCTCGTCTGCTAATCCACTATGTGACATATAAACTTGCACTAGTACTAAATCCATTTTCTTCCCTTGTAGTCTCACCATCATCGTCCGGTCATCTACATAACACACTGATATCACTTTATCTTTCACACGTGGTCCCAGTAATACACCAACACATGACTTCCTTTGCATTCACCATTTGAATAAAACAATCTAAATTCATCACTCACCAACTCACCACTATTTTCCCACCTCACTTCGATATTCCAATCATATCCACTTTGTTTCTTCTCATTTCTTCTTTCAAGTTTCCAACTTACCTGCTTGCAAAGAGTCCTTACATTCCACGTTCCAATCCTCAATCTTCTTTTCTTCTGACTGTTGGGTTCTCTCTGTTCTCTTCGTAATGTGTCCTTACCCAGCATCCCCCTCCTGGACATCCGAATAGGGTGATAGTTTATGTCCGGAATCTTTTACTGTGGAAAGACTCATATTCAGCTAAAATTATGTAAAAAATGTGTTTGTGGTTACCATTAAACTAAAATGAGAACCTTGCAACATATCATACAAGTGTTCTATTAACAATTCATGAAATACTTGAGTGTGGTTCCATGAAGTGCTCAATTTTACCATGCTAACAGATGAAGAACCAAGTGAACTGTGATTAAATATGCATTCCTTGAAAGTTACAGATCTTTGCACAGTGAAGCAAAGACGTAGATGCTCGTAAGTGTTTGTGTCTTGAATCTGGAATGAATAAGTGATGTGATTTTGACGTGAACTTAAACCTCAAGTGAAGATGTAAAAATGAATACCATGGTGAATCAATTGTGAAGTATCACGAAGCTTACAGAACGAACATAGAGAAGATGGACCTCACTTCTTCGAAATCCTGTAAAAAGTTTTCTTATGCATTGGTTTATCTTGTGTATCTTATTAGTCAGCACATATTTGTTGTTACAACTTGTTTACATTGTATTTAAATTTTATGTAATTTTAATTTGGTATAATAGTTGATAATATACAACTCTACTGACATATTCAGTGTATTTTAAATTGCTTTTAACACTTGACACATGCGTAACACATTTATATAATAGTGCACAGTTTTATGAATACCTGTTAAACAACTTTCATAAAAGTTTTCATTTGCCATGTTATGATCTGAAGATGACTCAATCGAGTCGAAAACGTTAATCAATTAATAAAATAATGTACAAATAACATTTAAGTTATTTTGTCAGTCACATAGACGAACACATTGTATTTAATTATTTAATAATTTTAATTGTTGTATTTGACTAAAAATATTTGTACATTTGACTATGTCCATAGCACTTACTTGGTGCTTATGATAAACTAAAGAATGATTATGATTATGGTTAATCCATGGCGAATTCTCGGCCTCATCTCACTAAATACCATTTCACTATCACCAATCCCATTGAGGCTAAGTAGAAAAAAAAACATAGTAGTTGATACAGCGTCATTAAATAACCAAGTAAAAAAAAAAAACGAAACAATAAGGGATAGCGTTGTAACATAGAGTACTCATTACTTTCACTAGTATTTTGTCCCATCACTCTTTGGTGAAAGGTTTGACAGGTTCTCAGCAGTGCCATGAAGCTTCTGTGTTGGGACACACATTTAACTTGATGTTATAATACATATATATGGTATGGTAGAGTAGTTAAAGTTATAATTTTCTAATACAAATAAATATGTCTACTCATAGAGCATGTTAACGTCACAACTGCACAGATTGAGAATTGAACCAACTATTTTGAGGGTATTCTCTTGTTAATGTAAATTTTTGTAAACACTTCTTAATTCCAATATCTTCATATTTTTATCACACATACATACACTCAGATATAAAGGGTGTAAAATGCTGGTGGTAGAGTATAAATAATTAAAGAAGTCAAACAATGTTTTTCTGTAACTGTCAGGATTTTCACAGAAAAAAAAAAGGTTTTGTGAGTGTAACTTTTTTGAAACAGAGAATAGACGGTCATTACTCATTATTTACTTTATCTGATACCTACACTGAAGCAATCATTAATCAAGCAGTCATTTGTTGCTCTGTTTTGTATTGGTATGTGTTGTGTGCAAGGTCATTGACAATGGCATTCACGTTCAATCGAAATCTAAGCAAATAATTAGACTACTATCAATCTTAAAAACATGGTCTTTTACAAATTTAAAAGAAAATTATAAGAAATAATTAAATTTCATTAGACATTTTGTTCAGTAAAGCAATAGGTTTGGAAGTAAATCCCAAAAAGACAAAGTATATAATTATGTCTCGTGACCAGAATATTGTACAAAATGGAAATACGGTATAAAAATTGGAGCTTTATCCTTCGAAGAGGTGGAAAAATTCAAATATCTTGGAGTAACCATAACAAATATAAAGAACACTCGGGAGAAAATTAAACACAGAATAAATATGGGAAATGCCTGTTATTATTCGGTTGAGAAGCTTTTGTCATCCAGTCTGCCCTCAAAAAATCTGAAAGTTAGAATTTATAAAACAGTTATATTATAGGTCACGCAGGAAACGATTACCGAAAAGTAGTGGTGGCATTACTGTCTGTTTTGACGTGTGTATGTAGGAATGCTGAGGGAACGAGAGGTGTGGGACGGTGGAAGTACTGCCTCTTCCAAGAAGATGAACAGATGGGGACATCGCCTGTGCAAAAAAAGAGCTTAGCAAGAGAAAAATCCAAAGCGAATTAAACACGCAACATATGTTTATGAATAAAATAATGATACTCTGTGAGGGGAACGCTCCATCACTACATAATAAAATAAATGCACTTGGAACAAGACATGTATTCATTCACATGCAGTGGAACTGAAACTAAAACCGTAATGATTCTCTCGATGTTGTTTTCTTCCAACTGTACTCTTCAATATCATTCAAGTTATCTCGTGGCCTTTCCTGTCGCCCATTCTTCTTTATTGCATTGTTTCGTTTGCATTCCTGCCATTGGCAATCCCTACTTGCGAGACCTATACCAGTTGTTCTGTATGATTGTAAAACTTGAACTCTCACTTTGAGAGAGGAACAGAGACTAAGAGTGTTTGAGAATAAGGTTCTTAGGAAAATATTTGAGGCTAAGAGGGATGAAGTTAAGGAGAATGGAGAAAGTTACACAACGCAGAACTGCACGCATTCTATTCTTCACTTGACATATTAGGAATATTAAATCCAGACATTTGAAATGGGCAGGGCATGTACCACATATGAGCGAATCCAGAAATGCATATAGACTGTTAGTTGGGAGGCTGGAGGAAAAAGATCTTTGGGGACGCCAAGACGTAGATGGGAGGATGATATTAAAATGGATTTGAGAAAGGTGGGATATGATGATAAAGACTGGATTAATTTTGCACAGAATAGGGACTGGTGGCAGGCTTATGTGAGGGCGGCAATGAATCTGCAGGTTCCTTAAAATCCATAAGTAAGTAAGTAAGTAAGTAAGAAAGACATTTTGTTCAGTAAACTGATATGTACTGTTTATATAATTTTGGCACTTTATATTGTTTACACATGGATGATGTTAAAAGATCTGAAACAGATAAATTGGTTTTGAAGACTCGGCTATAGAAAGAATTGCGACAAGATACCTACATAAGGAAAGGTTACAAATTTATACAGGTGGATCGCTTACATCACATTCAAAAGGAGCAAGAGCTGGAGGTGGAGTTCCTGCTATTTATCTATCTTTGCAAAATCTCTTGTGCAGATTAAATAAATTCCAAAATGCTATTATATTATCCAATTCAAGATCAGCCTTACATGTTTACAATGGCTTCCTTGCTGTTGTGATGTAAAGGGAAAGAAATAGCATACGGAATTTTTTTTTAAATTGGCTCTGAAATTTTACAAGTATTTTATAATAACAGGCTTCCATTTCATTCTGTAAAACAACTAATGAAAAGTAAAATCAGATTTGCCCAAAAACAACAAAATATAAAATCTGGGAAATTTTATTGACTAATCCCGAGATTATCCCCCAAAGGTCACATAAATCTGTTATTGCGATGTTCAGGTTATTAACAGGTAATGATTGTTTGGCTAGCTGCCTGATAGGAATTTCCCATACATCTGCCTATGTATTGTGTGATACAAATGAAGAGATGAACGTGTAATATCGGTATATCAAAAGATGCAAAGCATTGCTACAAGAAGATGACATTGATAAAAATACTGGATTGCAAGTCAGTGAATGACGTCATTGTGAAGTACCTAAGCATTGGATCAACATCATCAATATATCTGTAAACTTAATTGTTACAGAATCGATCAAAATAACTATAGAATTAAGTGTTCAGAAACTGACTGTCAGTCTTTGTCTCCATCTGATCATTTGTTCATCAATTCTTTACCTGTTTTGTTTTTACATAGTTTTTTCTCTGAAATACATTTCACTCACGTCAGTAATAAGTTTATCTCGAAAGATGCAGATTAAATCTCTGACTAGAAGTAGAACAAACTGATTTAGTTGCTTGAAATTTTTTTCTCGATAATATATTTATACATCATAATTTTCCAAAACATTATTTCAACATAACATGGTGACATTGAAGTTTCAGAGCCTAGAGTACAGAATAAAGAGGAACATTACTGAAGAAGATCATCTTTAATACAGTATTGTAATCAGACAACAGTTATTATTTGTAACAATAGTATGCTGTATGTATGTATTTCACCAACTCTTAAAATGTATTGTTTTCACTGGTGCTGAAGATTTTGAGTTATTGTCATTTTCTTCTCGCCTCCCATTAGAGGGCCGCTATTTCTTGTCTCTCATTTTGTTGTTTTGACTCTTGTTGTTGGCAGTACAGTAAGTAACTTTGTTCATTGTTGAGAACGGGTTGTTGCAGAATTCACATTCTCATTGTGCAATTGTGCTCTCAGGCAATCATGTTCCATTAGCATTCTCAATTTAACAACTGCTGATTTCCTATCTTTAAATTTGGAATCTATCTACCATTTCTCTAGGCAATTCTTAAAATTACGTAACAGAACTAATTAAATGTAACATTTGCTTTGTATTATGTACAAGCAGTAATCTTACATTTGTTAAACATGTTTATGAAATAACCTTTTAACAGTTATTATGTAAAATTTTAATAAAAAAATGTACAGATAACATTGTACCCTTTGTGGTTTATTAACTTCACATATTATCATTTGCCAGTGTACATGTTCTGTGTTGACTGTCAGCTTTGCCTTCATAACCATTACAATAATTTTTGACTTCAATGAACTATGTATACATCGGCCTTTTATCTTGAAGATTAGAAAGTGAGATACTATATTTGTAAACATAAAGTTGTGCACAAATATAATTTTCCTCATGATTTTTTTTTTTTTATAATTGCCGATAGTTTTTCTTGGTTATTTTCTTGCTATCGAATTTTTATGTACAAATCTGATTTCATATTCGGATTTTATTTTTTTTTTACAGAAGGTGGTAACTAATGGAGGACAGAAGGACAAAACAGTTGTCCTAGAAGGTAAGACTTCATCTCTTAGAAGTGTTAGGACAAAACCTGATAAAACTCTACAAGATGCTGGAATTACTTCTCGTCCTAAAGACAAAGAGAATATTCCTATGTCAAATTTATCAGAAGGTCTGATAATAGAAGTGAAACAAGAACCTTCAAGTGAAGGAAGTGCAAGTGAAAAGCCAACTCCTGAATTAATAGACCTAGTTTCTGAACAAGATTCTCCTGAAAAAATTGTCAAGACATCACCTGTACCTGCACTCAAAAAGCGGAAGTTGGAGATCCTCAAAGAAGGTGGACTGGAAGTGACTGCCATAATGCCACCAGTAACCTCTATTGGGTCAGTTACCATCACTCCAGAGAGAAGACCCTCAGTCATACAGCATGCTGCTCCAGTTCAGAATCCTGTCTTGGGACAAGTGTCCATCACTGTAACTCCTGATGTCAGTCACATGCTGGGGGGATCTCCCCCAACAGAATCAAACTCTGCCGCATCAACACCTTCTCCAACTTCTGGCTGTGAGTCGTCAACTCCTCACCGCATTCATGACTTGAAACACCCGGCATTGCAACATTTATACACTGGGAGCTTGTCCCAAACACATTCTTTAACACCTAGTCCCAGTAGCAGCAATACTGATGAATGGGCACCTCCTCGTGTCACCCAGTCCCGCTCCATATATGCTCATTCAGAGTCTACAGTGTATGGAAATCCAAAAGATGGTATTGAATCATCATCCTCACCAAGTTTATTGTATCGCAGGCGAAATTTGATAAAGCCTGTGCCCTCTGGAGAAGTTCTGGACCTTCGTGTTACTAACTCTAGAAAACCAGCAGTTAGTATAAGTCGTATAACAAGTGTTCTACCACAGCGCAGTGCAAAAATGCCTGTTAAGTCACTGCCCAAAACAAATGGTGTTAACCCATTCCCAATTATAGACGGACGTGCAATGGTAGGTTCCAATTTGGAAATAACTGTTGTGGATGTACCAAAATCATCATCATCATCATCATCGTCGTCATCATTGCAACAGAGACAGCAACAACACAGAACCATACAGCAACAACAACAGCAGCAGCAGCGCAGATCGTTGAGTATCAAGCCATCACCATTAAATCGTCCACTCATCAGAAATGAGAATGGGAAGCACAGCTCCCTCTCAATAACCCACATCCCAGCTCAACGTAGCATCAGCAGTGCTAGTAGCAGCAGTTCTCAGCTTATAATTCCAAACCCTTCCACAGCTGTCAGCAGCCGTAAGAACTCCTCCAATGAGGGATCGCGATCTCGACAACACCAATCCCCATCATCTCAGCCTGGTACTCCAACCTCAAGCTCCATGCCTTACCTTCCTGCAGGTTCTCCCGTTTTTCCTGGTTACATGTCAGGTAATAGTAGTGGGAGTTCCAGCTCCAAGAACACATCTCCTTACCATCTACCCCTTTTGGATCCCATGTATTACTCTGCTTTGTATGGCTATCCACCTAATGTAGCTGCAGCCTTTCTGTCACCACTGCAGGTGGCAGCAAGTCCACCCATATTTTCACCTTCTGCAGAACAGTTACAACTGTATAAGGACGTGTACAATCTCCGATATCCCCAGCCCGGGGGCAGCAACTTCTTGGGTTTGCTAAGGGATGGATCTACATCAATAACACCTGTCGGTCAACCCACACCCACAACAAAGTGATATCATTCATGTAATAGTGTTAAAATGCAGACTGCTCTGTAATGACACAACAATAGCAAAATAGGCCTACAGATATAATTGTGCCATACAGTCAGTATTCCCATCTCAAAATAGTAACCCTCTTCCAATATTTATATTTTTGTGATAGTCCACAACCACGATATGTAAATATTTCCAACATCTTGTAACATAATATTGTAAATGTATGTAACTTCTAATTGATGTTTGATACCAAAAGTAGACAGTAAAATGTACATATAGCATTGTATAAATGTGTACTATATTGTGAAAAGGAGAGGGCTTCTATAGAAGTTCAACCTGGATAAAAATTGAATATATATGCAATTTGTGATAATGTAAGAACAAAAAAGCTGTATACAGTAATGATTACACTGATACGATATTGTTGTTGAAGTAACAATGTATTTTAACTCCGTACTGCCTATCTCAGGACTGATTCCGCAGGAATATGCATATGACTGTCTTAATCAGTTAAAATTTAAAAACGAAAGGCTTTCCAAACTATATGCGATTTTATTGCTATTAGCAGCAGGTGCTTTTTATAGTTTCCATTCATTCCAACAGAATTTTCAGCCATTTATTTTTCATAGAAGCACATATTCATTTAAATATTCCAATTGTACTTGAATCTCCACTCATTTTTGTATTCTTTAACAAATATAAATTGGTATTGCATTAATCAAATTTTTAATTATTTTCAGAACTAAAAATCGAGCAAATAAAGTTTATGTAACTGTATTTGCTACTTAACTAAATACATTTATGTGCAAAAAAAAAGGAACATATGGAAATTTATGTAGAATATATGGGCTATTCCATATGAAATCGATCAGTAAAAAACCTCGCATTTTTTTATACTCTAATTTTTTCCCTACTTATACAAGGTGCTGAGGAGAGTGCATCTGCAAAAATATATTATCGAAAGTTAAACGGTTTGCGTATTGTTGAGCGACAAATTTAGCGTATTTTAGAAAAACAAGTATCTTTCAGCGCTCAGAACTCTGGAACCATTTACTGCTGAACATTGAACGGGAGCTCATTTTGAAGCTGACATTTAGTAGGTTATGTTAAGAAGTAAGCCTTATTTTTATTGTATATAGAGAGACAGATAATCTGATTTTACTTACTTTTAGGCGTTTTGCCAATTTGTAAAAATGTAAAAAAATATTGAGAAAAAACCTTGCATTATTAAGAGGGATTCGCATTGTTTGCTTAGTGGTAAGGCAATAAGTTTCGAGGGTATTAAATAAATTATTTTCACGTGCCTAGACTTGAACGGCGCAGTACCGCACGCCGAGAGCTGAAGATAAGCGAGCATTGGGAGGAGGAGTCATGCCACCCTATGAGACAACGGTGTGACATGTTTAGTCTCCAGTATGCGAGCAAAAGTAGCCAAGTTGCGTGTGCATTTTATAAGTGCAAGTGTTGTAATCCAATATTTTTCAAGTTTATATTTATTATTATAAGTTATTCGTTAAGGCATATTTATGAAACCATTATGGTAAGATAAAGTATTTCAAAACAATATCGATCAAATTATTGAGTTAAATGCATGTCTTTCGTGAGCGCTTCCGTAATATAAACATTTTCCATATTGTAACAAAATTTATTTCACAGGTTGCTTAAAATGGAGGACAAATCTTACTCAGGTGAAATCCCCGTCAACTTACGCGTCACAAAAGGGTCAGTGTTAAAGGGCTTCGGAAAGTATCCCGTTCGATTGCAGAAAAATTTGGCATACCTGAAAAGTACCAAAACATAATTCGATTATGTACATATTGCAGATTGAAAGTGCATAAATCACATTCTTTAGATAACGCAGTTTCAAAAGAGAAGTCATAGAAGAAAATGTTCAGCCAACTTGCAGTGTTCAAGTTGAGAGTAGTGGTAATAACAGCAACAGTAATAATGAAGAATCGGGTAAGAGTGAAACAGAATGTGTTGACAAGGCAATCCTCACTACTTTAAACGAGACACTCACTGTGATTGGCGTGAAAAAGAAGAAAATATATCAGAAAAAGTTTCCCCAAACTAAACTAAAACATATTCTTCTGCGGAAGAGGGCGTGGAAGTTTTCTGCAAGAAATAGCAACATTTGAGTAGTAAATGTTTGGATGCAGTCTTCTTTCTTTTGTCATTTTACTCCTGTGTTTATGAAAACCTGTGATAAAGCTAGCACAGCCATGCACTGCTAGACGACACTTCTCGTGTTTATGTCTCTTGGCCTTGCTTCCCTCGGCTATCTCCCGCCTCATAGTCAGCTAGTTAGTTCACGCTTATGCTATTTATTTTCTTTATTTGATACTTTCTTATCAACGTACCACTAGTAAAAAATATGTGTTTATTTATACTTTCAATGCGGAATCTAACCATACATTTTTTAAATACTTTTTCATTGGCAAAGGCGTCTTAATGAGGAAAAATCTAAATTTCTCCATTTCCATAATAAGTAAGAAAATCTGTTTATATATCAATATAAACTTTAATTTCTCAGCATAAAAATAAACCACGATTTTGTTCATTGGGTGAAAGGGTTTCGGAGCTACAACAGTTTAAAGTTGCTAATTTTACGAAAATACGATAAATTTAAATATTTTTAATTTAAACACTATGAAGTTCTGATGCCTCAAACTTTGCACAAAGCATTGTATCACTGTTGTCTACGGACAGAAAAAGTTTCATTGCATTTAAAAATTGCAAGGTCAATTTTCTCTATATTTCGGTCGATTTGAGATGGAATAGCTCATATTATTATGAATGAAACCACATGGAGCTTATGTACTATCATGAAGAAGCAAAATCTCGTTTTTAGTTATTTTAAACATAAATTGAAAGACACTTATTTTAATCATTTTAATGATTTCTGAGTTTTTGAAGTATGTAACTTTTTGTTCTTCTTAATTATCTGTATATGTACTTCCTTCCCTCAAAACTGTTCTTGTCATTTGTTTCCTGCTTCCTAAAAAAATCAGCTAGGCCTAATCTAAGGAAAGAAATTAGTGATACAATAAAAAAGCATGTATTCAACGTTGAATATATTTGCACTACACTCTCCAAAATTGTAACTGATCCGAATGAAGGAATAGTAATTTCGTAGATGCTTCAGATATAATTTCTCATATAAAGCAGGTTCACAACTTCTTCCAGTGCCATATGCTATGTTTGGCTATTAATTGGTTAAATATAGGTCATATGTTATTTGCTATTATTTACGAATATACATAACTTTAATGGAAGAAATAATTATCCCTACTTTATTGAGAAGATGGTTTCATTGCTTGATATATTTCTGAAACACAATGTTTCATATAATTCCTCTTATTTCTTAGGAGATAAAATTATTGTCAGCCTTTGAATGCTATGTATGCGACATAGGCCTACTTACAGCAAATTTTTCATAATGATAAAACCTCTTGCTTTACAATTTGATAAAAGAGGAAGAGAATGTAATAATTTGTATATTGAATGAATATGTATACATATATATGTTATATAAGTATATATTTATATATGTTTTATAAAATTAAATTTTAATTTAAATACTGTATAACAAATTTTTGTAGAAATTTTTGGCTAATTAAAAAATTGTAATAAATCTCTCATTTACATACCTACATATATTTTTAATAGTGCAGTACACAGTTTCAAGATAACGAACTATTACAAGTTGATTTTTCTTATTATTAACAAGGAAACAGTTAATGTGTTCATGTCGAAAGCTCCCCTCAAACTGCCTACATTTTTAAATCTTTACAGCAGTTAGACCAATACAGAAGATTAGCTGTTCATAGTAATTCTATAATTCTAAGATTGCGAAATTAAAGCTTGAATTGAGTAGCTCCTTGGCCTAGAGTTAGATGGTAGTCATTGAGTTGGCTAAGTGTACAAGATAATCTCACATGTCACTCGACAGCTTAGGCATTCATGTCATTTTCTGAATATGCACCATTGTTTCTTAATGCAACATTCCAGGTAAGTTGTCACAATTTTACAAATAATATGGGCAGCTAATTTTATTTCTCTATATACTGTGGAGATCTGTGGGCGCAGTTTGAGGAGAGGTTTCGATATGAGTTCATTAACAGTTTTCTTGTAAGTCCAGCGGTATATAGCTTCTCAAATGATTGTTTTCTAATGTGCCTGTCTTTATCTGTTCTCATTACATTTCTATTTAAAAATAAAGTGGCAATTATTAATTTGGAGAGTTACTGTAACAAAGATACATTATTACCTGATTTAATTTTTATCCAGTGTTGTTTGCAGTTGCTAAGGATTTCGAGATATCTGATTGTCATATTAAAATTACTCACTTGTGAGTCGTAGTCCCTCAGTAATGCAGTTTTATGTTTTCTGAATGACTTTTTTTTTATTAGTAAACTTGCCATATATGGAGTATTACTTTATTGCAAATAAAGAAATATGTTTAATTTTGTTCCACAATGTTGCCTTTGCATTCTTTTAGGCGTGAGCAGGTGTTATCAACTCTAAGGCTTCTAAAGTAACTTTTATATTTAGTTACATTAGACATTATATTACAGAATGTAATATTTTATATTATATTAAAGCATCCATCCTTTATTGTTAATATTATTATTATTTTTATTTTAACATAGCTATAAATTTAACATCAGTGACGTCCAAAAGTATGTCTGACTTAAATATCAGACTACGAAATTCAGTATTAAGAACACTTAACAGATTAAATGGAAGAATAAATATAGAGCAATAACAGTCACCATTGTCTTGCCATCTTTTCAAATGTCTCTTTAAAGATTTTTCTCTTATTTGATATACTGTGGAGACTGAAGATTTATATTTTAAAATAGGACATTGCCTCAGTGACTTTATGCAGTAACTGTAAGAAAGTAAGTAAAATATAATTTCAGTACTGTCATATTTTTCATTACATTGGTAAGATAGTAGAGCAACTGGCTGTAAACTGAAACAACATAAGTTTCACCTCAGAATTTGTTTCTTCTGCATAACCTGGAGACCAGCTCTTTGTTTCATCTAGCGTACTATCAGAAGTATGGATAGAGTTCTTTCCCTTACTTTCGCCTAGTAAGGAAGCATAGAAATTTTCTTTACCAATGTGTCTTCAAGGCATAGATATGAACTTTATAATATGCATTGCATTTCATTATACTAAGCACACCTTTCTTTACGTGTTAGTACAAAATGGTTCAGATAAGCATGATGTATGCATTTAGGAGGGACTGCTGTTCTTGTTACACAAGTCTAATATTTTAACTAAAGTAGCTTCAGGATAGTGTTATGAAAAATTGTTTGTAAGAAAATTTTTGTGTTCAAATGTATACACACGACAACATAATAATATTGGTTTGTACCAGGTGCTGACAGAAATAATCTCTTGTTGAGGTAACTACATTAGTATATGTTAAGAATTTCTTCAGTTGGGATAAAGGAATATACTACGATTGTAAATTACTAGCAAATAGCTTCCTAACTGCAGAGTATATTCTCTTTCTCACAACAGAAGAATTCTCTGTAGTAGAAATTAATAATAAATTTTTCCAATGCTTATGTTTGTGAACTAGCATTAGAATGTTATTAAGAGAAATACAGAGTTTGTGCCTTTGATTGAATGCTACTGTGAAATGAATTTTATGGTACATTGGACCTGTTGTTTTATATTAAACAATATTAGATCTCTGAATTCATATATAGAATATAATATATATAAGATCTTTATTGTTTTATTATGAACTTCGATTTATATTGAAATAATTTCTTTTCTAAGCATTTGCTTTTATAATATACAGTACTCTTTATATTCCCGATTTTATAAATTTTATTTGAAAGTATTTCTTCAATTATATTATTGTATCTCTTATTTGATATGGCAATTACGAAATGCAATTGAATATTAAATAATAGTCTAATTTTTACTCAGAAGAATTATTTCTTAGAATGGGTGAACAAACTACATCAAACATTCATTACTCACATGGTGCGACTGAAATATAATGGAAATAGGTTAATGAGAATACAGATAATTTATACATACTAGCACTACAAATTTTAAGAGGAGTTCTACATGTTTCTTTCTCTCGCGTTCACCAATGTAATTCAGATATCCATTATGTAAGAACGTAAATACAAAACAGTTTCAGCTAATTCTACATCATATTAGAACTACGAAGTTTTATATAAAACATAGCAGTGTATTTTGTTTGAAGATAAGTTAGTCATTTTACTTCCATTATGCACCAGTATTGTGAACTTTATACTAGAATAATTTTTAGTGAATTATGTACAAATCACTTATGAAGTAAATGTTTTCCATAAAACTAAGAGGAGTCCTGTAACCTCATCACTGCACATTATTATAGTTTCACATATAATCTAGATACAGTTATGACCTGAATACCTCCATTAGGATGTGCAGTATATATTGCAGAAAATGTGTTAGGAGGCTTATGGTTTATTTAAAAATATAATAAATTTACCTTTGATAAATACATTCCTCTCAGCAAGTCTACGTATAAATTTCTTAAGGAAATTTTACTTAATAAAGGAAGAAGTTTTATTTTTTTCTTACTAATGTCTTAACTTGAAAATTTATATTGTAATATGAATGAAAGTACCAGTATTGTATTGTGGATTAGGTATAATAGAAATTCTAATATAGAAATTGCCGGTTTTCAGTAAGTATTCCAGCACTTCCAAAAAAAAAAAAAAAAAAAAAAAAAAATCTATTGGTTATCAAAATCATTTTATTAGCTTATCCTAATGATCTAAAAAATTGTCAGAAAAAAAGAAAATACTTCAGATAATATAATATAAGGCAGTGTTTACATCAGCTGAGATTAGAATTTAGCAGGCTCATTTCTTCTGAAGTTTATTGGTATATTTTAACTAGAAGTCATGATTTTGATGCATAAAATGAAATTTATAAACCTCAAAGTTGTGATTGTAAATCTGTTTCAATTAGTGAATTTATATAATTATATATAAACACATTTTCGGTGGAAGCATTTTCGTATTATTTTATATGCTCACTACATGATGTTCAGAGAAAGTGTGATGGTACCATGAAAGACTAAAAATTTAGAAGTCTACAAAATAAATGTTTTCAATATTATTCGTACCAGGTATTGTGAAAGTGGTTCTTGGCATGTCAGTTTCCTTCTGTAAATTTACCTTTTTTTTTGTGTAGTCTCCCCTCCTCCTAAATTATTGCATGGATTTTACTTAAATCTGACTGTGACATCATGGAGAAAAATATATGCATAAATTACCAACATATTTGTTTATAAAGCAGACTATAAAATGGCTACTTATTGAAAACTCTGATCATTTTTTTTTTAGTTTTTTTTTATTTCACAAGAACTAGGTAATAATTATAAATTAAACATTATTTACTGGTACATGTTCTAAATAATAGTTTAGTTGAGAGCTTTGTTAAATTTGAAACTAGAAACTTGTGACCACATAAGTTTAGGATTATAATAATGTGTATGTAATAATCTGAGGAAAAATTAATATAACATTAGTGATTTAAGAGAGAGACCAATAAATGGCTTTAAGTGGTGCAATCTTGTTTCTTCAGGCTTACATCTTTCATTTGGCAAAGTACCATATAAGTAGTTTATTATGAGTTAGTTCATCGGTTGTCTCTTTTTCATAAAATTATTTTCATGTGAAGTTTGGATAAAGTAACAATATTAAATGCAGTAGTAGTTCGGTGTTTTGTTCGCATATTATGTACTGCAAGATAAGCTCATATTGTCTCACTTTCCATATGGGGTAAGTGAGAAGCAGATCTGTTAGAGAGAGGAGCATTCCTAGATGGTTTAACTTTTTTCAAATGCATAATTACTTAACATTGGTGTAATTATAGGATGGTTACACATTTACAGATAGGAAAGGAAAGAAGGTAACTGCGAACATTTGTATGACACAGCTTTATATCTGTGTTATTTTATGTTGTATACTTTTTCATATCTGATCTGTGCAATATATTACACTCTCTTCTGCAATATGGATTACATAAAAACAGTGAAACATTCAAACATATAGTTTAATAAAATTTTTGCTAAATATTTCGATATAATTTCTATTTTAGCACATATATAACATATTACAATATAAATATGAAAGTAAAGACCTCATAATTTTTAATGGAGAGTTTAATTTCGTTGTTAATGAACTTAGATTGAAGCATGAACTAAGTATATTATAATACGAAATTTATTGTAATATGAAATATCCAGCCTTTCAGACTCATGTTTAAGTTCAAAATACTTTTGTTTGATCCTAATTTCATAGCCTTTAAATATTGAATAATGAATTATGTCTGAAGACAGTTGGCATGCAGTCGGTCACACATGTTAATATCTTGATACATGATCTTTTTTATTTTCGAGCTTATGCCATAGACTGGAAAACTAAAGTATTAATTGGTTTCAGCAATTGAAAAATAAATAACACACATTACTATAATGGTACCGTAAAATGGGTGAATAGGGACCTTTTTTAATGTTTTCATATATAAATCTAGTAATATTGGAAACTGTGTTTATTTTTTACTTTATTTAGAAATATAGGGTATTAATAGACTGTTGTTTTGCTTACTCTACTTCCAATGTGTTACTAGAATATTATATATTTATTTTCAAAATGTGTCCCTATTCACCCCAAACATGGGGTCAATAGGGACATTGCTGTAAAAATATTGTTTGTCCCTATTCAAACATGTACTGGGGCTAATAGGGACAAAAAAAAACTTTTTAAAAATACATACTACCATTTTATGAACATGAAATCATTACTCATATGACCTACTTAAAGATATGTCTACCCCTCCTGATTGTTGGTTCTTTCAAAATCTATACTATACGAGATTGGTCGAATTCTGATATGTCCTCTACATTGGGGAACACGTATGTATATATTATAGTCCTCTGACAATTGTCTGAGAAATGATCCCTCATAAGTTACACCTTCCTTTATCATCTTTACAACTTTCCCAATGAAATGTTGTAGTGTTCCCTTAGAGCTGTTCAATGCAACTTTCACCCATTCTCTGATTTGAAGATTTTGTGAAATAGAACTGTTTCCCTGACATCAGTATCACTCTGATTCAAGTTTTCCTGTTTCATTAACACTTTCATCACTACAATTTTCATTGGATTCTTCTGTCAAATCATGTGCTCAAACACTTCTGCTAGCTGGTACGTTAAGTTTCCTCTTTCTTCCAGGTTTGCTCTGTTGGTTTTCATTCCATAGTCATCTCTTTCAGGAATTGTATTAAGCTGTTATTGATGTCATCAGCGTCATTATCTTCATTTGGCAACATTTTCAAAACTTGATTTTCTTGAGAGGATAAATTCCAACTTTTCTGAACCCTGAACATATGTCAAAGGGACTCATTGGGTATCCCCACTCTGAACATTTTAAAATGCTTTTTACAAGCATTGTCTCACCCTCCTTTCTTTTGTCGAGTGTTCAGCTGAACTGGATTTAATTTATTGCATAAATATTTGAGGGATTATAAAACTTTATTACAAGTAAACTATTGAACTTATGTGAATGAAACCAGTCCAGAACGAACGAGGAACTGAAACAGTTTTTTTTGGCACGAATATTCAATGTATCTACCATGGCTGACATGGCACATGGTCTAGTTCTTGTCACACTTGTATCAACACGAACTTGTCGATAGTGTTCACTGCTGTGATTACATGCTCTCTTAGGTCTGCAATATCACATGTCATCGCACAGTGGGCCAGAATTCTAATCTAGAAGGAAAAAAAATAAAAACTCAACTTACTTTATTCCCCATTTTTTTCCCTCTGAATAACAGATAATCATAGCTTAAGAAAATCGACCCTAGAGACGAAAAATAAACGGACATGTTTATATATAATAACCGTAATCTGCACATCCTTGAGGGAGCATTCCATCTTGTCGCTAGTTGTATGTTAGCAGTGAACTTTGTTGATTGTTCGTTTGATGCCAGTGCATTATTGTGAATACCTGAAGTATGGAAAAGAACGCTACAGGTATGCACTTGCAAATCAATATAGTTAAAATTCTTATTTTTTCATCAGTAATTTATATTGAAGGTGTTAACAAGATGTAATCAGCGAGTGAAATTCTTATTTTGTAAATTTACGCAGTAATTTCAAAATGTATACAAATGTATCCGTTTACATTCTCATACCAAACTGTAAAGAAACTCATAACAATTAAGGGTAAAGTTTCAGTAGGTGCCCAAATTTGCCCAATTCTTAGAAATTTTATTTTCTTTGCTGAGGCGCGACCTCCCATAATGCACTGTGAGCTATGCGAAATGTTGAGTGATAAAACACAGAGTGAGGATCAGCTGGTGCGCTAAGTAGAATCTAAACAAAACATACAGGACTGTTCTTCTGATGTGTTATGTTGTATTAAAATGACATTGAGTGTTTTCAAATGCAGATTTCAAGAGTGATGGGAAAAAGTAATAGGATGAAACTAGGTTTCTAACAGTAAATTCCAATTGGCTAGAAAAATAATTACATTTTTCTGATGAAGTTTATAAAGCTGCATCCCAAAATTTTAAAACGGCCAGTTCAGTTCCGTCCACCTCTAAACGTGGAAGGCCTAGAAAACTCTTTGAAGAAAGAGGAATGAAAACTAAACAGAAAAGGGGTGGGTGGGTGGATGGGTGGGGGGGGTGTGTGTGTGTGTGTGTGTGTGTGTGTGTGTGTGTGTGTGTGTGTGTGTGTGTGCGTGCGTGCGTGCGTGCGTGCGTGCGTGCGTGCGTGCGTGCGTGTTTTTTTTTTTGCTCTGGATTTAACAATGAAATCATCATCCTTCTTGCTTCCCAATATTTTGATGGAAGGTCCACAAATGAGGAGCATCGTTTCAAAAGGTATTATGTGCCACTTACAATTTTTTTTACACGAACGACGAAAAACTGCATTACTCGTAAACCAGAGAAGTTTTCAAAACACTACACAAAACCTTTTTGAAGTACTGGTTTCACAGTTTGCAAATATGACGACTTGGAACCCTCAGACTTCACAGCATCAAAGATAAAGAAGTAGAAAGTAAGAAATTTAATTTCGTCCATTGGGAGACTTAATACGTTTTGAAATGATGCTCCTCAAATGTCCTAAGAGTTTCACAATTAGCCAGGTGCTCCATCTCCATGTCCTCTCTGCACAGTAAGCATTTAGGTGAATTCAGTACTCCAATACGATGGAGGTGTTTACAGAAAAGGTTAGAAGGTTTAATTAAAGAGCGATCGCAACAAGAATTAAGTGGCTGCTCAAATCTCATCTCGAACTTCCGGTAAAAGGGACGCTGCAAAAATTATTTAGAACATTACCGAAACTACTCCTCACAGAGCCACTAGATACAGAAAGACACGAGTCATCCCACCCATTACCTATTCCATATTCTCCAGAAGAAGCTTTGTCATTTTTTGTAGACAATAATTTATCTAAATTCCAATATAATAATATACGAATGGGAGCTAAGCAGAGGCATATATATATATATATATATATATATATATATATCTATCCATTAGACCATTGCATGAGTATATGGAGAAAATTATTTTTTTAAATTTCCGAGATGCACTCCTTCTATGTTGTTTCACTTGATAAAATATGAGTGTATACCAAGTTGTAGGTAATTTGGTCATGTCTTGACCCCGCCCAATATGACTGACTAACAAGACATTCTTTTCTTATAGTAAAATAATGAGAATATATAATATTAAATGGTTCTCTTTTAATGCAGTTCATTATATAATACTATAAATCCAAATATATAGTAATTAACAAATTTTGTAATTAAATCTTGCCCTCAGCTATATAATATTCACATCAAATCACTATATTTACTGAATTTAAAATTTGTTAGAAGCTGCAGTTAACATCTTTAATGTCTCTCTTTTTATAGTTGGGAATTTGTTTGCGATGATATTCAGCCACTTGCAATAAGTATTGTTTTTGAGTTTCGTCATTGGTAACACCAGTTGAGAAGTTTTGAATCACCTTCAAGGCCTGTTCAGATCATTCACCACTTTGACATGCCGTACGTATGCCTCAGCTTCTTGATAATTGGGATCAAGATGCCATTGGCTAATGCATTTTCTAAGTCATTGGACCTCAACGCCGATGCTGTGAAACAAGAACCACGATTTAGAGCCAATAAGAGATGAGAGTTTTGTACTGTGGTTCAGGATTAGAAATGTTGGAATGCCCTTGTCAAATTATTTTGGTCTCAGAAATCGAAATAATGTCCGAGCAATTTGCTGCCGTTCCGAATCAGTAACTCTGTTTGAAAATAGGGAGAACACTGCACACTCTTTGGTTAAATACCACAAGTGTCTTTCCATGGCTTGTATGGTTGCATTGGCAACTTGAGGATCGTGCTTGCAGTATATGATGAAGTCATGCCACAGCTTCAGATCATTGTAGACTGCATCGGAACCATTGGATGAAGAGAGCCATTTTTAAACATAGAACAGTGCATTGAATTTGTATAGAGCTTCTAATTTATCGATCATGATCTTGTCACATCCTGCTTGAGCACTGAAAGCAAACGTGTTTGCTGGATACAAAATAGACGGCATCCATCGAGCCTTGTGAGCTGCTCCAGGGTTTAGCCAGTGTATTCCTCGTTCAGGTGTTTCTCCCAGAATTAACATCAGCTCAGCACACTCCCGATAATCAGCAGAAAGTATTCTCTTCAGTGATTGAATTGTATTTTTCATCATGAGTTTTTGACCTGTCCTTGATTTGTATGGTCTTAAAATCTTCTTCTGTATTGATAGTTTTCCAAATAGAGTCCCTGAATTGAATGAAATTGTCATTTTCAGGACCTCATGTTTCACCAAACAATGTCTTGTGAACTGAACACTAGATTCTCTCAAAAACGTGATGTCGACAAGCAAACATAAACAATTTTTATCCAGTAATTTTTCGAGCTGTACACATACGCTGATTTTCCATCCTGAGTTTGAAGCTGTAGTGTCAAAAACAAGGGATCTCACGTTATCAGAGAGCTCCCATTCATTTGTAAGACTAAGTCAGTCTTTTTATATTTTCTCTTTTACTGAGTTTTTGTTTGGAATGTCCAGCTCTCATAGGCATCGTAGGAATACAAGACAGTTCCCAAAATTCTTCAATCTTCAAAATAACATATTTAATAACATCATCTCTCTTATATTTCTACATTGGTCCACAATTAAGAAAAACAAAGAAACGAAGCACATCCACATTGGAAGGCAGTTGAGATCCTTCTTTCGGTGTCAAATCTTGTAGTAAATTCCCTATGAGCCACGTTTTTTGGACCTTTTCAATCATCTTTTCTAAGTACTGGACGGTTTGGTGTGGACAAAGGGGGACAAATCATTCCTTCAGGTGACTAGTTTTCCATATTTTCACTCATTGTTAGTTACAACTTGTAAAGGAGAAATGCAATCAGTTTTTACCTTATAGCAAAAGTTATTATTGAGGTGGGCGGGGTTCAAAATATGACCTAAACATCTGAAAATTTGTACACAAGTATGTTTCAATAATTGTAATAACATGGCGGGGGTGCACTTAGAAAATTTAAGAAAAAATTTTTTTGCAATGCCCTAATATCCTTCATACAATACTGTCAAGAGGAGCAAAAGAAAACATGAAAATTACAGAATATTCCGCCAAAATAGATTTACAGTCATTGTTAGATCACATAATTGAACGACTTGTGAAGATAAATGCAAACAAGCCGAAGAGGGAAAGAAAATGAAGTAGATAAAATTGAGAATTTTAAATGATGCAGTAGAACAAATGAACAGTTTCAAATACTTGGGGTGTACTATAAGCAGTAACATGAGCTGCTACCAGGAAGTCAAAATGAGGATAGCAATAGCAAAGAAAGCTTTTAATAGAAAAAGGAGCATCTTCTGTGGATCTCTGGAAAAAGAACTAAGGAAGAGACTAGTGAAGTGCTTTGTGTGGAGCAGAAGCATGGACATTACGACGAAGTGAAGAGAAATGACTAGAAAAGCTTTTGAAGTGTGAATGAAGTGTGTGAAATGGACAGACAGAATAACAAATGAAGCTGTGTTGGAAAGAGTGGGTGAAGGAAGAATGATGCTGAAACTGATCAGGAAGATACAAAGGAATTAGTTGGTTCACTGGCTCAGAAGAAACTGCCTACTGAAGGAATGGTGAACGGGAGAAGAGATATCTTGCCAATTGGAATGTTATCAGAAGAGGCCCTAGAGGCAAGAAATAAGCATTTAAGAAAATACAGGGAAAGCCATGCCAGAAAGTTTTCTCATAGGGCTACTATACAGGGTGTTTTTAATATCTTACTCGTAACTTCGGATCCTATGATTGCTCAGTTGAGTGCAGCATCGAGGAATAAAAAGAAGGTTCACTATCCTTAGATGATCGTTGTTTGCTCATGGAACCAAGAGTAACTGGAGCTTCTTATGAAATAGAAGGTAACGATGACGATGATGATGATGATGATGATAACAATGAAGATGACACAGACGAAGGTGGTGATAATTCTACAGATGATCCTAGTCCCTCAGCAAACGCTGATTACAGTTTCAAATAGGTAAACTCTAATACTACTGAAATATTTGTTTGTGATACCTAACCTCCGCTGAGTTCATGGGCATTCTTTTGGCTTTTCTGTTATCTACTATGTTTAATTTTCCTTATTTAATCATTTTGTCGTCTTTTGATATAACATTTTATGTAAATTAATTTTTTCCCCGCTAGAATCGCATTCTGGCCCACTGTGCATCGGTGGGATACAATCCCACAAAAAGAAGTCACATGGTGTGAAGTCTGGTGATCTTGGGGATCACAGCTTTAGGTGTTAGTCATTTTCAGATGCACTCCTTATCTAATACGCTAGCAGCACTGTGTGGGCTCTTTTCGAATTTTCTACGAAATTCACGTTGGATAGTAATCACTGAGCTAGTAGTGTGAAATTCCAAAATGAAGACTGGTTTCATTCACGTAAGTTCAATAGTTTACTTGTAATGAAGTTTCATTTCTTCACACGCGTAGCAGCCATTGCACAACAATGAGAAATGCGAGCTGCAGCTGATCAGAACAATGTGAGTGACTGCCTAGCAGCAGTGGAATACGAGCTTCAGCTGAACAAAACGACACTGCTTAGTGGCAGGAATGTGAACTCTTGTCTTAATGAAACATATACACACAAACTGTTTGAGCCTTTCGTTTGTTCTGGACTGGTTTCATTAACGTAAGTTCAGTAGTTCACTTGCAATAAAGTTTTGTAACCCGCCAAATCTTTATGAAACACAGTGTATCACTGGAGTGCGGATTTTGACACTCCATATCTCTCTGCTGCATTTCGAAGAGACATTCCTCCTTTTATAGCTTGTAAAGCCATTTCCAATACATCCTGCGAGACATGCTTGTGGCATTTTCGTTTTGGATTACTTTTGTATTGTCTGCCCATGGTATCCCTATTCACCCTTAGGAAACAATATGAATGAGTCTTAAGCCTGTTGTTCAAAAGATAATGTTATTATTAATTTTTAATCATATTTTTTTATTTACATTACCTCAAAAACAACTGTATAATTACCTGAGTATGGTTTCAGCTATAGTCAAGAAATAATAATTAATTTGCAGTAGAAGTTTCCCGCTATATGTGATCTTTGAAAAACAGCTGATCTAACTTAGCATGCCTGCCAACAGCAAATATATCGAAATTCGAAATAATCGACAGGCATACAACATTAAAATATTTCCAGGATTAGGAATAGCTGTTACATATTTACAAAAAACTTTTTTCCACAATGCTGTCCTTATTCACCCCATTTTACGGTGATACAGTTTACATTGAGCACAGAACAAAATCTTCCTTGGTTGTTATTGTATTGGTATTTCATTTTAATATGATAGAGAGAATCGTTAGCTTCACACACTTACACCTCCCAGGCAAAAATATGACATTTTGTTACTTTCGTTTCAAAATTTTTGTTACTTTGAATTTAAAATTCTGTGCTGTTATATTCGTAAGACAATATTCTTCTTTTATGATGGCTTTCATGTTAGTATGATAAAATTAAGTTAATTTCTTTTACATTTGTTGAAATTGTTACTTTACTTTGTCCTGTTTGTGTGAATTTCAGCAATTATTTCTTGCTTGCAAAGGGATTGAAATGTCCAAGTTGCACATGATATTATAGTAAGTATTTCCACTTTTGGACGAAATTGTGTTAGCAGAATTTTTTTAAGTAGGCTACTCCTTTTCCTATGTTGTTCTATTGACACATGATACTCTAAACTATGTTTTATCCCCTTTATTTTAAACTTTAAAAATCTATTACTATGACTATTCCAAAACCTACCTTGTTCATCTTGTGTCCATTAACGGTCTCATTCTCTTGCAACCACCACCACCACCACCACCACCACCACGATCACTACTACAGTACCATTACTGCTGCTGCTGCTGGTCATTTATCTGCTACAAATCAAATACACTTTTGAGGGGGTATCAGAACTCAACTTTTCAACAATTAAATAGGCTATTAGTAACTGTATCAGTAGTTTCATCTACTGAGAGCGATATATATGTGAGTAGCTAATGTCCGAATGAGGCCTCCTCATACATGCTATGAACATGCAGTAATTTTTCCTTATGGTGGTTCCTGATGAAATATTTCTATGACAATATTTTTCCAAGAAGCCTTTAAAATGAGGATTTTAAAGAGCATTGCAAGAGGTATTTCCTGCAACGATGGCTCAGTATAGTTCAGCATGAAATTAATTTTGTTTGAAGAATTATTTAATCTCTGGGTTAATTTTTTTTTTTTTTTTTTTTTTGTGTTTCTTGGGTGTGTGGCTTTATTTATGTTAGTGGGATTTTTTAATCATTAGATATCTTTACACAGTAAACGAAATGTTAAATAGCTTTGATAAGTAGTCCCGTATTTTAAATAATCCGACCTAATTTTGAAAGCATTGCATTTATTAAACATTTGGGATTTCCAATAACATTTTAGCAATGCAGATTTTAAATTAAAGTCTCAGGAAACACTGTCGCTTCATTAGTCAGTATGCCAACCCATGACAAAACTGGTTTAAAATAAAATCTAAGGAGAAAATTATGCCATTTTATCCCAGCAAAGAGGGAAGAAAATAAATTTACCAGTGGGAAATACACTTTCTTCCAGCTTGCGATCAGTTCATTAATGTATCAGAGGAGCCTTTGAAGTCTTAATTTTTGGCATTGCACAGTTTGTTTGCAACAGATGAATATTGATTCTGGGCAGGAGGATAGTTGAGTACACTTTCTCTTTTTCCAAGAATGGGATGTGTGGCCTTATTAATAAAATTGTGCATTGCAACATCTCAAATGCTAATAAAGTAATGAAGCAACTCCCGACCAGACCATCAAATATGATATGTACAGTCCTACTTTAAAAATTAATACCGGTACAAACTGAAAAATTAATTTTGAAATTTACAATATACATTTTCAAAAAAAAAAAAAAAAAACCGTGGGTGTTTTGACCACTGTGGGAGGCCTGGGTAGCATAGTCGGTATAGTGCTGGCTTCTCTGCTCGAGGTTGCGGGTTCGATCCCTGCCCAGGTTGATGGCATTTAAGTGTATTTAAATGCGACAGGCTCATGTCAGTAGATTTACTGGCATGTAAAAGAACTTCTGCAGAGCAAAATTCCAGCACACCGGCGATGCTGATAATCCTCTGCAGTTACGAGCGTAGTTAAATAAACCAAAATTTGAATTTTGAATTTGATCTTTGTGGGACAAAATATGGTAAATAGATAAAATTAGTCTCTATCATTAAAATAGGCATATCTAGGTTCCATAAAAGTACCAATTTTGAGCAGTTTTCTATAAAAAGTGTACTTGCAAAGTTTTTATGCACTTTTCATTTAAGGATTAAAATAGGTTTTACCTAAAATTCTAAGCCTATTTATGATACTCTATATATTTGGTTTATAATTTCGAAGAAATGAAATTTCATTACTTTTTCAGTTTTGTAACTAACATTTTTCAGCTTAATGTTTTACAAAACTTAGAAAGACCCAGACATAAAAGTAGCTCCTTTTGAAAAGAGAAGACCAATTACCGGTATTTGTTTTGATTCCAAGTATCGTCAAATCCCTGGAGTGCAGTTCCAGAACTCACACTGTCCAGTGTACGGTTCCAATTAACATCTTATCCAAAAGATTATGCCTTATTTTCTTATCATCCATAAAGTTTGAAGAATGAAACTTTGCAGACTGATTTTCTTATTCTTTATTGATTTTTTTAACACATAGGTTTAAGTAGATTATAAGAAAATACCTTACAGAAATGTTTTTTGTAATTTATGGAATATCATAAAAACTAATTGATAAGAAGGATTTTGGAACCTGATACCTCACTTGTATCTGTATGATTTTCTAGTCCTTCCTTAGGGGTCTTTATGTTACTCTGATTATTTCATAGTTACTTTTCTATTTTCTAAGTTTTTCTTTGTGTTCTGTTCCTTATGATTATGTTAAATTCTCTTTTCTACTTTTCTTCACCTGATCATTGTCAGTTTTGTATGTCTTACAGTATCACAATACAAAGCACTATAAATATTACTCCTGATATTGTCACACTAGAACAGTGGTTAGGTTATGTATTTATATTTTTTCATAATTTTAGCATAATTTGGTAACTGATTTATCAATAGGATCAGGAACTTCTGAACTCTCAAATTGTTGTTAGTATACAGTAAAACCTTGTTAACCGAATTAAAGGGGACTGACCCCATTTTGGTTAAGTAAAATTTCGGATAATAGATGTTTTTTTTTTTTTTTTTTTTTTTTTTTTAGAATTAAAAATTATGAACTGATTCATAAGTTGTGTACATAAAAGAATCACGTGTATTAAAAAGGAATTGATACAATGCAATTTGTAGGAACAGTGTTGCCAAATCTAAATATTGATTCTTCGCTATTTCTTTAAGAGAAAACCCGAACTTTTCTTTTGGATTTTTTGTTCACATCCTTTTCTCGGAGAAATGTCTGCTTAGTGCTAGGAGTAGGTTTAAACTGGCTCGCATAAGCAATAGAACATGTTGTTACTCTCGAATGCATTTCTATGATATGCTTAGTGACAGCAACTATTATTATCTTCAGTCTGCTTCTATTTTGTTTTTATATTTGTATAAGGTAAGAGCACCAGTAGTCAACATGTTAAGGAAACATATACTAGGAATTCTTTGTCTCTTTCCTTTTGGAGCTTTTCTTTCAACAGAGCGAGGCCAAAATAAAGTCCTTTTGAATGGTGAAGGCACAAAATCCTTGCTCGTGGATGTCATTTCAGATGCTTTGTCTTCTGACAATGAAGGAGGTTCTAATAGTTGAACTGACTGTGGTGTCGTGGGGCTAGGTGCTTCTGTTTGAGATTGTAGTTCTAATATATTCATATCTATTGGTATGTTTTGTTGTAGCTATAGGATCTTTACCTTCTTCCAGAGAATCCTCTGTGGAGCCTGGCAGGCTCCATTATTTTCCTGGAAAGTTTTCAATTTGTTCATCAAACTAGACTACATGCTTCTCCAACAGACGTGCTTTACCTGTTGATTGTTGGGAATTTTGTTGAATTTTTTTAGGAACCGTGTTTTGTCTAAAAAAAAAAATGGTTCTTCAATATTGTCTCCTAAAGCTGACACAGTGGGTACTTTTAAGGTTGAAGCTCCTGTCATCTAGAGGTTCTAAGAGTTGTAGACGAAAAAAAATAAGAATATTCTTGCACTCCGTGGGAAGCATGTTTAAACTAGTTATAAAATGTAATCTTAAGTTGAGAACCTAAAGTTGACATATCTTTCAACCTTAGGGAAAACACAAATTATAAGTATCTATGCCTGACATCCCTGCTACGAGGTTAAGAACATGCTTTTTTTTTTTTGTAACATATTACACATTCTGTATCCTAAAATGCATGTAACTAGCATATAAAAGCAGAGAAATGTATCTTAAGCAAAAGTTAAATGTATACCTTCTTGTGATTTTGTTAAGCCATTCACTAGATTACTTCATTCTAAACACACACTTCTTCAGTCCAGCATCACCCAATGTAATGGCCACACAAGTTCAAACTTTTATGATGTTGCAGAGGAGAGAATTCAATAGTGTACCAGATTTATCCATGATCTCCTTGAAAACACTTAACCTTATTTCAAACTTTTACAAAATTGTGTCAACTATAGGTATCCTGTCGATTATAGGTGATCTTACCTTATTTTGCTTATATAGTGTTGAAATTAAAAACAAATATAATATGAGTGTAACATACATTGTGCATACATTCTGTCTATCATAAATACAATACTTATTACAACTTTTTAATTTATTTATAAAAATTAATTATATGACTTACACTGGTTTTTGGTTGACAGAGGTTTGGATAATGGCAGTTTTACCTACTGTTATATGCTTTTTTTTAATCAGTTTTACAATAAACATTTCTCGTTTTATGTAATTTCCTGTAATGCATCATATTAAAATAAGTTGTTATAAGTATATACCGGTATTTAGCCTATTCCCAATTCAGTATTTCACACAGTTATTTACCTGGTATCTGACACAGTGCGATCATTTCTTGTTAACTGTGCAGCAAAATACACTTTCACTTGTTTTGAAAAAAGTCATGTATTTAAGTACATTTAAGTAGCCTATATGTTATTTAAGATGACTAATAATATTATTTATTTTTGCACTTAATTAAGCAATTTTTTTTAGAAAAACAAACCTGAATAATCTATGAGGTGGTATGTTCAACATATTTTAAATCAGAAAAGAGGTAGATAATTTTGTTAATCGAAACGCAGTTCTCATTTTATATGATTGGTGCATCCGAGAAAAATTAAAATTACACAGTATTTTATGAATTAAATAGATCCTAAATGAAAGTAGACTACCTAAAACTATTTCTGTAAAAGTCCATATATTGAAACTGAAGCTGATGCTTCCTTGAAAATATTTTCTTGAAAAATATTAGGCCTACTATAAGCATATTTTGTTTGGTTTTGTTTCAAAATATCTTGTCTTAAGTATATTTATTTATATAACATAAATATATAGGAAACAAAATATACAACTTTAAAATCATTTTGAAGTCCAATAAACTGCGTCTCAATATACAAATTTATTGTTGGAACTGTCAGAACTTATCATAGACAATTGTGGTTAAGTACACAAATGCTATTTGCACACATTAAGAGATAAACGTTTTCGGCTTGAAAGAGCTGTTTTCAGATTCAATATAGTATACCTATCAAATACATTATATATGGTGAACAAGCAATTGTATATTTGTTACATAAAAATGCATAATAAATGACGATAGTGAGTGTATGTGTCAAATGTTAAAATAGGTTAAATCAGAGGTGTGGCATTTATGTTGCTGGTGTTGCTGCCAGCAACATACGAAAAGTAGAAATTAAGTACCTATATTCCTTACTATACAATTTCTTAATTTGTATTTACTATCAACAATTTAGATCATCCAGTTTCCCTTAACACAATACATGTCAGAAAAGATATGGTTGCCACCTGGCACCGAAGAATTGAACTGATACATACACAACATTTCAGTGTTTCCGATTTACACCACATGTTGCCTGCAGCGCTTCAATGGCAAACTCGCCAAGGCTGGGTGTCAGTGACCTTCAGTGCCGTGGTGTGACTGTAACGTGATTATTTGCCAGTTAGGCATAAAGGCAAACATGTGTTAGTCTTCCTTCCCTTTCACTTCCCAAGCTTGGCTTCTAAATTTACTGGTGAAGTATTCTCCTATGATTGTGACTGTGTTATAGAGAGCTTTTTAAACCATTCTTTAGGATCACGTACATTTAGTGATAGAAAGTAATATTGTTTTGAATGGCAGACCAACTCCTGAATTAAAAGACTAGAAGATTAAATCACTTGGAGATTTTCTTTATTTTACTTGTCAGCAAAATTACTATCTATTCAATAGTGTGAACAATAAGTAACAAAGCTTGGAGGTTTCGAAAGATATTTTAATGTATCATGGTATACAGAAATACGTGTCTGTGCAGTAGTGCAAAATTATCACGACTCTTTTGCTGGGCGTGTTTATTTTTTTCAAGTGAAAAAAAAGTCTGGACCAAAGATGGTATCAAGAATGTGGATAGTTTCCGTATCTTGAAAGTTATAAAACACGTTGCATCCTTCTAACATGTTTTGGCAAAACGAGAATAGACTTGTTGTTAAGTGAGACATTTAAAAATCAACAGAAAAATACAATGAAGTTGTGAAAAGAAACAGATGTAATGTCTCGTTTAATAAATGCAGTGTGTTACTTGGTCCAGCAAGAACTTCCGTTTAGGGGTAGGAATGAATCCGATAGCTGTCAACAGGGGCAATTATGTCAAACTTTTACACCTCCTTGCTCACACTGATGACAGTAATTTAGACCATCACCTTCAGACTGTTTACTGTCTTCCTGGGACATCAAATGACATTCAGAATGACTTAATTGAATGTATTTTTCGCGTTTTGATTAATGAAATTAAAAAGGAAATTAGTGAAACTATTGCTGTGATCATGGATGAATCAACAGACATGTCCAATAAGTCACAGTTATTGACGAATTGAATTGAAGTACAAGTAGGCGCAAATTGAATTGAAGTACAAGTAGGCGCAACACAACTTCTGACAGATCTTCAAATACAGTACTTTGAGGAAATTTTTTCCAAATTTATTATTACTATTCCTATAATTCTATTATTCTTTGTATAATTCTATACATTGCATATTATTTTTGGAAGGAAGATATATATATATATATATATATATATATATATATATATATCTCTCTTTTTTTTTTTCGTAAAACGTTAGTAGAACACTCGAAAGAAATTCGTCCTCTCCTTGACTGTGGTATCATTTTCGAACTGGCAACACCCAGGAAATTCTCACGCCACACTAACATTAACTAACATTAACAAGTGTAACAGAAAGATGGTAACATGCATGTGGTTGAATGAAACCAGGTGTTGGTAAGGTATGATGGAAATCAATAAATTGATTACATGAGAGGGAAGAAGTGGCGATATCACGTCCACTTCATACTTTTCCTCTCATGCAATCAATTTATTGATTTCCATCATACCTTACCAACACTTGGTTTCATTCAACCACGTGCATGTTGCTATCTTCCTGTTATACTTATTAATGTTTTATTTCAACCATTGACACATATACCGGTACTCACTATTGTCATTAAATGATGCATTTTTATGTAATGTATATTCAACTGTTTGTTCACCATATAATTAATTATAATGTATTCAATAAATATACTATATTTGGAACTGAAGATGGCTCTTTCGAGTCGAAAACTTTTATCTCTTAATATGTGCAAATAGCATTTGTGTACCTAACCACAATTGTATATGATAAGTTCTGACAGTTCCAACAATAAATTTGTACATCGAAAATGTACAACGGTTTGCCTGTTTACATAGCTACCTAATTCCATTATTAAAGCACTCAGGTCAAAGAGTGAAATATTGTAACAGGAGACTGAGAAAGACAGTTGCGGTATTTATTTTAGATATCGTACTAATATTTTTCACAACTTATATTTCTTCATTATTTTCAATTCTGTGTTTAAGCTTCATATAAATTGCTTGAATTTGGGTCGTTGATAATATGTTAATGAAAAGAACAGTCCTTTGATTTTAAATTTAGTATCAAGTGATAAGTTTCAACCATTTAGTGAAATTTGTTGTACCCATTGATAATTATAATCATTTCATTGAATCATATAAAGTAAGGTAAAGGCATCTCCTTTATACAAATATGTCATGAAGGTGCTTTGGGGATGGGGGCCCCAAAGGTAGAGGTTTATGATTTCATGATCTCTATACTAGAATGAGATGGTGTGGTCAATACCATGCTCTGGTCACCTTTTACCTCTGGAAAGATCCAACCTTGGACCATTCTGGAAGTTTTGGTAATGAGAAAATTCTGCTACCACCTGGGATTGAACCAAATATCTTTCAGTACTTAATTTAATTTGTGCCAGGTAAATAACATTTACCAGTACTTTGTTGAAACTATGTGTGCAACGATTGAAAATTACTTATTTAATTCAGTTCTTTTAATACATTAGCTAATTGCACGCCATAAGACTTGTGTACATAATATACACTATACAGTACACAATGTGTGGCACAACAAGTTATATAAGATTGTTTAATTTTTTTTTTTTTGTTACTGTCTTTTGTATGTAAAATAATTGTTTATTTAAACAGCTGTTTTGAAAATGATAAATGAGTAGTTCCTCCATTAGCTACCATTTTAAACTCTGAGGTTATAGCAACCGAGATTTTAAGGCCATAATTTGGCATTAATGGAGATGATAGAATAAGAATGGCAGGAAAACCAAAAGTTCCTGTATAAAATGATCTCCATAGTCAGATGTTCTTCGATTAACTGAAGATCAAATCCTGGCTTCTTTTAGTAAAAAGTCGTAATATGATTAGCTAATTGCTGCTGAATCTATAAAAGAAAAATTGATATTTATCTTAAATTTTACCAAAATGTAAAAATTTCCTGAAGACATTATTTGAATGAGTAGGAGTATTTTTCTTCATGTATTAACATTGATGCTATTTTTTTTTTAACATTCTTCTCCTGTTCCCCTGTGATCTCTCTCTGTCTGTCTTCTGTTATTAAAGATGAAGTAATTTATTAGTCGAGTAAATTGACTCCTTTAATTATTGAGTACCGTATCTTTATACATGTATGTATGAAATCAAATATTTAAGGTGCTCTTTTATTTAAAGAAAAGTGAGAAATTCTCCTTTAGATCAAGTTGTTACTCGCTCAAGCTAATCTGAGACTCTTTGTATGCCGGATTTTTCTTCATTTTTATAGCATTATATAATTTTATTACTATTACATTTAAATTAATTTATACTTAAACAGAGAGACAGAATTATATCATACTGAAGACTAGTAATAATGAAGCAACAGAGTAACATACACACTTTTCTTCTTTCTTGCATGTAATATAACACAATTTTATCACTCATTGTTTTTATTGTATTAAAAATAAATTTAAAATTGTAGAGAAAGATGGGGAAAATGAACCATAAATGACTTATATGATTATCTAAAATCGGCAATGATGGGTCATTCTTGCTATTGGTTGAATATTTCACGAAATGCATCATTGCATTTGCAGAGTTTGCTCCAGTCATCCATCCACCCATTTTTTGTTTTTTACCAAGATGCCACATGGTGCTTTTTCAGACATTATATCTGTCACTTTCTTTCGAGGAAAAATCATTGCTCGATATAGTAAATTTCCAGCTACAGTAACTATATAAATTGTAACAAGAATGGAGACGGTAGGTAGACAAAGAGCACATCTACAAAAATGGTGTGTTGAGAAAAACTTTGTGGAAAATTTTACATTGCTATAACTTTAATATTAAGAATCACAAATAGAAAACAGAAAACTTAGTAGCAATATTACAGTTCTAAAACAAGCATTTTGTGGGCAGTAATGTGTTGTTTTGTGAGGAATAGTAGTCAAATGTTGTTCTGTAAGTTCCCAAACACTTCCATCTAGTCTTGTTTGATGCGTTTCCCTTCCATCAGAATATCCTAATATGCTAACATTTTAGCATGAAGAACTCTCAGCCTCTTTATTGACACATCCAACAATTTTAGAATCATAGTACGATGTACAGTACTTGTACATCTCGCCCACCTACTGATATAAAGTAATACCAGATATATTATGGGGTTTTTTGGATCCTTGAATTTATCCTGGTTTATTCATGCCAATTCACTCTCTCATACAATTAGCTAACATAATAATAACAATCGTGGTGCATCACAATGTTGGGTGGGCACCAGTCCCACACACTGGCTGAAATTTCATGAGAAAATTTCTTCCCCCATGAGGACTCAAACCAGCACGCATTCCATAATGCGAATCCTAGGCAGGTTGCCTTAGACCACGGACAATTAGCTAACATAGTATGTTGTATTTCTTCATTCTTCGACCCCCAGAATTTTCAAATATTTGCTCTTGTACTTCAACAGGAAATTTACTGTAACATCTTGATGAACAACACTCCAAAATAACAGGAAACGATTTACCTTTCAAATGTTTCTCCGAAGAACTAATATAAAGTTGAGCAGATTGCCTTGCTAATTTTGATTTTTCACGTTTCCAGTCAGCTTTATGGACAGTTCTCTTTCTACCACGATTATTTCCGGCATTATTATTCATATTATCCATGTTTATTCAGCACTCACAACAGTATACGTACAAAACAGTCCCTAAAAATGTGCAAAAATGATAATTTGTAGTATTACATTGCCTCCTTTAAAGTGCTGCCACTACACTGTGGTAACACTTACGTATTTAAAACATTCAGGCTTGCCATTTTAAGGTATAGAGAGTTCAAAAATGCATTCTCTGGAAAAAGGGCACATCGACCAACATGCCCTTCACTCACCTACTGCCTCAATTTCTTTCTCTTCACTTGTGGCTTGATTCTATTGCTTAATAATCTCTTTCCTCGCTATTATGTTTTGTGAATTATTTGGTACAGTTCGGTACTGGTCTCATCCAAATTGAAGATTTTAATACCATCACAAAATTTTTGTCGTGTTGCATCACATCTTGGAGGTTACCATAAAACATTTATATTATATCTGTTAAATGATATTGCACGTGATAATGAACAAGAATCCAGCTTTATAATTTCCAAAATGGGATTCTGGTTCATAATTCTCCCATTTAAATTGGTTCACTGTTCCCATGACGCCATTTTGGATCAAAAACTCATTTCAGCTTTCTATCTAAGAGAGCTAGGAGATTTGCAATATGACTACGTAGAGTCAAAATCATATTAAATTAATTGGATTATTAAACTATACAAATGAAGAATGAATAAACTCAGAGAAGAAAACCAAACAGAGGAGCTTCACACATTCATAGGTAACTGAAGAGAGTTATATTGCTAGCTGTTATGTTACATAGAAGCTGAATGGTTACAAACATTTATTTGTTTGTTCATTGTTCCCACCCTCCCCCACTTATCACCCGAGAATCAAATGTATTCATCTCATATGAAATATTTTGAGAATTTTTACAGTGACATTTATTCTGCAGTCTGTTTTTGTAATTAGCCTAATTTTAGATGTACAGAGTTATGCTAACGCTTAAACCAAAACATAGATCAGTAGTACATAGTTAGAATCATCTGATGTGAGAGACCTGATATGATTTAATCGCGTGTTTGCATGGTTTTATTTCACTGTTTTTGTTGTATTTGATACTAGGCCTATATGTAATTTATTGACATACAAAGCTTATATATTGAAATAAATAAAATATTTACCGACATACAAATTACAAACTTCAGACTAAGGCAATACTAGAAAAGAGAAAAATAAATATAATATTATAGCCAGCGAATGCAAACAAAAATTGACACGTGAAACTACAGAACATTGCAGTTGTCTGTTATGTTACAAATGCACAAAACATATTTACACATGTCTCAGTTTTTTTTTATTTTAGTAGGTTATTTTACGACGCTTTATCAACAGCTTAGGTTATTTAGCGTCTGAATGAGATGAAGGTGATAATGCCGGCGAAATGAGTCCAGGGTCCAACACCGAAAGTTACCCAGCATTTGCTCATATTGGGTTGAGGGAAAACCACTGAATAAATCTCAACCAGGTAACTTGCCCCGACCGGGAATCGAACCCGGGCCACCTGGTTTCGCGGCTAGATGCGCTAACTGTTACTCCACAGATGTGGACACATGTCTCAAGCTAGTTTCATTATACTTATATACTGCATATTATTATATACTGATTACTAAGGTGATCCATTTCCTTGCTTAGTCATTCACAGCTTTCATTCTTTTGTCATTTGTGATGCACAATTTTTTGCTACATTCTAAGCAGTTAGAGTTGTTACACTTTATGCATTTGTAAGATGTTTTCTTCTCCTTGAAGGATGGACACTTCGAACATGTCTTTCTCTTCTGGAGCTGGAGAAGGCTCGTGTGACTGCCAGATCAAATCTCGTTTGTCTTTTTTCCCAATGGAAGACCTCGGAATTTCATTATTATTGATTGGAATCTCATGTACATTTTCTAGAAGATTTTCAGGGTTTTCATCATCAATATTGTCACTTTCCATATCACTTCTGTCTATTCTTTCTTCCTCTCCCTCACATATTACAAAGTCAGGATCGGCATTCGAGTCATCAAAGTTCTCGTCATTGAAATAAACCCTCTCTTTCTTTGAAGCTGTTGATGATTTACCAATACTTGATGTTGCCATAGTCCCGAAACAAATACCCTACAATTAATAAATTATACTACAGAAATAAAAGGAATTGGAAAAAAAAATACAGAAAACCATGAAGTATACACAATAAGAAACACCCGGTCAGAGGTACTAGCACGATTTCACAAAACAGTCCAGAACTCGCAACAATTGCTCAGTAACTAATTAATAACATCTGTGCATTGTAGACAAATATCTGAAATGAAGGTACTATGGAAGAGGGAGGCGCAGCTCCAACAGTGTTGCCACAATATACAATTCTTTAACGCTTAAGGTCTCACAGACCAGTGTTTCGGTTCCAGGTTAAACCAGAAGCATAGAAAAAATATAATTTTCAGACTTACAGTGTAGAGGTTCTATATACAACTAGAAATTTAATTAAATCCACATTGGAAACTAGTTGATTTATGCAAGATATTTTTCAGTGACATATTTTAAGAGCTATCAATTGGTTTACCTCTAGATGTGAACAAATTTTCTGTTAGATTAACAGAAATCCATTTGTAAGTTGGGGTATCTGTAATGTGGAATTCATTACCCTGATGATAGAGTGACGATTAACAGAAATAAATGTTTATGTGAACGAGGAGCAACTGATAAATTTGGCTTAATTACCCCTACTAATTTACACACTATTGAACTCTCAGTTCTTCTTTCCTCCTATGATGGGAGTCATATTAAGAAATTTTATCGCCCTTAAAAATCCATCACGTTTGGCAAATTTAAGCTTGTAAACCCATTATCCAAAGGAAAACAATGTCATAGGAACCACTTAACACGCAGTTTATACAGAAAAAATACACCCAAGTCTCCAATAGTAGGAACTCCTCAAGCATTCACGAGCTATTAATAATGATAATAATAATAATAATAATAATAATAATAATAATAATAATAATAAACTGTTCCAAATTTTCAGCAATAAATGTCGCACAGTCACCCATTTCCTGGAAATAGTAATTGCCACAAACATATGTGAACCTTCATGTGCTTTGCATTATTTTTCTTTGCATTTAAATTAAAACACATACAAATTTTATTGCACTGAATTGTTTTAGAGAATAGTCTCTTTGAAATAACAGTGCTAATCCATCTTAACTCATTCAAAGTTAAGTTGGTAGTATGAAAATTTGACCAATACCCATCTAGATACAATATATGAAGACAACTCGGGAAGAACGCTTCATATCACCTGTCTGTGATGTTGAGATAATCCCCGGTATGACGTGGGCATGAAGCATTGTTCCTCTTGGTGGTCAAATTTCAAAGCAGCATTTCATATGATTCGGATCATTTTTCAGTTTCGTGCTTTAGACACGTGATAATTTTCATGCTAAGCCACTAGATGGCAGCATCAGCTGCTTTTGCACCTAAAGTGGACATGAAGCGTTTTCCTCCTTGGTCTTCATTTGTTTTTCTTGTATAGCTACAATTTACTTTCCTTTTACTGCAAACACACTACTCTTAATTTTGTATCTTAGATATAAGTCTCCTATCCTTGTAAATTAACAATAGGCTTCACTTAAATGAAAAGTAATATTTTATATTCATTGTACACTTAGAATTTTCACATTGTAACTTTGAGTTTATTGAATTAAATTTTTCTAAACTTGTACCAATATGATAAATATTAGCAACTTAGATATCAGTAGATTTTTTGTGTGTTCTTTATTTAGTTTATTTTGGGTGTGATATACAATACATTTGAAACTTGAAATTGCTTAAAATAGTTCAGAATATTATATATTTCATTTTATATGTACAATTAGTTCGATTATTCAATTTGGGCATTTGCATTTATATATATATCTTTAAATAATTTAGCTAAATGCCAAAGAACGTGATTTTGTGATTAAATGTTTTTTTTTTATGTGCCAGTTTGAGTATGCTATTCTTTAGTTTTTGTAAAGTTTTGTTTTGTTTTTTCAAATGTTTAATTGTTAAAGATATTCTTATGCTTTGATATATCAGACATAGCAAACAGATTACATACATATTTGGAAGCTTCTATGTGCAAAGATAGCAGAGATTGGTACATAGATATATGAATTAGGTAGAATTATTATACAATGTGTGACAGACAAGCATGCTGCACCAAACTTAATTGATAACAACAGATAAATTCTATAAAAGAACAATCACTCAGGGATCAGGCAACTTTATGAATTATTTGTGGTAACGAAACACACCGATGATGTACCAGCTATTCCAAGTACACATACAGCATCAATCTGTGGCTTAAGTTTTGTGTCAGAAAATAGCAGCAGTTATAAAATCTTGGTATAATACCTATATTGTATGTACTGTTACATGTGTATATTGTGTGTGATTATGTGTTCTTGCTGTTTGCATCAGTATAGCAGCCACTGTAATAATGAATATTATATTATAAATTCTTTTACTTTTATAATAAAAACCACATGTATTCGAGTATTTTGGAAGCATTGTATTTTCTGGACAATTTTATGTTTAGGACAGACATGTGCTGGTATGGTAAGTAAAATTGTCACTTGTAGTCATGGTTCCTTTGTATTCTTTTCTTCCTTTTATTGCGTTGGTAGACATATTTTATGCAGTAGTAACAAAGAAATAATGTGGTCAGAATATGCTCGCTGAAATGAGTATCAGGTGAGAAGTGTATCAGAATATGCACTGTCGAAGGGAGAGGGAGAAAGCAGACAGAACTTGTATGGGTGGTCAGTAGCTGTAGACAAGGACACTTATTTGTCGCAAATTTAAACATTATCATGTCGTAGCTCCTATGATAGATAATCAATCGCACTAAAATTTTTAAGATTCATAGATAAATGTCTAAGGAAAGCATAGAAAAAAATTCGAAATCAAAATATTTTTTGAAAAGTGAGAAAAAAAAATACTAACTTCGAAGTGACCTGTTCAAAATAGACATTGGCATCTTCTAAAGTTGGTAAGCAGCAAACTTTTTTATTTTTCACTTTTGGTGGGAGGTCAAGCAAGAGAAATGTTTAGAAAGAATGAAAATCAGTTTTAAAAGTGGTTGCTATTCAAAATCTTTACTAGTTTCTGTGTTACGTCTAGTTAAACAAAGTAGTGGTTTCGTCTGATGGATTTCTGTATACAGAGTGACAAAACTTTTATCTGTTAGAACTGCGGAATCTCATAGAAATCATCGTAGTGATTTCAGATTTGTTTTCGAAATACTGTATTTCCGTTGCTTAAAGTTTTCGAGTTAATCGTGAGTTTTGAAATTTAATAAAAAGTAGTTCTATTACATAAATAACATTTATACGGATTAGACACTAGTATGACATACTTTGAAATTAAAAAAAAATGAAAAGAATATCATATCAGTTTTTATATTTATTAATTATATTATTATTATTATTATTATTATTATTATTATTATTATTATTATTATTATTATTATTATTATGTGGACTGAACCTGATTTGTTTAATTTTCCTGCACTAGCATAAGAGCCATTCCACTTCAACACTATCAGATTTTATATTGATATCTCCAATTTTTTTAAATTCTTTTGGACACTTTTTAACTCTAAAATAAATTTGATCCGTGTATGTATTAAATTACGAAATTTTTTAAAAACCATTTGTACCAATTTCTCGGATCTATCTATCTCCGGTTCTAATCATTCATATTTAGTCTTGGGCTCAGATGAAAGGTAAAAATCACAGAGAAATAATGAGATATTCTACATATCACAATTTGTGGTTTGTCAACTTCTTTCACTGGACTCCTCAGTAATTTCAGAAGAAACCTATATTTTTTAAATTATTGACATTATAAACGAACATACAGAGTATTTATTAATTAGGTATATAAAATATGCTTATTTTAATGCATGCTTGAACATTGTGTGTATCATTAAACTATTATTGCTGACATAATTTCTGGCACGAACAAAACCCCACCACTGGAATACTGCTCGTGCATATCTTACTCGTGGGTGCATTGTGCTGATGACTGCTGCTCTAATAGTCTTATATGAGCACTTTATTTATTAAAGGGAAGTAAGAAAACAGTTTCATGTAACATACTAACATACATAATGTTAAGTTCTGCAAAGGAATTAATTCCTCTTTCTCGTTTTGCAACTGATTTATACAAGACAATTACTTCGTTTTGTTCAATCTTCATATTATCTGCTGTCAGAGCTGACTGGACTGTTTTCCAAATAACCCTGTTGTATCTTTCGACCTGTCCATTCCCTACAGGATTGTAGGGTGTTGTCCTGCTCGTGACGTCAAGAACAATTAACTCCTGTGACATGAATGAAATTCCTCTGTCAGAGTGAATGTGCTGGCATCTCACAAAAGCAAAGACCTTAAGTTTTGTGATGACAGTAATCTTCGATAACTTTTCACGTGGTATAGCTTACACCACTGGAAACCCAAGAGTACTCTCCACTATTGTGAGTAGGTATTGGTTCTTTGAAACTGCTGGAAGTTATCTTTTGAAATCTATATTTAGCCTCTCAGATGGTGCTGTAGCTTTGATTAGTTTTCCTTCATACTTAACAAAGTGGGGTTTAATTTCATTACAGACTGCACAAGCATTGGTAACTTATTCTTTATACATACCCAATATATAGTCGAGTAACTCCAGGATGGCAAAGTATGTTATGGATATTAGCAAGGTTTACCCACTGACCAGTTGCTCCTACTATTCTTGACAATGCATCAGCAATTGCATTCTTATTGCCAGGATGATAGATTATATCGAATTTATAGCTGTCAATTCTAAATGCTAATGGAATATTTTTTTCAATTCAGATTTTCTAAAATGTTTTTCATCAAACATAAAAGACAGAATGCTGGTCTGTAAAAATCTCAAAGTGTCTGCCTATAAGGTAATGGCACCAGTGGTGTAGAGATTCTGCTATCGCATAAGTTTCTTTTTATATTGACAAATGTTTCTGCTCTGACTTGCTCAAAATTAATGAAAAGAACGCTACCGGTCTTACTACTTGACTTAGTGTAGCACTAATCACAAAATCAGAAGCCTCTTTTCCAACCCTAATGGGTATATCATCTTCTGTTGCAGATAGGGTGGCCTTAGTTACGTCTTCTTTCAGAGCATTAAAGGCATCTACCTCTTCACTTCATCCGATAGGGCAAAACATTTTTTGTGCAGTAATGGTCGAATCTTTTCCGAGAAGGTGGGTATCCAGCTACAGTACCGTAGTGGGTAAACATTCCAAAGCACGTCGTAGTGAGGTGTGTGGTTAGGTACAGGTAGATCAACAAGCAGCCCTAGACGTTCTGAATCATGTTTTTTTTCTTGTCTTTTATTGTATACAGCAACAATTTTATACAGTTTAATGAAAATTGTTCTTTTCTTTATTAAAAGTCAAGTTATACTTCTTAGCAGCTGCTAGAAATCTTCTAGATTACGATCGTGTTCTAGTTTGTCTCGTTCACAAACTGTTATATTATCCAAATAAGGAAATGTTCCATCCAACACATATTCGCTAATGATCTTGTCTGTCACTCGCGGGAAACAGGCTACTCCGTTTATAACTCCAAAAGATACTCGCAAAACTTGATATAAATTTCCACTTGCTTTGAATGCAGTGAACTGTTTCTCTGAAGGTAGAATTGGTAATTGATGATATCCACTTCTCAGGTCAATTGCACTAAATACACTGTACTTAGGTATCTTTGTTATTACTTACTCTATTCACAGTAGCGGGTAAACATCAAGAAGGAGGAATTTATTTATAGTCTGGGAGTAATGAAACATTTATACTAGCCGGACTTTTGAAGTCAAATAGGGAAAAAATAGATGCATTATTAAATGAAAGTCTAATCAAAATAAAAATTAGGAAAACAACAGGAGAAGATGGCATAAATGGAGAGGTATACAAATATGCAAGTGACAAATTTCACGAAAGTTTATTGAAATTTTTCAACAATGTATATGAAAAAGCTTACAAATCACTCCAATGGAGGAAGAGTACAGTAATACCTCTATTTAAGAAAGGGGATAAACGAAAATTGGATAACTACAGAGGCATTATTCTATTAAATATCTGCTACAAAATGTTTGCCGGAATTCTAAATAAGAGATTAAAACTTAAAAGTGATGACATATTGAGGCATTGGCATGAAGAATACAAGCTAGGAATTAACATTTCAAACAATATAAAAATTAGGACCATGTTGTTTGCTGACGATCGCTACTTCTGAGGATAATTTAAGGTTTCAATCAATCTTCTTAATGTATCAAGCTGTTTGCTGACAACATGAAGTCCACTGTAGTCTATTCAATTTTTGTTTTTCATGAGAAATGAGTATTTTGATCGATGTTCATTATAGATGCCTGTTGCTAGTAGCTAGAGTTGGGGTGTAGTCAATATATATTGCAGGGTTGTGTCTTCTGCAACTGGTACTGATGATTTTAATTTACTTCTTTTGTGGTTTATGGATGGACAGTATAGAAGAATGTATTCCAGATCTTCATCATGATTATTACACCACAGAAAAGTAGGATTATCAGAAATGTGAAATCGGCATAGGTACAATTGTGTAACAACGTGATCTGTTCAGGCTCTTGTTAAAAATGTTTGAACATGTCTGGGCAAGTTTTTTGTACATTTCCAGGTCATTTGGTTTCTTTTGTACAGACTGTAAAATTTTTCCTTTGTCAGAAGAGAGCCAATTGTTGATCCATAGGTTTATAAAATGAGACTTTACTGAAGCAAAAGCACTGGATAGAGCTATCACTTGAAGAGGCAAATATATTGCCTGTTTTGCAATATTATCGACTTTCTCGTTTCCAGGTACCATTGAAATGTTATTTCCTTTTGGAGTTTTTTTTAGTTTACTTAGTTGTTTTTGAATTGGAAATAATTCTATGTGCGTATAGGTTTGGTAATAATTTAAATACACTGACCGGCAAAGAAAATGGATTACTTAGTAAAAACCAAATCATTATCAAACCAATTTAAAGAGAGTAGGCTATTATTAAATTGAATAAATTTTATAACTAAGGAGAGGTGCATTCAACATTTTTGGAGATGAATATGATGTTAAGAGGTCCCTAAGCATCAGGTGTGTGCTTTATGATTTTACATCATGGATCACTAATAAAATCTTTCAAATTTTTTCAATTGTGTAGTGGCCCCTACTGATGAATTATCAATGTGTGTCACATTGTCCTAAGTCGACATTTTTCTTCAGCTTCTGTTTTCAATTTGATAAGTTAAGGTGCCTCTTATTCGAGAAGACCATTGCGAGAACTGTCACGTTGGTTGAAGGTGGATGAATAATTCGTTTTGCGGCTAATGCCATTTTGGAAGCATCCAACGTGTCCTACGGTGATTCTGTGAACTAGGTACCAACCACAGACGACCAGAATCAGGCCGTGGTAAGTCTACATCCACCAGGGATGACAGGTTTCTGACTCTCCATATCTTGCGATATCTCTACATGACTGCGAAATCATCTTGAAACAGTGAGGAACATCACTGTGAGTGAGAGGAATGTTAGGCGAAGACTTCGGGAAGTCAATTTGACCTCAAGAAGACCTGCAATATCTCTGTAGCTCACCCCCAGAACCAAACACTGTGATTATAGTTCACTTGTCAACACCAGAATTCGACTATTGACAAGTGGTCAATTGTGCTGTTCACGGGTGAGTTGCGATTTTGCTTCCAGTTACCTGATGTTAAAGAGAGAATATAGAGAAATCATGGAGAGCGGTATTTGCCTTGAAACTTCCCCAAAAGAACGCTGTTTGGAGGTAGTTCTGTCATGGTATGGGGCGATATCAGTTTTGGGGCCCAAACAAAGCTTGTTTTCGTCAATGGAGGCACTCTGAATGTGCACTGATACATAGTGAAGATGTTAGCAGACCATGTAATCCCCTTTGTCAGAGAAAATTTTATCCTTATGCATGACAACGCCCACCCCTATGCTGCTTGCTGCATGACAGACTACCTTTGCGACATCAGGATACCAACCCTTGTCCAGCTAGCATGCAGCCCAGATTTAAATCCTATTGAACACCTGTGACATATGCTCGGTCAAAGTGTCCACTGTCGCAATTTCGACACCCTGAACGAAATGTGGGCAGCATTGTAGGAGAAGTGGAACCTCACCCCTCAGGAAATTTTGCAGGACTCTGTGGTCAGCATGGCGTGAGGAAAGGAGGACATCATCGCCTCTAGGATTGATAACACACTATATTAGAATAAGATACGCCCACAGTGGCACAATCATGTGTTAATGTAAGCCATTGTCTCCGTCATTCTATGAAATGCATTAGTTGAAATTTTACATAAATTACAACACTAGAAATTTAAAATAAATTGCAGACAAAAAACATTTTGATGACGGCATTGAAGTGCACAGGGTACTCGTACTGCCCGTGTCTCACGTCCTGAACCGAGAGCTCCTAGTGCTTATAACCACGCCTCTTAGGTCTGCTCAGACCGGCACGGCAGTTGAAGCGTGTGGCACGGTAGCATATTACATGTGCTGATAACATTATCCTATGCCATTGCAGGGGTCTTTACTGTTTATAATACTGGATACTCTAATCGTGGTTACCACTATCGCTATTATTTCTGATGGCGATGGCGATGTAAATACACACTAGGCCACTCTTCGTTCAGTCTGGACAATTGCTGAATTGCCATAGAGGAGCATTTCTCAAAGTATGTTCCGGGGTTTCGTGAGCCCTATATGATTTTAAATTTTATTTTATACTTTTTTTTTACTTGGTTATTTAACGACATTGTATCAACTACTAGGTTATTTTGCATCGATGGGATTGATGATAGCGAAATGGTATTTGGCGAGATGAGGTCGGGGATTCGCCAAAGATTACATGACATTCGCCTTCGGTTGGAGAAAACCTCGGGAAAAAAATCAGGTAATCAGCCCAAGAGGCAATCGAACCCATGCTCAAGCGCAACTCTGGATCGATAGGCAAGCGCCTTAGCCGACTGGGCTGCACCAGTGGCTATTTTATACTTAGTGGATACAATAAAATATATAAATGTTACGAAAATATGAATCAATAATAACATGAAACAACCGATGATGATGATAATAATAATAATAATAATCCAAGAATATGAGTAATAATATTACAATAATATGCGTAATAACAATATGTTTAGGCCTAATAAACATCTAAAATGGAAAATACCCATAATACTTATCACTTTCATCACTGGATTCTCTGCGTAAATGCCCACTAAAACAAAATACCGAAAAGACAAAATGCAGAAGTATAGCATAAATGAGACTACAACTTTCCGCCATAAAACCAGATTTCAGGCTTAAAAAGCAAATACATTCGTCCCACTGAACAGAATTATTGAGATACTAGCTCTCACTTGTCTGTTAACTATTAAATACTAATAAAATATTACAAGGATTCCGCAGTTACACTTTAGATTAAAAGGGGTTTCGCGGTGGAAAAATGTTTGAGAAACACTGCCATAGAGGAAAGAGTTTACGGATGTGTACACGTGACAACCGTAATCGCGATTAGGTTGATAATCTCACAGGAATTGATGAGAAGGACATAATTTGTTTTGTGAGGGGACAGCCTATACATTCGCTTGTCCATGGCTGATCTTGCTCCATAGCTGACGAAAGGAATCCTGAAAAGGCCGATGTGTTGAACGTAGGGTAGTAGGCACATGCAGTACCCAGGACCTCCCACTCACCCCCTCTGCCTCTCGCCCCGCAAAGAAACAGCTCAGGAAGTGAGGCACGGGCAGTACATGTTTACTTCATTTTACAATACGCCATTGTCAAGCATAAACTATAAAATTATTATAATCCTTAAAGAAATTAAGTGATCTACTTTTTTTTCCTGGTCAGTGTAATATAATAAATGAGTATGGTATGAAAATTTCTCTAAGTAAAACTAAAGTTATGGGCATTCAGAGGCACAGATCTGTAGCAAAATAGTAATCGAATATAATATTTTAGAACACGTTAATAACTTCTGCTATCTAGGATGCAATATCTCTTATAAAGGTGAAAATGACATAAACAAGAAAGTCACAAAATTTTTTCAAATATTACGACTCTTAAATTATACACTGAAACCACATCTAGTACAACAAAGTTCCAGATTAAAATTGTATAAAACATTAGCCTATTCGACTCTCCTATATGGAAGTGAAATTTTGGTTCTGAAGAAGAAAGACTCAGTAGATTAAGAGGTGCTGAAATGAGATTTATACGCTGATTTATACTCCACTCGACCATCAGAGAAATGACATTGTAGAGGAACTCTACTTGCAGTGATTAGAAGAAAAACTTTTCAAATATAGGGAAAGATGGCTCCAATATGTGTCACGAATGCCACCAACAGGCATACCTAATGCTACAGTATATTACATTACCATCCACAAGGAACACGTCGACCTGGCCATCCACAAAAACGACTCTTAGATCCTGTCTAGCTGAGACCGAAACAGGTCAACTTATATCCTAAATTCATGTTTGGTGATTGATAATGATAAGTAATCTATGACCATCCTAGGCTTATTATGTTCCCCCCCCCCCCAACTACAAAAGCGTTTGCTCTCCAAAACAATGAACTTGTAGTCCTCTGTGGACTATTGCCTAGATCGTGTACAGTCAGGATCCAAATTCAAGAACAATGCAATAGGGGGTACTCCTGCTACAGCTAGACTACAAATTCGTAATTGAGGCTGCTTACTATTGAAAATTACTTCTACTGAGAAATTTGAATTGAATTGAATTGAATTTAAGAGGGGGAGGGCTTCAACAGGCCTAAAAGATCTATTGCGCATCCTCATTGATGTTCTTGATGAACTGAATCAAACTACAGACTGGGACAGTTGATAGCTCATCAAGCTTCGAAAAATGTTTCCCAAAGATGAGAGCTCTTTCACGAGAGAGTGCACTGCATTCGCACAAGAGATGAGTTACAGACTCATCTCCCTGTGAACAACGAGTACAGGATGGGTTGATATTATGTACCATCCTATACAAGTTCTTCTTGAGGACACAGTGTCCTGTGAGGAATCCAACTGCCCAGCGGAATTGTTTTAGCTCAATTTTAACAGGTCATTTATTATTAAAATCTCTTATGAGGGTCTTTGAGTGTCTACAGCCCTCACATGAGTGATTATGGTGTTTTTTGAGAGCCCAGTCCCTGATAACCTGCTTTACTGATCTTAGAGATAGTTCCAGCACAGTTTCAGGTCCTATGAATGGGATCTCGGTTCCCTTTTTGGCATCCTCATCTGCTCTTTCGTTACTGCAAATCCCTGCATGTCTTTGCACCCATTTCAGTTGAATTGTATTATGTTCAGCCAGTAACATGAAGGACTCGCGGCACTCCAATACCAGTTTTGACTTAACCAAGGGGGCTTCAAATACCCTAAGTGTCGCTTGGCTATCTGAAAGTATAAGAATTTGTCTATGATTGTAGCCTTTCCTAATATTTTCCCTAACACTGCCTAAGATAGCAAAAATCTCAGCCTGAAAGACTGGCATATTGACCCAAGCTGAAAGGAAGCTTGGTGACATTACAAATAATCCAGCACCAGTTCCTGACTTGGTTTTAGAACCATCTGTGTACCAGACTGCACATTTATTGTTCTCAGGTTTAACCTGGCTTTCCCATTCACTGCGCTCTGGGTAAGTGACAGTGAATTAGTTGTCAAATGAGACCCTTGGTTCCAAAATGTTGGTTCTCTTATTGAGAATCGATAAACATCACTGTCCCAAGGGAGTCTAAGGTAATCTAAGTGCTCAATATTGAACACTGTTGTATGACAGCAGATTCTATGGAATGCTATAAAGGCCTCAGCCTCAACCCAGATGAGTAATGGGGTGAGTCCTAACAGTAAGTGCGACGTAAAAGAGTAAAGGTCTTACCATAGTGTGTATTCTACTGAGAAATGTTTCATTAATACATCATATCCTATTAGTACATCCACACATAAATTTTTCATGACTAACGTTTTAATGTCTTGATAGACATGCCCCTTCACCTCCATGTTTACAGTACAGCTTCCTTCAATCTCCGTTGAAAATGAGGAGTTAGCCATCGTCACTTTCCCCGTAATTTGGTATTGTCTGTAAACTGCACTTCTTTGCAAATGACTGATTAATAAAGCTTAGAGAGCTCCCTGTATCCACTAAAACATTTGACTCTATGCCGTTCACTCGTCCTTTTGCTATCATCCTTTGAAGGCAGCGATGTGAGGCAGTTATTGCCAACATATGTACTGCAGTGGTCGAATAATGTCGATTTCCCCCAGTTTTTGACTTTGATAATGACCTTTTTCCTCACAAAATCTGCAAGCCACTTCCCCAGCAAGAAACAACACTCGTGGGTGTTGTCAATACCCATAGAAAAAGCACTTATTATCACGCATTTCAACTGCCACACTTGAAGATTCCTGACTTTTGTTCTTTAAATTACTGGATGCTACAGTTGTAAGTGTCGCATAAGAGGGAGACTGTAGCTCTATCAGTTATAGTGCCCTAACTTGATCAAAAGCTGCCTCTTATGAGATTGTCATGTTCCCCAGTACCGGTAACGTTTGTCGGATGAGGATTTCTCAACCACGAATGAAGGGCGTCACTGACATATTTGTCTTTCTACTGGTCAGCAGAAACAGCCTTGAAATTCTTACTCATCAATTTCAATACTAGTAAATATTCCTAGTAGGCTTTCCTGACTGCTGGCAGCGTGATGCAAAGTAATGTCGCTTAAATATTTCACTCCTCTGCTTTAGGAATAATGAATCTAATATAGTAATAGCTACCGTATATATTGTACCCTCATTGATATGGTGATAAATATTGGAACCTACATACAGTAATGCTCAAAAATATTTTGTACTTCAGGTTTTATGTTGTCAGTACTGTTTGCATGCAACCACAACAATGCAAAGCACACAGCTGTGTCATTCTATGAGTAGCATCACGTTGCTGTGGTTACGTATCTAGGAAACAGGCAAGTTCATAGAATAACAATAATAGGTAATTTTCCGAAAGTTAAAATTGTGCTGCTCCCACCCCCTTATCTTGTTCCAGTCGACAAAAAAATGATCTATGCAAATTTACAGCTCAATCGGACAACTGCTTGGCGACCCTCAAATGCTTTGAAGTTGGAATATAGTACATGGAACGATTTATTCCATACAAAAGTGGTATACTCTTCCCTATCTCGACCATTTCTTTTTTTCTTCTTAGAGAAATTTATGTGAACATTCTGGCGACCCCAGCAATTGTTTAAAAATATTCCTAACGAAATTTCTCAAAAATTAATTAAAAAAATTACTGAAAATGAAATGAAAAATTTAAGAAATATAAGGTCTTTTTTAGTAATGCACACAACTTCTGTAAGAAAAACACATTTTTATTTACAACAATAATTTGTATAGAATCAAAACACTATGTATATGAACGGACATTGAACATTATTTTTTCCTAAGGGAGGATTTAGTAGCAGTTGGGTATTTTTTACAGTCTCTGGTAACAATCTGTAAAACAAATTGTTTCTCAGTTTCATCTTTTGTGAGAATATTATTGTAATCCTGAATAAATTGACTTCTCTTTCTGCAACGTCCTTTACAACAACTATCTTCTAAAGTTTTTTAAATTCCACTTTTGTAAACAGGACCATCCTTCCAAGTTGAAGGGTCTTTGTTGAGGAAATCGGTGCTGATAGAAAATCTCGTGAAGAAAATTTTAGTACCAGGAGTTACAAAAAACGAAAACTCAATATTTGAAAAGGAAGAAAAATCATTCTGTTGCAGAATGTAGCTCTTCAGTTGATTTTCTTCTTCTTTTTCTTCTTCACCTTCGTTTGCTTCCAGTATAACTTGAGCCATATTTGCTTTAACCGCTGTTGGAACATAGTCCTCAAATAAGGATAGAACCACAGTTTAGTGAACTAAGTACCAGAGATGGTTGGAAAATTTATTTGCAGCAGCCTTACTGATTTCTGGATCAATATCCTGATAATTTATCAGTTCACGCATGAATAGGAAATCATGACAAGGTGCTTCAATTGCTTCTGACAGAAACCAGGCTCGAACATAGCCTACACTCGAGCAAGAAAAATACATATTCTTCTTAAAGAGTTCTTCTCCTTATGAGGTAACTGAAATTGATCTTGAAACAAGTATATCTTGAATGCAAAAATTGCTTTTGCCATTCACTTAGCATGACTTCCAGCTCCTAGTAACTTATATGAAACGATATCCCGTTCTTTGGAATGCTGCCAAGAAAAATCATCGTTAAGAATTCTTATCCTCTTCATTTTTCATCTGTCCCAAAGCTCTGAATGAACAGTGTCAAAGAGATCGTCCATAATTTTCAAAAAATATCTCTTTTTTTTCCTTTCCCTTGCCTGCAGTTCTACTCAAATATTTCTGTAAACCTTTCCAATCATCATAGAGTTTGAATAACTTATGAACAAAGTGGTCACTTTTTCTAGTACAGATTCGTGCTTTTTGCCAAAAGATTAAAACTTCTTGAATCTCCAATGCTACACTTTCCTTTGTTGTAAGATTTACAACTTGTACATTTTAGAAGAAACCGCTTAGAACTTGCCGGTTTGAAGGTAGTTTGGCTCCGTTGATTTGATTGGAGATGTAGCCAACAAGAGAGACATAAAAGTATTGTCTTAACTTATGTGACGAACTACGTGAAAAGGTTGATGCCATTTTACAACTCTAGGAAAAAAAAGTCTTGAAAGTCACTTTACACGAGCAGTCAGCAGGTCAGCACAGACAGTTCTGAATTAATAACTGAAAAATTATTCAACAAGGTCATGTTTAGTTATAAAATAAGTGAATAAAGCACAAACAACAACAACAACAACAATAATAATAATAATAATAGTAATAATAATAACGGTTTATCTAATAATATTAGAAAAAATATTTTCCGGGCTAAAATTTCAAAACTTCATGGTCGATGAGGGTCGCCTTGCAGTTGTCCGATTGAGCTGAAAATTTGCACAGATCGTTTTTTTGTTGATTGCAACAAGACAGAGGGGTGGGAGCTAAACTTTTAGAAAGTTGAAAAACAAGGGTCACCCTAATATATATTGTAAATTTTTATACTAGACAACAATGTAACTTTATTATCTCAACAATAACTATTCACTCTCTACAATTTAACTTCACTCCCGTTAACAATGGGATTTGCTCTCCGAACAGCAACACAGCGTTCGTTATTGCACTCCACAAACGACAATGACAATTTACTTAGACTATTACGAACAACAATGAACTGTTAATCTTAACTAATATTTACAAAGCACTATTTACAAATCAGAACTGTCAGTTCTCAGTTCACAGTTCTTCTAGCTCAGTCACTCGAGTTCACAGTATCTCGAACCACAGACCTTCAGAGACAGTCCACTGTACTCGAACTCAGGTCCCTCCAACTGCGGTCCACTGCACTCGAACTCAGGTCCCTCCAAGTACGGTCCACTGCACTCGAACTCAGGCCTTCGGATGCTGACACAGTTGCGGACGCACACTCGAGTCGAACTCCGGTACACAAGACTGGCTTGCTTGCTCTGGCTTACTCACTGAACTAATCATGAATCACACTGTCCGAGTTCACTCGCGTTTCTTCTTTTATAACCACAGCGACGTAGCCTGGAAAGTTCGACGCGTGTCCAGAGATAGCACTCTCGAACAATCCAGATCCCTCTCCTCTCTGCCAGTACCAGATGCGCGCGCAGCCTCCCCTCGCGCGTCGCAGTAGTACACCGCCCCTCTACCCTCTCGGCAACCAGACGCTCCCCTCACCGCCACACCTAAGCGACCAACGGACACGCGTTCGAACCCCGGTGTAGCTGTCACAATATATATATATATATATATATATATATAATAGGTATTTAGAACAATGCTTGTGTATTTGTACAGACCATTGCAAGCATGCCAAAAAAAATTAATATTCTGTGGATGTGAGACAAGCTGTTTTAAATGTTTTGAAGAAGAGAAAACCGCAGTCTAGCATTGCTAAATAGTTTGGTATATCACAACAACTCATAAATGTGTGAGTCGATGGCAGAAACAAGAAGGGTCAGTAGACAATAAGCCAACGTCTGGTTGTCCTCGAAAAACAACAGTGAGGGATGACAGAATCATTTGTAAGCAGTCAGTTGCTGACCCACGAAAATCGGCTCGACAAATTAGGGATGATCTAGAGCAGCCCCATGGACTGAACCTACATGTCTCTACTGTGAAACGTCGTCTAGTAGCTGGTCATTTAAATGGTAAACGACCATCATGAAAATCACTCATAAATCCAAAAAATAGGAAGGGCAGGTTGCAAAAATTGTATCAAACATGGAACACTACAGACTAGTATAAGGTGTTATGGAGTGATGAGAGTAAATTTAATTTATTTTATTCTGTTGGTTTGTAGTATTCACTTCGACCAAAAAACCAAAGAGACAACAAAAAATACCAGGTACCGACTATTAAGCATGATGGTGGTAACATTATGGTGTGGGAATGTTTTTCTAGAAGTGGAGTTGGTCCTCTAGTCCAAATATGAATAGAAGGTAATATGGATCGTTTCTTGTATAGTGACATTTTAGAAAAGAATGTGGTTCCACATGGGAGGAAGAATATACCACGCAAATGGATTTTTCAGCAGGACAATGATCCAAAACATACTTCCAGCCATTTAAAAAAATCTTTGCAGATAAAAAAATCTAACTTTTGGATTGGCCAAGCCAAAGTCCGGATCTTAATCTTATTGAACATCTCTGGGATAAATTGGATCGACATGTTCGTCGTAGAAGTTACTCAAATAAGTATCAGTTCCTTGCTACCTTATTGGAAGATTGGTCACAACTTCCACACGAGCGATTGCAAAATCTTGTGGATTCAATGCCAAACAGATGTGCTGCTATGATCAAAGGTCGGGGTATGCAACGAAATACTGATTTTTCTCAGAGTCCAGAATATTTTTGTTTTATTATTACATACTTGGACTTACAAATTACTTCTGAGCCAGAAGAATTTTCAATTATTTTTTTACGCAAGATAACTCTTTTTAAACTAAATGTATTTTCATATTAAATGGATTAGAAATCAATTATTCACTGGCTTTTTTTATTCAATACTTTTCTTTATATAATTGTGACATATGCTTTCTACAAAATACTTTTGATTGCTGCTGTAGTTAATAAGTAATTGTAGCTTCCTTTCATCTGTAGTCTCAGTAATGTTGCTTAAGAAGTTATGGAAAGTTTGCTTCCAATGCAGCTATTTTCTTTCCGATTCACAGTCCGCATTTTCTACTTTAAATTGTTCAGGACGTAAATATTTTATCCATCCCAGATTTAGTATAGCCTATATGAAGGATGAAAATGTCAGACGTTCTAAGTGTAATTTTTGGTGTAATTTTTTTCTTTATTTTGTCATGTTCTATGTCCCATGGGCCATAATAGACCTATATATTTGTTCTAAGTGTCAGTAAGTTGCCGAAGTGGTTCTTACTAATGATACCGCAAAAAGTGCTAGTTCTATGTACCACTGCCTCTGCCTGCAACATGTTCCAAGTGCCACGCTTTTGCGCGCACGACATCTTATTTTTACATTGTTGCACGTCTCATCTACGAGTGTGTAGGTTATATTTTTTGCATAAAGCATTAATAAAAATTAGTGCACAATATGGAACATGAAGTTGTGGAAATAAGGAAGAAAGAAATATCAGGTCTGAATTGTAGCAAGTTATTCAGTACATTCAAACAGTTGCATCCATCAACTGAAGTTTCATACAAATAATATGTCTGTTTTCCAAAAGAATTTCCCTTATCTATCTTTTCATTGTCTTAGAGTGGACACTTACTGCAAGTGTGATGAATTTATTCTAAACATAGCAGCAAATAATGGATCTAGTGAAGCAGCGCAAGTGAACCTAGCCTTTGATCATAAAAAATATCAATGCGCAATGAACGTAATGGGTACAGATGTGGTAGTTTCTAACTGCCAACTAGTGATTTTTCTGTGACGTCAGGAGACTTACAACAAGAGCTGTCTCTACCAAACCTAACGTATTCCAATATGTTTTATAGTAAGGAACTCAGTTGCCACAACTTCAGAGTGCATCTCAGTGACAATAATATTGCCTGCATAATGTATGTAAGGTGAGACTGTCGATCTTCGGGGAAGTTCGGAAATGATATGCCCAATGTCTATCATCAGTGAAGGTTTATAAACCTCAAAAAAAAAAATATATATATATATTATCTGTTCGGACAACAGACTGTGCAGGCCAGAACTGAAACAAAACAATGTTGTTGGTTATTTTTTGCCAGTACAGTGAGTTTTAGTAAAGACGTCACGCAAAAATTCTTAGCACTAGCTATTCTTTTCTATCATGTGACAGAAGTTTTCTGATAATGGAAAAGAGGCGAAAAGTATCAAAAAAATTTGTCTGCTCCCATCTCCAGTAAATTGTAAGCTCATTAACTCCTATGTAATACACATGAAAGAATATGACTTTTGTTCTTTCAAAACTGTTGATCATTACCAAATTATCAATTTGTACACGTTCCATGATAAAAGTTACAGTATATCTTACTCACTTACTTTTATAAGAATACTTTTCTGAACTTCAGGACTGAAAAGACTGTAGAGATATGAAAAACAGTGTGACCCAATTAGTTTTAAGATATGCAGAAATGCCTCCAATAAATTAATACACCTCTTCTGTCAGCTTATACAAAAGAGACTTCCTTGCAATCGTACCTTTTTGCCTGCATAGTATCATCAATTCTATGTGGACAATGCATCTTAATTGCATACCGGTACTCTTTATTCAAACAATAAGTGTTACAACTCCTTTTTTTAAATTATGAGTTTAAGTTTTTCTGTGTGTACGACTGTTTCCTTTTACATTAAAATGTTTCCAAAGATATTGTGAGGAATATTTTTTACATTATAATTAGGGCTCGGAAGTTGAAGACTTAAAAGTTAAAAATGACAGTGAATATATATATTTAGTTGTGTGTTAGAATATGTAAGGTAAGCGTCTGTTTACACTTCTTTGGAATTCAAAGAGTCTTTGCTCAGCACATGGTATTTCAAATGAAAAGAATTGTTTCTTGTGTAAACCGCGCCACAGATTTTGTTACCTGTGGGGAGGGTACTGTAATCTTTCTTTCGTTTACGTTTATTGTCGAAAAATTGTGAATAGATTTCGGAGTCAATGTTCACCAAAGTACCTAGTGCTAACGAGGATTATACCCGAGATAGAGGGAATGTTTTCTGAGCTTGAACTATACTACGTTGTAACACTAACTTTTAGGTCTTCAAATTCCGAGCCCTAATTATAATCTATGTAAATTAGAGCTCTAATTGTGCACATACTGCGTTATCTTAAACGGTGACCTTTTGTCACGTCGACCACATGAAGAGGAAGTCCTACTACTTGTAAATATGCGAAAACTAAGACCTTGCACCACGTTGAACACCTTGAAATATTAGCTGGTATTTGACATATATGAAGATTGAAAGGAAGTGCCCCGCGTGAAACAAGTATGGTTATATAAATATATTACTATAAGCAAATGATTGAATTTTATAAAATTCGGAAGACAATATGAAGAGGTTTATAAATTTGCATTTACTAAATTCAGTTGGAAAACAATAAATATTAGTTCATAAAACTGAAAGTATGGCCCATTAAGAACTAAACTTTTCATATATAAAAAATCAATAGGGGAAGTCCAGTAATCTATCTACGAGTATATAGGTAATGATATTAGGCCTACTTTAAATTATGACGTATGTTCGTACAAAACCACATGTGCATACACACGGTGATTCAAAATAACACCGCAACTCTTAGTATGTTGTATAGGATAGCGAATTGAGAGGGGATCTATGTCAGAAAATACATAGTTTGGACCCTATGGGGCGTCAAAGTATGACAACGCTCCGGATATGGTGATGGGAGTACGTTCTATATTTTTTCAAGATATCTCAACAAGAGCATCACACTATGCACTAAATTAAAAAAGTGTTGGAATTATCACCCTCCAACTTGATTGAAAAACATCGACAACGGTCAGGGTGTGGTGAAGAACATCAATGGTTTGGCCGCAATCAGGCGTCGAAGTTTATTGCGATTGTTTCTGGCGTCCTTGTAGTTATGCAACGCTTTAGTCATGAGCGCAAGTTGGATGTACTAACTGCGCCTGATAGCTTTCCCGCGCACTAGCGACCTCACTTCATCGTAATTGCTATTTCTATGGGCTGGTTTGTGTCACTGTGGGTTTATCAGTGAGCCGTTCAGAGCAAAAGTGGTGTAAGTCAAAATTGGATAATGAGGTTTAAAGTAAAAATTCTGTAAAATACAGCGCAAAGCAGCAATTAATATGGCCATCTTGCTATCCACTGACTACTAATAGTTTAAATAAATTTAATATTAATTGCTACTTTGCGCTGTATTTTACTTAATCCTCATTACCCATTTTTGACTTACACCACTTCTGCTCTGAACGGTTTAGTTAATGTGTTTGCAACTATACGGAGCTCCAGCGCACTTTGATGGAAATATGCGATACCACCTGGATGCCACATGTCCAAATCAATGGATTCGTAGTGGCCGAACCTGTTACATGCCATCATGGTCACAACATCTTACAGCCCTCGACTATTTGGTTTCACGAAACTGTTTTATATCGAAACAGTTTAATTGTGAAACAGTTTTAAAAAGTGTATTTCAACTTTTTTTAACCTATCAAGTTTGCTGCGAGCAAAGTAAAGAAATAATATGCAGTGCTGTTTTTATCATGAATATACATTTACTTCAATCATAGACATACACATATGTAGGCTAGTTAAAGTACAAAAATTTACTAAATTCATGTTGCCTAATGTTAACAGTAAAATAGGATTTCAAATTTTTCTCGATGATTATAATATCCAATTGCCAGACGCAGTCTATTGTTTTCAGTTATGTTATTAACGGTCGGTTCACCAAAGAGACACCTGAAAGGGAATTGATCATATAAGAACGATGAAAGTAAGTTAATTTTATGTTGAAGTTTACACTTACCATTTGAACATAAGCCCTATTGTGAAACTCGTTCTGGAGACTTATAACTTGCAAGTTGGCTGACGTACCGCCTTACCTGGAACGTTCCGTTCTATCTTCCCCGTACTGTTCTCATATTTAACAGTTTGCTAAATGTTCCGTTTTTAGGTTAAATGGACAAGACACTTTTGCAATAATTTCAAAACTGCCTTTTTGTAACTACCTATCATAGACTACAGAATGGTATATTTTCACTATTCTAACTTGCACACGCTGCCAGGCGTGCAACAGTTCTCTATGGTCAGGCGAATGTCGGTAGCTTTTGTTTCTGCAGAGAGTTTGAGATGATTTGAAAACCGTTCCAACCTCAACTATTGCTCATGATCCGCGGTGATCGAGTTGAAACTAATTTCAAAACATACCTGCAAGAACACTCATGTAATAATAATTTGCTAATCTATGTGAGCCACAAGCGAAAAAAGAAAAATCATCTGATCATGCGTGATGTCTCTCAGCAGCAGGATCTGCGGTTTAAAACAAATCACGTGTTAATGTCTCGTGTCCTCCTACAATACAAATGAGAGCTTGGATTCCAGACCATACTGCGACTGCGATTGGCGATTACTGATTCTGTATGCAAACCCTGCTTTTTGTGGTGAAAAGTCAGCGGACAGGCTGTACGGTGGGAGTCCGCCAAACTTAGCCTAGTTTTTTGTATGTGGTACACCTATAGCATATGGAAGACGTAATTAAATTTTGCAGTATATGTTGATAACAAATATGCATAAGCATGGAAACAAAATATAAATGCAAAAAATACGACTATGAGGTTCAGTGGATAAAGGTAAGCACAACTGTCTGCATGTGCATGTGGTAATGTGATTCAAGATTGCTTTGCGCATGATCTGCTTAATGGTCAGTGTTTCAATTTATATACAAATTAATAATGGCACCAAGTGAAAAAAGATAAGGTAGATACTGAAATGGTGAGTGGAAATAAAAGAGAACGGAGGTTCCAACAATATTACGCAGCATGGAAGAAGGAATTTCCAGACTTGAGGCCAGCTCAGGAAAGCCCATATAAGACAAAATGTGTCTTTGTCTTGGAAAGGCTGTAAGATTTGTGATGTCAGGCAATACTTTAATAGTGTAAGATGTCGTACTTCAATCTGCGTTGCGTCCCTCAGCTATTTGTGGTCAAGGTAGAGAGAGGGGGAATGGGAGTGACGGCAAAGTAGGCTCGGAGGGATGCGACTGTGTAGAAAGGAAAACTCTGGATGCAGATATAATGATTTAATTAAATAATGTTTTGTTCATTGGTTCAAATGTAGCGCAAACGGGAGAACAATTGTGAAAACCTCGAATATTAACATTTGTTAAGTCGAATATGTGATCATGCTACGACTGGAGATAAAAATGAGAGGTAACGGGAGTGCCTGTGGGTAAAACGACGCTTTCGCTCTTATAGGTGATTAGCGGGTAGAAATTTGACCGACAGGAAGGTCCACCACTGTGAAGAAATTCCTAGCATACCTGACCATAAAACGAGTGGCCCGGGTTCAAATCCTGGTTGAGACAAGTTACCTGGTTGAGGTTTATCCCGGGATTTTCCCTCAACCCATTAAAAGTAAGTGCTGGGTAACTTTCGGTGCTTGACCCCTGACTATTTCGCTGGCATTATTACCATCATATCATTCAGACGCTAGATAACCATAGATGTTGATAAAGTGTCGTAAAATAAACCATCGACTAGAAGCGGATTAGGGGCCGTTCTCCACTATCGAAGCTATTCAGACTTGGCCCGCGATTCGAGAACGACCTTCGATTATCGAAGCTCTGCAGACGTAATAAATCGCGAATCGACGACTACCGAAGAGTGTTAAGGTAAGCGTTTACTACATCGTATTGTACTCCTCGTACGCATCGCACGCAACGGATATTTTAAGTGCAGTGCGTTCACTGTACCGGCTCTATCTCATCGCCTCATCGGATTCCCTATCAGCTGTTTAAGACATGACGTCGTACGATATTGAAAACAGAGGAATTTGAGGTTAGGTCTATTAATTACGTCTGTTAGCGAATAAGAATTTGTAATTGCTTCATGCGTCTTAATTGAGTAGGGAGAAACGAAAGAAATATTGGTTAGATAATATATTTGCAAGAAACGACTTGATTACTGTAATGGGAACGCCTCAAATTATATAATTCTTCGCAATTTTCTACACGCGAAATAAGTTTTCCGTCTGCCATTTTGGCGCGACACTGAACATGGCACAACATAATAGTAACAGTTGACCAATTAAAATTTATTTATTAAAGAAGGCCATGATCGCACGCATCGGAAAAGTTGCCCATCCGAGAAGCATGTACGGATTTGCCGAGAGGCGATGCGTCCGATACGATGTAGTGAACGCGGTTACATAACAATTATAGCAAAGTTAAGCCTGGTTCAGACGGTGCGTGTTTCTGTGATGGATTCCAAGGTGGCTGCGCGGATGGGTCGCCTGAGTGCTGACTGGCTGGCTCCCGTGTTGCCTACGGTGATGGTAGTTGTTCACACGGAGCTGGCTCTTTTCACAGTTCAAATTGGAAAAATCATCTGCTGCTTCATCTGTTGCCAACACTCATGGTCAGAAAGAAACTAAACCGTGAGTGGAAAACAATTGAAGTCCTACATTAACAGTAGTAAATGTCGTAATATAGTAATTAAGCCATAAGTGCAAAACAGCTAAAGTCCGATATTTAATTGTTGTTTCTTAGAAACTAAAGAATATAGAAAAACCAGGTTTAGTTGGAAAACAACGAACATGGCGACATGGTTTCAGTGGTGATATTATATGATCATCTTTGGTTTCCAGCCTGCAAACCATCACGAAAAATAGCAAGGAACCTACCCTCGAAATCCAGCAAGCTAGCCATCCACGGAGCCACCAGAGCGCGTTACTTCCGGTGAGTGACCACGCAGGCTACCCATCCGCGCAGCCACCTTGGAATCCATCATAGAAACACGCACCGTCTGAACCGGGCTGTCTTTTTCCGATTCGTGCGATTCGTCCGATGCGTGCGATACGATGTAGTGAACGCTTACCTTTAGGGTTACTTTGTCCTCTGACAATGGCACGCGATCGGCGTCGACAGAGAGAGATAGTGATTGCCAAGGTAAGCCGGAATGATTGTGAGGAAATCGAAGGCGGGATGTTATTGGAGAGAATGGTGAAGAGTTGAGCCTATAATAGGGGAGGGGTGGAGAGAAGCGAGTCATTGAAGTGTTGAAGGGCTCTTGTTTACAAGAGTCTAGTCTAGCCCCCTGCGATATTACTATGACTCCAAGGAGAAAAATGTCAACGGAATAAGACAAATGTTTCTGACAATGTGTGGCGAATGAATGTCTTCCACAGTAAGTTATGTGCTAGTCTCATTATTTCACATCTGTGAAACAGTGGTTTGTGATCTCTGAAATGTTTTAGTAAACTATTACGTTTGTTGGAAATACGCAGGTTGAACCGTAAGCAATGCCATTAATTTCAAGAGGTTATTCTTTGAGATATTGCAAACAAAAACAAATTAATACAATTTTGATCGTTTTTGTTTCCTTTTCGAGAAATAAATATGAAATATTTGATAGTGTATTTTGTGAAAACTATTAAATTAATTCCCAATATGCTCCGCCAAGTTAAGAGAGCAATGTATTATATAATAAATGATTGAAATAATTTTAGTTTTATCCTTTAAATGTGCAGAAATTTGATCCGAATAAATTTAAGTTTTTGTTCTGGGAGGGAATTTTAAAACATGATGCACTATGACAACTCTGTAAAGATTATTGCCTGCAGCTCGCGTATGGAAGGAATGAGTGAGACAACGAGAAATGTAAACGTAATGCAATTGAACATGTGAGATCAATAATCATTCAAGTCCATTTACACAAGTTTCGAGAAAAATGCAAGAAAAAACTTTTTTTTTATTTCTTACCTAATTATTATTTTTTGCATGTAATAATTCTGGTTATTTTAGAGATCAATACAAAGTAGTATACCAACTTTTAAAGTCGTAACATTGTGGAAATATCCAAAATTTAATTTCAAATTTGCAAAAAATGAATGAACAAAAGTGGACCTGACTGGTGATTGATCTTGCCGCTTCAATTGCTTTTAAAGATTGCTTAAAAATTTGATTTCTAGTACGCTGTGTAAGGTTATCGGTTACGATTTTAAAAATTAAAATGGGAAGGAACAATTTGCAATTGACTGAAGAAAATGCTTGTAGTACGACAAACGGCGATTCTTTAATCACTAATTAGATTTGTATAATGTAAAATAAGTTTTTCTTATTACTTTGTTCAAAAATATTTAATTAAGATTAAATTAATGGGTTTAAAAATAATATTTTTAATTTTGTTCGTTACTTTAACGTAACATAAGCCTATCTTATGTTTATTTTTTCCTTTAGAGTTTAAAATGTTTTAAAATTTTGTTTTTATAACGTGAAATAAGCATATTATTGTTTACAATCTCTAGAATACACAATTGAAGTAGGGGTGTAGAAATATTTCTTAACCTTTACGATTTAGTTTGACATAAGCGTGCCTTATTGTCTGTGTTCTGTGAACATTTAATTAAAATTAGGTTGTAGAGTTTATTTAAAATTTTCCAAGATCTTTACGTGAAATGAACATTAGCCTACTCATTCTCCGTCCTCTAACAAAGTGTAAACACAAAAATTAAACGATATAACATCTGTATTTTTCTTACGAGTTTAAAAGCAATGACTTTCAGCAACCCTAATGAAGGGGTTGATCAGAACAACAGAATTTAATGTGTACTCTCAGCTGGTTGCAGCATTGCAAGATTTCATAATTCATGTATTTAAAAATGTGCGTTTTCCTGGTAAACTATTCAAACACAGCAAAATGGTGTTTGAATTTTGTGTTGCTCTTTACTGAAGGAATCGTTCACCGGAATTAATGACATTACTTACTGTTCACTATGTATATTATTCTCTTCAATAAAGCTATTCTCAAACGACAAATTACAACTGAAGAGGATATCTGTGTCGATGAATGTCTATGTATTAAAGAGAGTGGATACAAGATATAACACATAGTAGTACCTATTGTATAATTATAGCAAAATTAAAGTTCTTAAAGATGGCACACATTTCTAACATTAATTTAAACATTCATGTTCTATAAAGTTTATATGCCTATTGTTTAAAATTGATTTCAATGAACGCTTACCACATGAAGATTCAGTATTGCAAGATTATAAGACTAAGCAACATGCTCAACGCTCTATATAAATATTTACTCACATTTCTCGTCTCTGTTACTCGCAATAGCTCCTCGTCTGATACACAAGGGATAGCTTCTCCGGTATAAAACTATAAAAAGAAAAGAGACTAGTAATAATAATGTCCAAAATAAATGACTGACTATAACAGAGTGGGTTAAAAGTCGTTTTCCGCAAACATGTCCTTACATTTAATTGAATTCAATTTACAGGCTTGCAGAACTGGGCGACAATTGTGGCGTTGCGTCACTCATCGAAAACGTCACTCATCCCTTCCTTCTACCTTCTTGTCATTGACTTGGTAGGAGAGGGGATTTGTATTCAGTATCTGTGTTATGTGATTGCATACGGGCCACAGTGAAGTCATTCAACACCAGTGGACTGTGGACGGGGAACCAACGTTTCCCCCATGATTTCCACCCCTCTCTCCCCAGTTCTGTATCCCTGGGCTACACATTCCTTTACAGATTTTGTTTGTTCCTGTTTTTCGATACACAATTCACAACGTTTAGACACTGATTTACAGATGGCAGAACATAGTTCACAGTTTTAATCGATTTTCACGAATGGCTGTTCGATCATCTGTCGCAATTGATGCAGATCATGTGGGTTCTGACCAAAAACATCATTTTTCAGGATACCCCACTGCGAAAAATCGCATGATCAACGTGGCCATTCTATTGTGCCACGACGGCCAATCCATTCATGGAATTGTTAGTTCAAGATGTCCCGTACTCCTACACCGAAATGAGTTCGTGCTAAATTCTGTTGTCATATTAACTGCATATCGGCAATGTGAAGGGTGTTTTCAAGACATGACATCGGAAAAACAGATGACGCATGAACATGGTTGCCAACCCACCACTTATTACACCAGCTATTCGTTTGTTCAAGTTATGACATCTGTATATGTGTAAAAGTATGAAACCTAAGAACGAATATTGAGGAAAGTAACTTTTGAACCACCTTGTATATTACGACTTTTACTCTTATTCTTAATAAATGTTTAAGCTACAGCATAATGGTATAGTTAGCATCACTGCATCTTGTTACATTCAATATCTGTGCAAGTGTTGAAAGAGACAGCTCCCAACTGAAGTACTATATTACGATCAATACCTGTTTGGAAAGAATGAGGAGATAAGTGGAACAATGAATTAAGTAAGGAAATGAATTTTGAGAAAATCATAGTCAAAAAATTAGAAACGATTGCAAATGAATACACATATAATTTTGCTATTATGAGGTTCGTTTGAAAAGTTCGTGTCACATAGACGTAATTAAAAACGTGTCAACAATGCCGCCATTGTTAACGGCCATTTGATAATAGTTCAACCACGAAAACTCATCATTTTCTGTTGACTACATTTGATGTAGTTTAATTTTGAAATAAATGCGCCGAACAGAATGGCAAAATTTGAAAATATCGAGGTTCGTGCTGTCATAAAATATTTTGTAAGAAGGGAAATAAGTGTAATAGAATTTAAAACAGACATGGATGTTATATTGGGGGAATCCGCTCCAGCGTTTTCGGCTGTATAAAAAAGTGCGACTTATTTAACAGGGTCGAGAGAGTGTGGAAGACGACCCTGCAGTGGACGTCAGTAACAGCGACAAGTGAAGAAATCTTAGGGAAAATGCACAATATGGTGTTGAAAGACCGTCGACTGAAAGTGCGGTAAATTGGCGAGGTTATGCGTATCTAAACGGAACGGTGCGCCACATCTGGGCAATATCTTGGGCATGTCCAATGTCTCCGCAAGGTAGGTTCAGAGTTTGTTAACTCCGAAACAAAAGTACGTCTGATGACATATTTGGAGAGATTGCCTTGCTAGAGTCGCGAAAAATAAGGCCGATGTTTTGAGGCCTCCCAAGTCTATATCCGGCATAGCTTACATGAGAATTTCATATATATATATATATATATATATATATATATAATTCATTACATAATAATTTGATAAATTCATAGAAAATGATATTCGTGCATAATATATAATAATGTACTTCTAAACTTATACAGACATAAATAAAAGATATCAGACTTTGTACACTTACAAAACATATATTATGAATGACCTAGGTCAAATATAAAGGAATTGGAGTGAGAGAGTTTTAGCAGCGATAATTTCTTTATATCGAGAAAGAAACCATCTACCTATCTCACCATTCATCGCAGAGAAAGATTGCAGCGGAAACAAAATACAACGCGATGAAGTTTGTTATAAAATAAGGGTTAGAAAGAATGGAGTAAATGTAACGTATTAACGATCACGTTTTCTAAAATCATAAAGGATGACGATGATTATGTTGATGATGATAGATATGTGAACATACTTCACGAATTTACTACGTAGTTTTAATAGTCCTAGCAAAATTAATTACTATGCGCATTTATGACGCCTTTTAAGTGTTGGACTTAAGAAATAACTTATTCCCTTATTTCTAACCACAATGTTTATATTCGAAGGTAAATAGAAAATGTTTTGAATATGAGTGTCTCATACCACTTTACCGAAAAAGGTTAACTTAAATTATTAAAAAATTATTTCAATAAATGGTTAACACATGAATGTTCAGTGTTACAAGGATTATGGAAAACCTGTAAGCCACATGGCCTATCATCTGTATGAAGATTTACTCACCGTGGTTATTATAATTGTGTGAGTATGTTCAACATGGCGTAGAACTTCCACGCCGGACTTCAGATTATACATCTATGAAAAGAAAAGAAAAGAAAATTAGTAATAATTATGTCGAAAATATATGGCTGGACTATGTATTCTACAGGTTCTTCTTCTTCTTCTTCTTCTTCTTCTTATTCTTAAGCTCTAATGGTCTGTTTAGTATCACTGAATTCTATTAGATTCGATATCTATGCAAGCTGAAAGCGGTAGTTTGACACTGAAGTACGTAGTCTATTAAGGTCAATACCTGGCTGGAAGGAATTATGCGTAATGTTTTCAAATCTAAAAATTGTTCCAGTTAGACAAATTGTAAAATGCAATCTACTGTAGATAGGCATTATAATAACTATTCTAAGGGTATGTAAAAGAATACTGGACAGATTGAGGACTCATGTCAAGGTAGCCAGCAGTCTGTTGGTGGAGTGAAGGCTGTTTTCCAGCAGGTTACTTCATTTTTGTTACCATAACGTAATTGAGTAAAAGTATACAGGGTGGAAGTTAAGGTAGTGCATTAATTGACAGGAGCCATAGAACTCATTATTTAGAGTAAGTTTTGTCAAATAAAAAAGTTATAGGACTTACGGATAGTGAGATAATTACAAGTGTTTCGAAAGCGCTGACGGCAATTGCAAGATGTCTCAATGTCGCATAAGTATAGTACCTCACACCCCATGAGGTCAGCGACTTGAAGGTGGTGCGTTAAGTTCAACTACCTTTCACCATGTATCTTGCAGCAGGTGAGGAGAGGACGGCAGCAAAAAAATGTAGGCTACTGAGCTTTGGTGCAATACTTCGCGTGCTAATCTAGGGATAAATCTTCGCACAAAAATGATCTACGTAAACTCCGGATAGGGATGTGTAATTTAATGTCAGAAAATGTAAATTAATAACCCGAATGAACAAAATAGCTCGTGTCCGGGCGCAGTTCAACAATTAATGCAGAATTATCAACTTACAACGCAATACACTAACAATTCAATACTAAGTATGGCGTAATAATTTTAATGTAAGCAAGAAATACGTACAGCAATAACAAGAAATAACGTGAAAATCAGGAAATGATGTCTAAATTAGTGAAAATACTTAGGATTGAATTTTCAGTTACAATTAATGAAAAAATAAAACTGATGTAACTTGTGAAAAAGATGTAATTAACATTACAGTTTGTTGTTTTACGAATCACTAATTCTGGGCGTTAATAATAAAATAAAGAGTAATAAACTCTGTAAACTACATTCCACTCACATCTTACAGGTACTGTTCAAAATGTCCACCATCAGCTGCGTGCAGGTTTCACATCTTCTAGTCCATTTATGACCAACTCTGGCCAGTAGTTCTTCACTGTTCCGAATTTCTTCCGCGGCCTGTATCATGACTAAGTACTCACGATTTGTGAACTCTGGCATCTCGTAGTTTTGAAATAAACTAAACTGTATCGCTGTACGTACAATTGCACACTAATGTAATGTAAACATCACAGCAACTCAGTGGCGGTTCCTCCGGAGAGGGAGGGGAGGAACGTCCTCCTCACATTTTTCTTCTTTTGAAAGTAAATGCCAAATGAAATATATGCTTTGAAATTCGAGGAAGATTCGATCATTTTTAAGTTCACAGCTATAAGAAAACCTCCGTTGATCGAGTTTTCAACAACGCGCACTCATGTGCTACTACAAAAATGCGAGAAGGATGCGAGATTGTTTGTGTGGAGGAAAGTCAATCCATTCCTCCTTTACCAGTGGCGGTTCCTCGGGGGAGGGAAGGGAGGAACGACCTCCTCATATTTTTCTTCTTTTGAATGTAAATACCAAATTAAATATATGCTTTGAAATTCGAGGAAGATCCCATAATTTTTAAGTTCACAGCTATAAGAAAACCTCGGTTGATCGAGTTTTTAACGACGCGCACTCATGTGCTACTAGAAAACTGTGAGAAAGATGCGATATTGCTTGTGTGGAGGAATGTCAATCCATTCCTCCTTTACTGCAGTTAATACACACAGACAACAGCGAGTTAGCGGCCAAAGAAAGAAGCAGAGTTTTAAAGCAAGTAAATGAACGGAGAGGGAGGAGATCCTCCTCTGAATCAGCGCATGGGCGGGAAATAGAAACCGACTGGTCTTGCAGCAAGCTCGCTACCGCTGCCATCTAACGATGCTGCATTCAACCAGACTATAACACATCTAGGAGGAGACACAATAAAAACAGTTTTAACGCAAAGCTATGAAAGACACCATATAATTTTTTAAATTATATATCAACATATATTATTCATTGCACTTTATATAGGCCTAAGCTACTACTCATGGTTTGAAACTTTCGAGGATATCTGAAAGTTGAAGTTGGATTTATATAAAACAAAGAGGAAGTAGTTCTACATTAGTATCGTAGATCTTTTTGGCCCCTGAAATTCGCTTCCATTCATTGTCTACTAGACAGGACAACAGCCAAGTTGTCAGTTTTGCACAAATATTTTTGAAATTGAAAGTACTGCAAACTACATTATTTTTAACATAAAAAAATTAATCGGCCACCGGCAGCTTTGAATAATAATGGTAGTATGACTTTACAAGAACTGACATTCTTCAAAAGCATACGATACTGAACTTGTAAAATGTACATGTGACAACACAGACCACGTGGGTGGGTGCAGTTTTCTCGCTTTTCTAACAGATTATTTCTCATTCTCATTTCCGTATAACGATTCCGGTTACGTGTTAGTAGCTGGTCTCTTCCAACACGTGTGATGCTGTAGTGTGCGTGAAAAAATGCTGTGAGGTTGTGAATTTCCTTGTAATTGTTAATTTGTGCAATTATTCAACAATGAATGGAAGTGAAAACATATTATATTTTTGACAATTTAGGAAACTCAGTTTACAAAAACAGATTATTGCTGTACAAAAGGGAGGAAGGCCAACCCCAACACTACCTGGTCTTACATGTATGCATGTAGGCTAATTTGTAGCATGTTTCTCTCAAGAAGGTGTCATTTTGCGCTGTTAACTTCTTTCCTCCTCTTAAGAAATATGCAGGAGCCGGCACTGTCCTTTACTGCAGTTAACACACATAGACAACAGCGCGCTAGCGGCCAGAGAAAGAAGCAGAGTTTTAAAGCAAGTAAATGAACGGATAGGGAGGAGATCCTCCTCTGAATCAGCACATGGGCGGGACATAGGAACCTACTGGTCTTGCAGCAAGCTCGCTACCGCTGCCATCTAACGATGCTGCATTCAACCACAGTATAACACATCTAGGAGGAGACACAGACTTCGATAGACACTGCTGGTGAAAGGACGTGTTTTTTGACGCTACTTCTTACGAGCAAGTCATTGAAGAAAACTTAGTGTATTAGAACTATTTTCGTGTTGTGTTATTTAGTTCTACTTTTGTGTGTAATATATATATATATATATATATATATATATATATATATATAATTAAACTATTAGTGATTATAAAACGTAAAACTTGTGTTGGCAGAATATCAGCACAACATCACCACAAGTGGAAACCCGATAGCGGGTTCTCACAACATGGTCAATTCGACTCAACGTGTCAACATGGAACACGAATCTACTACACAATCATCTGATTCTGTCGACGGCACAGCCTCTACACCCGTATGAGTCTACAGACGATCAAAGGAAAACCTGAGCATCATTGAAAGTCAACCAGGAGTATTCACTATCATGACTGCGAGTAAAACATCGCCAACAACAACAGTAACAAACAGCATCAAAACTGTAAGTACAAATATCACATCAACAGTGACACCGACAATAAACAATTCTTCCGCTTCCTCTTCAAAGAGAGAACCTAAACAACGGAAACCACAAAGAAACAAAAATTAAACCAAGAGGGAAACGAACACTGGCAGTCAAATATACACCCAAGTATACCATTAAGTAATTTATTTTCTCCTCTCGAACAAGAAATGGACCAAGAATATATTTATGAACCCATGGATGACAACAATAAGCAATCCACTACCCCAGATAATACGATTAAAAGAATTAGAATGCCACCAATAGTTGTAAAAAAATTACCAGATGGAAATTTCCTTGAACAAAACAGGACAATACAAAGTAGGCTGAGTCAACCCATAAAAATTAGTTACATATCTGACGGCATAAAATACTACACTTCATGCAGAGCTGACTATGACAAACTCTATAATATCTTACAAAATGAAAAACTTCAATTCTATTCCTATGAACCACGAGAAAACAAACTCATACAAGTAGTACTAAAACGACTCTCCGCATCTGTTGAATCAGCTGTTGTAAAGGAAGAATTAGAGAAACTAGGCTACGCAATAGAACATGTGCTACAAATGACGATGCAATATCATACACCAGACGGATCCACTCAGCGACGCCCAATTCCAATCTGGGTTATAACACTTCCAAACATTGAATTTTCTAGAACCATTTATCAATTACACGACATCAACAACCACTTAGTAACTATTGAAGCCTACTGACCAACTCCTCACGTAACACAATGTCACAAATGTCAGGGGTTTGGACACACATCAAAACGTTGCAATCTAGAAACTCATTGCGTAAAATGTGGAAACGATCATTTATTTGTAGACTGCCCCTCGAAAGGAATCCAATACCCAGCTAAATGCGCCAACTGCCAAGGAACACATACTGCCAGTTACGGACAGTGCCCAATTCAACAAGAACAACGAGACTTGCTTCGACAGAAACTAAGAAACAAACAAACCATAAACTCCACAGCAAACAAACATCTACCAATACCAACACAAGACGACTTTCCTACATTGCGACAACCAAGATCGAGAAATTTATCAGCTTTCGAAAACACTTTCGGCTCATCTTCAGCACATTCACAATCTGTTCCTGAATCTCTTGCCGATTCATTAAAAGATATTATTGCTCTTCTCCGAGGAATAAACATAAAGGGAATTATTCGTACAATTAATATAATAATACAACGCCTCAAAACGACACCAGACCCTTTGTATAAAATAATGGTTCTACTAGACGGATTTACTCTATTCACAAATATGAACTCTACTGTCGATGAACCTTAAACCAATGGTAGGACACAAAAATCTGTTATTACTTAACTTTAATGAAAATGGAGTCAAAAACCAAACCTATGAACTACAACTACTAAACAAATATGACATAGATATAGCATGCATCACTGAAACACACTTACAACCAAATACGAAATTTAAAATCTGCAACTATAAAATCCATCGTACAGACAGACTTCAGAGAAATGGTGGAGGAACCGCCATAATTATAAAATGCAATATACCTCATAGACGAGCAATATTACCACAATTCAACATATTAGAAGCCACTGGAGTTTACATTAACTTCGATAATACTGAATTATTAGTGACATCTGTTTACCATCCACAGTATCTGCAAATGAACGAACCTGATATGACCTCATTAGTTTCTGTCCATAACAATTTCGTCTGCTGTGGTGATTTTAACGCAAAGAATACAGCCTGGAATTCCCGTATCACTACGCCAAAAGGTCAATTTCTATTGGACCATTCTATAGAACATCATTATGCGATTGCAGGCCCATTAATGCCAACCCGATATCCTTGGTCACAAATACATAAACCAGATGTTCTAGACATCTGTTTATATAAAACCAATACTATCCCAACCAATCAGCAATGTCTCACAGCTTTGGATTCCGATCATATTCCAATCCTAATTACAATTAACAAACCGATCACAAAATATGAAATGAAAAATATAATAACAAAGACGACAAACTGGGACGAATATACAAAACAACTCCACGAGTCAATACCAGTAAATCTCCGTATTTTTTAACCATCGGATATAGATACAGCACTACAATTATTTACGGTCACGATTATTGCAACCTACAACTCTGTCACTACTACACCACCAATACCTCCATCACTCAACGAATTTCCAGACCTGAAACCACTCCTTACTGCTAAAGCTAAACCAAGGAAAAGATGGCAGGAATTCCGGGATCCACAAGCCAAGAGAGCATTTTACAGATACCAAAGGGCCATACGAAGAAAACATCAAATATACAAAATAAACGCCTTCGCCACAAAAATAGAAAATTCTCCACCAACTAAAAAAGATTTCTGGAAATTAACAAAAAGACTATTAGGTAAAACAAATACCTCACATAACCTAACACACCTATACAAAATACCAACCACCAAATGATATATGATCCTCGAAAACAAGCTGAAATTCTTGCAGATTCGTTCCAACATCGTTTTGAACCACATGAAGACCCATCCCAACCTAAATTCACAGAGGAAGTCACGCAAATTGTGAAGAGCATACTACAACAACCTCCAAGACATACTATACCAGTCACCACCCCACGAGAAGTACATAACATAATCCGCAAAATCCCACTTCAGAAAACAGCTGGTCCAGACAACATTCCTCCACAAGCATTGAAGAAATTACCCCGACGCTCCATAATACACCTAACGAAAATCTACAATGCCTGTTTCAAATTCATTTACTTCCCACAAGCATGGAAAGAAGCCGTAATTATTGCAATCCACAAGCCAGGAAAGGACCCCACACTTCCTACAAGCTACAGACCTATCAGTTTACTTGACTTCCTAGGAAAGATACTGGAAAAACTTCTGCTATCACGACTACGTCCAATCTTAACTGCTCCAGATGTTATTCAAAATGAACAATTTGGATTCAAATCTGAACATAGCACTCGGGAACCATTGGTCAGGCTAACGCACTTCATACAGACAGGATTCTTATCTCAACAACATACCGTTGCTACATTTCTAGATATAGAGCAGGCATTTGATACTATCTGGCATGATGGACTTCTGTATAAGTTACAAAAACTCTCAACCCCTGATGTATACATTCATCTAATAGCAAACTTTCTGGAAGGAAGAACATTTCAAGTCCGTTATCACAAACAAACTTCCACTTCCAAACCAATTCATGCAGGAGTACCTCAAGGTTCCATATTAAGTCCAATTCTATATTCAGCTTACGTTCAAGATATCCCTTCGCACTCAAAATGCCAACATGCTCTCTATGCAGATGATACAGTCATATATACGAAACACTTCAATATACAGTATGCCCGCAAACATTTGCAAGAAGCTCTAGACAAAATAACGCAATGGTCAACGAGATGGCGGCTTAAAATAAATAACACCAAATCAGAGGTAGTCATATTCACAAGACGTTTCCCCCGTATAAATGAGCCACTTCATATTCAAAACCAAGCCATCCCCTTTAGTTCAACAGCAAAATATCTTGGAGTCCTCCTAGACAAGAGACTAACGTTCAGACACCATATTCATTCCGTGAGAAATAGAGCTTTTCAACGATTCATGTTCCTATATCCCATCTTCAAGAGCTCAATACCAACAAAAACCAAATTACAACTGTACATATCCGTCATCAGATCACTCATGATGTATGCATGTGAAGCATGGTCTCACGCCCACCCCCGCCATCTTCGAAGACTCGACGGTATCCAACGTGCAGTATGCAGAACTATCACTGGAGCAGATTACCACATCCGAAATACCCAACTGTACAGAGACCTCAAAATCAGTTTATTTAGTGATTACGTCCGAACATTACGGAAAAATTATCTGGAAAAGCTACATTCTCACATCAACCCTCTCATGCACGAATTAACTCAGTGATCACTTTCCACTTGCTACACTCAGCTCACCTATCTCCATCACTGATGAAGATAAAAGTAAGATGAAAACGTCAATGTAACATAATCATATTTCTCCATATGACTGCGAAAGGCAAGGGTCCATGAGACCTGGAACTTATTGAAACAGGCATATAAAGTGCCACCAATTAAAAAAAAAAGGAGGAGACACAATAAAAACAGTTTTAACGCAAAGCTATGAAAGATACCATATAAACTTTTTAAAATTATAAATCAAAATATATTATTCATTGTACTTCGTATAGGCTACTATTCATAGTTTGATACTTTTGAGGATAACTGAAAGTTGAAGTTGGATTTATATAAAACAAAGAGGAAGTAGTTCTACATTAGTATCGCAGATCTTTTTGGCCTCTTTCCATTCATTGTCTACTAGACAGGACAACAGTCAAGTTGTCACTTTTGTACAAATATATTTGAAATTGAAGGTACTGCAAACTACATTATTTTTAACGAAAAAAAAAAAAAATTAATCGGCCACCGGCAGCTTTGAACAATAATGGTACCGGTAGTATGAAGGAAGGCCAACCCTAACACTACCTGGTCTTACATGTATGCATGTAGGCTAATTTGTAGCATGTTTCTCTCAAAAAGGTGTCATTTTGCGCTGTTAACTTCTTTCCTCCTGTCCACACCTGTGGAGTAACGGTCAGCGCGTCTGGCTGCGAAACCAGGTGGCCCGGGTTCGAATCCCGGTCGGGGCAAGTTACCTGGTTAAGGTTTTTTCCGGGGTTTTCCCTCAACTCAATACGAGCAAATGCTGGGTAACTTTCGGTGCTGGACCCCGGACTCATTTCACCGGCATTATCACCTTCATCTCATTCAGACGCTAAATAACCTAGATGTTGAGATGTTCCTCCTCTTAAGAAATAGCTACGCAGGAGCCGCCACTGCAGCAGCTGATCTGTTGCGAGTACTACGCAAACTGTCTGCCGTCCGGACAGCGATGCCAGATTTTTAGACTTTCTATACGTGACCCGACAATCAATGTTTCCAATGTTTCTTTAATCGATTAATTGGAAATCTGTGAATTTTCTAATTAAAATACTGCTGCAACGCGAACATAATAAACGTTCTCTTCGTTGTTATACAAGAAATTAAAAAAATTCGCGATCGAAATGTCGGCATAAAAGTATATTTCTTCAAAAACCTCGCAAAAACGAGCAAAATGGTATGATACTTTTTTGTTCGTTATATTAAAAGGAATCACATCATACAATTAATATACTACCTTACCATCCACTCTGTATATGCGGAAATGTAAATCACCGTAATCTACAGCCGTCTAAATGAAATAACACGTCACGTATCGTTATAACCATAGATAGGAAGTTCGTACCAAAACTGTAGATTTCAGTTGAGTACAGCGAGGAGTATAGATGTCATCCGCGCCTCGCCAACGCCATTCTCACACTCGCTGCAGATGATACACAGTAAGCCTATGTTCACAATGCATAGTGGTATTCTGTGGAGCTGCGTAGAGTCGTGAATAGCTTGAAGAATATTGTTAATTTATATTAATATTTTAGATTCTGAACAAAGTGAGCTATTCTGTTATTATTGTATTATTTACCTAATGTTAATATTGAAAAAAGTAAACTCACCTGTTATTAAATAATTATACAAACAGGAGTGTGTAACACGCTTATTTTTCCCCGGATTCATTCATTTCATTCATAGTGTTCTTCCCAAGGGCAGGTCTTTCACTGCAAAGCCAGCATTCTCCAGTCTCCTATTTTCTACCTTCCTCTTAGTCTCTGCATATGATCCATATATCTTAATATTGTCTATCATCTGGTATCTTCTTCTGCCCTGAACTCTTCTCCCGTTCACCATTCTTTCCAGTGCATTTTTCAGAAAGCAGTTTCTTCTCAACCTTTGACACAGCTAATTCCTTTTTCTCTTCTTGATCAGTTTCAGCATATTTCTTTCTTCACCTACTCTTTCCAAAAGCTTCTTTCTTATTCTGTCTGTCCATTTCACGCGCTCCATCCTTCTCCATATTCAAATTTCAAATGCTTCTAGTCGCTTCTCTTCACTTTGTCATATTGTCCATGTTCCTACCCTATACACTGCTACACTCCACACAAAGCACTTTACTAGTCTCTTCCTTAGTTCTTTCTCCAGAGGTCCGCAGAAGATCCTCCTTTTTCTATTAAAAGCTTCCTTGGCCATTGCTGTCCTCCTTTTGACAACCTGGCAGTATTTCATGTTACTGCTTATAGTACGCCCCAAGTATTTGAAGCTGATTATTCTTCGTTAAATGTTGACGTCTCGTGCTGTGATGCATTCGGTTGCGTTACAGTCCAAGTTCAACATCGAAATTACGATACGAACTTCCTGGCTGTCATTACAATAGAAAAGAGAAATTTTCTTGAAAACTATTATAGGTTTAATACTATGTGCAACATACGAGTTACTATTAGATTCACAAAGTAGTTGTTCATCTGATGATAATAAGATCCTGCTTTATCATATTTCAGATTTACTTCAGTAACGTCTTGTGACGTTGAACGAATATTTTCAGAATACAAATTTAATATTGTCTTTTTCTGAACATAAAAGGAGCATCTCTTTTGATAAAATGAAAATGTTCTTTGTTGAGGCTAGAATCATAATTGTATATTTTGTATTTATTTTTTTATGTAGGCTATGGGTAAATTGGGAATTAAGAAGTTTATAATTACAAATTATTGTTTTATATTACTCCTTTATTATTTTCTTGTTCTATGACCGTGGACTATTGGAGGACATGTTTGGTTACCAACCGGCTGTACATGTTTGTCGTTCTGACTCACTGACATTGAGAGATGCGTTATTACTTTTCATTCGGTAGAGATGTAATCCAAGCTCACACAACTTAACAGTTTTGGTACCAACTTCCTAGCTCTGGTTATAACACGCGCAGCACTTTTTGGCAAACATAGAAAACTAATCATAGTAACCGATGACGTCATATTATAACATTCATTCTCCAATCCAGCCAACATAAATTCTCATAAATTCAGTACGGATATCGTAGCTATAGTAAAATAGACCTAACATCTGTATTTTATGTAGTAAAAATTAATATATCGCTTAAAACTGAATATAATAAATGCTTATCACATGAAGATCAAGTGTTATGATTATGGAAAGCTTATAAGCAGCTTGCACTATGATGTACTCTATGTATACCGAAAAGTTACTTACGGTTAACGTTACTTTGAATTCGTAACCATACATCATCTCCTCCAAAATTCCGGCGTTTTCTGTGTTATAAACCTATGACAAAAGAAAATAATATTAACTATGTAAAAAAGATATTACTGGATTACATGTTCCACTGCTGCTTGTTAATCATTTTAATATATCAAGCTTCAGTAGACGTGTTGGTATCTCTGAGTGCTGCTACTTTCATCCTCCGCCCAAGTGCTGAAAGTGGCAGCCCCCTTTGGTGTCTTCTGGTAAATTCCGGGTTGGAAGGATATTTAAACTAGACTTCCAAATCTTCAACATGTTTAAGCCAGAGAAATTCTGATAAAGACAATCTAAGTGTTATTAATAACTAGGGCTGAAAAAATGGTTATAGACTACGCTGCATCGTACGTGTTTATAAAACGCTTGTCTGCACACTCAAATGGTTGCGGTAGCGGCTGCTTGTACAGTCCGCTCCGTATGAATGAACTCATAATAGAATTTACATTTACAGGATTACTTGTGTTTCACATTGATCAACTCGGAACAAATATTAAATTTACAAAAAAAAAAAAATCATTATTTTCAATTAAGTCAAACACATTTTCCCCATTTTCTGAATTCAGTCGTCTTATTATCTGTTCTTTGTTGGATTTTTGTTTCAGCATTCTGATACAACCTCACATCTCTTAAGCTTGTCTACAATGCAGGAGTGTCGAATGTTCACTCTTTCTGCTCCTTACACATAGTAGAGACACCCTGCAACGGATCCCATTTTGTAAACATTGTATAGGCCTATAGAAATTATTTACTGTCGTGATACCAATACTTTTCTTCAGCCCTACTGGTATCTAGTTTATGGACAGAGGAGAGCGGAAGAATGGGGACACATGATGCGTTCTTGGTTGCCAGTGCAGTTATGCAGGTGGTGGGTAGTTCTGGTAGCGTAAAGGCTGCTTTTAGGAGTCGACGATATATTTTAATATCGGAGAGTATTGAAGTAAAATATGGTGACAAAGTAACAAATTTTCTTTAAATGGAACTAGTTCGTAAAATTAATCTCTATTTTTGTACAGAATTCTAAAATCAATTAAGGAAACATAATTTTATTGTCAATACAGCACACAACTAAAATATTTTGTATAGTTATATTTTCCTGAAGCGATAACTTATAGGAGAACATAAAATTTGGCGCATTAAAGTTAACATAGACAAACCATTAACCTATATTATGTGTATAGCCTCCTGATTCCTAAGGCATTTCATTTACAGATATAGTAGTTGAAACACGCATGGCAATGATTGAATTGATCTTCTTGTGCTTCCTGTAAGTCCCAAGAGATGTAGGAGCTTGCCAAGCACAGAAAAGAAGTGATCGATAACTATTCAACCTAGTGGAAAATTTGAAACTAAATACATGAAGTATAGTAGACCTATACAATACTCCAGGACGCAGGACGACAGGCCTAGATGGACAACAAAAGATAAGGTATCCCCGTAACATGCCATTAAGGCACTTGGGGGGCATGGAGGTAGAGCCCCATGCTTTCCATGACCTCGGCACTAGAATGAGGTGGTGTGGTCGGCACCATGCTCTGACGCCTTTTACCCCCGGGAAAGACCCGGTACTCAATTTTATAGGAGGCTGAGTGAAAGTTTGGGAACGAGAAAAAATCCTGTCACCACCTGGGATCGAACCCCGGACTAGATGGGCAACAACTTAATTTAATTTTGGAAGGTGGTCGTTATATCAAACATTGTAGTGAATATAAATACATAGGGATGAGAATTACTAAAGAGTGAAAGACAATAATTTATAGGAAGGGAAATTGCATCAATTTCAGAAAACGAACTAATGCATCTTAATGCGCATTTTCTTAAAAGGTGTGAGAGATGTGTGGCGGCACAAAGACAGCATTTCTAACATCTTCTATGACAAAGATATTGTGATTGTAATTCGCATCCGCTTTACTTAACGGGCTGTGAATATCCGACTTTGCCGGCAAACAGCATGCCACGGACGGCGGAACACTCACGAATGAACGTCAATTTGAAGACTCTGTACATAGGCCTACTCTTGGTTACTGAATACCGTTTTCAATCTATACCCAACATTTACGTTTTACCACATTCTGTTAGCAGTAGCCTACTTGCTTTCATACCGTAGTCGAAACTCCTCAAAGTTGCTCATTTTACAAGAAAGTACATCTTATATCAGAAACAACATTCCTGTGATGGCTACAAATTAGGACTTCTGGAAGTCCTTAAACGCCTATATATATTCTGTTCAAACTACTTATACAAAATTTTTCTGTAGCGGGAATCGAACCTACAAGCCAAACGCCTTTCCCCTGCATTACTGTTGACTTTGATGAACGAGCAAACAGTCGCACATATAGCCTACCTCCACCACCCTCCACTCGTGACACGTACGCTGACTTGAGGGGCACAGAATCACATGCCTGTGAATCACTTGAAAGTGACTAGGGGCAAGAGTTACACACGATTTACCTTACTGTAGTCTATGGCTAAGAAGTGACATCTGGTATCCGTAAATTTACAGGTGAATCAAACGACTGTTTTAAAACTTAATTTCTCTCTAAATAAACAAAATTTTATATTATCTTCTGCTTTGCAAAATTTTCCATTCCATAGATAACCAATTGTAACGCGTACGAGGTAACCCCTGGCGTAAGCAACCCGCAGCGCATATTCTTTAAGGTCGTTTCTCCTATTTTATATGGAAAGTTATTGACATTAGCAGAGCATACTTGACGTGCAATATCTCCTGGTTCTATAGGCGTTTGAACACTCATGTTCTATTCGAAGACAAACTTTTAGTTAAATGTCCAATTTTGTGAACATAGTAATAATAATAATAATAATTATAATAATAATAATAATAATAATAATAATAATAATAATAATAATATTGTCAATCTAAATAATAGTGTAGTTGAACTAAATGGCCATTTTTGTAGGTACGAGGTATCACGTCTTAGCCATCGATACTCTCTCTCTCTCTGTCTCACCCCCTCTCCACACATATATAGTTTACATTTATATTAACAATAAACATCTCTGATTGAGATTCTGTATCATACATATACTGTATTATCAGTCACTACATCTCACTTGACGATATGACATGTCAACAGAAGAACAATGAAACTGTTGCATGCATCTCGAGTCTGATTTATAATTAGAACCTGGAACATTGTCATTTATATATCGTCGCCTGAATGCAAGAACTAGGTAACTCGAAATTTGCGTTTTTTAGTTACCTCTTTTATAGCATAGCAAAAATCTTACAAAATGTAATCCAGGAACTAGGTAACTGATCGAACGATACCAGCGACATCTATTTTCCAATATAACGAATAGGTAAAAGAAAACGAGACATATTCCTTAGTGCAATAAATAAGTAAATAGGCAATGTCACAAAATATGAAAAATCAAGTTACCTAGTTCTTGCATTCAGGCGACGATATTATTTTTAGTAGGTCGAGGCTGTATCAGATAAATTTGTATTAAATTCTTCCATTATTACAATAGGCTATGTTCATAATCTGTGAAAATACTGTCCAGGGATTTTAAATTTATTTTGACGTCATTAATTTGTATAAGTTGATATATTACACCTATGCGACATTTTTGAAACTAGTTTGAATGTCTTCAATTATTATAAATTCTAATTTTGCGTCATAATTACCATGTCCTTTTGTTCAGGCGATCATTTGCCAAGATAACATAGCCCTCTAATTGTTTAATTGAAGAAGAAATTGAGGGGTTTTACCTAAGATTAAAAAATAACAATATCATGCAAATTCTGACACGCGAAAATATCATCAACTTCATACAGAAGCGTGATAATATTTGCGCATTAATATTGGCTGCCTGGAGGGATGTATAATGTTTTGAAAATAGGCCTACATTTGTTAAGCGCGCATACAATGCTGGGCATAAGAAATATTCCCTTTCTTCTAATCAATTCTAATCATCTTTATTATATTTCAAGAAAGAATTGTATTATTTCAATTCTGCTGTTATATGCCGCTTTATCAAACAAAAGAGAAAATAAATTACGTTTGAATAACAAATTATAAACGAGAAAAGCATCTACGCCAATGAATGATTGTGAATAATAAAATTACAGAGGTTGGATAAAAAGGAGATAATAAGAAGGATTCAGAAAAAAGGTGGTACAAGTGACAAAATCTGAAAAATTTGATTTTATACGACATAAGTACATATAAGTACTCTATGTTATTTGAAAAGCTCAGGAAAAAAGTGGTACAGTTGAATCTTCGATTGCTGCTGCGATCTGTTTACCTAAAGTTTGGACTCTGGAAAAACAGTCGAATGTTCAGAAAAAATATGGTATAAGTGCACTGCCTTCTGCAGATGTTTATTTGTCTTGTGTAAGATGGCTAAAACAAGAAGAAAGTGATTTATTTGATGGATTATCAGTGATTATGAAATGTAAGATTTTTTTTATTCATTATTACTTATTTAACTGTGTAATAATGTCGTGTTTATCTTATAATAAATGGCCACTGCTAACATGCCTTTGTGATGAATGAAAACATAACTTCATTTCGAGATTCAAACCTTCTTGTCACTCATCTAAATAAATAATTATATATAATAATACGGTAATTATTATAATGATATAGAAATAATGGAATATTTCAACACACATGTATTATTGTAGAATATGGTACTGATGAAAAAAGTGGAACAGGTGACCAGCGTGACATGGAAATTATGAACTTCGGTGATTAAAGCGATACTCATGAGATACTCCAGACACAATGCTACTTCTGACGAATCAGGTTCTGATCCTAGAGAAGAGTCTGTATTCTTACAAGGGAAATAAAAAAGAGAGATCTTAGTCCTCGGAAGCATAATGTAGCCAAACATTTACGGAACAGTGGTCAGGGATATATTGGTCATGGGAGTAAAATGAAAGAGAGAATATTAAAGCAGTTTAATCATCACTGCAATAATATAGGTGAAGAAAACGGAGAGATCCGTGCGTTTTGGGCTTTGAGTTCTTGGGAACTACAAAATTCATTCATAATGTCTTGTGTTACTTTGAAACCACCATAATGTCATAGCAAGACAGCTATTTCTTATAAGAAGACTACAAAATTAATTATACAATGGGACGAAGGGTATGTAAAGACTTCTTCCTAAAAACGCTTGATATTTCAAATGGAAGGTTTACGATGGCAACTGATAGCGAAACTGGCTTCAGAGTAATAAAAATGAAACAGAATGATTTCAGTTCAAGTGATGCAATGGATTCCATTGTTGATATGTATGTCCTTCTACATGCAGGGATGTATCAGGGCATCAGCTCAAGTGGTCTTCAATTCACTGGATGCGCTTCGAGAAACAGAAACCATTAGTTACTTTCATTGCTGATTTCGAATTTCTGCAGATAGACTTCCAAAAGAAACTTGAAAGTAAGGCCACCAACCATTAAATTTTAGGAACTGTTACCTCTCCTTCCTGCTGTATGTCATAGATTCCATACCTCCCTTAAACATGATGGTGAATCAGTAAAAGTAACAGGTAATGGTATACAGGTATAGGGGTAAAGGACGAGGAAGTGGATCTAGGAGGAAGAGCGTCTGTGACACTGTCAAGGAACGCTGAATCTGACTCGTGCAACAATGTGTTTGAAACAGATAATGACTAATATGTTGTAATGATTAACATATTGCAAAGTGTGACTCGGACAGTGTACTACGGAATTTTGAAAAGCAACAGAAATATAGGTATTTCAAAAGTCAGTTAAAACATTAAACCGCTATAAATATTATAATATTTGAGACAGGGAAAAAACAAAAAAATCAGTGTTGGACAAACAGTGAGGTTTACAAAACATTGGGAAGATGTCCTCCGTTCTCTTGTTCAACATACAGCATTCTGTCTGCAACACCGTGCACAACATTTTGCAAATAATGTCTTGGAATATTGGCAATTTCTTGCGAGATGGCATCTTTCAGTTGCAGTAGGGTTGTTGGATGTGTCAGGAAAACTCGTTCTTTAAGGTAACCCCACAACCAAAAGTCGGCCGGATTGAAATCTGGAGATCGCGGAGGCCACATTGTTGGAAAGTGCCTACTGATGACACGATAGCCAATCATCTGCGTAATTAATTGTTTTGCAGGGATAAAGATGTGTGGGGTGGAGCGCCATCTTGCAGGAAGATTATGTTTTCCATATCGTGATTCCTCAGTCTAGGGATGACGAAGTTCTGTAACATTCTGTAGTAGCGCTCCCCGTTTACTATAACAGTCTGTCTTATTCCATAATTGTCCACACCTGTGGAGTAACGGTTAGTGTGTCTGGCCAGGAAAGCAGGTGGCCCGGGTTCGATTCTCGGTCAGGGCAAGATACCTGGTTGAGGTTTTTCCGGGGTTTTCCCTCAACTCAATATGAGCAAATACTGTGTAACTTTCGGTGCTGGACCCCGGACTCATTTCACCGGCATTATCACCATCTCATTCAGACGCTAAATAACCTAAGATGTTGATAAAGCATCGTAAAATAACCTACTGAAAAAATAATGGTGGAGGTAACACGCGTAATTGAGGTTCGTTTTCCGACCAAAGTCATCAGTAGGCACTTTACAACAATGTGGCCTCCGCGATCTCCAGATTTCAATCTGGCCGACTTTCGGTTGTGGGCTTACCTTAAAGAACGAGTTTTCCTGACACATCCAACAAGCTTACAGCAACTGAAATATGCCATCTCGCAAGAAATTGCCAATATTCTAAGACATCTGCAAAATGCTGTGGATGATGTCACAGACAGAATGCTGTACGTTGAACAAGAGAACAAGTGTACGTTGTGCACTCCCTTGTTTGCCCAACACTGTGATGTTATTGTTTTTTCCCTATCTCAAATATTATAATATTTATAGCGGTTTAATGTTTGAACTGACTTTTGAAATACCCTATATATTGAACACATGAAACAATATTTTCACAACTAGTGCACATAATATACTATTTTTGTCCTAATTAATCACATTTTAGTTTTATGTATACCTACTATTAATCATATTAATATTGCTGAGACATAATTTCACATTATTTTCGCAACTAGTGCACTTGTACAATTTTTTTCTAATTACTCACACTTCACTTTTAAGCATACTATTAATCATATTAGTATTACTCAGACTTAATTTAAATTTTACATGTTAAGATTTTGTACAATCCTTATAAATGTGTTTGTGGCAAAGGTAATACAATTTACAGTTAGAATATGTGCGTTCTGATTTTTTAATTTCATATTATAATACATTCACATTTTCCCAAAAGTTTTAGAAATGTCACTTGTACCACCTTTTATCTGAGCCCTTCATAAATAACAAGTGCCTATTTTCTTGTGAGAGGGAAGCAAAATAAAACTTCGTAAGGGCGTAAGGGAATAGAATTCCGAAACAGATATGAACGTCTCTGTTCTATAAAGTAATAATTAATACATTGCTCAGAAATTGAGTTAAATAAAATATATTCATCATAAAAAAAATATGTGAAGCCTGTAAGCAACGTACACTATGATGTCTGTATACCGGAGAGTTACTTTCTGCATGACTGTGCACCTCAGATGAACCTCCTCCTTCTTCGTGGTTGTGGGTCCTCGGGTGTAAAACTAGGAAAAGAAAACAGAGTAACTTAGTGATATTCAAAATATATCACAGGCCTACATGTTCTATTGCTTCTTATTAATCATCCTAATTAACTTTAGTTCCAGAAATACATGTGAGTTTTAGTTGGGAGGCCGGAGGGAAAAAACTTTTGGGGAGGCCGAGACGTAGACGGGAGGAAAATATTAAAATGGATTTGAGGGAGTTGGGATATGATGATAGAGACTGGATTAATCTTGCACAAGATAGGAACCGATAGCGGGCTTATGTGAGGGCGGAAATGAATCTCCGGGTTCCTCAAAAGTCGTAAGTATAGCCAGTGCCAGCGTTCTTGGCACGTGTTCTTGAGTAAAGAGCCAGTCAGTGAGCACTTGTTGCCAGTGCAGCTGAGAACGGTAGCACCCAACACGTCACGTCATCAATCTGCCCACTGCGTCAAAGGCAAGACACTCGCATTTCGCGTTTCTGGGGCGTGTCCTTGAGTACGCTGTCCAGACAGTGGCATCTGTTGCTTCTTCAGCTGAGAGTGATACCACCTAAACTGATGTGACGTCAGCAATCTGCCACTCACAGTTGTCAGCTTTCTCGCCCATATTTTATGACAAAGATAAGATGCTCGCTCTCAGCGTTTCTATTACTTATTTCACACGCCAGAAACGATGGCACTGGCTGTAAGTACGTAAGTAGGTAATTAAGTAACATTAGTAGTCTAGTCGGTATACCTGAGTGCTGTCACTTTCAGTTTAAGTATTATTGATATCTAGTCTACGAACAGTATATGCATACTTACAGAAAACGGAGGAGATAAGTTTGCATGCATAGGTTAGAGCAGTCTATGTCAAGCGTGCTCCATTCCAGGAGATGGCGCGTCCCGTGCTAAAATATACGACAGCATATTGAAGTAACATTTTGATGTGGGAAAGTGACAAGAATTCTTAATTTTAAACATTCCTTGAAATGAATTCCTATTTCAAATAATGACACGTAAGTTACTTGATTGCTTAATTTACGCAAGAGTTCCTATCTCGTGGGTGACTTTTATTGATAACTAGTCTACGTACATGCATATTTACGGGAAACTGGTGAGGTAAGATTTCCATGCTCAGGTTGGAGCAGTCCATATCAAGCGTAGAGGCAGTCCTACACTGCAGAAGATGACGTTCCCCAAGCTAAAATATACGACAGCATTATTGTAGTAAAAGTTAATTTTGGAAAAGTGATATGATTTCTTAATTTGAATCATTACCAAAAAATAATATACTGGATATATATTTTTAATTGATGACAGGTACTTGATCTGCAACTTTCAGTCAAGCATTCTCATCTATACTTGGTTCCACAATGTCTGACAAGAGAAGAAAACATTGCCTGCAGAGAAGAAAAGTATAATTATTGCTATTCAACCAATGACAGAGGTCTCATTCCACGCTTGTCTTGAAGTTGGGCGGAGGGACATCGCCCAACTCCAAGACAATTGTGGAATGAGTCCTCTGCCGTTTGTTGCACTTCTCTCCTCCTCTGCCGGCAATGTTTACATCTTCTGTCAGACATTGTGCAACGATTTATAGCAGGCGACGCCTCGAAGCTGGTATTTTTTTTTATTAATGACTAGTGTACGTATGTATGTTTACTTACGGAAAACTGGGGAGGTAGAATTTCCATGCACAGGTTGGTATACTCCATGTCAACCGTGCGAACAGTCCTCCAGTGCAGGAGGTAGCGTATCCCATCCTAAAATATACGACAGCACGTTGAAGTAAAATTTAAATGCGGAAAAGTGACATGATTAACTCAATTTGTATAAATTCTTAAAATTATCTTTTTTTTTTTTTTAATTAAGACAAGTACGTGACTTGCTTCATTGGCCCAAGCGTTCCCATCTAATGGGCGACGCCTCGAAACTTTAAGTTTTTTTCGTTGATATGTAGTCTAGTATAATATATCTTTACTTACGGAAATCTGGAAATGTGAAATTTCCATGCACAGGTTTGAGTAGTCCATGTCAAGCGTGAGGGCAGTCATCCGCTGCAGAAGATAGCGCATCCCGTCCTAAAATATGTAACAGCATATTGAAGTGTAAGTTAAATTTGGAAAAGTGGTATGATTTCATAATTTGAATCAATTCTTGAAAATAATCCCTATTTCCATTAACTAATGGCAGGTACTTGACTTGCGTGAATGGAGCAAGCGTTTCTATCTGGTGGATGATGCCTCGAAGCTTGTATTTGTTTGTTGGTAACTGATCTACATACGTATATGCATACTTACGGAAAAATGGGGAGGTACAATTTCCATGCACAGGTTGGAGTGGTTCCAGTCAAGCGTGCGATTGGTCCTCCATTGCAGAAAATGGCGCATCCCATGCTAAAAAATAAAACAGCACATTGAAGTAAAGTTTAAATGTGGAAAAGTGATATGATTTCTTAATGTGAATCAGTTTTTTTTTTAAATTGGACGCAGTTATCCAAAAAGGAACTAACCCACAAAACTGTATTTTTTTTTAGTTAATACCATTTTTGGATGTGTAAGATATCAATTTATGTTCTGCAAAAATGTTCTAATCCAATTGACCAATAGTAATAATTATATGAAAATATGTTGAACTAAGCCACATTTGTTTTCGACTGTTTTACAATAATATAAAAAAAATAAATAAAAATAAAAAAACCAAGAAACTTAGTTCCTTTTTTTGGGAGGGTTATTTTACGACGCTTTATCAACATCTAGGCTATTTAGCGTCTGAATGAAATGAAGGTGATAATGCTGGTGAAATGAGTCCGGGGTCCAGCACCGAAAGTTACCCAGCATTTGCTCGTATTGGGTTGAGGGAAAACCCCGGAAAAAACCTCAACCAGGTAACTTGCTCCGACCGGGATTCGAACCCGGGCCACCTGGTTTCGCGACCAGACGCGCTGACCGTTACTCCACAGGTGTGGACTACTTAGTTCCTTTTTGCAAATTCATTAACTGATGGAAACCTGAATCCAAGAGGCTTGGTTTCTTTTTGAAAAATAACTGCTCGTAATTGCAGAATATTGTGAAGATAATTGTACATATTACATATGGCAACAATGAAGTATCCACCGGCGTAGCTCAGTCGGCTAAGGCTCTTGCCTGCCGATCCAGAATTATGCTCGGGCGAGGGTTCGATTCTCTCTTGGACTGATTACGTGGTTGGGTTTTTTTCAAGGTTTTCTCCAATTAATAAGGCAAGTGTCAGGTAATCTGTGGCGAATCCTCGGCCTCATCTCACCAAATACCATCTCGGTATCAACAATCCCTTTCGACGCTAAATAACCTCGTATTTGATAGGCCTACAGCGTCATTAAATAGCCAAGTAAAAAAACAACAAAGTAATCAATGTGACAACAATTACATTAAATACATATTATAACATCAAGAAAGCCTGTGTAGAGGTGAATAAATTAAATTTTGTTCAGATAAGAACAGTGTAACATGTAATGATCGCACTAATGATAAAATACAACAGAGGAGATCTATGTGATGATATTATTAATTTTTGTTCATACAGATAATTTTTTGTTGTGGTTATTTTATTAATAACGGAAAAAGATTCGCTCCGAACCGGGGATCGAATCGAGGACCCACAATTCTACCACTGAGCTACGCCGAGGCTTAATCCAGGGCACTGGATCGAACTCTTCTCCTTTCGTTTCGTTCCCTTTTTGGCCTACTCCATATTCACTTATATTATGTCATGATACAAGCAGCGCGCACTCATATGAGTGACTTGGGCTTCTCTTCCTACAAAAGAATATTTTATAACGAATTTAATCTGAAATTTAAACTCTTAGGAAAGATACATCTACATGTAATGAATGTTAAACTTATTTGATAAAACAGAAGAGTGTTTTTAATGAGGAAAGAAAGCGTGGTGTACAGTCTGAGTAAAATGAATATCTGATGAAATGTAAGAATGCTAGAAGGAAAATGGAACAAGATTTAAAAATAGCAGCTGCTTCAGATAACATCGAGTGTTTGACATTTGACATGGATGAAACGCTCCCACTGCTAAGACTACTTACAAATATTATTTTTTACAAATTGCAGTTATCTACATACAACTGTGGTGTACGTTCTTCAAACCTTAATACTGGATACTGTTATCTTTGGGTGGAAGGTGAAGAGATTGCCTCTTGCCTACTAAGATGTATCGAAGAACATTTTCCAGAAGGAATTAAAGAGTTGTTATTGTGCAGTGATTCATGTGGCGGCCACAATCGCAACATAAAGACTGTGCTAATGCTAAACATATTGCTCGAATCCCATCCAACATGGAAGTCGATTACTCTGCGTTATTTGTTTTCCGGCCACAACTTTTTGCCTAGTGACAACGGTTTTGCAGAAATAGAGGCAGATTTGAAAAGACAGGAAAGGTTATATACATTAGAGGATTATGTTGCAATCATAAAAGAATGTAGAAAGAAATGCCCTTTAAAAGTTTATGTAATGACAAATGAAAACTTTCTAGGATCAGGAAATCTGGAAAACATGATTACAAACAGAAAAAAGGGGTGAATGGTAAAATTATTATCTGGATAAATACTCGTCAAATTACTGTGAAGAAAGCAAAGGTCTACTCGCTTTTTATGAAACAAAATTTTGATGATGGAAATGTACAAATAGATATCAGAAGAACACTTCTTGGTCACACTTTGAGCTTATCTTCTAAAGACTCTGCTTTGGCCCAATTAGGAAAGGAATCTTAGTACCCAAATTGAATTATCTCAGATCTGTATTTCATTTAATCCCCAGTGATGCAATGTCCTTATACGAGGAGCTCTTTCCCGATCGCAGTGTTGAAGATAATGATGATGGCTTTGGACGTGTTGCAGATTTTAATATTCAATGAAAGTTGAATAATTGATACTAATAAAAGTAGTTCTTTTCTGTTCCTTATATAGAATATCAGGGAGAGAAAAACTATTCACTCTATCCCATTACCTCCTGACTTAGTTGCCTCATAAGTGGTGCCTTTTTTTGTATCACTTGTGAGATGCAGGCCTGTCTTCGGATAGTTGACTAAAGAACAACAACAATATAAAATATATACAGTAATTAAATTTGTTCAGTAGATTTTACTATTTTCATTCAATTGAAGAGAAATACCTAGAAATGTTTAAATACCGGTACTCATTTTGCAAAAAAGAAATAAGCCACATTTTTTTAAATTTTCTACTTATTTTCAAATAAACTTAATCTCTGAAATAAACATTTGAAAATGGAAGATTCTACCTTTATATTGAAGTAAGTATGAAATTAATATATCACCAACTAAATTTTCAAAATAATGTTATGTTTAATGCTCGGCATCTCAAAATTTTAATTTTGTGGGTTAGTTCCTTTTTGTATAACTGCGTTCAATTAATCTCAATTTTTTTAATTATTAAGAAGTACTTGGCTTGCTTCTTTCACCAAACGTTCCCATCTAGTGGGTGACGCGTCGAAGCTTGTACCTTTTTTTATTGATGACTAGTCTACGTATATACAGCATCTTTACTTACCGAAAACTGGGGACGTAAAATTTGCATGCGCAGGTTGTAGTCCATATCAAGCGTGCGGGGCTTTCTCCATTGCGGAAGGTGGCGCATGTCATACTGAAATATACAACAGCATATTGAAGTAAAATTTAAATGTGGAAGAGTGATATAATTCTTTTATTTAAATCAATTCTTAAAATTAATCTCTAATTTTTTAACTAATGACAGATACTTGAGTTGCTTCTTTCACCCAAACGTTCCCATCTAGTGGGTGACGCGTCGAAGCTTGTACCTTTTTTTTTATTGATAACTAGTCTATGTATATAAAGCATCTTTACTTACCGAAAACTGGGGACGTAAAATTTGCATGCACAGGTTGGAGCAGTCCATGTCAAGCATGCGGGGGTTCCTCCATTTGAGAAGATAGTGCAACTCATACTGAAATATACAACAGCATATTGATGTAAAATTTAAATGTGAAAAAGTGATATGATTTTATAATTTAAATCAATTCTTAAAAGTAATCTCTATTTTTTAACTAATGACAGATACTTGACTTGTTCCAGTCACTCAAGCGTTCTCATCTAAGCTTACAGTTCTTTCTCCCGCCATGAAGGAGGCGAACTACGTACAGGTTATGATCATTAATGGGGCAATGGCAGAATTTTGATATATGAAGCGGGAGTGCCTCTCGAAAACCTGCTACCAAACACTCTTTGTGCACAAAAATTCCAGTTATACCCATAGGGATTCGAACCGGGTTACCAGTGTGGAAAGCCGACGCTTTAGGCCAGTGGTCGTCAGCACTCGCTGAAATGTGCAATGGGTACGCGGTGCTGTCCCGTGTGCACTGTCGTGCAACAGGGAGAGATAGAGAGCATACCCGCTAGCAGCTACGGAGTGCACCCTAGTGCACTGCGTTTTCCGCGGGTAAGAGAGACTAGTCGACCTGGTTGGTAAGTTGGTATAGCGCTGGCCTTCTATGCCCAAGGTTGCGGGTTCGATCCCGGGCCAGGTCGATGGCATTTAAGTGTGCTTAAATGTGACAGGCTCATGTCAGTAGATTTACTGGCATGTAAAAGAACTCCTGCGGGACAAAATTCCAGCACATCCGGCGACGCTGATATAACTTCTGCAGTTGCGAGCGTCGTTAAATAAAACATAACATTAAAAAAGAGAGACTAGCCCCAGCGTGCTCTGTGCTGACGACCCCTGCTTTAGACGATCGGCTAACGTTGCGCCTTAATATCTATTTTCGAGTACAGCATTCTAAAATCATTTAAGCAAATATAATTTGGTTGCAATTTTGCATGCAATCCAAAATATTAATTTTCATAGTATTTCATTTTCTCTGAAACGGTAAATTGTATAAGATATTACAAGAAGTAGATGTTAACATACACAATATATACAGATATAATATGTGTATAGATGGGCAACAACGTAATTTAATTTTGGATAATGGTCATTGTTTCAAACTTTGCAGTGAATATAAAGAACTAGGGATGGAAATTGGGATGTACTGAAGATGGTAAATTAGGTGAAGCTATAAAAGAAAGAAACACACAAGGGACAAAGTCCATTACGCTATTTAATAGTATATCGTACTGTATTGTGGAACAAAAATATAATCTCAAAACAATATGTAGGCCTACTTAATTAAGTGAAAATGGAGTCCAGGTACTTTTCGCATAGAGAGTGGTTCCATGCAAGTTTGAATAGGTAGTAATAAACCGCATGAGACAACGCCTTAGGGTACGTATAAGCCGACGCCTATCTGATACCTGGTAGCCTGGCTGGTTACCTTGCTGGAAGGAATGCCTAAACGTTACGCAATGCAAACGTGCAAGACGAAGATCGTTCGGTCGATTACTACCTAGCCTGTTAGCCCGTTGTATTTAGTAGAATGGATCCCCTTATTTTTTCAAGCTACCAGCGACCTAAATTCCTTTACTGCGCATGCGTCCTGAGAGTCACACTACCCCACGTGCTAAACGCCTACTGCTATTCATTTCGACGCGTATAATGGATTGATTAAGATTAATTTAAAATATTTGCATTGTTTGGAATCAGGCTCATCCCGACCACGAAAGCCGGTATCTTATTGTGAAATTGTGAGATGAAGTAGGAGTTGAAATGGATACCAATAAAGATAAAGGTAGCCCCTTCACATGCCATAAAGGTTGAAGGGGAGGAGGGCATAGAGATATAGTCCCATGCTTTCTTGAACTCTGCACTGGAATTGCCTGATGTGAAATGGATAACAATAATAAGTAAATTTCTAAATGAAAAATCGATGTTTTACAATAAGTGACGATTTTGGAAAATTGAGGTAATTATCGATACTGATCTTTTGGCAATTAATACATATTATTTTATCAATGTTCTATTCGCATTAGAATGAACTGTATGGGATTTAATGGAAACCAGCCAAACTTCGCCTTGTACGTACCCTTATATCATGATCACATAGCTGGTATAAGCGCTATGTTTCTAACTAAACAGTTTGAGTTCGAGTCGCACCATAGGCAGATTATTTGTATAATGCCCGGCTGCGGGGTACAATAAAATTAATGGGTGAAAGTGATAGAATGTAATCTGCAGTGCATGGTGTGTAGCAAATTTACATGCCACAAAGTGGATTAGCAGAGGAGGAAGAGGAAAATAGTTATGATAACATGGAAAAGATACAGTAGTTGAAAAGGAGAAGAAGGAAGCATGCGTAATCCTAATCGACGACTGCAGCTCAGTGGTGCGAGAAGGAAAAAATGTAGAAGAACAGTTAGAAAATATGGATTGGAGAAAAGATATGACAGAGGAGAATGTTTGGTGAATTTTTTTTAAAGAAATGAAGGGATTGTTGGAAATACATTATACCAACAACATAAAAGATGATGATACTATAAGCACGTCCAAGGAATGAAAGAAGGTATCAGATAGACTATAAATTGGTACAGGAAATCTTCCGAAATTGTTTAAAAATGCAGACTCTATAAGAAGTGGATATTATCTCAGATCATATCCAACTGTTAGGCGAAGTAGATATTTGTCTAAAGTAGATAAGACATTTGAAAATAGTAGTGAGCACTGGACTCATCTAAAAGCTTTAGCCTAGGCCTATAGGGGAGAGTCGGGTAGTACCGGACATCGGGTAGTATCGGACAGTGCGTTTATTTCATCTACCACCATATGGTAGTACCTGTATGACATGGTTACGTTTCTCTATGCGACATCACAGAAATGTAACCATGTCAATCAGGTACTATCATCGTGTGGTAGATGAAAGAAACTCACTGTCCGATATTACCCGATGTCCGATACTACCCGACTCTCCCCTAAGCTAGCGACAACAGCAGGTAAGAATACTCCGGCATTTAAAAATATGATACCCTAATTAAAGTAAAGGACGAAGAAACAGTTCTGGTTTCATGATATCGATGTAACTGGACAAAAATCATCAATTAAAACGCTATAGCGTAGGCATGAATTTTTGTTCTGTTCTACTTGACCGTCTTGCTTGATCAGGCGAAACGTCATACCATGAGAGCAAAAGGGGCCTAATACGAAGCTGTACTATTCATCAAGTGCAGTCATGTGTCATTTTGAACAAAAAGCGCGAGGGAAATGCATCCCTGAAGAACAAAATACCTCACACTTCAATAAAATCAGATCTTATCGTTTATGCGATAGAAATTCATGCACTCACGTTAGTAGCCACTTCTTTTATTTTGTAGATGTTTTTCTTGGATCCTCTTCTTTTGAAGGATCCTTTCCATTCAATTGATCGAGTCTCTCTCAATTCCTCCTTAAACACAAGAAACAAATGACACATAACTTCCCATGCTAGCAACAAAGTACCATACGTTTATTATTTCGAAGAAAAAAAAAAGGATATTCCTCATTCTCCTCTTATATCCACTACCATTTCTGTTTCTATCCATGAATATCAGAAACCACATGAAATATTAATGGCTTGTTTAATAATATGCCCAGAAAAGTATTTTTTTTTTCCTTAGAATAGATTAAACATAACCGATCTGTACACTATAAGCGCTGCTCAAACTGTTACGGCGCATTGATATTGAGCTATATTATATGCAATATCTTTGTAGTATGCTACACCTTTGATACTTAGGTACGTAAGTAGAAGCTCCTTTACACATTACAGGAGCAAAATCAGTAAATAATCTAGTTAATTTAGTCCAAATATTTCTCACATTTAAGATCACAAGCAAACATTCAGAATCAGAGTGAAATACATTGCAAATGAAATTCTCTATTTCCCTTTTTTTTCTGCTACAGATCGAACCCTTTATAATCTGACGCAAATTTATTAGCCTTATTAATATCACCCTGTCGTTCACACTTCTAATAACTGCACAAGACTTAATTGAGACTTCTGTAATAACTTGCCTCTGGTTACGGAGAGCGGTTCGAAGTCGGCTTGGAGTAGTAGTCGACATCATCCGTGTCTTCGACACATGAAGGCTTGCAGAATAAGCAACCCATTATAGCAGTAACTGTAAAAGAGAGAGAACCACTTATACAGTGCGATCGAAAAGTCCCTCCGCAGCTCCATTAGTTCTAGTAATCTTGTAGAAAGTTGGGACGTAATCCTGTAGAAAGTTGGCACTTCTCCATTAATTCCGGTTTGACAACCTCACCACATCCTCAGTCCATCATATTCATAAGCTTATCGGCCAGTGCTTGCCACTTGAATTCTCTGCCTAGTGGATTCTCGGCTACACCGTAGCTACACAAGCACTGCGAAGAGACTTTTCGATTGCACTGTACTTCACACATAGATAACTTTCACAATCACAATGTACAATTGTGCATCACACCGGGTTGGATTCTGCCAAAACGTCCAGCCAAAAAGGAATTTCTTCTTAAAATACAATTCCACATAACATTTGATGATCGGCGTCGTAAGGGCTCAACTGTAACTTCCACACAATGAATTTTTCTGTTCATCACCTCGTATATGTAACACTCGGTCTTACAAAACATAAATAATTTCACCAAGTATATGATAAATAGGCCTACATAGCCTATAATAACAAATATTCGTCTTTGACTTAGGCCACATTATAACATTTTCTTTCATTCGTTTTATGCCACGAACGCTATAGTTACTGTTTTCGATTATATTCGTGTTTCTAGGGAATATCGCTAATGTGATGACGCTTGTCACTGCATTTCTGGTTCTGTTGACGTTCAACGAAACACGATTACTGCTAGCCAATACTGATTTCATTACCATAACCGAAGAACAAAAAGTGGAGGTTCACTGCGAACCATGAAATCTTTTTTCCGAAAAACACTAGGAGTAGGGGAGTATGGGAACATATTTTCTGAAGGGGCGTATGAAGTAGTAAGTGTTCATTAACTAAAGTTTATATAATCTCTTAATTCAATTTCATTATGTATATTGACTTTAAGTCTAGGATTCTTTTATCTGGTCGTATAAGTAGGATGGGTAATGAAGACATGCATAAACAAATATATCAGACAAATTACTATGGATAACTAACAAAATATATGTTTCAAATAAAAATGTTATATAGGGCCTACCTAATTTCCTTTACTGGTTTTATCTTTATATTTATAATTAATTTTCCTATTATTGGTTGGTAATTCGATTTTTTAGAATAATTGAATAAACAAATTATTGCTTTCATCGGAACCATGACTGTTTTCACACACATTTGTTTCAGATAACACATCACCTTGTTCATAAAAAATGAGTTTTTGGATACCGGAAGAGGTTTCAAGTATTGTAAAATCGGAGATGCAGTCTGTACCACATACAGCTATTGTTATCTTAATAATGTTGAGTTGCGACATGCATTGATATCTTTACTTGAAACTGTTTCGAATATTACGATCAATGATTTTTAAAGTACAGTGGCTATAAACATCTGAAATTCAATAATAAGATCAAATAAATATCTGAAATTCAATAATAACATTAAAAATTATTTTCTCCAAAATTTTCCCGTCCTTACAGCCATCACACCTAGGCACGTGCCCAGTAGGACTATAGTATAAATCCCATGTCATACTGTGTAAGTATATCAGACCCGCAGATGCACACTGAAGATAAATAATTATTGATGTGTGGATTTTCTCTCAAGAACGAAATTTTATAACGCTTAGTACCAATGTACAAAAATTGTTTTAAAAAACTTCCTGCTACTCTCAGCAAGTAATCTAAGTGAATACTAGAAGAGAAGCTTTAGGAAAGCTTTTCATGATCGCTTGCTTTTACCAGTACAACATCTGAATACGCGCTATTGTCAGCTGTCTATGTAGAGACTACTGATTATATTTTAACGCAGTGTCCTGATTTATGGCTTTGTAAAATATACAAACTTGTATAGTTATGAGAAACTGTATTAAACCGGATATTAAAAGAAACAGACCGAACACGGTGGTGTAATGGTTATCATTCCCACCTTCATTCCGGAGGTCTGGGGTTCGATCCCAGGGGATGGCTATTCTGACTTAGGTTTCCCAAGTCCCTCCAGGCGAATACTTGGACCGCGACCCAACTCCTTCTCAATTCTTGTTATCCTTTCATCATCATCTCCAATCTATCATCCTATCATTTCCCAGCGGCAGGCAGTCACGAGTTCAACGGAGTAGCACACTCGGCAAAGCTGTTCTCGGTGGGTACAACAGTAAACCACTGCAAAGTGGAAAACGCTCGCAAAAAGTGACAAAAGATCTCACTGTTCATTCTGCTGTTAACACTATTAGCAATTCCAACACCTGTTTAGAAGTTAACCTATGACTCTGATTCGACGACAACGACGATGATGGATGACAACGGTAGTGAAAATTTAGGAATTTATATTCAATAATTATATTCTCATTAATCTTAAAGAACTTCTGCCTCTACTTTGTTACTAAATCCTGGACGCATGTAAAATGTTTTTCATTGGAAGTGAGTGCAATACAGACAGCATAGTCTCTCAATTCAATCCACGCTTGTCTTCTCGTGTCCTTATTGACGTTTGCTGAGAAGGCTCCAAATAATTCGTTCTTTAACTCGAGAACTTTTCTCAAGAAACATTATTTTTAAATATTATTTTCGTCTTTTTTTTCTTCGTAAATTTTATTAAGTAATATCAAAATGTCAGCTAAAACTGCTTCATAATATTAAGAGACAAAACACAACAATGAAACTGATAAACGAATAATATCAGTAAAATTATTTTATTGTGTAAAATTTTTATGGAAACAGAATTTTGTCAACTAATTGATTATTCTATGAGTTCTAATATTATTAACCAATATCATTAATGAGTTTTATGAAACAGGCTCCAAATAGTTGTATTGGGAATGGACAATGAACATTTCTTATTAGGGTAAGGCTTCGATGAGCCGGATCGATTTCTCCATATGTATTGACAATAGGCACACTTTGGTGGCTGTTTAGTGTACTTTGGGTTGCCTGAGTGTCGCCTTATTAGTTGTGAGTTGCTCGACACATACACGAAGCAGCAGTGAAAGAAGGTAAGATTTTCACGTTTTTCTTCTAATTTACTAATGTAATGAAGGAAGCATTTCTGTCAAATATTAATACTGTATAAATTTCTACAGACAGTGTCTGAAAGTACGATGAATTCTCGTTATTTAGTCATATTTACATTATAAATTTAGTTACTGTGAACGGAGACGGGATCATGTTAAACGAATCAGTGGTAGTTGCCTTCAATGAGCCACTCCGAGTTGCTATGAATGAGCTAGTGGCCCAATGATGGAAACCGTACCCGCGCGGACTTTTGTAACTACTGTTTCGAATTAGTTAACAAAGAGCCGTACTAGTTGGTTTAATACGTGTATAATGTAAACGAATGATTAGTTATACATGCATATATTATAAATATGAATGTTTTCTTTCCTAGATGCCGTCAAAAATTAAATATGATCAGTGGCAGGAAGATGACATGAGTCGCGCTTTAGCTGCAGTACGAAATGGTGACATGGGTGTCAATGAGGCTGCCAGAACATATAATGTGCCCAGGGTAACATTACAAAGACATTTAGCGAGCAAGAATTGTTCTACTGTTGAATATAAAAAAAATATAGATAACATAGCTGATCTTCCAGTAGAAGTGAAAAATGAACTTGTTGCTCATGTTCTCAGACTTGAGGAATTTATGTTGGTATTACACCAAGGAAACTGCGCTTGCTAGCTTTTGATATAGCAGAAAGGAACGAAGTCCCTAATAGATTCAGTAAAGAAAAGAGAATAGCCGGAAAGAAATGGTATTATGCATTTATGAGGAGATATTCTGAACTTAACTTGTGTCAACCAGAGTCGTCCTCTTTTGCTCGAGCTAAGGGGTTTAATAAAGAAAACGTAAGTCACTTTTTTGACACCTTGCAGAAAATTGTTGATGAAAACCAGCTCGATTCAATGCGAGCATTCAACGTTGATGAGACTGGTTTATCAACTGTGTAAAAGAAATCTAGAGAGGTTTTTGCCTTCAAAGGTAAAAGAGCAGTAGGTTCGACAACCAATGGAGCAAGAGGTTCCACTAGTACTCCAGTTTGCTGCACAAGTGCTGCGTGTCAGTATGTTCCACCACTGATCATCTACAAACGTTCGCGTTCTGCGGAAGGGTTAGAAGATGGAGCTCCAACGGGAATAATTTTTTGCTATAATCCTGAAAGTGGATACATTAACAAAGATGTATTTGTGAGGTGGTTAAGGCATTTCATCGACACTGTCCGTCCTTCAAAGGAAAGAGAAGTCTTGCTTCTTCTCGATGGACATTCAACTAATACCAGAAATCTCGATGATCTAGGTCCACGCCTGTGGAGTAACGGTCAGCGCGTCTGGCTGCGAAACCAGGTGGCCCGGGTTCGAATCCCGGTCGGGACAAGTTACCTGGTTGAGGTTTTTTCGGGGTTTTCCCTCAACCCAATACGAGCAAATGCTGGATAACTTTCGGTGTTGGATCCCGGACTCATTTCACCGGCATTATCACCTTCATATCATTCAGACGCTAAATAACCTAGATGTTGATACAGCGTCGTAAAATAACCCAATAAAATAAAAAATCGATGATCTAGATATTGCTCAAGAGAATGGAGTCATCATGCAGGCACTTCCAGTACACAGTACTCATAGGTTGCAGCCACTGGACGTGTCGTTTTTTAAGCATTTGAGTAGGCAAACCTGAAGTTGTTACCCAATTTCATATTCCACGACTGTTTGGTAAAGCGTATGGACTGACGGCAACAATAGGGACTGCAGTGAATGGATTTGCAAAAACCGGAGTTTGGCCAGTCAACAGGGATGTGTTCCAAAATTGCCATTTCGTGGCAGCATGCAGCTTGAGACAGATGATGTTTCCGTTATGGAAGCTCCTACAATTGAACCTGTCAATGAGGAAATTCCAGAACCAAATAGGCCTAATACCGTGATTCCAGAAAAAGGAGCAATAGCATCTAGAAGTCAAGATAGTTTAGAGTCTCTTCCAGCTGATACAGCAAATTGGCACCAAAATTGCAAGTTTCCTTGGGTGAAATCACTTCTATACCAAACGAAATTTCTCTCGGAAGAAGTGCAAATAAAGCTCAAAAAATGATAGTGATCACGAGTTGTCCGTACAAGCAGAGACTGGAAGAGGTAAAAAGCAAGTAACTAAAAGGAGACGTCTTGAAATTTCTGCATCGGAGAAGTCAGCTCAAACCAAACTCTCGTTTTCTTCAAAAGGTTCAACGAGGTGTAATTCTAACAAGGAGTCATGGTATTGTGGCATCTGTTGCAATGACATAAAAGAAGATATGATTCACTCTCTGTCATGTAACGGTGGGTTCATGAGTATTGTGCTGTTATTACAAAAGGAGCCAAAGTGTTCTATTGCGAAAACTGTGACTAAAGTGTTATAAAAGTTTTTTTTTGTCTCATCTTAGCTGCTATAAAGAAAACTGAATTCATGGTTTTCATTGCACGTTCTTTTTTAAGTTTTCAGTTTTTTATTTGGTCAGCTAAAGAGAGGAGAAGGATAAATTTTAATTGACTTAACAATAAGTAATGGTATTTATTGTCTTGATATGTTTTGTTTTCAGTGTATATAAAATGTCCTTTTGTTTAATTAGCCCTTAAATATTGGTTATTTTGAAATGTTTAGTTCTGTTTAATTTTACTATGGAACAAATGGGGCCTAAAGTGATTTATTTTTATTTCTGTAAGATCATAAATCATTTAAGATAGAAATGCTGGAGGTCTTAGCCTGATTACAAACAAACAATATATATTTCGTTTTCTTGTGTTAATGACATATCTGAAGATTCTTTTAAGTGCCCTAGTGGTCTTTCTTGCGTTCGAATACACTTTTGTTGGTTTCATATACCAACACACTACTCCTATTAATGCCGAAGATATTGTGTATTAGCATTTATTTAGATGTGGGTTGTTATTTAACAATATTATTCTGCATCCCATTCATGGAAACTACCTGGCCCAAAGAAGGAAATCAGTGACCTTCATTGGACCGATGATGCTTATTTTTATTTTATAAATATTTCATTAACATCGAATACTTATAACTTCTATTTGTAGCGTAATGAAATACAGAAGATAATATTTAATTTTGCTTGAAAAAGGAAATAAATATTACTTTATCCGAGGATATTATATAATATTTCCTTGAAGTGGCCCATTGATAGCAACCTTATCCTACATCTCGAAATTCCAACGCGTTTATTCGTTCAAAAAAATATTGCTTATATTGAAAGTAAGCAGGATTCATTCTGTTCAAACAAGAGTGCAGAATATCCGTCTACAATATCTGAATGACAGTATTGCAGACCTCTATCCTACGTCCATAGTTGGAACGTACCTATATGAAGAGTGCAGAATGTGAATTTGGAAACGAAAAAATCTGGAAGAATGTAGTGACCGGCAATTTATTGAACGTGTCTAAACGCAAAATAATACCTATCTTACTTAAATTACAGCTATAAAGTGTGTCGCTTATATGCCATTGCTTATTTGTAATGAGAAATGAACTTCTGGGCAAGCCTTTACGGTATAAAGATGAAGATAGATTATTTCGAAGTCAACATAAATATTTACACGCACGCACATGTTAGAAAAACTAATCTAAATTCACTACATTTAGACCAGGTATGCACAAGGTTTGCGCTCTCCGAGCCGGCTCACAGCTCATGAGCGGAAAGCAGATATTAACTGCTTTCTGTATAAGGGTGGACTGGAAGAAGGGGTGATCTCGTACAAAATATACACAAAAGGAAGTACTATTACGAGTGTTTATGAAATGAATTCCCGTTCAGTGTTTGCAAAACTATCTTCGACTCTTATTAATTAATAAAGAAATATTTATTTTACAGAAATAATAGAAATTCTATAACTACTTAAATGTACAATATCATTTTGTTATATTTTTATTTATCAGTACATCAGAACGGGGTTTTATGCTGTTGGCAGCTGAAAGGAACAGTAGCCTACTGATCGTAATGAAACATCAGTTACAGATGTTCGATGTCTGTCTTTATTAAAGTTGATTATAGAAAACAGTTAAGTTTCTCACAAATATAAATGTTGAGCCAAACATAGCAATCATTTTCACAGCCAGACTGTGTAGTCGTGTATATTATTGCTAATGTTTAGTCTTGTAAAACTCAACCAGGCTAGTAGTAATATTCTAACGATCTTTAGCCCTTAGGTCACATTGAAGATCAATAAGTTCGAGCTGTAAATCGTTAAATGTTACGTTCCGTCTTTTAGATTCCTCCATACTGTACTGTAGCAGCAGGTAAGCAACGTGAAACAGTTACTGAGAATAGGCCTACACACTGCACACCACTAGATAGCCGAGTAGTCGTTTCCCTCTCCTCTACCTATAGCAAGTCTATATCATTCTGACGTATCTTCCTCTCCGTTTCGGCGAGCGCTAAACACAGCTCTCCCGCTCCGAAGGAGCGCGCGCGCGCTCGTTGAGCGCTGTTTGTGCAGGAATGATTTAGACAATTGCATGAAGTCTCATAAATCTTTAACAGCTGTAGAGATCAATCCTATACGCCTCCCTCCTTTACCCACAAAGAAATAAATTTCATGCTCATTTCTTCTAGAGAATGAGTAAAGTCCAGCTGAAGAATTAGATCTCCCAGACTGTATCGAGAATCTAATCCGCGTCCTTCCCGCTTTGTAGTATGACTCCTTAACTGCGATGCCATCGCTGTTACATCTACATTTTTTTCAAAGTAACAGGTAGAAATTAATTATTTCTAGAAAGCGAGGCACATTTTTTATTTATAATTATTTACCTGCAATAAGTAGGTACTATATTCTGTAACTGTAACTTTTCTTTATTCTTTTATCACACAGCGCGCAATATAAACTTCAAGTAATAAGCTTATACTTTGAATAGTCGTAACCATAGTATTCACAAGAATGGTGAAGACAGAGAATATGCATAACGTATTGTTTGTTGCTAGGCAACTGTAATGGATAAAATCACTATACAGTCATGCAAAGTTTCAATTTCTTTCTTATACGAGTATCATAAGGGGTGTATAATATACTGGCGGAAAAAAAAAATTTGGGACACTTGAATTTTACTTTGTAAATGTATTTAATAGGTCACCAATGTGTTTTAAATAGTGATTAATAAGATTATAATCTTACTATACAAAAAAGAAAATTAATATGACTTCATGACACCAAAAATTACAACAATAATGCCCATTGTTGTCACACTCTGCATAAGCAAAATGTTGCTCTAATCTAGACTGCGATGTTATTGTTGGTAATGGTTGGTGGTATGCAGGTATAATCATTTTTGTTTTCAGTCTATGCTACGTTTATAATCGTATAATTAAATTAATCACCATTTAAAACATATTAGTGACATATTAAATACAAATTAAAATTCAAGTGTCCCAAATTTTTGTCCCCCAGTGTACGGTATTACGAGAAATTGATTTACTACCACTGAATTTTTTATTGTACGCTAGTTTTTAAAATACCAAGAGCCTAGTTAAATTCACCACATGTTATTGTCATTAATTTAATATGTCAAAGTACTGCTTTTATAGGCATGGGAAAACATGAAGTGTCATCGAGTATGGCACCATATTGCTATGAAAAATGTTCTAACAAAAGTAAGGTCTATATGATTTTTACATTCAGTGATCTGAATTGTACATTTTCTCAGATAATAGCATACACACATACGGTGTACAATAACTGGTCAATAATTTTATTATTTTTGTGAAGGCTATTTAATCTACGAAATAATTAAAAAAATTCATTCACTTATTTAAAAACACGAGGGTCCTTCTATGGTCGCAATTTAATCTGAAAAATATTAATATCTGGAGAGAGAGGCACAATATGAAGAAAATTTATTCTGGAAAAATAGAAGATAGCCTACATCTTTAAATGTTAAAATATCTTTGCTCTTAAATCGTTTGGAGCAGTTTTACATTAATATTTACAAAATAGGCTTTTAGAGATTGAAATGGTTTAGTCTATAGCCTATTTAATATGTCACCAAATAAAATATAGCATACGTGCAATAAATCTTCATAATTAAAGGACACTAGGACAGAAAATTCCTGAAGCCAGCATAACATCTCGAGCTACTGGAAGAAATCTTCGAGCAAAAATTGCGAAAGAAATTGTTTGAGCCTGGTGTCAGTTACCTGATAAGGGAAACTGTAATCGTCTACGAAGAATATCCAAGAACTAATATTCATGGGTCAGCACCAAAAATACAGTCGCGCAGCGGTGGAAGGATAGGGAATGAACACCGTTATTGATTACATTTCAGTTGCAATGGATCCGTGGAACGCATCCGTTGAGCGTTTGCCGTGGAGATGTTTTTCAAAAATTATTCAGTAGTTCTTACGCAGAGTGGGTCAACATGGACGAGTTCCCAGCCGTAACACAATAATTTTATTGTGTTAAACAATTTCTTCAGCGTTAAAACGTAAGTCAACAGGAAGGTCAAGGACCGCCCGTACGCCAGAGACATGGTAGGAAGGGAAGTGCTGATCTTAGAGTCAGACTCCAGGAGTGCATTAGAAAAAATGGACATCATTTGGAGGGTGTAATTTTCGAAACCTAATTTTGTTCTTTTGCATCAGTAAATCGATAAAACGATAAAAACCAGTTTACATTAAAATATAACTGTGTTGTCTCATTTCATAAAACCTCAGATCTTTTTGCCGTATCCTGTATTTTGTCTTCATTCACTCACTATTTTAATACGTAATTGTAGTGTTGATCTCCTATTTTTGTAAGCTCATTTTGTTTCATACGCCCAACTTGAAAACGGTTTCTCTTTTAATTCTGCAAATAATTATCTCAATGTTCTTTCAATATGAGCAATTTTACACAAATTTAGTATGTAACACATACGCATGCACGTTTGATTAAAGTAACACTCAACAATGCAACGCATTCATAGAAGACGAATATAGCGCGGCGTATATCGTGGTTAAGGCTAGATAGCCCCGCGTCCTGTTACTGAGTCGTAGCGAATTATCTTCTCCTTCTCGTCTTCTTCTTCCTCCTCCTCCTTCTCCTCCTCCTCTCGGCCTTCCCTAATTGACGTTACGAGCACAGAAACTTGGGGAATTTGGGGGTCACACTTGCTCTTGGGTATTCTGGAATGTTGGTGGAATAGTTAGCTTGGATTTGTCTAGTGTTTCCTGGAAAACATCACTATTCTCTCCTTATAATGTCTGGAGAGCCGGTTCAGTGGTAATTATAGAAATAGAGCTATTAATGGAAAGAAAAAATAGTGCAAAATGTGGGAAAAAATGAAGATTTTTATGTAATAGAAAAATGTTATCAAAATATTATGAAATATGGAATTGTTTTGGCGACTGACGCTAATTCCTTTCTACACATTGTGAATCGTGAAAATCCTTGTTCCCATACCGGTAACAGGAATGGTTTTGTATATGAAAATTCATATTTCACTCTATTTATGAGTATGAAAGTAGGCAGAATGGATGCAAGGTGATGACGAAATGAACCCAGGGTTCGGTGCCGAAAGTTATCCAGCATTTGCTCTTAATGAGTTGAGGGAAAACCCCGTAAAAACCTCAATCAGACAACTTGACCCAACCTGGATTCGACCTCGGGTCCTCTAGTTTCGCAATCGACACACTTACTACTACTCCAAAGCAGTGGACATTTATAACAAAATCATAACTCAGATCCAATAACATCTGTGCTAAATATTATGTACGTCATATTCTTTGTCTGCTATGTTGCAGTCCGGTCTGTAAGCTCTAGCGCAGTGGTTCCCAAACTTTTTCAGCCACGGAGCCCTTTTTGAAGCAAAAGTTTCTCGTGGAGCCCCGAGAAATGTTTAGCTTTCAGTTATATCGGTCTATCTTCTATGAAGCATATTACACACGATACGTAATATGAAAGTATGAATAATAAGATATATTAATAAAGGAAACAATAGTAAAAAAGTACTGGAGATAATATTATTTAAATCTACAAAATGATATAACAAATAGTTAAGATATTTAAAAAACATTAACAATTTTGCATGTACACTCGAAGTTAATGTGAAGAATGTACCTATTTCTTGCAGCAGAGTTTGTCACAGACGTATATCGTCTTCTGCGTCCAAACAAGCTCGATATTTTGTTTTTATAGCCATGTACCTCGAAAAGACCGAATCATAGAGATACGTAGTACCAAAAGCCAGTAAGATAAATTTAACTTTTGAACTTAATATAAAAAAAATCCTCCCTTAACTGAGTCTAAAATTCCGGAAGTGGTTTGCTTTTAAATGATGCCTGACAGCGGCTGTCAGAAATCATATTTATAAGGACCTCATATTCTACAGCAGCGAGAGCTGGTGGTTTTGACTTCACTTGAAATGGATCTACAATTCACTTATACTTCTTTCGAATCGATTCCTGGGTGTCCCTTGGCAAGTATGAATTCAAATTTTGAAGCTAATTGCCAAGGTGTTCTTTTATTATTGCTATGAATGAGTTATTCATTGTTGTGTTATTTTCTTCTATAAAGTTTGAAATCCATTATTTTCGACGCTTTCTATGCAGAACGCTATCTTTTTCTTCAGCGCGGCAATATTTTTCATTGATATCGAATATAATCTTCCGTTTACCTTGTATGGATGTGTTGAATTAGTTAATTTTGAAAAAAAATATCTGCCAAGTAGGCTAACATAATTTGCACAGACATTCCTGATCAATCAAACAATTTGCTAGTAAACTGTTTTGGTCATTCAAAAGTGAAAAAACTTCTGTTCGAAGTTCAAGTAAACGGGACAACGCTTTATCACGCGAAAACCATCGCACTTCTATGTGTAATAACAGTGACTTGTGTAACCCTATATTTCCCATAATTATCTTCGCACAGAATACTGCGTAGCCTACACTGCAAAGGTCGGTCGTAGCTAAACAAAGTTGATAATTTTGACGACGTTCTGTACGCAGTACGAGTACTTGCTTTAATAATGCTGGCATTTTTTTCGTTGTGGGAGCGTGTTGGTGTAGTGCACAATGACTACTTGTGCAGTTTTTTTTTAACTTTCTTGATCCTTGTAACAGAGCCAGAAACAGGACCTACCATGGCCTTTGCGCTATCTGTGCACACATCAATGCAATTGTCCCAAGGTTTTCAATGAAATTTCAGTACCGCTTGTGGAGAATGGCAATGGCTTGCAGAACAAAATATCTTCAAGAAAGGACAGCACAAACGTCATTAACACAGCTAATCTGGCAACGTCCGTGGATTCGTCAACTTGTAGCAAAAATTTCATTTGACTGATATGGGAAATTATGATATTTTAACATAGTTTGATAGATCCTGCATTCGATTACGCACAGTGTTATTTGATAAGGGCACACTGGAGATCAAGTTTGCAGTTGTTTCTTCCACATGCACTTCACTACCTTCACTAATAGTCGTTTCATAAGAGTTCCAGCAAGAGTGAGGTTTACCAGCAAGAGCCAGGTCATCAAGTACGACGCTTCCAGCGCTTTCTCGTTATTTGTTGTTTACGTGAGATAAAAATATTGTCTGAACTGCATGGAGTTCGTCAGTTTTTCTTTTAAAATACCTAGTCTGCAGTTTCATTTTTGAAGTCAGGATGAGTTTTGAAATGCCGTTTCTAAGATTGGCAGGGAACATAGAACTATTGGGCAAAACTTTGTTACATATCTCACACTGTGGACGTCCATCAGCAAACTCAGTGAATCCCATGTCCAAATATGAATCACAATATTTTCCTTTTTTTAAATTCCTTTCAGTACTTCTACACTAGGCACCATAGACTCTGAAGCAGGATCATGTTCAGCATATTCCAAACTCAATCTCAAGGAATTTGCATTATCTTCTTTTAAAGCAAGGTCTCAACTTCTGTTATCCCCCTTTGACTGAGCACTGGTTGGTAGCTGATGATTCTCCGGTATTACGGAGCCCGTCTTAAGAAAGTAACAACAATGTTATAAAAAAAACAAACAAACAAATTAAAGACTGAGAAAAAAAGATCACCTTTTGAATGTGGGTTTGATCCTAAATCAAGAGCTCGATTGCCTTTTTCAAACAGTTAAACCTGTAGAAAAATTTTAAAAAAAATCCAAAGATATTTATATATCTTAAAGAAACTATTTCTAAAATTAAATCCCTTGAACCACAGTTGTTCCATTTCAACGAAAGATTAGCAAACAAATTAACATGCAGGTGTATATATATATATTTTTTTTTTTTGAGGCAACGTAACAGTCAATAGATTGTAGATTCCACGTATCACAATTAACAAACGCTGCCTGCTTGATATATAAAACATAAAATAAATTTCGAGAATCATTGAGTAGGCCTACTTGGCAAGAAAGAAAGATCGAGATAGTTCCAGCAACGAGTAGATCTATTATTGGTGCTTCAATCTAGAAAGAAAACGCAAACTATTTTCTGAGAAAGTATTTGCGCTTCATGGAATAATTTGCGTTTTCTCGCTAGAGATTAGATGGAAGCAGAAATTTTTTTGTCATCTTCATAACTGCCGCGGACGGAGCCCCTGAGAATCACTCGCGGAGCCCCAAGGGCTCCGCGGAGCACACTTTGGGAACCGCTGCTCTAGCGCATGCCTGCTCAAGTTAAGTCCAGTCAATTCCGTTCAAGTCTGGTCCAGTGCGTTATCTTCGAATATAAAAGTGGATATGAGGAAAATAGAGATGAACAGCGATCGAGAAAGCAAGACTAACAGCGCCCGCAAAGCCGAAAACCCGCACGACAATGTTCTATATGTCGCGTCGTTGACGTAAAGACTGCTTGTGAGTGTTTCGAGACGCCGAGATTGATCACTCCCGAACGTCAAGCAGCGTTGAATCGCCACAGTTTATACCTGACTGATGGTAACTGATATATATATATATATATATATATATATATATATATATAATTTAATAATTAATAATAATGTATTTATTTAATCTATTTAATCTGGCAGAGCTATGGCCAAACAATCAAGTAGCCTATTTGAAACATCATCTCTATCTTTCAGTGTATAAAAATCCGTTCCCCAATCTTTATTTAATTACTAGGCCCTTATTAAAAGTCTAGGAATTTTCTTTTCGTATGATTGAGATCAAGTGTGCAATCTCAAGTGAAAAGATATTAACGTTATGTTTTATGTTTCTTAGAAATGCAAATTTATTTGAGAATTTTTTTTCTATTTATATAACCATAGGTAATATCATATAATAGAAGCAGAACATATTGATAACTAAGATACTGTTCTGTTTTGTCTTTTTGTCTCATTTAAACATTTATAATGTTATTTATTATCCCGCACCGTGGCGTCGCGGTCTAAGGCATCCTGTCTAGGACCCGCATTACGGAATGCGCGCTGGTTCGAGTTCTCGAGAGGGAATACATTTTCTCGCCAGTGTATAGGACCGGTGTCCACCCAGCATCGTGATGCACTTGGGGAACTACGATAGGTGCGAAAATACAGTTTCGCAAACCAGCTATGACGGCTGGGGGAATCATCGTGCTAACCACACGATTCTGGTTGGATGATAGTCCACTTCTGCCATGTGGACGTGAGGCCAGCAGCCTGCTGATCGGTCTTGGCCCTTCATGGGCTATAGCGCCATGGATTTACTTTTTTTTTTACTAATGTTATTTATGGTATTTCAATTATGTATGTTATTCAAAGTTACGAAATCTTTCCACGTCGACCAAATGCTGTTTTGAGAATGATGAGCGAGACTCGAAGCGCACGAGAATGACGAGACGAGACTCGAAAGACGAATGCAACCCTAGATTATATATGTAACACATAACTCTTCGCTATGTTAAAATCGGCAGCACTTTGAAGAGAACAACCGCTAGGATCGCCACCCGTCCGCCGTAAACGAACACGAGATGGCAGCACAGTCGCTAATGCTGTAGCTAGAATACAATATACTGAGTAAATGAAACTCAAGAACAGTTTTTATTTCTCGTAAGAAAAGATACAAAACAATTCACAACAAAACCGTTGCCAAGGAGAGCTGAATTTCCATAGCCCACTCCGTTGTATCATGAACATAGACGTAGGCCAGTTGTGACTGCAGAACTCAGAGCCCTACATGTACTCCCCTCCCAGTGACGCTGAGTCACGAAACTTTTCTTGCACCAGGATAAGTTCTGAATGGTGGGGGATGTGAAGAACTTGGTCGTTGATGATCGGAGGTCTTGTTCCCATCATCTTCAGAGAAGACTTCGTAGAAAGCTGGCTTAAGTCTTTCTGTGGAAATGGTTTTAGGGCTCCCGTGAATATCGACTTCGAACACGTAGTCAGATATCCTACGAAGAATTCTATACGGTCCTTCATACGGTGGTACAAGGGATCCTTTAGTCGCCATACGAACAAAGACATGCGTACACGTATATAATGTCTTATGCTGAAAAGCTCTTCTGTTGCAGTGGTGAGCAGCGGGAGTCGATCTGACAGTGCGCATTAACTGTCTGTGTTTTTCAGCGAAGTCTCGCTGCGACAGTTCGGTTTGATCGTCGACGAAAAACTCTCCTGGAAGTCTTAGTGTCGCTCCGTAAACCATTTCTGCGGGCGAAGCGTCACAATCTTCTTTGATGCTGGAGCGCAATCCAAGTAGGACAGCCGGTAAGATATCGATCCAACATTTAGATCCCGTGTGACACATGATAGCGGCTTTCAGTGACCTATGCCAACGCTCTATCATGCCGTTTGAGGCGGGATGAAAGGCTGTCGTGCGTATTTTTGTAGAACCAATGAGATTACAAAACGCTCGAAAAATAGCAGATTCAAATTGCGAGCCTCTGTCTGTTGTAATAGTGGCAGGTGTGCCGAATCTTGCGATCCAAGTCCTGAAGAATGCGTCTACAATAGTCTCTGCAGAAACTTCAGATATCGGGACCGCTTCAGGCCATCTTGTGAATCTATCAATCATTGTCAGGCAATACTGAAAACCTTTGACAACTGGAAGCGGACCAATGATATCTATATGTACGTGAGCGAACCGCGCGCTTGGCATAGGAATGTGTAGGGGCACATTTTTGTGGTGACGACTTATTTTACTTCTCTGGCACTGAAGACACATACGAGCCCACAGCATAATTTCTTTATTCATTCTAGGCCAAACAAACTTGCGCTGTATAAGTTTCTTAGTTGCTTTACCGCTAGGGTGAGACAGGTTGTGAATGTTATCGAAAACTTTCTTGCGAAGACAAGATGGGATGTAAGGTCGAATGACCTGCGTCGAAACATCACAATAAATTTCTTCCTTTGATTCAGTCAGCGAAATTTTTGTTAATTTTAAGCTGGTCGAATTAGATTGAAGAAGATGTTGAAGTTCTTCATCAGCAGCCTGTGCGGCCATGAGTTCATCTGCGGATATTAGCGTCGGCATGTCTATGGCACCTATACGTGACAAACAGTCTGCTACAGTGTTGTCTGCACCCTTAACGTGGACGATTTGCGTCGTAAATTGACTAATGAAATCCAAGTGACGGAGCTGCCTAGGCGAAGCTTTGTCTGCACTTGGATTAAAAGCGTGAATCAATGGTTTGTGATCAGTTACGATAATCAGTCTTCGTCCTTCAACCATACAACGAAAATACTTAAGGCTTTTGTAAATTGCTAACAGTTCACGATCATATGTGCTGTATTTAATTTCCGCATTGGTATGCTTCTTAGAGAAAAAACCCAAAGGTTCCCAACGACCGAAATTGTACTGCTCGAGCACAGCCCCAGAAGAAATATCAGAAGCATCCGTGCGAAGAGCTAGAGTAGCATTGTCCCGTGGGTGAACTAAGAGAGTTGCTTTTGCTAATTGTTGTTTGCATAGCTCAAATGCTTCTTCAGCCTCTCTATCCCACGTAATAAGACGCTTGTCATTCTTTTTTGCACCGTGAAGATGAATATGTAGTGGGGCTTTTATCTGCGCCGCATTGCGGAGGAAAAGCCTGTAAAAATTAATAATACCGAGAAACTTGCGCAAGTCAGCAATGGTCTTAGGCTTGGGGTAGTCTGCAATTGCCTTAATACGATCTTCAAGCGGCCTGACACCATGTTCATTGATTGTGTAGCCTAAGTAGTTAACTTCACTGACGCCGAAAGAACACTTGGATAAGTTAATAGAAAGTCCATGTTCACGCAACCTCTGGAAAACAAGACGAAGGTGCTGTTCATGCTGCCCCTCGTCTTTCGATGCTATCAATAAGTCGTCGATGTAACACGTGCAGAAGTCAAGTCCACGAAGTACGCTATCCATTAGACGTTGCATAGTCTGCGCAGCATTACGTAATCCAAAGGTCATGACGTTGAATTCGAAAAGACCGAAGGGCGTTATTACTGCTGTCTTGGCGCGATCGTCTGGAGCAATGGGTACTTGGTGATAGGCTCTGGTAAGGTCAAGAGTACTGAAAATGGTACAACCGTCTAGCCGTTGAGTTACGTCATGTATATGAGGAACTGGATACTTATCAGGGATAGTTGTAGCATTTAAACGACGGTAATCCCCACAGGGTCTCCATCCTCCGTTCTTTTTAGAAACGAGATGAAGAGGACTAGCCCAGGGACTGCTCGAGGGAGTACAGATACCTTGAGATAGCATGTAATCAAACTCCGCTTTAGCGACCTTAAGCCTCTCAGATGTAAGACGTCGAGCACGTTCTTTGATAGGTGAGCCCTTCGTTTTGATGTGATGTTCCACACCATGTTTTGCTGGGCCAATAAATGGCGGAACCTTAGTTATGTCAATAAATTCTCGCAATAACAGCTCGTATTTTCCGCTAGCTATCGTAGAAAAGGTTGACAAAGCAACTGTGGTTAACTTGCCAATTGTAGCTCTGGCCGTTGAAGGGTCTGTAAGCTTTCGCTGCTTGAGATTAACTAGAATACCATAATGTTTCAAAAAATCAGCTCCAAGTGTAGGCTGAGAAATGTTAGCAATTGTGAACTTCCATGGATATTGGCGTCCTAGATTAAGGTCCAGTGTAATGAGCCTCTCGCCATAGGTATCTATGACTGACCCATTCGCTGCATATAGTTTGAAATCAGCTGGTTGCTTACCGATGAAGTTTGCCTTAGAACGGGGAAGAACAGATAAATCAGCTCCCGTGTCAACGAGAAAGTCAAAGTGATTAATCTTGTCTGTAACAATGAGACGATTTTTAAATCTCTCGTCATGGACCGCCTCGACTCCAGACGACGTCACTAGTTTTCCGAATTTTTCTCTAAGCTCCAGCAACAAGGCTGTATACATCGTCTCGCGTTAGCTCCAAACTTAAAATGATAGTAGCAAACTTTATCTTTCTTCTGTTTGTAAAGTTTACTTCGTTGGGTATCGAATGACGACCCGCCGTTATTTTTAAGATGAGGAGATTTGTACTTAGACAATTTGCATAACTCGTCTACTTTGCTTTTCAATTCCGTAACCTCGTCAACAATAGTCGATAATGTAAAGGGTTCTTGCCGAGCTACTGACATTTGAGTTGTTACGTTCGTCTCCTGCATCTTGTCAGCTAAAAATGCTAGCTTGTCCAAACTATCCTCTTCTCTGCAAAGCAAAGACATTCTAATAGTGGGTGCTAGTTGTGCTAAGAAGAGTGACTTGAGGACTTCTTCACCTAAATGGCCGGAAGCTAAACTTCTGAGCTCTTGTAGATAGTGGGACGGTCGTTTCTCTCCTATAGGTATGCCGCTCAATAATCTATTGAGTCTTTTGTTGATTGGTTCAGCAAAAGCGGCAATGATACGTGTTTTAATAGCGTCATACCTGCCCGTGGCTGGTGGAGATTTAATTAAATCAGCTATAATTGGAATAAACGTATGATCAGCATTACTTACTATATATTGGAATTTTTCTTGATCTCGAGTAATCCGTGCGAAACTGAGAGCATTTTCCACTATTGCAAACCACAGATCTGGATCGTCCTTGTAGAATGGAGGAGGCTTCTCAATACGTTGTGCACACACAACGACTCTGTCACCACTACTAGTTGGTAAAGAACTTTGCTCTGTATCTTCGTGCGTGTTCATATCACTTCGGGGTCACCAATATTGTAGCTAGAATAAAATATACTGAGTAAATGAAACTCAAGAACAGTTTTTATTTCTCGTAAGAAAAGATACAAAACAATTCACAACAAAACCGTTGCCAAGGAGAGCTGAATTTCCATAGCCCACTCCGTTGTATCATGAACATAGACGTAGGCCAGTTGTGACTGCAGAACTCAGAGCCCTACAATGCAATTCAAATGGGTATTATGACGTGACGCCTTATGTAACAACTAGATGGCAGCGTAGTAAACCCGACAAAAGTTGTTAACCTCAAAGCCTATAACCCCGACATATCTGTTACATATATGATCTAGGATGCAACGAACACAGCGAGCGAGAGCGGCAGTTAGTTTTGTTCATCTCTAGTAGGCTACCTATAAATGCATCTATTTGTCTATGCTAAATCTAAGCCAATAATAATAATAATAATAATAATAATAATAATTATTATTATTATTATTATTATTATTATTATTATATTACTTACTTACTGGCTTTTAAGGAACCCGGAGGTTCATTGCCGCCCTCATATAAGCCCGCCATTGGTCCCTATCCTGAGCAAAATTAATTCAGTCTCTATCATCATATCCCACCTCCCTCAAATCCATTTTAATATTATCTTCCTATCTACGTCTCGGCCTCCCTAAAGGTCTTTTTCCCTCCGGCCTCCCAACTAACACTATATATGCATTTCTGGATTCGCCCATACGTGCTACATGACCTGCCCATCTCAAACGTCTGGATTTAATGTTCCTAATTATGTCAGGTGAAGAATACAATGCGTGCAGGTCTGTGTTGCGTAACTTTCTCCATTCTCCTGTAACTTCATCCCTCTTAGCCCCAAATATTTTCCTAAGAAACTTATTCTCAAACACCCGTAGTCTCTGTTCCTCTCTCAAAGTGAGAGTCCAAGTTTCACAACCATACGGAACAACCGGTAATATAACTGTTTTATAAATTCTAACTTTCAGATTTTTCGACAGCAGACTGGATGATAAAAGTTTCTCAACCGAATAATAACAGGCATTTCCCATATTTATTCTGTATTTAATTTCCTCCCGAGTATCATTTAGATTTGTTACTGTTGCTCCCAGATATTTGAACTTCTCCACCTCTTCAAAAGATAAATCTCCAATTTTTATATTTCCATTTCGTACAATATTCTTGTCACGAGACATAATCATATACTTAGTCTTTTCGGGATTTACTTCCAAACCTATCTCTTTACTTACTTCCAGTAAAATTCCCGTGTTTTCCCTAATCGTTTGTGGATTTTCTCCTAACATATTCACGTCATCCGCATAGACAAGAAGCTGATGTAACCCATTCAATTCCAACCCCTCTCTGTTATCTTGGACTTTCCTAATGGCATACTCTAGAGCAAAGTTAAAAAGTAAAGGTGATAGTGCATCTCCTTGCTTTAGCCCACAGTGAATTGGAAACGCATCTGACAGAAACTGACCTATACGAACTCTGCTGTACGTTTCACTGAGACACAATTTAATTAATCGAACTAGTTTCTTGGGAATACCAAATTCAATAAGAATATCATATAAAACTTCTCTCTTAACCGAGTCATATGCCTTTTTGAAGTCTGTGAATAACTGATGCACTCTACCCTTACATATACTCCCATTTTCTCTCCATTATCTGTCGAATACAAAATATCTGGTCATAGTTGATCTATTACGCCTAAAACCACATTGATGATCCCCAATAATTTCATCTACATATGGAGTTAATCTTCTCAAAAGAATATTGGACAAAATTTTGTATGACGTCAACAAAAGTGATATTCCTCGAAAGTTACTACAGTTAGTCTTGTCCCTCTTCTTAAAGATAGGTACGATAATGGACTCCTTCCATTGTTCTGGTACAATTTCCTTTTCCCAAATAGCAAGTACAAGCTTATAAATGTTCTTAGACAATGCGCTTCCACCCTCTTGTATTAATTCTGCTGGAATTTGATCGATACCTGGAGACTTATAATTTTTCAGATTTTCTATGGCAATAATAATAATAATAATAATAATAATAATAATAATAATAATAATAATAATAATAGAAATTTGTAGAAGTTTGGTGACTGTTACTGGAGTACTGGAGACCCTCGCTGCACCAATTATCTACGGCAACGAATAGGAACAGCCATCCAACATGGAAACGCAGCCAGAATTTTGGGAACCTTTCCAGACTCTAAATCTCTGGATGACATTTTCTTTATTTGAATATCTGATGTGCCTTTATTTGTTTATTATTATTATTATTATTATTATTATTATTCTTATTATTATTATTATTATTTTTATTATTTTATAGATAGATAGATAGATAGATAGATAGATAGATAGATAGATAGATAGATAGATAGATAGATAGATAGATAGATAGATAGATAGATAGATAGATAGATAGATAGATAGATAGATAGATAGAGAGGCAGGCAGGCAGACAGACAGACAGACAGACAGACAGATAGACAGATAGATAGATAGATAGATAGATAGATAGATAGATAGATAGATAGATAGATAGATAGATAGATAGATAGATAGATAGATAGATAGATAGATAGATAGATAGATAGATAGATAGATAGATAGATATTTTATTAATCGTTTGAATACAATTATTCATGGCGTCGTCAGTGTACATTAATCTAACAATGATACTGTGGCGCCATGTTGGAAGACCAGTCGCGTCGGGGAAGTTGCGCGCGCATCTAATGCGAGGGAAGGTGCGGCGTGACGCGGAGCAGAAGGAGCAAGGGCGGAATATCTGGAAGTTTCGCAAAGCCACGCGAGCCGATTGTTGTAGAAGCTACGCGACGCAGTACATTCGAGAACGTGTAATCTAATAAATAAAAAAGGGGCAAGTGAGCCAGAAGTGTCAGTTTAGTTTAGTTTGTCAGCTGCAAGAGAGCTAGTAGCGGAGACGTATCCAGTGGAGTTGAGTTCGAGGTACAGTGAACTTGAGTGAGGATTGTGGCAGCGTCCAGGCAAAGGCAACGCGTCCGGAAGTCTTGGGTTCGAAGTGCAGTGAACTGTCTCTGGAAGTATTGGGTTCGAAGTGCAGTGGACTGTCTATGGCAGTCTTGCGTTCGACGTACCGTGAACTTGAGTGAGTGAGCTAGAAGAACTAGCCAAGGCGAACGAACTGTGAACTGAGAACTGACAGTTTTGTTTTGTACATAGTGTTTTGTGAACATTAGTTGAGGTTAGGAGTACATTGTTGTTCTTCTCAATAATCCACGTGAATAGTCATTGTTATTGTGTGGAGTGTAATAACGACTACTGTGTTGCTGTGTTGACGGGTGTTGTGTGTTGTTGTTGTTGAAATAAAAAGCCATTATTGTTGAAATATAAAAGTTACAATACAATAATTTTACAGTCATCTTAATCTATGGTAACATGACATATTCTTATTATACAGAGTGATTCAGACCACCCGTAAGTCATTTATTTCGGAAACTAGTGCAAGAAAATTTTCGAGACAAAAATATTTATAACTAAACCACATGTGAACTTTCACTTGAGCTTGATTTCATCAATCAGCTCTAACAGAAAGTAGGGTCAGTGGCGTATCACTTTAAAATTTCAAATAGGAGTCGGGGTCAAGTAGGGTACCATTTGATAGAGCTCTTCAAACAAACAACTTTCATGGGAAACGTTTTTATTAATTCCTACTCTTTCAATGAGAAAATGTACGAAAGGCAATGGGTGATTCGGACCACCCGTAAGTCATTTATTTCGGAAACTAGTGCATGAAAGTTTTCGAGACAGAAATATTTATAACTAAATCACATGTGAACTTTCACTACACTAAAAGCCAGGTTATGAACCGATTAAACAGGAAGTAGTTGGCAGGGCGAGAGGAAAGTGCGGGTTAGAGGGGTAGCCTGTGCAGCGATGACAAAGTTGAGTATGGCGGGGCGGAGGGGGGAAGGAGAACGGAGCTTTTCATTGGACCTCATGTGAAAATGTCGTCTGCTAACGAAAATCTGGCAACGGAGTCACGGAGACAGTGTAGCCAAACTTCCCAGTTCCTTTGGAGTACCACGTGCATTACGAGTCGCATTTCGTACCAGCGTCATTAGCTCGTGCTTTCTTAAAAACAGTAATTTTAATTACTAATATTGTTGATAGTGTTATCGAGAACTATATACAGTAGTTATTTTAAACATATCGGTGACAAACGCTGAACATATTTTGAATCTCGCGCAACTATGTGGCAATTGAGCTCAGAAAGCGAGCAACAGAACGTTGCTTCCGGTTTAGTTGGTTCATAACCTGGCTTTTAGTATAGAACTTGATTTCATCAATCAGCTCCAACAGGAAGTAGGGTCAGTGGCGTATCACTTTAAAAATTCAAATGAGAGTCGAGTCAAATAGGATACCATTTGATAGAGCTTATCAAAACAAACATTTTTATTAATTCCTACTCTACCAATCACTTGACCACGCCGAAGTATTAGGAGTCACTGTTCACTGACAATATTTGAAGAAGAGTATAGATGTGTGCTGCTCAGAACGCCAGATAGTTTGAAAATTTATAAAAAATTAATGGAATTGTCCAGCCTTTCAGTAACATGTCAACATTAATTATTATCTTGTTTACATTTTCATCTTGTAACATTTATCAATATTGATGACATTGTCTTTTTGTACGTTTCGCATTGAAAGAGTAGGAATTGATAAAAATATTTCCTATGAAAGTTATTTGTTTTGAAGAGTTCTATCAAATGGTACCCTATTTGACCCGACTCCCATACGCCACTGACCCTACTTCCTGTTAAGGCTGAATGATGAAATTAAGCTCAAGTGAAAGTTCACATGTGGTTTAGTTATAAATATTTTTGTCTCGAAAATTTTCATGCACTAGTTTCCGAAATAAGTGACATGGGTGGTCCGAATTACCCATTGCCTTTTCGTACGTTTTCTCATTGAAAGAGTAGGAATTAATAAAAACGTTTCCCATGAAAGTTGTTTGTTTTGAAGAGCTCTATCAAATGGTACCCTATTTGACCCCAACTCCCATTTGAAATTTTTAAGTAATACACCACTGGCCCTACTTCCTGTTAGAGCTGATTGATGAAATCAAGCTCAAGTGAAAGTTCACATATGCTTTAGTCAGCTTTAGTTATAAATATTTTTGTCTCGAAAGTTTTCATGCACTAGTTTCCGAAATAAATGACTGTGGGTGGTCTGAATCGCTCTGTATAGGATACTATTTTTAGTTACTTAGAATAAAATGTAGTTAATCACTAAGCAATATTAATAATAATAATAATAATAATAATAATAGTAATAATAATAATAATAATAATAATAATAAGATATTTTCCTAGTACCTGCTACTCGTTACATAGACCACTCTTACACAAAACCTGGAGTAATTTAAGCTTATTAATCAAATAAATGACTCTACTTACTGTTTTTTATATGCTCACCTGTATGTAATTTCTATTGTATACATATTTCATTGTTATTTTCCATCCGAAGATCATTAAGAACGATGAATATTACTTAATATCTCCTATCTTTCTTCAAATAGTGTTTATATGCCATGTTAAATTTCATTTGTATTCGTAAGTTAACAATGATGCACATTGGGAGCAACATATAAGAAATTATTTTCCTACACAATCCACGCTATATTCACGTTGTTTTGAAATGATTAATCAAAGATGGTTTGCTTATTGTTTATTACACGAACATTTGTATGTAATTTCTATTCCATACTTTTTTTTCTATCCCACGATCATTAAGAATGGTGAATATTATTAATGCTTGTTTCCTGTATTTCTTAAAATAATGTTATGTGGCATGTTAGTTTTTATTTGTCATTATTTACGTAAAAATGATGCGCCAAAAAAAATAATAATTTCGTAGACACTCCACATCCTATATATTCACATTTGTTTTTCAGTGATTTATTAAAGAATGTACCGGTACCTTCAACTCAAATGTGATGGACCGGTTAATTATTATAAATTAATTGCATGAAGGTTTGGGGGCCAAGTCCCCAAGAGGCGTTTTAGGGGGCGGAGCCCCCTAAAGCAAGAAAGAACACTTCATAAAATATAAGTCGTACCTTCAACCCAAAGGTGATGGACCGGTTAATTACTATAAATTAATTGCACGAAGATTTTGGGACTAAGTCCCCAGCAGGGGTTTTTAGGGGGCGGAGCCCCCTAAAGCAAGAAAGAACACATTATAAAATATAAGTCGTACATTCAACCCAAAGGTGATGGACCAGTTAATTACTATAAATTAATTGCACGAAAGTTTGGGGACTAAGTCCCCAACAGGGGTTTTAGGGGGCGGAGCCCCCTAAAACAAGAAAGAACACATTATAAAATGAACTTCTACCTTCAACTCAAATGTGATGGACCGGTTAATTAGTATAAATTAATTGCATGAAGGTTTGGGGGCCAAGTCCCCAAGAGGGGTTTTATGGGGCGGAGCCCCCTAAAGCAAGAAAGAACACATCATAAAATATAACTCGTACTTTCATCCCAAAGGTAATGGACCGGTTTACTAAGTCCCCAACAGGGGTTTTTAGGGGGCGGAGCCCCCTAAAACAAGAAAGAACACATTATAAAATGTAACTTCTACCTTCAACTCAAATGTGATGGACCGGTTAATTAGTATAAATTAATTGCATGAAGGTTTGGGGGCCAAGTCCCCAAGAGGGGTTTTATGGGGCGGAGCCCCCTAAAGCAAGAAAGAACACATCATAAAATATAAGTCGGGGTGTCGGGCACCGAAAAGTGCCTTTTGGAAAGCATAGTGATGCGCATTTGACAAACGCAGTGTACGTACTTGCTAATAATCCCTTTTTATTTGTCGTTATTTACGTAAAAATGACGCCCCAAAAAATAATAATAATTTCGTACTCATTCCATTTCCTATATTCACATTTCTTTTTCAGTGATTTATTAAAGAATGTACCGGTATTTAAAATACTAAATTATAAACATGTTACATAAATCACCCTTGTGCCAAAAGAGAATGCGCCCTGGACCAAATTGTCGTATTTTGCAGTGGTCGTCAGTACTCGCTGAAATTGGTAATAATATAATATAACGTTGTACCACAGTCTAATATATACAGTCGCGCAACTTCAACACTTTTTTTGCCAACATTCGCGACACTAGCGCCCAAGCGGCAGGCAAGGCACTGGTCATAGGGTTGATACACCCAGCACGTGCTTTAAAGGGATGCGATATGTTATTATAACGTTTTAATCATGCGTCGGAATAAAGGCAATGTGTGCAATGACGAAAATTGCAGTAACTACAAGTTTAAATCTCCGAATTTGTCGTTCTTCAGATTCCCTTAAAGACCAAGAGAAAATCATAACCCAATCATAACCAATAATCCACGTTGTAGGTAGCCTACGTATTGTGTTCTATAAAACATTTATTACTTATCAGTTACCTATTTGTATGTAAGGAAGGACAGTTTAAATAAAAACAAAGTAAATACCTGTTACAGTATATTATTTTTTTGCAGAGATCATATGTGTAAATGTGTAACCATTCCGATTTTGGATAATATATCTACAGTTTTTAATGCAAGTAATTCCATAATTTTTGTATTCGTGTTTTTTTCTTTATATTTTTCAAGAATGTTATATAGCATTCAAGTAGGTATCATGGTGTTAATTTTGCAAGAATTCAAGGAGTATTGTAATCCTTTTGCAAAATATTCACTTCTTGAATAAATCCAGACTGTGTCGATAAATTTCTGATGTGTTTGGTGTAGATTCATGTGGCAGACGTATTAAGTTCTCAAGAAATAAAAGAGCCTTTTTAAATTTAATATAAAAAGCAATCTTTTCTGTAATAATTTGCATGACTGTTATTGGTGTCGATTTTACATTACCAGTGATTATTTGAGCCGTTCAGTGCAGAAGTGGTGTAAGTCAAAATCAGGTAATGAGGTTTAAAGTAAAAATTCTGTAAAATAAAGCGCAAAGTAGCAATTAATATATCTTTCGTGCTATTCACTGACTATTAATAGTTTAAATACATTCAATATTAACTGCCACTTTGCGCTGTATTTTACAGAATATTTACTTTAACCCCTCATTACCCATTTTTGACTTACACCACTTCTGCTCTGAAAATAAAATTAGGCCTACATTTTCTGAGTTGATTGAAGTTACAATTTTTTCAACAAAATTGTGTTCATTTATTTGTTCTCACCTACGTCACATTAACAGTAAGTGCATGTAAATTACGAATTATATAGGTAGGATAAATTAAAATTAGGCATTTTGTGTGAAAACTGGAAATGTAATGTAAAATGCGGTAAACTTGCCATGAAAATTTAAACCATAACATCAGCACTATTTGTGACTCAAAATAATAAAGGAAATACCGGTTCTTAAGAAATGGAAAAATAATGAACTTCATATTAATGTTTTTTTATTTTGAAGTTTACCTCAGCGGCCGAGTTTACCCCAATTTGCGGTATGCAAAATCGTTAATTTCTCAGGAAATAGGGAGAGGAGTTCACCACGCGATGTACCCTACGAGATATGCCCTACAATTTTGAAGCTACTAATTTTTACTCTTCTCACAGGAAATACAAAGTTCCAATGATTCATAAATATATTTAGGAATGAATTGAATTAACCGACCACGCACGAACAATTATATTATTTCAAACCATGATACGTGATCAGGGCCATGATTCAGTTGTAAGGAGCAGAAAGAATTACGTTTATTCCCAGCTTCTGAAACTTGTAGATTAACTGCATGTGAAATTCTTCCAGGGTTCTAAAGTAGAATTAATAAGGACCATATACACTTATTGTATAGCATAAACATATAAAATAAATTACGCAAAACCCGTTTTCTGATGTGTTATCATATGTCGTGTGCACACTTTTAACTTGCCTGCCGCTAGAGGGCTACTGTCGCGCCAGCTGTCAAATGTTGGCATATTTTACACGTATGAGTTGCGTGACTGTATCTATTAGACTATAGACACAGTCGCGCAACTTCAACACTCTTTTTGCCAACATTCACTACACTAGCGCTCAAGCGGCAGGCAAGGCACTGGTCATAGGGTTGATACTGCCAGCACGTGCTTTAAAGGTATGAGAGATGTTATAATAACGTTTTAATCATGCGTCGGAATAAAGGCAATGTGGGCAATGACGAAAATTGCAGTAACAACAAGTTTAAATCTCCGAATTTGTCGTTCTTCAGATTCCCTAAAGATCAAGAGAAAATCATAACTCAGTCATAACCTATAATCCACGATGTAGGTAGCCTACGTATTGTGTTCTATAAAACATTTATTAGTTATCAGTTACCTATTTGTATGTCTGGAAGGAGAGTTTAAATAAAAACAAAGTAAATACCTGTTACAGTATATTATTGTTTTGCAGAGATCATGTGTAAATGTGTAACCATTCCGATTTTGGATAATGTATCTACAGTTTTTAATGCAAGTAATTCCATAATTTTTGTATTCGTGTTTTTTTCTTTATATTTTTCAAAAGTTGAATGTTAAATTCCATCCAAGTAGGGATTATGGTGTTATTTTTTTCAAGAATTCATGGCGTATTATAATCCTTTTGCAAAATATTCACTTCTTGAATAAATCCAGACTTTGTCGATAAATTTCTGTGTTGGTGTAGATTCATGTGGCAGACGTATTAAGTTCTCAAGAAATAAAAGAGCCTTTTTAAATTTAATATAAAAAGCAATCTTTTCTGTAATAATTTGCATGACTGTTATTGGTGTTGATTTTACATTACCAGTGATTATTTGAGCCGTTCAGAGCAGAAGTGGTATAAGTCAAAATTAGGTAATGAGGTTTAAAGTAAAAATTCTGTAAAATAGAGCGCAAAGTAGCAATTAATATATCATTCGTGCTATTCACTGACTACTAATAGTTTAAATAAATTCAATATTAACTGCTACTTTGCGTTGTATTTTACAGAATGTTTACTTTAACCCACATTACCCATTTTTGACTTACACCACTTCTGCTCTGAAAATAAAATTTGGCCTACATTTTCTGAGTTAATTGGTTACAATTTTTTCAACAAAGTTGTGTATTCATTTGTTCTCACCTACGTCATAATAACAGTAAGTGCATGTAAATTACGTATTATATAGGTAGGGTAAGTTAAAATAAAGCTTATGTGTGAAAACTGGAAATGTAATGTAAAATTCGGTAAACTTTCCATAAAAATTTAAACCATAATATCAGCACTATTAGTAACTCAAAATAAGAATAATAAAAAAAAAGAAAAATAATGAACTTCATAAATCAATGTCTGTCAAATTAAGGTTTAAATCTTCCCTTTTTTTTTATTTTTAATTTTACCTCAGCGGCCGAGTTTACCCCAATTTGCGGTATGGAAAATAGTTAATTTCTCAGGAAATAGGGAGAGGAGTTCACCACGCGATGTACCCTACGAGATATGCCCTACAATTTTGACTCTTCTCACAGGAAATATAGAGTTCCAATGGTTTATAAATATATTTAGGAATGAATTGAATTAACCGTCCACGTACGAACAATTATATTATTTCAAACCATGATACGTGATCAAGGCCATGATTCAGTTGTAAGGAGCAGAAGGAATTACGTTTATTCTCAGCTTCTGAAACTTGTAGATTAACTGCGTGTGAAATTCTTCCAGGATTCTGAAGTAGAATTAGTAAGAACCATACACACTTATTGTATAGCATAAAAATATAAAATAAATTACGTAAAACCCGTTTTCTGATGTGTTATCATATGTCGTGTGCACACTTTTAACTTGCCTGCCGCTAGAGGGCTACTGTCGCCCCAGCTGTCAAATGTTGGCATATTTTATACGTATGAGTTGAGTGACTGTATCTATTAGACTGTGGTTGTACGTAGCAAGATCGATTATTCAATTGATAGGATATTTTATGAGGTTTTCACGACTGAGATATCTATTGTCAATTAGAGTTGGGCAACACGATTCTTTTTCAGAAGTCGATTCCAACGATTCAATCACACATTACGAATCGATTCTAACGATTCGTTCACGATTCTTCTCAGTCTGCGATTCCAACTATTCTTTTGAATCATCAACGAGTTCACGATTCTTCCCAGTCTGCGATTCCAACTATTCTTTTGAATCGTCGCAAGACCTTTCCTTTGCAACCACGCGTAGAATAAAAACGTTCTACATCTCTCTCATAGATGGCATAAGAGGCGAGACATTGGATTGTCTCTTTCTCATTGGCTGGAACCATTCAGTATGAACTCCATTAGTCTACAAAATTACTCAAGATAATGTCTCTGAATTATAAATTATCAAGTGAACCTTATTATGAAGTACATTTTTTGCATTACATCTCTATTTAACTATGCAAATTTCAGGTTTGTGTTCATTATTTTCCATACTTAACAAATGCAGTGCATATTTTGATTTCACTCTCGCTCGGGAGCATTCGACACGCTTCGGAAATGTCCGTTGACAGGTTACATCAGACAACGAATAGAATCGTGGGTTACGATACCATGCCGATTCCTTCATATTCTTTTGAATGACGATTCGTTACGATTCGTTTGAACGACGATTCGTTACGATTCTTTTGAACGACGATTCGTTGATACCACGAATCGATTCTTACGATTGTTTATTATTAGTCGTTCGAATGAACGATTCTTTCACGAATCGACCCAACTCTATTGTCAATTGCTTTTATTTGTCAGAAGGCCTTGACTGACGGGTATATAAGGGCTGGCAATTAACTTTGAACATGTATTTATATTAGGTGATTGTCAAGATGGCCATGACTAGACCATAATAACCACGTGATTCCAATTCTTGCTGAAAACGTCCGCACATTACATTGCAAATATGAAAAACTCTTTTAATAAAATTGTGGCAATTTAACTTACCTCAATAAGATTAATAGAATACTAATGGGAGTAGTGTATTAAATCGATTTAATATAGGTATAGTAACACAATTGATAGTAGATAAGTGTAGTAACATCATCCTTCGGATATTTATCATATTAGTTCCTTGTACAATAATAGCTTAATTAATCAGTGATCTAACTTATTTGCCATATTAACTGTAATAAGGTTAACAGCAAACTAATGAACTCAATATTATACAATAATAAAGTCATATGTTCGAAGGAGAAATCTAAATCGTTGCTGGCAACAAGTTATACTAAAATATGTTAAACATAAAAACGACCTATGTAACGAATACCGGGTACTAGGAAATTACCAATAATAATAATAATAATAATAATAATAATAATAATAATAATAATAATAATAATAATAATGTAATTACAGGAAAAAATGTAGATTATGTCAAATTTTTGGTATTTTACTTGAAAAGGGAGACTTTTTACTTAGAATTTAGGGACATTCAACATGGCCGGGTTGGTGACACTGATCTTGATCACCGTTGATAGTAATGGCGGTAATGGCCACTACAATAATATTATGATTTTGACAGACTGCTAAATTTTTTATGTTAAATACACAATATAATAATCGTTTGTAGTAAGATTTTGTAATTTAAGTTTTATACAATGAGTAACATATACATTCAGGAACCACCTACAAATGGAAAGGTACGTATTTATAGGATAACAGTAATCCTTTCATGAAAACATTGCTTTTTTATGTAGTAAGAAAAAAAGTAAATAATAAATGAGAAAACTTTGATAATGATCGGCTACTCAAGACTGGCATTATTAGTTTCTAAGGCGAATTTCCTTTAAGGCTGAAGTGGGAGGAGTAGAAAAGGAAACCAAAATTTCTCTGCTGGAACGCACAAGTGAACGTGATAGGCTACATTATGTGGTGTGGCTAAGATTATCCATTTAGTCTCTAGCATCAGTAAATGTTCATGTTAGATAGTGTTAAACGGTAATTCATGAGATAAATAGTAGTGACAAGTAGAACCACTTTGAGTGTTAAGGTTAGTTATTATGCCGGGTCAAGATGAATTAGTGGCAAGTCACTGTCAATGATAAAGTTAATTAGGGTTTGATGAGGAGATGGATTACTGATAACTAATACACTGTCATTGTTAAAGGTTAGTTAAGGTTTGTTAATGACAAATTTAGCCCTTCATTATCAGTGATAAAGTTAGGTAAGATTTGATGAGATGTATTAGTGACACAAGAATGACAGAAGTGAGGTCTGGTCGGTTATCTCTCTGTGCCAAAAAATAATATTAGGCCTTCATTGACCAATTTCGAAGCATTAAGGCCGTGATATAATGAATTACTGTTGATAGAAGCTTTTAAGAAGGAACGAAGACTGGACTAAGCTAATTACTAACCTTATGTCAACTTTAACATAACAATCTTCATAGCGTGTCTTAGGTTTCATACACGTACTTTACTGGTCATAAGGCGATTGAATGGATAGCCTGAATGGATGAAATCCGGACGAGAAACTAACATGTGTTGAGAACATAGGCGACCTGATTGCAAATCTGGATCAGTCAGTGTTTTCCTCTCTGGGCTGGTCCAGCTGTTCCCTCGCTCTCGACTTAAACTAAACAATGGCGAGAATCAATTTACAGTACGGCTGGAGTTCATTGCATTGTTTCTGCCTTTACAGATATCCTAAAATGTCATAATCAGAAAAATGTCCAGATTCTCAATTTCTTTTGGGCGCGCTTCCGTACAGGAGCAGTGGCATCTTCTCTAAGGTATAGCCCAGTTTAGATGTGTGTGTGTATTAATCGAAAATTAGGGGCTAGAAAATGTTGAGAATAATAGGATGCATGTTTATAGGACCTTTTTTTCGATTAATACACACACACACACACACACCTAAACTGGGCTCTAATCTTAGAGAAATGCCACTGCCCCTGTACGGAAGCGCGCCCTTTCTTTCTGATTTTATTGAAGTGTGCTTATGGGCAGTGAAAAGTAGTGATGAAAGTTTTCTGGTGGAGTAACAGTAGGAAAACAAGATCTTGAATAGAACAGGCAGTAGTTAAGAATTTGAGACAGCAACCAATACTTTATCAGAAAAATGGTTAAACTAGTGTTGAGTTAGTTCCCTTCATATCCTGCTTATACATCTTCAACTGTCTTACAGCTTTTTCTTCAGTCACACGAACATAACTTAGGTGACATTACGAAAGTTTCATGCTAATGTACGTTCATGTTATACCTTGCATATACGAATCTGTGACAGATCAGTTTAGGCTTTTGTTATGCCTTGCATATTATACAAATCTGTGCAGGATTTTCTAGCATTGGGCAAAGCCTGATGATTTGTATTTAGTGATGTTGTCAGCACTGGTATATAAGTGGCTAATGTAATGACGAACATACAGACGTAGTTACGTTACGGAAATTGTGTTTATTTAATTATTATTTGTTGTGCTCCCTATATTTTATTGAATTAATACAAGGTTTGTGTTCTTCACATTACATCATATCGTGTGTTTATGGGTGAATCTCTCAAACATTGCTAATTTGAAGTTCAACATAATTTCTGCAAAAACTAACTTTAAGGGAAGGTTGAAAAAATTCGCACGTAGGCTTATATTTTCCACCTCAAATTATTGTTTAAATATTTCATACAGTGGTGATAAAAAATGAAGAACTCCTTAAATGTCAGTCTCCTGGATTGTCCATTCCATGTTTTTATAAGAATTTCTGACTTTGACACCAAGATAATTTTTTTCTTACCGATAATTATCTGGTCCACTATTTCTAAATGTGTATTTAAAAGCGTAATGCACCAGTGCCTGACCATTTAAGAAAGATTTTATACTTAAATAGTTACAGAATAAATGGAAAATATTATTTAAAGTTTAGTTATATATCATTAGAGACCACATTTCTTTCTTTACTAAAGGAACTAAAAAGGAAATAATAATGATAAGTACTTTTTTAAAATTCATACATTAAACAAGACGTGATATTGTACCTGTGCCTGAACACATGATTTTCTCCTGTACCCAAAGTTGACCGCTTCTGTTCCAGTAGCTGATCGATGTTAAAAACAGTTACTGACAACAAAGATTTTTTTTATTTTCTATGTATAGTCAGTGCAGGCATTCATTATAGCTGTGACTGTTAAAAGAGAAATATTAGACCAAAATTTTCAGCCACAAGATGGTAAGAGTATTTATTTATGAGGTTACAAAGATAAAGTTATTACACTGATTCCCCAATTTCATGATTTCTTTATCCTCACATATATTATACTACAAGAATTTAGGTATTATGGTTGGGGACATAATTTACTATTTACTGAAATTACAAAGACATATTAGTTACAAATAGGTATAGGTCCTACTGATTTACTGAAATTATAAAGATATGGTTACTAATACACTGATTTACAGTATTTCAGGATTTCTTTAACCTCACATATACAAGAATATTTATTTACTGAAATTACAAGGATACTGTATAGCTACTAATGCTCTGATTTCCTGTATTACAGGATTTCTTTTAACCTCACATATACTACAAGAATATTTATTTACTGAAATTACAAATACATAATTATTAATACACTGACTGTCATTTACTGAAATTACAAAGACATACACTGATTTAGTTACTAATACACTGATTTCCTGTATTTTAGGATTTCTTTAACCTCGCATGTACCACGAGAATTTGTAATAAGTGGGGGCATAATTTTTTCCAAAACATTATTTTGTTTATACCATACTTCGTCCCTTTTCTCTGGCCATCTCCATCCCTTTACACTCATTGTCATTGTTGATACGAAATATTCATTCTTTTTTGTTTACAGATCAGTCCTAATTTCCATTATCTGGCCAGGAAAATATTTACCTTCATATTCTACTACTACATAGTCCTTAACACTAAAACAGTTTATCTGTGTATCACTTTCTGCATCACTCAGTTCTTCACTGGAATAAACGGGAATATCAGTATTATCATCTTCACTAGAATCCTCTTCAAACAGTCTTTTTTGCAATTCTCGTTTTCTTCATTTTGTTGGAAATCGCAGCCTCTTTTCTTTCTTTCTTCTTCAGTTCCCTCAGTTCTCTACGTTTTGCTTTCTCAGCTTCTTCCTCAGCCTTTAATTTTTTCTTTCTTTCATTGTAATCCACCCATACATCTGATGTCACTACTGAATATATCTTTTCTCATTTCCTTTTACTTTGCTGTTTTCCTTCAAATCGTTCAGTCCATATCAGAGCTCTATGAAATGGTGATGGGACATCTGGATCTGGATTCTTTGGAGGACTTTCAATGGCATTAGGCATAGTTTGCTCTGAGCTACAACTCGGAATAACCGTTATGACAGGTGTACTTGCACTGTTAGGTTGAAATGAAGAAGTTGATACATTTTCATCCTTATTCACTGTAATATTTCCATTCTCCACAAGATTATTATTATCTGGTTCCAGTAATGTCGAGTTATGTTTTGGACTAACCTGCTGTTTCATTTTCCTCCAGACATAGAAGAGATTTCTGTCTGTTTCTGGTTTCTGCCATTCCTCTTCTTCTGAAACTTTAAATGACTCTAGAGTTTCTTTTTGAATGAAATTTAAAAAAAACAGAAGGTGCTGCTTCATCTGTTTTCCAGGAGTGAAGGTGGCATTTGAAGCCACTGGAATTGAGGGAATATCATTATTTTGTCCGAACATTTGTACTCGTACAGTCGTGACTGCTGTAGGGTCCCATGGATATAGTCCACATTTCTGGAAGCCACTGTGTATGATTCTGTCTGATCTTTTCTTTAATGACTGAATTTAAAATTCCTGCAAACTGAAATTTCTTCACAGTTTCAGTCTGATTTTTTGTTTTCCAGTCATTAACATGATTTTTCCAACTCAACTTCAGACTGTGAAACACTACAACATCAATCGGTTGCAACAAATGAGTTGCGTTAGCATATAGAGCTACTAGAAAAATTTTTTTTCACGACAGAACTGGCTCAAGTGGAATGACCGTCTATGAACAGAAGGACTGAAAATTTGATTTCCTCTGCTTTAAGCCAAGGATAGAATACATTAGCTATGTAGCTATAGAACATGTCACCAGTATTCCATCCTGAATCTGAGACTCCTATTCCCCATCCTTTGGGTACACTTCTGGCAACATCACCTGGAATCATTTGGTACTGAAATACTACTAGGTTCAAAAAGTTCCCGGAATTTTACTACCATTTTTCGTATTAATATATAACAAGGGATATTATACATTTGTTTTGTTGGTAACATTCATGATGTCATTTCCTTAAAGTTTGCTGGTAATGGCAATTATTGGTTTTGAGTTGTAGGCAATTGTTTATCATAGTGTTTTGTTTGTTCGTCGCATTTTGTAATTATGTCCACAGAGCAAAGTACAAACATCAAGTTCTGTGTTTTGCTGGGGACATGATCAGTATGGCTGATGAAGATGGTGATTTCTTAAACAAAATGAAACTGGTGCTACTTGTACGACCCAGTCCCTAAACGACAGTCATCTGAGTGGAAATCGAAAACATCTCCTCGGAAGCAAAAATTTCCTAGGGACACTTCCAAAGGCAAAGTTATTTTAAATGTTATGTTTTATTTAACGACGCTCGCAACTGCAGAGGTTATATCAGCATCGCCGGATGTGCCGGAATTTTGTCCCGCAGGAGTTCTTTCACATGCCAGTAAATCTACTGACATGAGCCTGTCGCATTTAAGCACACTTAAAGCAAAGTTATGTTGGAAGTTTTCTTCGACTCTCAGGGTCTCATGCACCATGAGTTCATTCCAGAAGGTCGTACTGTAACGAAAGAATTGTACGTAGAAACCCTCTGTCGCCTCTGGGATGCAGTGAGAAGGAAACGTCCAGAAAAGTGGGTAGAAAACAACTGGTTCCTTATGCATGACAATGCACCTGCTCATCGCGCAATTATTGTAAAGAATTTTCTTGCCAGGCACAACATAACTGCTTTGGATCACCCACCATACTCTCCTGATCTCTCACCACCTGATTACTTTCTGTTTCCCCGTCTGAAAAGTCATCTGAAAGGACGGAGATTCAATGCTGAAGAGGTTATCGCAAACGCGACGAGAGCACTAAGACGGGTTTCACAAAATGGCTTCCAGGCCTGCTTCCAGGAACTCTACACGCGTTGGCAAAAGTGTGTTGTTGCGGAAGGCAACTATTTTGAAGGGAATGCTGTAGAATAGTGTTTAAGGTACGTTGTTTCTATGATGCTAGCAAATTCCGGGAACTTTTTGAACCTAGTATGTATTATTAATGGTGGAGCTAAAATTGCAGCAGCACTTGCATTGATTAAAACTGTGACACATTCCTTTTCATTATTACCTGCTTTGCAGTACACTGTCTTAGCACCTTTTGCTGCTAAAACTAAGCCTGGTTTTGGATTTAGAAAAAACGCAGATTCATCTGCATTATAAATCTGCCAACGCGTCTTCTAAAATATGTAGTTTGTCTTCTTCTTTCAAGAATGTGCTGACTTCTTCAAACCGAGAACTTAATTTTTGTTGAGAAACTTAAGCTCGAGCACATGTCAAATTTTGAGCTGTTCTTAGTCTAATATTGCGATTTCTGCGCATGAAACTATCAAACCATTTTCGACCAGGTTTCCCATTTTTAAATGTCTTATTCAGTTCAGCTGCCAGTTTCTCAACATTCAAAAGAAACGTTTCTTTGGTTAGAGGAAAACCAGCTGATGCCATATCAAGAACCCACTTGGATAAGAAACTTTCTTCTTCTTTAGTGAAAAGAGTCTCAGGGCCCATTTTCCTACCTTCCGGATATTTACCACTTGCTTTATACAACAAAGTTGTTTTAGGTACGCCAAATTCTTTAGCTGCACTTGTAATGCTTTGACCTTTTCTCACTGCATTAAGAGCAGCAGCCATGCTTTCCTCAGAATACCGAAGTATACCAGGTTTTGAGTCAGCCATTTTCTGTATCAACAGAACAAGAATTTGCTTTAAGAAAACTGCATAAATGCAAGGCAGGCATAATTTTTTGCAAAAATGGTAAACATCAGTATTTTATAAACTAGTAGTCAGCTATAGGATCGACTTGAATGAACTTGTTCCAATAGCTGACCACATGCGGTCAGCTACTGGTTCCTCATGACTTTCAGGCTCCAGATTTTGTATTATAATATAACAGCTAAAAAGAAATATCTTGAACGTATTTTAAAACAAAAGTTAACTGTACCAGTAGCTGACCAGGTGTTCAGGTACTGATGAACAAGGCATGAGTCTGTACCAATAGTTGACCTAGCCTTAAATAACACAGTATGAACTTCATAGCATAATTACTTCTTTTATATGTTCCATTATGCATTAAAGCAAATAACTATATCCATAAATCAAATTAAAGTCAAATATTACAGACTAAAAACTTAACAAAACCATGCTTACCTGTTATGATTCTGCAAAAGCTACTAACAAAATAGATGCTGATGATGCCATGTGCAAACAAAATTAATATTGGTTATACTGATTTTTCAAGTGTTGTCAGTCTAAGTATCCACAGACTTCTCTATTGAGTTTGGACACAAGACTGGACAATTACCAACACTATAATAATTTATGCTATCTTGATATTCACACTTAAATATCTAGGAGTCTGCTATAGGAGCATGGTCAGGCAATGGTGCATCTACCTTAATGTAAGATATGTATAAAATATTTTGCACCATTTACATGTTTCTTGTGTATTTCTAAAGTTTGTCCAGAGTTTTTAAATGTCAGCCTCCTGAAAAAAAAAAAAAAAAAAAAAAAATATATATATATATATATATAGCTAGTGATATTTTTGCTGCCTAGATAGGTATACTTTTTTCTTCTTAGGTTCTTAATGCTGAAGCAGATGTGCAATTGGAGAGAAACATCAAACACGGAAGTGAGATTCATGTTCTAACATTATTTTTGGAGCTTACAAATAGAAAAAAAAACAGTATAATATCTCACTTACAATGTGTCAATATATACTAGTACGATATAATATGTAAAATTCTGAAATGTACCTGAATTTATTGTGTAGTAGACTGATATTTTTAAACCACTTACATAACTTAAAAATTACATTCCTGGCCTAACAATAAAATAAAATGGTGCAAAATGTCAACCTTCTGGAAGTCAGCCTCTTGGGTCATAATGAGCGTATTCCGAATCTCACCGGTGAGCAATCCGATGGCATCATGGTGTTCCGAATTCCACCGATGACGTCATTGATGCTTCACCGGTGTCGCACCGGTGCCATCAACTTGCAGAGGTGGTGGCAGTCTCCATCAGCCGCCATCAGTGAATCTGATTGGTTCTTGTATAGGGCGGGAATTAGCAGACGAATAACATCGTGCACTGTTGTGTCATGGCGGTGTGTTCTGCTTTAGTTCTGCTGTATTGTTTGTAATGAGCACAACGTAAAAACAATATGTTAATGGCTTATGAGCGAACATGTCAACGGACCCGTTATTACTACCAGCTCAAGAAATAAATTGTTTATGCTATCTTTTCTTTGAACGAGATGGGAGTACCAAAATTTCGCAAAATTTTGCTAGCGTAGCACAGACAACAACTTGTACAGTCGCCATGACAGCCATCGATCCTTCCAGCAGTTTTGTTCCTTATTTCGCTGCAACATGACGTCATTGATGCCACCGGACCGGTGAGATTCGGAATACGCTGATAGTCAATCTCCTGGTTTTTTTTATATCAGGAGGCTGACATCTTTACTAGGAGGTTGACAATCATCTTATAGTGTAATTTGGCATTTTATTTACTGAAATACGACTTAGCAATTTGTCAGTAGGCCTATGTAGCCTAATATTAATGACATACTTGTCAGTTTTGGATTTTTTGTCATTTTATACTTTGTCTAGAAAATGACTCCAAAAAAAGAAAGAAACTGAACATCAAAGATTGAAGAGGCTGAAGAAGAAAAGAGAACCTGATAAACTTAGACAGAAAAAAACACCGACTTTGGTAAACATTTCTTCTGTAAATATGCATAGGAGGTCCAGTCATTCCACTTTGGTGGGTCAAGGATGCAGATAACTCTTCACATAGGAGTGGCATACAATAATTCCGAGGGAGAAGATAGGCCTAAGGAATTGTATTTTCATTTTTACTCTGTCTGACAGCTTTAGTCATGACTAGAGCCCAGATTTTATGTGATTAGGCCTACATATTCTGTTCCTGTATAGGCCTATGTAGCTATAAGAAAAGCTAAAATGTCGGTGAAGCACATCAAAGGGATCATTATTCCAAGGTTTTAAGTTACATATTTTTACTTATTTTGGTGCATAATAAATATTTAGGCATATAAGTCAACTCCGGATATAGTGAACCTCTGCGGACTTGCATATTTCGTTCACTATATTCGAAGTGTCTCTTCTCTAACTTTAAATGACAGAAATGAATGAAATTGTGAACAAGAAAATAAAATATTTCATTTTTGTGGAATGGATTACACTGTATACTGTTACTCACAGTTGATTTACTTAAACTATGCTGTTGACCCAAGTCCGCTTGCGAAAGACCACGTTCAGTGTCACTTATAATATTCACCTTATCTTCTAAAGAAAACACTTTACGCTTCGACATTTCTATACAGTACATTCACTGTTGGAACACAAGATCAGGTAGAAATGACAAACGCTGTTATGGAATTTCCAGGGTCACTTAATGGAAACTCGGAGAGGGCTGATGGAGTTTGAAAGCCATCGAAATCTTACCTTCATTTATGCTCTGGACACAATGTCAGATTCCTTTTAATAATAGAAGGCATTTTCATTTTCTGTTGTTTCGTTGCTATCAGTCATAATGAAAATGTTTCTGAAAAGAAAAGGCAACCCTTTGCCGATGGAGGATTAGAAATAATGGTGAAGTGAGGCAAGGTCGTTATGCATTACCTGGATTTACAGTACAGCTCATTGTCTAGGAATCCCTAATCCGACCTTTGTCCTTTGACTAAAGGAGTAAGAAACTTAGAATGTTGTTCTCAACACATTCTTTCAATTTTATACAAGAAGATCTGACTTCAAATAAGAATTTGTCTGGATGCAAGGTTCACTATAACCAAAGTGAGGGTTCACTATAAACGAAAATATTAATGTGCTAAATGTACTGTTAGTGACTGGTAAATCCGACCCTAGAATTTGGAGAAGTTAGGGGTGAAACTTGCTCCCCACCCACCACACTCTTCAGTAGCGAGAGTCTGTCAGTCAGTTTATGGTTGTCAGGTGGTCAGTTCCTCAATCTTGCCTCCCTGCCTGCCTGTGTGTTGTACGTATTGAAAACATTTGGTCTGGTGATCTTTCGCTTTCGCGTTCTGTAATATATTACTAGCTCTTTAGTTTAGTTTTTGTTATAACAATTTAGTGTAGTTAGTGTGTTCTTCTTTATAATTTGTTTCAAGTTTTTAGTTATAATAAATGTCGTCTTGAACTTACTCATCCGACTCCCTCTGCCTAGTTTATCTGATTCCAATGTCAAGCCTGATTTGATAATTACTGATGATGACGCGTAATGAATTTCTTCGTTACTTTAGCCCTTTGTCCATTTCTTAATGATTTGAGGGAGTCTCGCTATCCTTCGGCAGGTCTTCGTACACAACTTCTTTCTTTGTCTTGTTTTATTTCCGCCTTAACCGACTCAACAAGCCAACGAGATGAAGGGGATGACATATCTCAGGACCGACAGTAGTATCTCTCACAATATAGGACCATCGTGGAGACGTTACAGGACAAGTGCAAGACCTACCGAGTCCTGTGGCATAGAGATACATTTCACCCCACGTCAGGAATGGAACCACGGACTGCCTAGCTGGGAAGCACACGCTGTCGTAACTGTGAATCGTACACTTCTTTCTTGTGAACATTTATTGCTAGCTATTTTCACAACGCGACTTCTTAAAAGTATTATTTTATTCTAATTTTACAGAAAAGTGCTGGCTGGCACTTTCTCTTAATTTGCAGTTAGCTTATCGAAACAATTTTGAAATTACTGATGAGTGTGATTAACACGCAATTTATTATAGAAGTATGTTAATTCATTTACAGCTGTTGAAAGGATTGCGACTGGATTGGCATAACGTTTTCCCGTTACTAATTAAACTACATCATAGCGAACTAGTATTTACTATTTAGCTGTAGTTATAGTCATTTTCAAAATACCCTCAGATCACTTTAATGTGTATTTGCTATTTGATATTATATTACATTTAGGACACTGCAGTCCAAGTTTCCAATAATGTTTTAATTACCATCCGTCACAAATGTTTGATGAAATAGTTAATTTCGGCGAACTAATGTATGTAATTTACCAAGGGTCTTAGAAATCTTTCAAACTTTTTCCCTTCTGATCTTGTTGTCAGAAATATGCAATGTGAATTCGTCCGTTCTTGCAATATGTCATTTCGGTTAATGTTTGAATTTCGGCATTTCTCATGTGATTTAACTAAGTGTATCCAACCGTTCGTATAGAGCTGTGTTTTTAAACAGCGCCCTTTTTTGTAACAGAAAATAACCAAGTAATATGTAATAGTAAATAAAATATTTGAACAGGTTAATGTGTTCAGTTAATGGAATGGCTGTTATCAAATACAAGCTAAAACGGTTTCTGAGGCTAATATAATTGAAGCAACACCATTATGATTCACGGGTGAGTAAAATGTTTTCTTTATCAATAGTAGCGGTAGCAGGGCAGTTCCTTCTCTACCCCCTACCTTTATTTGTCACGTGTTTGTTGACAGCGTGCGGACTGTTAGAAGTGGAGTGGGTGAAATTCGTTACAGGGCCGGATTTACCAGTCACCAACAATATGTGGGTCGGGACCAACGATTTAGGTTCACTATAGCTGAATGTTCACTATATCCAGAGTTGGCTTTATTACATATTTTGAAAGAATTCTCACTTTTTTTTTCACCAATTTTCCCACGACTTAATTGAAAAGTTATACATTTGATAATTGTTTATAAAGTTTGACACTTCGTCTCTATGCATAAAAATAATTTAATAATTGAAAATAATAACGTATTCTGTTTGCCATGTTAACAGTTTGTGTATCCCTTAAGAAGTAACGGTGAAGTAGGAACAAATACCAATGCAAAGGGTGGGTCATTGTACTGCTACGTGGTGAAGGACAGAGTGAAAATTACCCTGTGGCCCTGATCATGTATATAACAAATTGGCCATCCTCATGTTAAAAATGGTAACATGTGGAAGAGAACAACCACCAGGATCGCCACCGTCGACTGAGAATGACTGCTAAATGGAAGTACAGTTGCTCCATGCATTTCAAATGAGAGTTATAACGTGACTTCTTATGCAGTAACTAGATGACAGCATAGTGAAATTGATAAAAGTTGTTGCCATCAAAGACTATAAGGCTGAGCAATCTGTTATATAATGTGATCTGAGCCTGTGGGTATGACCGTTTGGCACAAACACCCCCAATCAGTTGCTCTTTCAGTTTTCTTGAGAAGCTTATTCTGACATCAGGTGATACAGCTACTAGTCTACTGCTATGGCGCCATTCGCATCCAAGTTAGCATCCAAGTTAAAAGATTGAATTTCAATTGACGATGCCTTTACTTGTGATAGTAAAATCGTGCTGTGCAAAGTGTGTGACAAATGCAATGGGTGCTCCATGAAGTCACAAATGAACAACATTTAAAAACTGAACTTCATGTCACAAATAAAAAACGTGCTCCGTCAAAAAACAAGTTCTTCTTACACAAGTGGTGCTGGAACCTTCTTAGTCTTCTACCAGTGAATTTAATAATGATTTGTGCAGGGCAATAGTTGTTGCGAACATACCATGATTTGAACTTGGAGTGTCAAAGTTTCAAGCATTCCTATGCAAATACTGCAATTTCAATATTCCGGATGAATGAACACTCTGGAAAAATTATTTGATTTCCTGCTATACTGACACAATTGAAACGATTAAAGTTGAACTTGGTGATTCCTGCATATGGGTTGCCGTTGGCGAGACAACCGATCCCTGGGTCATTTTATCGCAAATATCGTTGCAAGTAAATTGGATCCAGAGACTCCGTCCAAACCGTATTTAATTTACTGCAAACCACTGGAACATACAAATCATGCTACAGTTTCTAGATTCGTCAACAACAAACTCAACGAGTTATGGATTAACAGAGAAAAGATACTGGTGCTCTACTCAGATGCTGCATTCTATATGCTAAAAGCTGCTGGTGCCCTGTCTGTGTTTTGCCCCAATATTGTTCACTTCACTTGTTTGGCACATAGACTACATCAAATGGCTGAGACCATAACAGATAAATTTCCTGAAGTGAATGGTTTAATATAGCAACAAGAAAAGTGTTCTGCAAATCTCCCTATCACATGCAGTGCTGCAAGAAACTATTATCGGATGTGTCTTAGGTTTGGAAGTAAATCCCGAAAAGACAAAGTATATGATTATGTCTCGTGACCAGAATATTGTATGAAATGGAAATATAAAAATTGGAAATTTATTCTTCGAAGAGGTGGAAAAATTGAAATACCTTGGAGCAGCAGTAACAAATATAAATGACATTCGGGAGGAAATTAAACAAAGAATAAATGTGGGAAATGCCTGTTATTATTCGGTTGAGAAGCTTTTGTCATCTAGTCTGCTGTCAAAAAATCTCAAAATTAGAATTTATAAAACAGTTATATTACCGGTTGCTCTGTATGGTTGTGAAACTTGGACTCTCACTTTGAGAGAGGAACAGAGATTAAGGGTGTTTGAGAATAAGGTTCTTAGGAAAATATTTGGGGCTAAGAGGAATGAAGTTACAGGAGAATGGAGGAAATTACACAATGCAGAAGTGCACACATTCTATTCTTCACCTGACATAATTAGGAACATTAAATCCAGATGTTTGAGATGGGCAGGTCATGTAGCACATATGGGCGAATCCAGAAATGCATATAGTGTTAATTGGGAGGGCGGAGGGAATAAGACCTTTAGGGAGGCCGAGACGTAAATGGGAGGATAATATAAAAATGGATTTGAGGGAGGTGAGATATGATGGTAGAGACTGGATTAATCTTGCTGAGGATAGGGACAGATGGCGGACTTATGTAAGGGCGGCAATGAACCCCCAGGTTCCTTAAAAGCCATAAGTAAGTAAGTAAAAGTACAACATAGAGCTGAAGCTCCTAAGTTCAAGTTTATAAAGTTAACATATCTATGATACAATGTTACAGGTTTTGCTGAAAACAACAGTTGGTGACATTGACTTGGAATTGTGGTCAAAGGAAACACCCAAAGCATGTCGCAATTTTGTGCAACTATGCATGGAGGGTTATTACAATGGTACAATATTTCACAGAGTTGTGAAGGGATTCATAATCCAAGGCGGAGACCCAACTGGCACTGGCACAGGAGGAGAGAGTATTTATGAACAACCATTCAAGGTATGACATATAGCATTTCTTCTTGACCGTTAATTAATTTTTTGTGTGAAAGTTTTTTTCCCTGTAGAAACTTTACTTCAAATGTCTAATTTTAAATTAAACATGGATTTATTCCAGTATATTGTTATCGTATATGTTATAGAATGGAGTTTTATTGATGAATAGGATTGGGATTTATATACACGAAAAAAGTCTGAAATTTGCGTAACCAAACTTGCAAAATTCCATTTTTTATAACTTAGGTAATCTTCAGAGAGTAACATACAGGTAATCAACAATCATTAATCATGCTTCTCTATATATTATTGTATAATTATTATGATAAAAATTCCATTGCTCACCAGTTTTGAAGTAAATGATGTAACAGCTTTAACTTCATATTTTGTGTACTCACCAAAATAACATCTACCTGGGGGGGGGGGGGAGGGAGGCGGAGGTGGAAGGAGGAAGGAGGGGGTCAGAACTTTTCAGAAAAAATTATAGACGACAGTCAGAAAAATATTTTTTTCTTGGATTATGGTTTGTCAGTAAGTTTGTGCTTTCTGCATTCCTCATTTGCTCACAGACGATTACAAAACCAATAAAAGAGAATGTTCAGCTGCTTCAGTGAGTTGGTGAAAGTGACTATATACTTTCTTTTGAGCATTGTGATTGCCAATGAATGGGACAGCTTAGGTTCCAGTAATTATTTTGATGCCAGAATAAAACAAAAACATATGTACAGTATAGCATTTGCACTCTTTTATTTAAGATGTGTTTCCACTACATAGGCTTTTTAGAGATGATGAGAAGACGATAGTGCAATAATGAATTGGTATTTAATGGGAAATTAAGTACTGATATTTGGAGAAAACCTGTCTCACAATCATTTTGTCCACTACAATCTCATGGGAGATAGAATGGCACCAAGCAACAGAGATACGGAGAAGGTAGTCATCAGAAACCAAGATTTTGATTACAGTTCTGTTATTCAGGTTGCTGAGTCGTCCTGGGTAGTGTAGTCGGTATAGCACTGGCATTCTGTGCTCGAGGTTGCAGATTCGATCCCGGCCCAGGTCGATGGCATTTAAGTGTGCTTAAATGCGACAGGCTCATGTCGGTAGATTTACTGGCATATAAAATAACTCCTGCGGGACAAAATTCCGGCACACCAACAATGCTGATATAATCTCGGCAGTTGTGAACGTCGTGGAATAAACCATTTTTTTTTTTCAGTTTGCTGAGGACTGTGTACTGCTGCAGAGGGATGCCACTGAAGTTTTTTTGTTTACTGAGCATTAAAGATCCTGTAACACAATAAATTGCATGCCCTCACACATTTCATCTGATCATGGAGTGTTTCAAGGACAGATATGATCGTCTTTCCCAGTGATCCTTAAGTCTAAAACTAGCATCCTCTGATTTTAATATGTCATTGCTTAAGGTGAAATACTCGTGAGACTCAGAATGTTCAAAATCGAGTTTTTGGTACTGTTGAATTGCACATCTACCTGCAAAGTCTTGTAAATGTCATGTTAATACTAATCATGGAGAAATAATTTCAATACCACATAAGCCCACAATTAATAGCACAAACCCTTAACCCACGTAATTGCTTTTCGAGTGTGGCTCAAGTGTAATTTTTTGCATTTGGAAATCCATGTAATACACATTACCGAAATATAAGACAAATTGTGTTACTTACATCCAATAAATTTTGAAGATAAAAACATTGTAGAGGAAAGAAGAAGAAGAAGAAGAAGAAGAAGAAGAAGAAGAAGAAAAGATAATGATTCTGCTTACGACCAGAAAGTACAATTTTGTCTGACACTGGCAAAAAGGAGAAAAAAGAGGAAAACAGGAAATAAAATACCAACACAAAATGAGAAAGATAATGATGGTGAGTACATTCTTACAGCCTATGACTCTGGCTCAGGACAACAAAAGGAAGAGAGAATAATGCAACAACCTATTAATGATTTTCTGGAAACAGTGAGGAACATAAGCACACTGATTCAAAAAGCATACATCTGTAGACAATGTATATTATGGAAATACGGAAGAAGGAAGGACAGAGAAAGAAAGTAGGGAGAAGGAAAACGTGGAAATAAGAAATTGCGCATGAAAGGAGAGAAATATGTAGAAATTCGAATAAAATAGAAAACCAAAAATATTAAAAATACTGTATCACGAAGTGAACGGCACATGGACCTGCAAGTACTTCAAATGCATGTAAAAAGTCCTTCTTGAGGGTCTGTCAAGAGATTTCTGAAGACGATAGACTGCATACTTTTAAGAAGTTATGGAAAGACATTCATTCATTCATTCATTCATTCATTCATTCATTCATTCATTCATTCATAATGTTCTGCCCAAGGGCAGGTCTTTCACTGCAAACCCAGCATTCTCCAGTCTCCTATTTTCTACCTTCCTCTTAGTCTCTGCATATGATCCATATATCTTAATATTGTCTATCATCTGGTATCTTCTTCTGCCCTGAACTCTTCTCCCTTTCACTATTCTTTCCAGTGCATTTTTCAGAAAGCAGTTTCTTCTCAACCATTGACCCAGCCAATTCATTTTTCTCTTCCTGATCAGTTTCAGCATAATTCTTTCTTGACCCACTCTTTCCAACAGCTTCGTTTCTTATTCTGTCTGTCCATTTCACATGCTCCATCCTTCTCCATATTCACATTTCAAATGCTTCTAGTTTCTCTTCACTTCGTCATAATGTCCATGTTTCTGCCCCACACAAAGCACTTCATTAGTCTCTTCTTAGTTCTTTCTCCAGAGGTCCGCAGAAAATGCTCCTTTTTCTATTAAAAGCTTCCTTTGCCATTGCTATCCTCTTTTTGACTTCCTGGCAGCAGCTGGTGTTACTGCTTATAGTACACCCCAAGTATTTGAAGCTATCCACTGCTCAACTGTCTCATTTAAAATTCGCAAGTTTATTTTCTTCCTATGATCATGGTCTTCGTATTTTGAAAGTGTTGAAAAAAATATAATATATTAATAAAACAAGACATGCAAATCATTGTAAACCACAAATACAAAAATGTACAGTAATACCACAGTCTAGTATATACAGTCACGAAGCTTGGGATGATTTTTTGCAATTCTCGCGATAGTTGCTAGCCGCTTGGAGCGCTGTGAGTACTAGGAACAATAGACTGTGCCACAGCCATCGTGATCTAATACAGGCCATAAGGGAGACCATGTAACTCGCTTAACCCGATCACGAAGGGCGGCGCTTCAACCATATAAATTAGTTGGAATGCATAAGCAGTAACATATGTTTCTCTAAAATGTAGTGTAATTCCATTAATAAATTTAAAACATTGATTATGAGACACTTCAGACATAATTCACTTGCAAGTTAAGGTGTAATATTATTTATGGTGTGAAAATTACGTTTTTCGTATGTGTAATACCTGCCTTTATTTCGATTAAATATTGCGAAATTCTTGTACATTTATTTATGCACGATTCAATAATTTTCAATTGCACCGCACGGATATTTAGATATGTTGAAATTATAGGTTATGTTTACTGTACCATTTGTCCCTTTCTGTCTAAATTTAGTGATCTCCAATGCCTTACCATTCTTATGAAAATTATAGGTATGTTTACTATATTTAACTTATATTCCTAAATTCGCAATTACACATTATAATTAAGCATAATGTCATGTATGATACCCCAGACATTCAATTTGTCTGTATTTTAATACTACAATTGAGTACTGAATTATTATAGCCTATTTATCTACTACTTAAGAGACGAAGTAACACAATTGTACGTACACTAATTTCATAGGAGTGGTATGGTAAATGTTTTGTCTAAAATTAAGGAAGGTAGATGTGCTAAATTGAAATCACAATATAAATTCTTTTTTATTAAACCTCAAAATATCTTCAATTCTAAACTTAAAATGTTGACGCGAACAGATTATGTTAACATGTAAAATTCTCTTCACATTAAAATAACACAGTTAAAGCTTAGCAATGATACGCAATAAAGTTATAATATAATATTTCACTGAGCTCCATACACTGAAATAGAAAACCCGAACATTACGGCCTGGTCTAGATCGTAAAGGAATTGAATGTGTCGTATTTCGCATTTTTGTGAAAAGCTATGTAAACTGTGAAATGTTCGTTACCGGTTGTAATAACTGTAAATGGCTAAAATACAATAATTTGAATAATAATATGGGACAAGGAGACGTTTGTAGCACTATAAATTGTAAGAAAAATAGGTTAGAGTTATCCTTCTTCCGAAAGATCCAGGAAGGTGAGTTTATAGAATATACTACATATATTTTATGAAAATAATATATAAACCTTATGTATTTCATATTTCAATAGTGAAAGGAAGGTGTTAATTTTTTCAAAAGAACACGATATCGAAAGTACAATACATTTTATCGTCTGCTAGGGAATGAGTCTGTGATGAGGCAATAGTAGTGATCCTGGTGGTTAGCAACTATCTATGTTTGCATATTTAGTAAGTATTGAGCTTTGTGACTGTATATATTAGACTGTGGTAATACCTCGTTAATCTGGACTAATGGGGAGGATAAGTTGACCAGTTTAACGAAAGTTCGGATTAACTCAAAATAACCTAAAAGAACAGTAGAAAGTGCATTAAAACTGCGTTTATAGAATAAAATACGTTTATTATGAAGTATTTAAAAGGCATAGGCCTAAATACACTCTACAGTACAGTAAAATGTAAAGCAATACATACACTGCAGTACAATTTTTATTACTGTAAGTGTAATATTGTAATTCCATAGTTATAATGTATAAAAGTAAGTCTTAAAAAAAGGTTCTTTAATTTTTCCCAACTCATCCTTTTTTTTTTTTTGGCCTGTCCAGATTAAGCGAAATCCGGTTTATTGGAATCCGAATTAACGAGGTTTTACTGTATTTACTTATATTTTGAAATAGATATACATATATATTAAAAATGTTAAAAATGTGTTCCGATAAAAAATACAACTTATTTACGTAGTAAATAGCGATAAAAAATAGTTTTTTCATTCTCCTGTAAGATTTTTTGGGATACGAGCATTTGCACCTTAAGTGATGAAGGGGAAGGGGGGGGGGGAGTTGTTGCACAGAATCTTTCAATTGTTATGTTATCTTAAATTATAACTCCCATTCACGCAGGTAATATTTGTGGTTGATTGTTTTAGGATGAGTTTCATTCCCGCTTGCGGTTCAATCGTAGGGGTCTCCTGGCCATGGCAAATGGAGGACGAGATGACAATTCATCACAGTTTTTCTTTACTTTGGCTGCTGCTCCAGAGTTACAGAACAAGCACACAATATTTGGCAAAGTTACTGGTGAGACAATTTTCAACATGCTGAAATTGGAAGATGCACTTGTTGATAAGGTTAGAATATTACTGTTTGTGTTATAATTCTCAGAAACAGTAGAAACTAAGACTGTGTTAGCATAATTTTAAAATTTAAGTGGCAAGGTCACTGGTGAGACAATTTTCAACATGCTGAAATTGAAAGTTGCACTTGTTGTTAAGGTTATTGTTTGTATCTTAACTCTGAGAAGCGTTAGAAATTAAGACTGTGTAAGCATAATTTTAAAATTTAAGTTAAGCTTTAGTGAGATGTTAAAAGCCTTAGATGCTTAGTCAAATCTTAATACATATAAGAACTTGCCAATTATAGATTATGTTTCATTACACAATAAATTTTGTACAATGTTGATAGTCATTATTTATATACTATATAAAGGAGAGTTAGGGGTAAGAAGAGGAAGTACAGTAAAGATAAATAGAGCAGATAGTGAAAATCGAGCGGGCTGTAGCAAGGATAAACCACCTTATAATCTAAGAAAATGGTGTGTTAGTGGAATGAAAGATTAGTTAAGAAGTGTGCAGTGAAATATGGATGAATAGTGGTTAAGAATTAGGAGCAGATCATGATTTTATTTAAATAGTGGACAAAGAGTAGTACATACTATCGAAGCCTAGATAGATATAAATAGGAACAAAGAGGTAATATAGACAGTTGTAAAGTAAATAAGAGAGATTAACTAAGATTATTATGTGTTATATAGTACAGTAACATGATTGTAGTGAAATTGTAAATAAGTAGGGACTGTAGGAATACGGAGTAATAAAGGAAATTGTTATGTTTTGTTATGAATAGGAAATAGTAGAAGATAGGATTAGAAGGTAAGAAGAGTTAGATAATAAATGTAGAAATATAGTGACAAGTGTATGAATGAACATGGAGGACATAGTGGATGAACAACGTAATAATGAAAATGCATCGGTCTTAAACGTCTGGTAGTGTAAAAGTTGTAAATAATGTAAGAATGGGACTGGTGGCCCGAATACAAAAATGTGAAGGGCCAGCAGGATCAGAAAGATTAGTGTGAGAATAAACCATATCATATCATATCATACGGTATAAAATTGAAAGTTGGACATTCCTTGTACAGTTAGTAAAAAAAGTAATTGAATCCTCTCTTAAGAGCTGAAAGTATTTATAATTCTGTTTTGTTGAAAGCTAGCTTCACAAGATGACGAGATTAAAGTTATTGCCTTTATTTCAGCAGGTGTGTTTAAGTATCTCATTGGAATCTGCTTCTAGTTTAGTGGTGATACGTCTAGCTAATATGGTGGAGGTCAAAATTGAAATTCCAGTTTTTACGCATTTATTTTATTTGTTTGTTTATTCCCTTTTTTAATGCTGAGACAAGTTTTGACTATTGAAGTTAATTCTTTCAAGGTTATAGCCAGTAAACTTATCCACAACATATTCGTAGCAAATTAAAATTAAAATCTAACAAATATTCAGTCTGAGACTGCTTTATAGAGATGATACATTAATAACCAGATTCGAACCCTGATAGACATTGTTCACATTTTCTGTTCAAAGCCATAGCTATATAGCCTTACCCTCTGGGGATAACGAAACATCATCATCAAGCAATGTAATAGAGTGATAGCTATTTCTTATATACTATTAAATATTTTCCTATAAGTCTACATGTGTATGTAGGACTTCGATAGTTTCATGTATTTGTATAAGAGCAAATGATATTTATCAAATTATAGGAGCCAATTTTTTTTTACTAACTGTATTTATTCTATTTATTTAAACTAAATGATATCAGTATGCAGATTGATGTATTCTTGCATACAAATGTCAACTTTATGATAGCTTCAGATATTAATGCAGTTGGAAGTTAAAAGAAGAATCTCTTAGTTTGAGATATTTAGTATAAACTAGTGGTATTAACATTATAGTTGCACACAAGAGCAGAAAAAATTGACAGAGTTTTAAATTTTTGTACTAACTCTGTTTATTTTACTTGTTTAATCTGTTATAAATGCCATCTCCAGCATTATCTTCTCTTTACCACAATATACCATCTTTTTAGCCGATAAAAAATTTTAATTTTTTGCGAGGACGCAACGATATTAAATGCAAATCAGGATAGCATTCTAACAAATTTCCAATCGAATGCACTTGCACGTGTATTACTTTGTCCACCACAAACTTCACAGAATTTGCCATGGATCAGTGATCCCTTTTACATTCGAAATTCCATACATTTCATGCAACACTCATTGAAGGTGTCATTAACTCTTGTAATTATATTTTTCAGGATGAAAAACCACTTTATCCACAGAAGATAATTAAGGCTGAAATTTTGTACAATCCTTTTCCTGATATAGTGCCAAGAGTACAACCTGAAATAGCTGAAAACAAAGTAGGCAAAACCAAGAAAGAGAAGAGAACTGGAGTTAAGTAAGCTGCCATTTAAATTTCTGTTTATTTATGTTTTTGGCTTTGAAGACTCGCAATTCAAAATTAATTCAGTTTTAGGAATTAAGATTAAACTGGAATTATATTTGAAATGTTGACATAGAACATATTGACTATAATGCTATTTAGTAATCAAAGCAATTTCAACATCTGATAATTTTTTTTTGTATTGTAGTTATTTTATATAAAAGATCTCAAGTGATAGGTAGAATTTTTTCAAGCCAGTCTGTTATGTTTCTGTTTCCCGAAACTTCTCAGCCACTTAGTGCACTACGAATATTTGTTTACATTCTTTAGATATACTGTATTGTGGTATGGAAAAGAATTGAAGTTGAGATTTCTATTATAAATTGTGTAATATTAGACATTCTGTATTTCTGTACTGAACACCATTACAACTCAAAATTCATTCATTTTCAGAAGTGTTATTTATGAAAGTAATTATATTTTAAATGTTTATATACGAGGGTGGATCAGAAAGTAACGCACAATAATTAAAAAAAAAAAGTTTATTATGTAAACAAAAATAAAAAAATACACAAATGAACTCACATCTTTTAGCTACTTTTCTTTCTACATAGGCGCCAAGTTTCTCAATATATTTCTCCCAATATGGTACCCTTCATAGAAGTCCATTTGGTTGAAGTTGCAGACAATTGATTGTACTTCTGCAACGGTCACAAAGCAATGGTTGGCCAGGAATTTTTTCATGGGACCAAACAGATGAAAGTCCAATGGTGCAAGGTCTGGACTATATGGTGGATACTGGAACACCTCCCAACCAAATGTGTTGATTTTCTCATGAACAGAAGCCGCAACATGGGGGCGAGTGTTGTCGTGAAGAAGTTTGACATCGTCAGCATTAATGTTACAGCTTTTGTTACGAAGGGCACAACGCAACTTACCAACATTTGAATGTAGGCTGCAGCATTCACAGTGGTTCCGTGTTTAACAAAGTCCACCAACAAAACACCATGCATATCCCATACTGTCACAAGCACTTTCTTGGCAGATTGTGTCACTTTGAATTTTTTCTTTATTGGGGAAGCAGCATGTTTCTACTCGATAGAGACCTGCCTTGTTTCAGGCGTGTAGTGTTACACTCAGAACTCATCACCAGTAACAGTTCCTTTCAAAAAGTTACGCCCTTCTGCAGTGTAACACCATAAGTGGTCCAAGCATGTCATCATTCGCTGGCCCTTATGGTTGTCTGTCAGGTTCTTAGGCACCCAGTGGGCACTAACTTTATGAAATTTCCATGTGTCATGCACGATATTGTACACCGCACCATATGAAATGTTGAACTGCTGAGATAAGGTTCGCAGTTGGATCCACCAGTTCAAAATTGCCACCTCAATGTCTGTGACATTCTGGTGGGTTGCAGCTGTTACTGGCTGCCCGGAACGTGGCGAATCACAAAAGTTTTCACGGCTGTCTGCGAAGAATGAACACCACCTGGAGATGTTGCTACAGTCCATACAGTCTTCCCTGTACACCACACATGTCCCTGTGAATTTCACTCGGGTTATGTCCTTTGGCCCACAAAAATCGCACAACACTTCGCTGCTCTTCACAAGTTGACAACAGTAACATGCACGCCATCTTTGTTGCATAGTTCATGCTTCTCTCGCTAGAGCTGCACATCAAAACAAATTGTGTCTGTAGTGAAAACTTCAAACTATATCTTGGTGAAATGTCAACATCCCAGCTGCAATACCAATGCAGAAAAAAATTATTGTGCATTACTTTCCAATCCACCCTTGTACACTGGAACCTCAATTGTGGGCAGGGAAAATGTTTTGTTTGCCCTCTCCTTATAAGGCAGTAGGGGATGGGGAGTGAGTGAACTAAGGTGAGGTATTCGTGTACAGTTCTCTCTTGGTAGTGGTCCAGTGTTTCGTGTTGAGTGCAACCATTCTTAAAAGAAAAATAAATTCGTACTTGATGAAAACTAAGTTTGCTGTATTAGAGAGACTGAAGAAAGTTGAAAATATGGCAAGTTCAGCTATAGAACTGTCCAAACCAGAGAGTATATTAGCGAAATGGAAGAGTAGTATTACTGGCAACAGTGATTTGGTACTACTTCCAGTTCAGTTCTTGAAAATAGAGAAACAGTAAAGAGACCGACATTTCATGATGTGGACAGAGTTTTGTTCGAATGATTCACTATAGAGAGGGAAAAAGGTACCACTTTATCAGAACTGATTCTTCAAGAAAAAGCTCCTGAGCTTAATACTAAGCGTGAAGGTAACCTTAACTTTACAGCTAGTAATGGGTGGCTCAGTTTGTGGAAGAAGAGACATGAAGTGCGGCAATTAACAATATGCGTGGAAAAATTGTGCTCTTATGCTGTTTCAGCGGAAAAGTACAAATAAGAATTCCAGAAAACCATTACTTTACCCAGGTTACAGCAGCGTCAGATTTATAATTGTGATGAGACGGGGTTGAATTACAGAATGCTTCCTTCTAAGACTTTGGCTTCTAAATCTGAGAGAAGTGCACCTGGACATAAAGTTAACAAAGGATGTGTGACTTTACTAGCATGTTCCAATGCTTGTGGCACAAACAAATTACCAGTTGTGGTTATTGGCAAATAAAAAAAAACACGAGTTCTTAGAAATCACTCTGTGTTTTACAGGAGTAAAAAATACCTGGGTGAATTTCAACTTGTTTAAAGAATACATCAAATATTCATTATATGAGGTCTCGCCATCCTCATTGAATATTAACACAATATTAACACTACTACTATGAAGTAGTCAATGTGTATTATCACCACACATCGGATTCTAGGGTAAATGCCTATTTTGTTTCTTTAGGAGAAAAGTAAAAATAATGATTAATATTTGTGTTTCATGGAAATTTAAAGGTATTCAAAGAGTTTTATAGTGCCCTAAAATGCCCTAAAACGGTTATTAGAGCCTAATTTGTTAATATTCGCCTAAAAATGCCTAACTCACTGTAAAGTTTCGCATTTTACTCTTACTTTTTATAATTTATACATGCATTCACTGCGAAATTTAAGGCATTTAAAAAGTGGAAAGTTTGCTTCACACCGGCCATGAAACCCTTGATAAAGGAAACAAAATGTTTTGAATCTCACGACACTCGCAATAGATTTCACCGAATTTAACATGTTTGGAGGCATAAATGCCAACAAAGAACCAACCTTAGTTTTGAAGCAGGCAACAATCACAACATGTGCTGCTACCGATTCAGAGATATACTATACTATAAAAATGACTGTTTTCGGTCTGAAACTGATTAGCTGTACTGCCCTTCAGAGTGTCATAAAATCACAATTTTTGGAGAAAGAGTATTTTTGAAATATTTATGAAAAGTCGTAAAACTGCGAATTAGTAGGGTAAACCGTTACAAAATATTTAAAAGAATGGCCCTCCTAGTGTTAACACTACCAGGAAATGCAACAATAAGTGGAACTTTGTATTTTTGTCCAATTGAATCTCAATAACAACGGTTCATTTGAATGCTCGTTAACAGTTGCTCTTTCCCTCACCTTATTTGTGTCGAGAAGTTTTGAGCGGTAGGACGTTTTCCTGTGAAGTTTAACGCAATAATGCTGAAAAATATAAGTGCAAAATCTACATTGATCCGGCAATGGCTAACAGAATATTCAGAATTCACTTATGATGGAAAAATAATATTCTGCAAGATTTGTAGCAAACAGGTGTGTAACAATAGTTGAAATATATAAATTCTATTAATTTTAATGAGTAGGCCTATAATATTTATACATTGACTGAGCTATCCTGAGGTATAATTCTTTTTAAGACCACTACACTTTAACCTTTTAAATTCCGATAGTTAAAGTATTTGCAGGTCATTAAAATTTTGATTGTTCGAACCCACTAACTTTGTGATAGAAATACGGCAATACAACAATTAGGATTTTATTTTAATTCAGTTTACTTTACATTTTTAGATTTCGCAAGAAAAGAAGTGCCACCTAAAGCAGCATGTGCAAGGAGCGGCTCATAAGGCTAAAGCTCAGCAGAAAAATCAACTGCAACAAACTTTACTAACACAGCCTACTTCATCCAATCTCAGCAGCAATTTCTATGCTGATTTAACCAGAGCGTTTGTTGCTGCTAACGTTCCCTGGAATGCAATTGAAAATCCGGTTTTAAGACAGTTTTTACAAAAATACTGCAAACAAAATATCCCATCTGAGTCGACCCTAAGAAAAAATTACTTAGACAGAATATACAATAAAACTTTAGCTTCCATTCGGGAGGATATAGGTGATTCTTACATATGGGTCTCTGTGGATGAAACTTCAGATCCTATGAATAGGTATATAGCAAATATGGTAGTAGGAAAACTTAGTCCTGATGGACCTTCGATTCCACACCTCGTATGTGTTAAGGAACTTTCGAAAGTGAATAGCCAAGCCATTGCTTATTTTGTAAATAAAGGCCTACAGTCTTTATACTCAGGTAATATAGACGATTGTAAAGTTCTGTTGTTTTGTACTGATGCTGCCTCATACATGGTTGCTGCAGCTCCACTTCTTAAAACATTTTATCCTAACCTCACGCATGTAACCTGCCTAGCACATGGCCTTCTCAGGGTTTCTGAAACAATCCGGAATGAATTTCCTCTTGTCAATTCGTTTATTTCTAACACAAAAAAATGTTTTTGTAAAGCCCCATCCAGGATTTCAATATTCAGAGAGAACTTTCCAGATATCCCACTCCCACCTCAGCCAGTTGTTACACGATGGGGAACCTGGATTCAGTCAGTGGTTTATTATTCTAAGTATTTTAAAGAAGTGGTCATAGTTATTGATAAATTACCTGAAACTGATAGTGCAGCGTGTGTGAAAGCAGTGAAAGATTGTCTGAATGACTCACGAGTGAAAAACGATATTGCCTACATAACATCAAACTTTTCTTTCATACCTGCAAGCATTGAACAATTAGAACGTGAAAAACAATCTCTTTGTAGCCAAATAGCAATAGTAAAGGAAGCTCAAGTGAACATACATTCTGCTTTGGGCGAAACTGGGAAAGAAGTTAAAAATAAGTGTGACAACGTATTAAATAAGAATGTAGGATTTTCATTGTTGGAAAAAGTATCAAGAGTGATATTGGGGGAAAGTGTAAATGTTCCAGTAAGTATTGATGTTTCTATTGTACCTAATTCAAAATTTGCGCCTCTCACATCAGTTTCGGTTGAAAGAAGTTTTTCTGCTTTCAAAATGATTCTCAGTGACAAAAGGCAAAGGTTAACTGTGGAGAATTTAGAAAAAATTCTGGTGATGTACTGTGCAGATAATTATAATAAAGTCTGAGCATGGAACTGAATTTCAATAACTTAAAATGAGTAATCTTGATATCAATAATCATTATTTCATTAGTTTCAATATATTAAATTTGTGCAGCTCTGTTTATAAATATAATATAGTATTCTTTTTTAACGTTTAAACATACTTTTTTGTGCGTATTTTAGTGTATAACTAAAAATTTCAGTGAAAGAAATAAGTATGATACCTTGATGTGCCTAAAATGCCTATTTTCATTAAAATAGAGCTTAATTTTACAAATTTTGAGCTTATTTTAGGCGCCTAAAACTGCAATTTTTAGTGCCTAAAAATCCGATGTCTAATTATCACCATTAAATCGAGAAAAATTCGTTCCGGCACGGGAATCGAACCCGGGACCTCTCAGCTCTGCGCGCTGAGGGTTCTTTCCAACTGAGCTATGCCGGGACATGTTCTATGGTGCTGGTCGAACTCCTCTCATTGTACTATTTTACGGCCTACTACCTGCATTTAAACCTATGTAAGTCAATATGCAGGAGTACATATTTAAATTACTTTTATGGCCATATTCAACAACAGTTTGTGATAACTGTAAACATTTAATGGTGATAATACACATTGACTACTTCATAGTAGTCGTGTTAATATTCAATGAGGATGGCGAGACTTCATATAATAAATATTTGATGTATTAAATGTTTACAGTTATCATAAACTTGTTGAATATGGCCATAAAAGTAATTTAAATATGCGCTCCTGCATATTGACTTACATAGGTTTAAATGCAGGTAGTAGGCCGTAAAACAGTACAATGAGAGGAGTCCGACCGGCACCGTGGATCATGTCCCGGCATAGCTCAGTTGGAAAGAGCCCTCAGCGCGCAGAGCAGAGAGATCCTGGGTTCGATTCCCGGCGCCGGAACGAATTTTTCTCGATTTAATGGTGTTTAAGGAATGGTTCAATGAACAGTTTGTGCCTGCTGTACAAAATTTCTCAAAAGAAGAAAGAATTCCATCAAAATCATTATTAATTAGTAGTAGAAAATGCTCCAAAGATCAAGATCTTGTTCAGGAGATGTGTGTCGTTTTTCTGCCCACTAATGTCACCCAAGTAATACAGCCTATGGATCAGGATGTCTTGCAGAACATTAAGTGCAATTACTGAAAGACACTTTTGAAATTTTTGATCAAGGACAACAATCAAATTGAGTCCATAATTGAGAAAATAAAAAAAAGTATCTATGAAAGAAGTGATATCTTGGATGGCAGAATCTTACGACACAGTTAAGGAAGATCCTATTAAAAATTCATAGAGGAATTTGCTGCTAGACATGGACCAGGTGTATCATCAACAACCATCAGCTGAAATAAGTGACATTACAAAACTTGCTTAAGAAATCCCTCATTGTCAAAACATGGATATCAATAAAATTGGTAAATGGCTGTCTTCTGATTGTAATTGAGGAATTAAATGAAGACGAGGCTGTCTCTCAAGTGCTGCAACAGGAGGGTGATATGGTATGTACCTCTCAAGGTACATCTTCAAAAACTTTGTCACATGCTCCGGGGTTAAAAGCTTTGAGCGTGCATTTCAGTATGTAAACCAAGGAAGTAAAGATGCAACTGTAAATGTTGTAGACTATAGGCAGTAGGGATTATTATTTCTTTTTAAATACTAGCTGAGAACTGCTCACTTTTATGATTTTTATGCTTCACCTTGTTGAAACTGCATTTGTGTACCTCGTTTTAACCGTGACAACGCTTTTTAGTTCTTTTAAGCATCCTGATTATTGTATTGTGTTTCTGTTTTGTGAAGGATTTTAGATAAGGGTGCAAATAGCCATAGTAGCTGACGTGCCCTTTTTAAACCCCACTAACTAACTAGCAGTAGCGAGATTATGCTCTTTCTTTCCTCTCTCAAAAGGATCAGTATGTACTGTGATAGATATAAAGAAAGTATCTTTTATGCGGTGGCACAAGCAATAATTAACTTCATTTTATTTATGTGTATTTTTTAATTCTCTAGAGTGCAGAGTTATTCCTTGAAAAAAAGTCACAAAAGTTTAAAATGTTTCCTTGTTTTAATAATCGTCCATTTATTTATAATATATTTAAATTCAACTGCAATAAATTCCTTTCTTTTAAAATACAACTATTTGTTACACTCTTACAATCTAATTTACAAGATTGCTTCGATTTTCTGTTGGTAAAATTACGATATACAGTGAAAACCTGAAATAGTGAACATTGTTCATGCGGACCCTGTAAGGTGGCCGAACTCTTGAGTTAACGTGCTTCCTCCTAGAATCAAACTGCGTACAATTGAGGCTCCACTGTAGTACAAACTGACAAATTATATTATGTACTTATCCAAATCAATTTCAGCATTTGCTGATACTACATAAGTTACAAAAATTAGTTCTTGACACTTTCTTACTTAAGATTGCTCAATGAATATGCTATAAATAAAAAAGTCATTGTTCAAGAATATACCTCACTTCTGTCACAAGATTGACATGACTATTAACTACAAACTGATTACATTTGTTCCCTATTTCAATCAGTATAGATACCCAACTGTATCTAAGGTCATGCATGGGCGGGAAGACCTCACTTGGGGCCTCAACTTCTCAAGTCCAGTGGCAATCTCATAGAAATATCTTTTGATTATTTTGTGTGACTTGTTTGGTTTTAACATTTAATTATCATTTCAAACAAAACTTTCAGAAATTTTAAGTTATTATCCTTTGGCGAAGAAGCAGAGGAGGACGAAGAAGAGACCACTGAAGCAAACAGGAAGTATTCTGGACGCAGCAAATCAACACATGACATTCTGAACGACCCACAACTCAGTGCGGTACCAGCTGTTGAAACTGATGATGACATTCACCACCACAAGAGGAAAGGAACTTCAGATGAGAGTGATCAGAGTGTTAGTGACACAGTCTCTCATGAAGATAGGTATATATATTTGAAACATAGTTTCTAGGATCTGACTTTACTTTTTCTTATATGACAATATGTAGAAAAATTACGGAAAATAACACTGGTCAACAATGATTTTGTTAAACGTATAATTTCTGTGTTTCGTATGTAATTTCATCTGCTGATTCCAAAAATGAAGTCAGGATTTTTCTATCACTCACCATTTTTTTTGTAATTTTAGAAAAATTGATTTATTTTTATTGCTATATACAGTCCTTAACATGCTAATGGAAAGAAAGTATTTCAAAATATTTCATTTTATTGCTTTAAGAATTGACCTATAACTTTAGATCACTGTTGCCTGTGAAGTCAGAATTCATAAAAATAAATTTTATTCCTGGTAAGACTGTGAGAGTTAATATTAATTCTCAGTTGAGTGGCACTTACATTCATGAAACAGGTTCCATAACCTGTTTTTTCTTTGTCCTTATTAAATGTGGTTAAAGTATCTTATAAAGGTGCATACACACTTAGCAAACGAACAACGAACAAATGACAAATGCATTCGCTGACTGAAATCGGAACGTATGTACATCGTAGCAAAGGCAAACCGATCGTTTGGTTTGCCTTCGGAAGTAATCCGTTGCTTGTTGGTACATCAAAGGAAGTTGGTATTCGGTGTGAATGGGATTTGCCACTAGTTTGTAGTTCGTAGCAGAATGCAGCGCTTAGTTCAATTTCACAACAGGATGTCGAAACTGGAGTGGACGGAAGATGCTGTTATAAATCTTATTAATGCATATAGGGAGCAGGAAACTTTATGGAATCCCAAGCATCTTACTTACCACAATAAAGTAAGAAAACATGATGTTTGGGAAGCTATTGGAAAGATGTTCAGCTGCAAGGTAGGCAAGTCAAACACGTGCAGAATTTGAAAATTATTTTTGTTTATTTATTTTCAATGGATACATGTTTGTTGTTTATTGTAGGGAGCAGAAGTCAAAAAGAAAATTGAGTCCCTAGTGACATCATTCCGGAGGGAAAGACAGAAGTCCACAAAAAGATTTGGAATGGGGAGTGATGAAGTGTACAAGTCAACTTGGTTCACGTATAAACATATGTTGTTCCTTTTGGACAAATTCACACTCAGAAAAAACAAAGTTCCAACCTTGTGCACACAAAATAAATTATTGGCACTGAAAAATATCTTTTCGTAAGCATGATGCGAATTAGACAAACACAGACAAATCTCTCTTTTTAGTATTTTAAGATACTTATTGTCAGTGAGGTATCCGTGTATTAAAACTTTCCCCTGTCTTGCAATCGTACCTTAATAAAATCTTCCAGTTCCTCAATTATAGCTGTACATACTTCTGGAACAATCCTGGTAGTCAGCTGTTTCGACACTTTGAATAAATACATTAAACTTATATATGAATCTCCTGTAGCGAGATATCGAAGTGTTAATGCTGGCCTTTCCTGAATAGGTATTGCTTCTTGCCAGCCTGTGTCTTCCTTGGAAATTTTTGGCCCTATTTTGCACAGTAATATTTCGAAGTCTGTTTCTGAAATGCAACAGTACTTGTGAAACTGCCCCGATTCCATTTGACGTAAATCATGAAGCAAATCAGTGCCTCTATATCGATTGCGACTTTTATAGAGTGGCATCTGCCACCATCGCCTTTTGGTTTTAATTGTTTTTTTAGTTAAACTGCCTATAATAACAACGGCTGCACTTGCTATAATTATATTTTCGTCTGCCTTTATTGCTGATAATCAGCGAACGTGAATGTTTTCTGACCATTTGCTGATGATTTGTACGTTGCTCCAAACAGCAAACGAACAACGAAGTTTCGCTTCATCATTCGTTTGTTGTTTGTTCGCTGAGTGTGTATGCACCTTAAAGTGAAACATACCTCGAAATACTCTATAAATCGCATAAACAATTTTTGTTGCTTTTGTGATAGTTAACTACACTAATTAAAAGAGCTTACGAGTGTTTTTTTGATTGCAAAATAGATGAGAACATGAACTGGGCCCCTGAAATCTGTTGTGCTTCATGTGATTCTTTTTAGTGGTTGGCTAAAAGGATCCCGTCATATGCCTTTTCCAGTTCCAATGATATGCCGGGAAACTAAGAATCATTCAACACTGTTACTTTCTAGGAACCACAAATCAGAAGATTACAGACAACTTGTCAGTGAGCTGATTCAGAACTATAACATTATGGAATGTCATGTCTCTCAAAATAACTTCTTCGATTCTCATCAATTTTTTCTTTCCTCAAAACCTTTGGGTAGTCAGCGACGAACTGGGGAGCTTTTTTGAAATGGAAAGGCGTTATCAGAAAAAATGGAGCCCAAATATTCTGTCAGACTACTGCTGGACACTCAAAAGAGATATTTCTCAAGCGAAGTATAGCCTAAAATCTATTTCACACACATTTAGGTAAATAAATATGATTTTAGGTAAAATGTTACAAAGTATCAATACTAGAAAGGTCTGAAGTGCATTTCATATAATTACTCAAAAACCTTGCGTGATAGAAAATTTTTGAAAACAGATCCGCAATCAGCACGAAAAATGCTATAAGAATCACCTTTTCTATATCTTTTAACAAAAAATATGTTCAATTTTGTTGACCAGTATAATCAATCCTGTGACCCAATGTGGTTAGTTAATTGGTTTCCACTGTGGAGGACATGACTTTGCTCCTCTTATTTAACAAATGTCTGTTTTCATTTTATGCATCTCGTAGATTTAAGTTAGTGAATGTCATTAATGAGATATTTTTAAATTGACTTGCTTCCCTACTAAAGGCTTCCACAATCATTATCGTGGTGATTTCTGTTACTAAGTATGGAGAACAGAATAATGATAGGCTTGAACATAGAATTTATGCATTATTCAAGAACAAAGGGATCTTTAACATGCAGTGAAATTATTAGATGTGACAAATGGCTGTTCATCCTCATCGATCTCCATAGCAGATAGAAAAAAAGCTGCTCATAGTAACTGCTGGAAGGTTCTGAAATTAAAGGTCGTTGAATGGAAGGTGGCAACTCAACTATTGTCTCCAAGTACATGCCATTGTTTCTTGATGCAACATTCCAAATTAGTTCTCACACCATTACAGTTAGTATGTAAACAATTGGCCACTGGTGTGGTTAAGGTACTTGCCTGCCAGTCAGTTAAGGCACTTGCCTGCCAGTCTGAAGTTACGCTTGGGCGTGGTTACGATCCCTGCTTGGGCTGATTACCTGGTTGGGTTTTTTCCGAGGTTTTCCCCAACCATAAGATGAATGCCAGGTAATCTATGGCGAATCCTCGGCCTCTTCTCGCCAAATACCATCTCACTATCACCAACCAATTCATCGACACTAAATAACCTAGTAGTTGATACAGCGTCGTTAAATAACCAACTAAAAAAAATGTAAACAATTAATTATGTATTTAATTATCTATCTGCTGTGGGGATCGTACAGTGTGCTTAATTTGAAGGAAGGTTTTGACCATGTGCTATGTAACAGTTACCTCCTTAGAATCGTTGCTGTCTAGAAATGTAACATTCTGGACAATGTTTGAACCCATAATACTTTTGTCGAGAGGCAAGCATGTTGTGCAGTTGGTCAGTGAGGATGACTATGTTTAAATATGTGATGATGATGATGATGATGATGGCGATGATAATGATTATGGTTATGATAATGATAATTTGTGCATGCATTGGTTTTTCATGACAAGCTCTGAAACCATTTGAATGTGCAATTCCGAAAAGGGCATATCTCTGAAAAGTGAAAATGTTCAGGAATTAAAAAAAAAAAAACTGATTTAATTTTAAACCATTGTACCCAGACCAATAAAAATTTACAGTTAGCATTTTAGATTCAAATCACAGTATAATATGAAAGAAAAAAATATATATGTAAGACATTATCATATGATTTTTTTGGCTTTTTTTATTTTAGAGGTGTGCCCTTTTCAAAATGCATGGGCAATGTTTTTGTAAATAAGCAAGAATTAAAAACAAAAATGATAAAAACAATTACACAAAGTATAATATACAAGAAAAAACACAAGAATTCATTGACAAATATTAAATGACGATGAGTATTTCAAGAAAAAAATCAATCAGAAGTCCTCTTCTGGCATGTCATCGGCTGCTATAGATGGCCACTGAAATATTTCCTGGTAAAACTCTTTGTATTCTGAAGGTATGTACTTTTCTACTTTTGCAATGTCTGCTATTTTTAGTTGGTTTATCAGTACTTTGCCATTGTAAGATGGATAGTCTGTATTGTTAGGTAGTGAAGCGCTACAACCTTTTACTTTTGACAGACTGAAAATTTCTGCAGTAATATTATTATCTATGTAATATTTTTCGATCACTTCACCTGGTTTTTCTGGGGTAAATACAAATTCATAGAATAACTGATATGTCACTTTCTGGTCCTTTGGTACTTGTTTTGCATAGTTTCTCACAGAAAGCAGTTTTACCACAGTCTAGAATATACAGTCACGAAGCTTGAGTTTATGAGGGTACTAGGAACTGTGACTGTGAAGGTACTATTTTGCATTGTCTGTAATGAGGCGATAGTAGCGATCCTAGTGGTTAGCAACTATCTATGGATGCATATTTGCTACATATTGAGCTTCGTGACTGTAGATAGTAGACTGTGGTTTTACTTTAAAGTTGAGGTGAGACATTTTTTTGAAGTCGATTCTGTCTTCTGTATTTACCTTTATTATGTCAAATTTACTCGTGGCACTTGAACTTTTGATGAGATTGATATATTGTGCCTTTATCTCTATTATTATTAGGCAGCATTTCTGACAGCAGCATACAGTGGCAGTCAAAAAAATAGAGCTGTGTTGAAAGATAGTGAAGAAACACACATAATAACCATATACAATTGTTTTATTAATGCAGTCATTTTGTATAATGTACAACATAAACTAAACATAATGACCTATATTTGCATTAATCTTTATAATAAAAAAAATATCTGTACTATATACATATAATGCACTAGGTCAAAATAATAGAGCCACTTGCTACAAAATAGGAAAAACTACTCCAACATGTCTGAATTTAATATTTGGTTGGATATCCTTTACGCTTCAAAACAGCACGACATCTTCTACCCACAGAGTCTACTAACTTCTGACAAAGACCTACTGGAAGTGAGTACCAGGCATTTTGGATTGCTTCCCACAGTTGGTCCAGATTTGTGGCCTTTGAATGATCAATTCTTTTGTCAACAATATCCAACAGATTTTCAATAGGATTTAGGTCAGGGCTCTGCGGTGGCCACTCCAATACACGAACATTTTCCGTTCTAAGGAAGTTTTTTAGTACTCCACCAGTATGTTTCGGATCGTTGTCATGCATGAATTGCCATACTAGTGGCATATTTTCTTTGGCATAAGGTAACATGACATCTTTCAAAATACCTTCATACATTTCCTTATCCATTCTGCCATTGATGCGAAATTTGGGACCAATGCCGAACCATGAAAAACATCCCCATACCATAACATTACCACCTCCATGTTTGATAGTTTTTATGATTGTTTTCCTGGTTTGGTGGCCGCCTTACGTACACTTTCCCATCAGAGGTGAATCTGTTAAACTTAGATTCGTCTGACCACAAAACATTACAACACCAACGATCATCTTTATCTTTGTGTCTCTTAGCAAATGCCAATCTCTTCTTGATATTTTGTTTGGACACATGAGGCTTGTGTTTGGCTAGTCGACCATTGAGTTTCACATCACACAGCTGTCATCTTACAGTCAATGTTGATACATTCAGACTGTTCTCATTTGATAATAACTCTTTCAACTGTAGTGCAGTTAAGAAAGGTTCCTTTTTAACTGCTCTAGCTATCAGCCGGTCTTGGCGCAGAAAACTTTATCGTGGTCTCCCTTGTTTTTTGGGCATCGCTTTAATTTGTTTCGATTGTTTTATTGCGTTCTGTACGCGTTTACGGGAAACATTTAGTTGCTTTGCAATTTGATTCATACTGGTGCCATTTTGCCACAAACGAAACATAACACTGCGTTGATCTTCAGTTGTATGCTTTGTTCTCCACATCTGCATAAAAATTTGTTCTGAGTTGAAAAATATACCTAATACACTGCATATAGCATGGATGCACTGTAATAAAAAAAAGTGGCTATTCAAAATCACTAGTATATTTACATGACATTACGTAGCTCTATTTTTTTGAACATTCTATTTTTACCTTTCTATCTTCTGTGCTGCCTCAGACACGCAACTATTATACCAGGACGTCAGCGTGGTGTATAGATGTTTACTAGTACACGAACTAATAACAATTGCTGCGCAGAACTATGTACGTACGGTACAAGTAGGTAGACGTTCGCCTCTTTATCTCCAAACGAGCATGGCTCAATTTTTTTGACTGCCACTGTATACTGATGCAAGTTGGGCACCCTTTTCACACAAAACGATGTGTAGACTTAGAGTAAGGTAACAGAGGGTAAGTTTGCGTGATCAGATAAGAGTGCTGTCGTGAATTTTTCATAGTTGGTATGACTACTACAAAATTAGCTTGCATTACTCCATTGAGTATGGATTATTGACAAGGTTGAGACATATGTTGGTCGAGCTGCAGAAGAATCTCTATTTAGAAAGATGTGTAAACGTTTTGTTTGAAATTACATGTAATTTTTTCAAAAGGAAACTCCAGCTTTCTACAGAGTTATAAGTCAGTCAGAAGGAACATGTTGACATTAAAATGAGTCCTATTTGTAGCTATGAAGTGGCATGAACTAATATCCTATGACCATATTGTGCTCTTCGTTAGTAGTACATTCTTAAACTGACCCGATGTCGGCTAAGAGTGTGCACAGAATGAGCGGGTAAGAGTGTGCGAGTTAGTTCAAATTACGAAGGATGTGAAGCATTTGTATACGAATATTGTTGAGCCATTTTTTGTAATCAATGCCTATTATTTCTCGTTTCGACAGTTGTAGTTAAATTTATTACTAAGTTTCATATTTCTGTTATGGGCATTGTGCTCTAGAACAGTGTAAAAAACTGAGTTATAAGTGTGTTAAAAGCCTGAAAATTTCCATGTCTGCCTCAAAAATCTTCTCATATAAAACAAATTGTTTTGGCGTGAATTCAAATGTTTGTTTCATAACTTAATCACTGAAAACTCTTTATGCTTACTCTTACCCACCTGTGCGGCTAAGAGTGTGCATTTTTATCCTTAAAAAAATCAAATTTCATTTGTTTACTATCTACTCCTAAAGTCCATCTGCTGAATTTATAATCCATATAATACTGTCATTCATTAAACAATTTTTCATTATTTCATCTATAATACAATAGATTCCACAGACAATAATACACTAGGTGCTCACACTTACCCTCCTTTATCTTACATATCAGTGAAAAAACTGATAAGCCGAAACATTCGTCATGTGCCCTTTTCGAAATTGCATATTCAATTAATACAGTAAAATCCCTCATAACCGGCACCCAATTAACCAGCAACACCAAAATAACTGCACTTTTGGCTGGGCCTAAAAAAAAATGTTTAAATCTGCCATATTGCCACAGTCTGGGCCGTCAGTTTTGCCACATTAGGAACTTCGCATAAAATTTCACTTTCAGTGAATATTCGAACTTAAAATTAGTGTATTATTTGTGTTGTGTGATATGTTTTAATAAAGAAAATCTACAAAGTTTTTATATTTAATTATGTGCTGCCACATTAGGGAGTTGTACGAACTTTCATTTTCAGTGAATATTCGAACCTATAATTAGTGTCTTGTGTTGTGTGATGTTTTAATAAAGAAAATCCACATAATTTTTATTTTCATTTAGTTATGTTCGGGTCGTCAGTGTTGCCACATTAGGAAGTTTGCACGAACTTTCATTTTCAGTGAATATTCGAACCTAAAATTATTGTATTATTTGTGTTGTGTGATGTGTTTTAATAAAGAAAATCCACACAATTTTTATATAGAGAAATAAGCGTCACATGGCTGCAGTTTCAACATTTGGCACCATAAAATACAAACTTTTCTTGTAAATACCAGTATTTATTCAATTATCCAGCAAAATATCGTATCTGGAACTAGCCTGGTTCCTTTAGTGCTGGTTAAGAGGGATTCTACTGTAACTTTATATATGAAATATTGATACTTGTTTATTACAATGATATGGAATATATTTTTACGAGCATTATAACTGAACTATAGATGTTCAATTGCATTACAAAAAAATCCTGAAATGAAAATTTCTCAGTATTAACACAAAAAATGTTATTAAATTTTATCTTTAGAATCCTAAAATTAATGTATACATCATATACTTGAAAAAATTGTGGCATTACGTTATTTATTAAGTTATTATCCTTTACCAATCATACTTAATTACATTACTGTTTTATTCAAATTTATTGATAATAATTATAATAATTGCGCTTTTCACTACATAAATGCTTATATCTTGTAGGGCTGAGCTCAGCAGAATAAGGAAGAAATTAAAAACTTATAAGGATACTAATTTTCGTCCATCACCTGAGAAAAAATTGGAAGAAACTGGTGAGGCTTTAGAAGATGAAAAAAGTACTGAGAAGACGAAGAATATGTAAGTGTTAAAATGTGTTTAATTCACTTCAGTTTTACTTATCATCGCTGTGCCTTCAAAGCTCAGTATGTGCATTTAAACAGATTTTTCAGGAGAAAAACAGAAAAAAAAAAACATCACTTTTAATTCCTTTGATTTTAAAAGTTACTTTCGGTATAATTTCATAATTTTTCTTATAATGGTTGAAATTATGCCGAAAGTAGCTTTGAAAATCAAGGAAATTAAAAGTGATAATGCTTTTTTCTTTCTCCTGAAAAATCTGTTCAAATGAACATAGTGGATTTTGGAGGTGAAGTGACGTTATGCTTTGAGAGATTGGAAAGAAACATTTGTCTTTCTTATTACATTCACAATATATAGAGTAAATTGTGCCATATAATATTATATTAATACAACATTCTGTGTTTCAGTAAAACATAGTAGTTATTAAAAAATGGGTTATTCCATGTGTTGCACATTCCACATTAGTATTTATTTTGTCTACTTAACAACAAACGCATTATGTCAATCATGATGATGTGCAGTGTTAAGGAGGTGAAAGGACTGCACCTGCCCTCTCTTAAGTTTTCACAATCCTGTTACCGTATCTTGTATTTTTATAGAGCACCATTAGGGGATTTTAACAATTTTGTATCTAACTTAGAATTATTTTTGAAAAGACTTTACAAACCCATCTGTGGTGACTCTTAGTTTTCGTGAAAGTAAATTAAACTCACTTTTTGAAACTTATAATTTATAAGTGTTATAACCTTATTTATAAAATTTCCCAATCAGAAAACAAATTGGAAGTGATACAGTTATTGTTAAATATTTGTTTAGATAAGAGTAGATTATCTTATTTAGGGTGATCAGATTCACATTGATAAAAACGAGGACACAAAGCTTCAAAAAGGAGGACATTGTTCGAAAAAAAGAGGACAGAAAATATGTAGCCTACTTTGATTTAGTCTTAGACCTATATTATATTTTAAATTACGTCAATATACAGTACAGATTTAGCCTTATATCATATTTAAAAGTATGTTAATATCTATTTTATAACAAAATAATTATGATAGAACTTAATAATAATGATTTTACAGTTCACTACATATAAAAGTCAAGGGAACTATAATTATTATTAAAGAGGACAGAAAATATATATTTATATTTAGGCTTAGGTCTAATTGTATTTAAAATTATGTCAATATCTATTTTATTATAGCATACTTATGATAAAACTTAATAATATAAAATGATTTTACAGTTGGCTACATATGAAAGGCAAGGGAACTATAATTATTATCAAAAGGAGGAGCAAAGAAAGTTATGAATGTTGGCAAAGAGTATATTCCATCGATGCTGCTGCCACCTACTGACAAATTACTTGAAAAAGGCGTCAAATCAGATAGTTTCAAATATCAGCCATACAAGTTACGAAAAGGAGGACATTTCTTGATTTTTTTAAAATCTGCCCGAACCCTGGACAAAAGCCTAAAAGGAGGACATGTCCGGATAAAAGAGGACATCTGGTCACCCTGTTCTATCAGACAGAAGCTTTAATCAGTGGTCTGTTTGATCATGATCAGGGTTGTGAAGTTCATGCACTACAGATCAGTATTGCTACCTCGTATATATTTAACCACACCCTCATACACGTCCGATATCAGAAGTTTCTAGATACTGTACAGTACTTATCTGTGGTGTGGGAAGCAATGCATATTATACCCGATCACAAAAGCCTTTAAAAGAGACAAAACTAATTTAACTGCAGCATCTCTTGATAGCCGCCATAACGGTAATTTGCACGTGTAATACGCTACGCAGTTCAATAGGTGAGTACTTGCCTTCTTTATGTATTATTAAATAAAGACTGGAAGATTTAAACTTCGTAACGTTTTAAACCATGCTTTCTCAACTGTAATGTATGCCACACCTACCAAAATATAGTTGTCATTTTATCAAGTCCAGAAGCATACGGGAGCATGGTTAAATATATACGAAATAGCAATGCTACTCTATAGTGCATGAATTTCACACCCTGATCATGATGCACAAATACTAATTGTTTACAATGTTACTGAAAGTGTCAAGGAAATTCATAAAGAAAACCTAAAGAGGGCTTATAAATATTGAATCTACGAATCATTTAAATTCGTGTCTACAAAATGAGTCTTGGGAAAATATATATAGTGCTACTGGCATTAATAGTAAATTTAATGTGTTTTAACTGCATTTATGAATTATTTCAGTGAATGTTTTCCAATCAAGTTTGTAAAAAAAAATCCCAAAGTAAAGCTATGTGGATTACTCGAGCATTTCAAATAGCATGTATCACAAAAAGGTATCTGTTTAATGCGTAAGAATGGTAATATCACCATATTCTTAACTTGTATAAGAACTACTGTAAAATTTCATCAAAGTTACATTTTCATTTCGTTCATAGTTTTTTGCCCAAGGGCAGATCTTTCACTGCAAACCCAGCATTCTCCAATCTTTCCTATTTTCTGCCTTCCTCTTAATCTCCACATATGATTCATACATCTTAATGTCGTCTATCATCTGATATCTTTTTCTGTCCCAAACTCTTCTCCTGTTCACTATTTCTTCCAGTGCATCCTTCAGTAGGCAGTTTCTTCTCAGCCAGTGACCCATCCAATTTCTTTTTCTCTTCCTGATCAGTTTCAGACCATTCTTTCATTCATTCACTCTTTCCAACACAGCTTCATTTCTTATTCTGTCTGTCCATTTCACATGCTCCATTCTTCTCCATATTCACATTTAAAATGCTTCCAGTCACTTCTCTTCACTTCGTCATAATGTCCATGTTTCTGCCCCATACAATGCCACACTCCACACATAGCATTTCATTAGTCTCTTCCTTACTTATTTTTTCAGAGGTCTGCAGAAAATGCTTCTTTTTGTATTAAAAGCTTCCTTTGCCATTCCTATCCTCCTTTTGACTTCCTGGCAGCAGCTCATGTTACTGCTTATAGTACACCCCAAGTATTTGAAGCTGTCCATTTGTTCTACTGTCTCATTTCAAATTCGCACGTTTACCTTCTTTATTTTTTTTTTTTTCGATAACCATGGTCTTCGTCTAGTCTGTATTTATCTTCATCCTGTATTTCTCATTTAGCTAACAATAACACATCATCAGCAAATCTTATGCATTTTATTCTTCTTCCTCCTACTATCATCTGTCCTGGAACAAAATGGATGCACGTGGATAGTAAAATACAAACTTACAGATAATAAAATGAAAAATTATTTGGGATATTAAAAATGAAAGTGGTTGAAAGAAATAATGAAAATATTTCTCTTATTTTTTTAATTGGTTATTTTACAATGCCTTGTCAACTGCTATGGTTATCTAGCATCTGAATGAGGTGAAGGTAATAATGCCAGTGAAATGAATCCAGGGTCGAGTGCCGAAAGTTACCCAACATTTGCTCTTGATGGGTTGAGGGAAAACCCCAGAAAAACTCAACTAGTAATTTGTCTCAAACAGGATTTGAGCTTGTTTTCCTTATTTGAAATTAATGTTCGTAAACAGACCAATATTATTAACAACGTTTCTCAGAATGTTTGAAAGTTATGTATAATAGATTATATCATTATTTTGAATCCAACAGTATATTAGTTTTGGAGTAATTTGGACTTACAAAACAAATATCGACAGAGACTGCAGCTTTTATAGAAGTCGTGTAATGAAACTCTCGATTCTTCAAGTGTACAACATTAGTGTATAAAGTTTAGTGATTATTGTGTATTTAGGTAATGCTTAGCAACAAATTCTCACTGTGTGAACGTGCATATATGTACAATACATACATAAAAGGCAGAAGGTCGTGTGTGAAAACAAGACGAAAATTTCTAATAAAGTTTCCAAACAGAGCTGTGCCTTCTGCCAAAACAATTAGATGACTCGCTAAAAGATTTAAAGAAACAGGCTCAGTGAAGAATCGAAAATCGAGCAGAAAAGTAGTGTTCTTACGTGGAACGATTGTCATTTTATTTCCAACAAGATTCCACCACTGCTCATACAGCTGCCGTGTCAATGAGGGAATTGAGGCGTATTTTCTGTACAAAACTAATCAGTAATAGTTTATCGAAGCCGAGATATAACACCCTGTGACTTTTATTTATGGGAAACACTAAAAGTTAGGGTTTATAGGAAAAATCCTCATTCTATAGATGAACTAAAAGACTATATACGAGAAGAAATCCAAGCTATCAATGATGTGGACTTCAGAGTGTTGGTCATTCGTTTATCAGAAGACGTCAGTTGTGTGTGGCAGCAAACGGGGGCCATTTTCAGCAACAACTGTGAGCAAGATAAGTTCAAATTATTGAACATTTATTGTTAGTACTGTCATAAATTGGAGAAGCGTCAGAGAAATGGTTATGCACTCGGTGGAAACCATGCCAGGCACGGCTGGCTGGCCAGCCGCTGTTTTCTGGGACGTATGATAATATATATATGTATATGTAGGCTATGTATGCACCATTTGAGCAGTCAAAGCTGTGTAGAAAAATGGTTTTAATACCATAATGATCTCTCATGATCTCTTTACTTGGATTCTTCTGTTTACCTCCCCTTGTTTCTTCTCTTATGTATCCATTTTTAAGTAAAATGCAGCAAGTCTCTCTGTTCATTTTGGATCAATTCGCAGAATGTTACACATTGTTGAACAACATACTTTTATATTATTCCCATCACTTGATTGCACATAATAGGTTATGGTAAACAAGCGATTTGTTTTTTTCACTTTGGCCTCTTTGTCTTGCAGTTTTTTGCACTAAAATAGAATTTGTGATGAAATTGTCTTGTTGCACTTTACTCTTGAAAGAACAAAACAATGAATGGAATCGTCTCATATCTTGTACATTTAATTTTATAGCTTGCTCGTCCATTGTCATGTTTATGCCTGAGTCTTAGTGGGCGACCATCACTTGGGCATCTTTGAGTCTTTCTTTATTTTTCTTTCATTCTGATGGATTTAGAGTCTTTTTTTGAAGATAATGTTGACATTATTACATAATATATAAGTACACAATTGCAATCACACAAAGCAGACTAACAAACATCCACCATTATGTGATCATGTGAATACTGGGCTTTGGAAATAAAAACAGCATGGAAATACGTCATATTGGAAATAACATCAATGTTCTATTGACTTCCAAACCGAGATTAACGTCGTTTTGGAAATAATTTCTGTTTAGTACATTCAAGGAAGGCCCTCTCAATGTATTGCTAAAAAAAAAAAAAAAAAAAAAAAAAGAAAAAGTTGGATATACGTCACTTTGGAAATACATCCTTCATTTGTCCTTGCAAAATTAACACAGACACATGGTGCTATATTCAATACATGAAAAAGAAATTCCACGCGCAATTAATCTGTATATTACATATTCCAGTAAAAACAGTGCTCTGATTATGTGTATCAAATACATTCTAGAAGGTCATAGAATTATTGTCAGGTAGGCCTATGAGTAATTAATAGGCTTTCTTTTTTTCAGAGAAAGAATTCGTAAAGAAATAGAGGATGTAACTCGAGCAATAAAAAGTAGTAAGAAGAAGGAAAAGGAAGAGGCACTGGATAGAAGCATACAGCAAAAAAATGAAGTAACAAAAAATGATACTCTTGAGGAATACAGAAAGGAACAAGAGAAATATAAACGATTAAAAAGTCAGATGCCTACGAAAGGTAACATTAATAAATTTGTCTATTGCAACTACATTGCTTCCTGGTTATAGGCTAATGCTGTTTTTTTATACCAAGAGATGAGATACCTAACTTATGGGACTTTCTGTCTGAAATGGCCGTTTGAAAAAATATTTTGAAGTAGATTTTTTTCTTTCCTTTGTTGGCGTGCAGGCGAGATTAAAAAAGTAATGAGCTGAATCATGGCATAGAAAAATAGTTATCACAGATATAATTGGATTTCAGTCGGATATAATATACTTTAAGGTCATTTGGCCTAAGAATCTGTGAATGTGAGGAAATTTGTAAATATCAGTTATAGTATTGTCTTATACGAGTATTATGAGTCACGAGTTCATGACATGTCCCACAAAACCCCGCAATGTAACTGAGGAGCACTACAGTTTCTGAAAGTTGACTTCTGAAATTGTTTCAGTTTTGAAGGCATTAAAACCAGAGTGATTTTTTTTTTAAATCATTTGGTTTAAACCACGAATTAAACCAAGGTAGTTTAAACCAGCCAATCCTGCTTCTAATTCTGTTCGTCAAGGTATTTCCTACTGTCTTCCATAGTGTACACATTTCTATTTTTCTGAGAGTTGTTGTTTGTTTTTGTTGTGTCAGATCTACTTTCCACTGCATGTGTTAAAGTAGGTTTTAACTTGGCCTTGTATACTCGAACTTTTCTTTCTATTCGTAAATATTTTTTCTTTCAAATTGTAGTGTTCAAACAACGGTAGATTTCATGCTGCTTTGTTTGACTGTCATCTGACTTCTTCTTCCAAATCTCCATTGCTGCCGAAATCCACTCCCAAATACCTAAAAGTTGATATTTGCTCTATTATTTGATTGTTCAGTACTGTATAAGTTTGCAACTTACTGGTCCTTTTATAATGATCATGTATATTATTACAACAAAAGAAAGGTATAGTTCAGTGAAGTAAGAGTTCATTTCATTGTAACAAAATCTGTGTCATGATGACACATAGATATTTTTCCATTATACATTTTACTTATTTTGCAACATTTTCTTTCTTTATAATGTTAGGAGTGATAAATTGTTTGTTGTTTATTCTCTTTTACTGTCATTCAAAAGAAATAAATAATTTATGTAATTTACTACACACGCAAATAAGATCATAACATTTCGTTTTCTGTACTGCACACAAAAATGTTTCACTTCATAGTACAAATATATAGTAGTACTGAAAAAAGTAGACTTCGACATTTTCGTGGAAATACGTATTTTCAATATTTCTGAGACAGGAAAAGTGTTCTTCTGATGTAATATGTATCTTTCTGAATATAGCAATTTCTCCTAAGTCATTGTACGCATTTTGTTCATATTCAATATCTGCAAATAAATTCATCTGAGATTGATACACATTACAAAAGAACATAAAATGGTAGTTCACTGAATTTTTTTTTATGATTTAGCTGCAGAGAGGGTGCCCGGCATAGCCGATCACATTCAGCTCAAGGGTAGAATAAGTATATGCGTCCGAATTTCACGATTTTATATATCGCTAATAACAAAAAAGTGACAAAAGCGACTATTACTAAGTTGTTTATCATACAAAAATTAGCTCGTATAATTTTTTTTATTCAAGTAGCTGAGGGCCCAGTTGGGACGGTTCCCTTGCTAGTGGATAGAGTGTCAGCTCGTAGAGCTGAAAACCCAGGTTTGAATGCCGGTGCGGAGAGAATTCTTCTCTGCTCCACCAGTCCTTCATCATGTAGCAATCTGTTTAATATACAGTATTGATGTGTCTCGTGTATCTTTTTAATTGGGTTTATTTTATGATGCGTGATCAACTGCAATGGTTATCTTGCACTTGAATGAAATGAAGGTTATAATGTCAGCGAAATGAGTCCAGGGTTCACAGCCGAAAGTTACCCAGTATTTGCTCTTAAGGGTTGAGAGAAAACCTCGGAATAAATCTCATCCATGTAACTTGTCTCAGCTGGGATTTGAACCTGGACCCACAGTTTCATAGTCTGACATGCAGATCACAACTTCACGTTGTGTTTCTTGATTTCACGCCATTTTTTTGCAGTTTTAAGCTGCTTAATCGTAGTTTTTCCAAACTTTGAACAGAATTATTTCTATTTCTACTGCACAACACAAAATTTGTGTTGTTAGTTTTACCTTTAATGCAAAATGAGCTTGTTCTAGAAATTCAGAAATTTTTAGTTCTATTTGTTGCCATAGAAGTAAAAAAAAAATTGCATTATGATGTGATTATTTTCTATAAATCCTGTTAATATTTTTAACCATATATTATATATAATTTACAGCACAATGGATTTCGTAGAAACTTTGGTAGGATTGTGAAAGAAATTTTGCGGAACAATTGAAAAGTTCATAGTCTGCAAGGTGGTATTTATGGGGCAGAGCTGAAAGAAAGGAAGCTATTGTATGGAGATATGTCATGAGACTGGCAATCTCAGGGAGAAATAGTTATGAAGTAGGAGGGAAGTAGTATTCTTCCCATAAGTTTCATTTTAAAATTCAGGGTAATGAAGAACAAATAGAATTTCCTGAAGCTCCTTCCATGTCTTAAGCCCTTTCTGTATAACACTTCATATTATTTATGAAAATATTGAATAGTGAAAATCATTAGATTATTTTTGAGTACATCATCATTTTATATATATTTTTTTAATAAATATCTTTTATTTAATTTTTGAGCTAAATGATTATATTTCACATGTTTAATTCCTAGATGAATTTACTCGGAGATTTTGAATATGAACAAAATCCATTGAATACCAGTAGTTTGTTCACAGAAAGACAGAATGAAATGCAAAAAACTGCTTCATGAGCGTGAGATATGTTGAAAACGCGTGTTTTCGTGAAATTCTCGAACTACAGTGTGGGCGGAAAGTAACTCTCTATTGAAAATCACTAATAAATTTTGTATACATTAATGTATTGTCATAACTTGATGTTTATACTTCATTTAATGAGAAAGTAATAATGGGATGATGATGATAGTCTGGAGGAGTTATGCATTTATAACTTTGAGTAGAAGGAAGTGTTTTACTCTATTGTAACTTATTAGCTATAGGGCAACCTATCTTCTTGAAATGGAGAGACTTTTACCTTAAGAATGAAGGAGCTACTGCTGACTTCTTTGTGCTAATAATGTTTGTGAAATATGGAAACTCTTTATCTTTTAAATTCATTATGTCTTCAAGGCGTGATTGGAAGGATGTTTCTTCTTCTTCTTTTCCTTCTTCTTCAAGTCGACTTAAAATGATCTTGAAACATTTAAGATTATTAAGTTGGTTCATTATGCATCTCAAAGACGTTTACTTACTTACAAATGGTTTTTAAGGAACCCGAGGTTCATTGCTACCATCACATAAGTCCGCCACGGATCCCTATTCTCAGCAAGATTAATCCAGTCTCTGGCATCATATCCCACCTCCCTCAAGTCCATTTTAATATTATCCTCCCATCTACATCTTAGCCCCCCCAAAAGTCTTTTTTCCTTAGATCTTGCAACTAAAACTCTGTATGCATTTCTGGATTCATCCATATGTTCTACATGCCCCTACCCATGTCCTTAACCTATGTATCTCAAGGATATTTAGCATTTAAAATACAGGGTGATCTGTTTGGGTATGGATAAAATAAAAATACCGTAAAACATTTACTACTGAACTTTATTTGTTGAAACTTTGTGCATACAACACTGAAAGATGGGAGATTCCTCAGAGCTCAACATGACCTCCATTGCACACCCTGCACAACTCATAAGGGTGATGCAATTCAGCCCATGTCCGTTGTAACATAAGGGGGGTGATTTGTTGAAAAAATTGAGTAATTTTTACTCTCAGATCATCAATGTTCCTGGGTTTCTGTGAATAGACACTGTCTTTAACAAAACCCTATACAAAGAAGGGGTTAGATTTAGGGAGTTGGGGACCAAGCCAGAACATAGCTACTTCTCATATTGGGTTTTGCCTGCAACCTCCTGCATGTTTTTTTTAACACACAACCTGTTTCTACAAATGTTCGATACCACAACATTATGGAATCGTATTTAGGTATATTATGCACACGATACTCACGTCGAAATTCCCTTTGAACTTTTTTAACACTCTCAAATTTATCGTACCAAAGAACACATTGTGCCCGCTGTTGATTTGTAATAGCCATTTTAATCATCTACGATTTTCATTTGTCCTTTCAGATTATGCATTGTTGATTGTCATATATGGAAACTCCCATTTTTAATTATAATATAACCAGCAAGAAATTTGTCCTACTATCATAATAGCTTTATATTAATAAATTAATATTACCCATACCCAAACGGATCAGACTGTATTTTGGTTGCATAAATTTATGGAAAATAGAGTTTATTTAAGCTTATGATATCCTACAGTTTTCATGATAATTAGATAATGTTGATAACTTAAATTCACTTAGATAATTTATTGTATTATGTATTAACTAATATTTTGATTATCAGGAACATCAAGAGAAGATTATACGTTAGCACTCTTGGCCAAATTCCAAGAGAGGTTGGTATCTGCTAGAGTGAAAGCAGAAGAAAAGCAAGAGAGTGAAGAAGCACAAACTTCAGATTCGGTGGAGGATAAAGTTGAGGATGACGATGATAATGCGTGGTGAGTTATAATAAATGTATGCTTGGAAAAAAGTTTCACTTAGTATGGTGCTGTTGAAAAAGTGACATGAGCTAGTAACAGCCCTCTTAGTGGTGGTTCAGTGCTTCAGCTTTCGACAATAAAATCTTGTAATTTTACATTACAGATTTAATTTATTGGCTTACCTTATAAGTGCTGGAACTATCGACTATTCTCTCTAATGCAGCAGTTTCAAACTTGGGGGTCCTCGAGTTACTTCAAAGGGACCTGTGCGACCAACTTGTGTTTCGAAACAGTATTTTAACTAAGGTTAATGTTATCATGTTAATACTTTTTGCTTATCTCAGACTTTTGAGAGAGAGAGTTTAACATGATTGAGTTCATCTAAGGAGCTTCTCTTGGCTTACAAGTCTTACTACCTATCTGATATTTTAAATTCTGATCTTCAGGGTCCAACTTTAAATAACTTTAAACTGTGTTCACCATACAGGATAAGACTGAAGCAATGACAAAGAAATCAAACTAGTCTCACTCATTATCAATCGAGAATTCGATTCATTTCCCACTCTCATTGACTTTCTAGCAACACATGATGAGGTCTCGTCTGGTATCTTTGAACTATAGAAAATCTTCTTCATTCATTGACATTAAAATAAAAGGACAATTATCCTTTCTTCAATTGAAAAAACAATTATATGAAAAATCCTTTCTTGGTGACAAAGAATAGTTTCCCCATCAAAAAAGAAGAGGGACTGTTGGAATTAGGCCTATTAGAATTATCTTCTGATTCGAGCTTAAAAATCGTGTTTCCTATAACGTCCCTGTTGCAGTTTTAGTTTCATACACCACCCATATATCCCGATATGTCCCAGATTGCAATACAACATTTAATACCATTTGAATCGGCATATTTGTGTGAGAGTTACATTTTGTACTCTGGTCTTCTTGAAGAACAAAATACCAAAGTAAACTTAATATTGAAGTAGGTTTATGACTTACAGTTTAGAATTGAGCCAGACTTTGGAAAGCAACATCAACCATTCCTCTGATAACCTTATGGTAAGTCTAAAAAGCCGGTGTAATTTTTCACGGCAGAGACATGATATAACGCAAAATAACTTTGTATTTATGTATTTTCAAATTATATTCACAAGTTAAAACTGAAACTGAAATATTTGCTGTCAATTGCATTGTGCAAAGGAAGAGTCCACTGCAAAAGAGGAAATGTCAAATTTATTTCATTTTGCAGGAAACTGTGACTCTTGCTAACCAATCCTCATTACCAGAATAATTTTTCATCGATAATACTTACTTACTGGCTTTTAAGGAACCCGGAGGTTCATTGCCGCCCTCACATAAGCCCGCCATTGGTCCCTATCCTGAGCAAGATTAATCCAGTCCCTACCATCATATCCCACCTCCCTCAAATCCATTTTAATATTATCTTCCCATCTACGTCTCGGCATTCCCAAAGGTCTTTTCCCTCTGGCCTCCCAACTAACACTCTATATGCATTTCTGGATTCGCCCATACGTGCTACATGCCCAGCCCATCTCAAACGTCTGGATTTAATGTTCCTAATTATGTCAGGTGAAGGATACAATGCGTGCAGCTCTGCATTGTGTAACTTTCTCCATTCTCCTCTAACTTCATCCCTCTTAGCCCCAAATATTTTTCCTCTCTCAAAGTGAGAGTGCAAGTTTCACAGCCATACAGAACAACCGGTAATATAACTGTTTTATAAATTCTAACTTTCAGATTTTTTGACAGCAGACTAGATGACAAAAGCTTCTCAACCGAATAATAACAGGCATTTCCCATATTTATTCTGCGTTTAATTTCCTCCTGAGTGTCATTTGCATTTGTTACTGTTGCTCCAAGATATTTGAATTTTTCCACCTCTTCGAAGGATAAATCTCCAACTTTTATAGTTCCATTTCGTACAATATTCTGATCACGAGACATAATCATATACTTAGTCTTTTCGGGATTTACTTCCAACCCTATCTCTTTACTTGCTTCAAGTAGAATTTCCGCGTTTTCCCTAATCGTTTGTGGATTTTCTCCTAACATATTCACGTCATCTACATAGACAAGAAGCTGATGTAACCCAGTCAATTCCAAACCCTCTGTGTTATCCTGAATTTTCATCGATAATGCAAACAATAAATGACAAAAAGGAGGAATGTCAACCATTAATGCAAAGAATAAATAACAGAAAGGAGGAATGTCAGTAATCTTACAAAGAACCTTTGTGAGGGATGTTGTAATATTCTCTTGTATCTGCACAAGAAAACTGTTTGAGGTGTTGCAAATCTTTGAATTTATCCCATGAAATTAGTAACACATCTGAAATAAAAGGAACTATTATTGGCATCACTACTTATCAGCTTTTAGAAAAGTTTAAAAGTAAAAGTTATATTTATTGCCATGATATAGCTTCTCAGGCAGCAGGCATTAGCCTGTTACTTATCACATGCATCGCATGTATCGTAGCATGGATAGCCAAATGCGATATTAAATCTCGTATTGAAGATCTTTCTGTAATATTCATAAGAAACAAGTGGCAGTTTTTCTTTGTACATTTCATACATTTTATTAATATCTAGTGGTGTATTTGGCAGATAAACTCTCTCACTTTTCTTCCTACTGTAATGACTCTGCCGTCCCTTGAATGAGTTGATATGTTTGACCATACGGGCTATTCCATCTCAAGTCGACCGAAATATAGAGAAAATTGACCTTGCAATTTTTAAATACAATGAAACTTTTTCTGTCCGTAGACAACTGTGATATAATGCTTTGTACAAAGTTTGAGGCATCAGAACTTAATAGTGTTTAAATTAATAATATTTAAACATTTAGGAATGCAGTTATATTGTCAGACTCCAAAGCAGCTATTCTATCAATCGTCTCTAAACACACACCTTCATCTCAAACAGCAGAAAGAACTAAAATGCTCTCTCAATTAATATCACTCAAAAAAAGAATTGTATTTCAATGGATACCATCCCATTGTGGAATCCTGGGAAACGAGAATGTGGATGCTTTAGCAAAGAAGGGCAGCACTGCTACTTACACTCCTGTTACTAAATCTACGTATTACTCTGTGAAGAGATTTATTAAATCTACATACTTAGACTTCAACAAACAAAATTTGATAACTCAATCCCAAGGGAAAAAATGGAACTCTCTGCATCAAAATCCACAGTTAATTCCCGATTTACCACGAAAATCGTCTGTAGCTGCATTTAGATTGGCAACAGGCCATGATTGTTTGGCCAAGCACCTGCATAGAATTGGAATATATCAGTCCCCTAACTGCCCATTGTGCAACTCAAACCAAGAAATTGATTCGGAACACCTCAAAATCTGTGCTTCAGTGTCTGGTCATGATAATATCTTTGAAAAATATTGGAGTGCAAGAGGTCAAATGACTTTATTGGCAAACGCCTGGGATTAGAAAACAACAACAACAAATTTATCGTATTTTCATAAAATTAGCAACTTTAAACTGTTGTGGCTCCGAAACGCTTTCACCCAATCATCAAAATCATGGTTTATTTTGATGCTGAGAAGTTAAAGTTTATATTGACATGTAAACAGTTTTTCTTACTTTTTATGGAAATGGAGAAATTGAGATTTTTCTTCATTACGACGCCTTTGGCAACGAAAAAATATTTTTAAAATATATGGTTAGATTCAGCATTGAAAGTACAAATAAACACATATTTTTTACTGGTGGTACGTTGATAAGAAAGTATTGAAAATATCAAATAAAGAAAATAAATAGTATGCGCGTGAACCGTTGCTTACGAAATTATACAAGCTGGCGCATAGAGCTTGAAAAACGAGTCTGAAGTGGTTCCCTCGTAATGCCAATTCCGCCGCTTGGAGCGCTGTTCTGCCCTATGTATTCATAGCAGAACACTTAAAAGACATTGACATTTGGGACATTTAAAGGACTCATCATTGCTTATTAAATGCTTCGTACAATATTTTATGGACAATAGACGTAATTTGCAAACTTCTACTCCTCAATTATATTACAATAAAAGGCTGTCATTCTTGATATTAAAACATATTACATATAAACTGAGGGACTGTCTGCTCTGTACTTCAGTTCATACACCAAACATTTCCGGAAATAAATTAACTTGACATCTTACATATACGCACTATAGCCTACCCTTTTCACCTAATATTATTAATATTGTTATTAAATAAGATATTGCAACTAATTAAGGTACTGCATTATCTTTAATTTCCTTGAATTCATAATTACGCATTTGCAAGAAGGCCTAACTTTTCCCTCTCTTTTTAAAAAAAAATACGGACGTCACAATAACTGAGAAGTATAATTATTGCGCGATTTTTTCTTGCAGTGGTGAAAACATTGCGGGCTTATGTGAGGGCGGCAATGAACCTTCGGGTTCCTTAAAAGCCATTTGTAAGTAAGTAAGGTGAAAACATTTCTATAGGCCTACTGATTAATCTATTGAGCATAGTAATAGTAAACGCTGTAGTATTTTAGTGCGTGTACGCCTACTCAGCTCTTGTAAAACGAAATTTTCACTTTCACTTTCAACGGAACACTTACTTATATTCAGTTCTTGTATCTTGCAGTAAATTATCCATTTGTGATCATCTTTCCAATATAACCTCCCATTGAAACGACCACTTAAAATCATGAGCTAGAATTTATTATTTTAAAAACATTTCCACGTACATACTGTTATAATTGTTATGAACCACAATACAAAAGACAACACTGTGAAATTGGATTAATTTACCAAGATCAACATCAATACCGGTAGTATAAAATCACATATAGGCCTAGGCTATATTATTTCATTACTTTATGGTATTAATTAGAAGAATTAATTTTGAAGAATTTACAAATATGCTGAAATAATTTATGACACCTCTTATAGAAATGTAAAAATATGTACGTACATTTTGAAACAATGGGTATAGCACCACTTGAAAATGTTGACCATTTTAACAGTAACTTGTAAATTGTTCCATCACGTTGTCTATAGTGTTCATTTATTGTAGCACTTTTAGAACGAACGTGGTTCACATACATAAGAAGAAATGACGATGAAATGAGTCTAACACACAGTTTTCTTTAATTTTTAGCAAATGATGAAGTTGAATATATACTGTTACTTCATATCCTAACATAAGTAGAGTTGCCACCATAGATGTAACACCTGAAATGAATATTATAAAATAAATTAATGTATTGGTAATGATACAAGAATAAAAAGAAATTAGGCTAGACATAACCTCACAAAATTACAAACACATGCTAAAACAAAAAAAAAAAAAAAAAAAACTTTACGTATCCGTATATAATAAAACTAGATATTCCAGATATAATTTGTTTCACACGATAACCACCTCAGCCTATTTCGGCAGCAGCCATTATTAGTTACAGTTTGAGGTGCATACCTAATCTCATACTAACCTTGTTAAGTTCTCTAACCTAATTCACTGATAATTACGTAACAATACACAGGTCTAAAATACAGACAAATACACATTAATTACCTAATAAGTACAGCATGAAGATAATTCATTACTTTTGTCGGTATTTTCTAAAAGAGAAAGGGAAAATAGTAACAACATTATCTTCAATGTTTACATCACGTCGTTCACATTTTCATTAGGCCTATATCAGTAATGCTTGGTAAGTGAAACAATGCATGAAATTATTTTACATTTCGGGTCACATCATTCGAGAGTCGGAAAATGCAATTCGCCACTTTTAACATAGCATTGCTTGTTATATGAGAGAACTTTGACATTTACCTTAACCTATAAAGATACGACCTGTTGGTACCGAGTTCTTCACATAGCAAAACACAGACAATTTTCGAATATAACTTAGCTGAACAAACTTAAAATAACACTGTAATATGCTTGGCATATTTATAATATTCGTACTCAATCAGTAATGCACAATTAATCGAACTATTTTCACGATGCACAATGCTTTGTAATGGTACTATTCATCATTTCATAGGGCAGAGAGGCGAACCTAGCGGCAGAAATTGTCATGACTCACAGAGACCTACTCTCGATCGTGCTATGCGCCAGCTTGTGTAATCCCGTAAGCAACGGCGTGAACTAACCAGCTGACTGTGATGCGAGAGTTAGTCGAGACAAGCAAGGCCAGGAGACATAAACACGTGATGTTTCCTCTAGCAGTCGTGGCTGGGCTAGCTTTATCACAAGTTTTCATAAACACAGGAGAAAAATGACGCCCAATGCTCGCTTATCTAAAGCTCTCAGCCATTGCGCCATTCAAGTCTAGGCGTGTGAAAATAATCTATTTAATACTCTCGAAACTTATTGCTGTACCACTAAGCAAACAATGCCGAATACCTCTTAATACTGCAAGGTTTTTTCTCAATATTTTTTTACACTTTTACAAATGATCAAAAAGCCTAAAAACAAGTAAAATCAGATTATCTGTCTCTCTGTGTACAATAAAAATAAGGATTACTTCTTAACATAACCTACCAAATGTCAGCTTCAAAATAAGCTCTCGTTCAATGTTCTGCAGTAAATGGTTCCAGAGTTATGAGCCCTGAAAGAGGCTTGTTTTTATAAAATACGCTAAATTTGTCGCTCAATAATACGAAAACTGTTTGACTTACGACAGTATATTTTTGAAAATGCACTCCCCTCAGCACCTTGTATAAGTAGGGAAAAAATTAGAGTATAAAAAAAATGCGAGGTTTTTTACTGATCGATTTCATATGGAATAGCCCATACTGTCTGCGACATCTTTTGGTTTTCTGCTATGTTTGTGGTCATATTTGCCTCACCAATCTTTCAGTAGTGTCCCAGTGGTTTTAGAGCTTTATGTAGATTCTGAATGCCTTATAGCAGCATTTCTCTAACTTATTTGAAGTGAGAACCACTTTTTTTAAGTCAGAACAATTCTATGGACCACCTTACTTTTGTTCCTTTCGAAAGCAATTTTATAATTTTTATAGCATATTTTAATACCAGTATACTTATATTTTTAAATAGAATTAAATAATTATAATACTTTTCTAATTATATTTTTTGTAGCCAATCACAAGTAACTTATAACAAATTCTGTGCATTGTTGAGTCATCGCTTGCCTGTTAGCAGTTAGTTGTTTGAAATCCTTCTTATGTGGTACACGCAGTAGTTGTCCATGTCTCTGTTAAATAGTTCCCATTATAAATAATGGAAAACTGGCTTCGATCCAGATCTTTGAAAAGAAAGGAACAAGATGGTACGCTTCATTTAGACAGTGCTAATAGTTCACAAGCTGTGTGTGAAGAAATATATTAATATCAGTGATTGTAGTGCCACTAAAGAAATATCTAGTCCTAGTGGTAGCTGTTCAAAGAAAAAATACTTTCGTAATATGATAAGAGTTATTTGGAACTTGGATTTACTTGATGTGGCAATGAGTGTGAACCAAAACCTCGGTGTGTTGTTTGTTAAGAAGTGCTTTCAAATGAGTGTATGAAACCCGCGAAATTGAATTGGCACTTACAGACGAAACATGCAAGTGTAAAAAGTAAACCTGTCAGATTTTAAAATAGGCGGAGTCTAAAATTTCTTATATCGTTGTCTGGAAAAACAAATATAATTAATGCAGAAACATGCCTGATTTTCAACAAGCAGAGATGCAATTTGGCACGTTCTAGTATTGGTGTACGATGTACTTGTACGTGCCCATTTCAATCTTCATACTGGGTGTTGGCAAAACTATTAAGAAACTCATCAACACATAAAAAGGTTCGGTACTTTGGTCCTCTGTTATGAATTCGGGTGGTTCCTGACTGGGTTACAGGCTCAGCGCCAGATATGCAGGGAAAAGATGGCGAGAAATGCCACGTCCATAGTTCATAGTGCTGTATATCCCTTTTTTGTTGCTGAGAGTAGAGTGGGAAGTGGGTACAAGGATAGGGTAAGAAATTTCATAAAATATTAGTACTGGGAGAAAAAGTGAAAGGTGATTGCCATGTGTCATTTCCAAACTCTGAGATTTTCAGCTATAGTGTGATACGCAATTCGTTTGAATTATATATTTTTCTTCTGTCTTCTTTGAAGGACCACAAGGGCAGAACTCGAGGACCACAGGGGTCCGCGTTCCATAGTTTGAGAAACGCTGCCTTATAGCATACAGCAATTCCTTTGGTACCATCTTCTTCAACGATTCTGACTCTGTATGAATAAGACGTATCATGGAATACAGAATTTTCTTCTGGGTTTCATGGTCTACAATTCTGAATGGAAAGAACAGTTATTAATCTACATAGATATGCGTTTTGTTCATCCACAGATCTCAAAGCATTAATAATACATTTAATTTCTTGTTGTGGAATGACCTCAAAACACTGATAACGTTTGCACTTGCAGTCTGGTCCAGTTTCATGCATTGATAACCTCAGTGTTTTCATTACATCACTACTTCTACCATAACTTTTACGTTTTCTTGTACCTGTGTTTATTTTCTTCAGACTGGTGCACACACCTTCACTGTCTTCCGAAGATGCCATAATTAGGCATGATTTTAAACTTTAAAAAATAACAATAAATCACACAGCAGAAAATTTCTAAACATCACTATGAACAAATAATACTCGTAAACAAATGAGTACTTAGTCGTGTCATACATTAATGTTATGACATTTCCCTTTTTTATACTGTTTCACTCTGACATTCTCCCTTTTTGTGTTGTATACCAATTCGTCAACACGATGTAGATCTGGAACTGTCATCTTTCTTGCAGTGCAACAAAGTGTTGATCCTTAAAACAGAAAAGTAGTAAGCTACTCAAGTCTCTTTATCAAAGGTATTTTAAAAATACTGAAAAAACAGTTCACTGCAAACTGTGTATAGTCTGTCATAAATTTTACACACTAACACACTCAGCTTGCTGAGTAACTTTCCCGTTTATAATCATGGTTACGATCTTGAAAAGCTAATTTCTAATTTGTTATGGAAAAGAAACTGTGTTGGGGAAAATTTTCTTTGTGACATATTTTCCATCACAAAAGTAGAGGCATTTAATCAATCTTTATAGACGAATACATGTGCACTTTATAAATTTATATGGGCCCATTGTACTTTTTCCAGAGACGAATTTTGAATGGCAGTTAAATTTTGTCTGGAACAGTTTCATTCAGGAAAGCAGTTATTTTATTTGTTGTAAATCCCAGCTTTTCTCCCTTACAAAGAAAGCCGTGCTAAGGATTTTTATGTCCCTTAAAGATACATTTACCTTTGCCCGGTTTTGAACTTGCAAATCTCAGATTCTTTGGCAAGTATGACAACCATTAGACAGCAGAAAATGACTTACAGACTAGCTGCTGAAAACATATTGAGGGAAAAACAGAAATAATAACTAGAATAAAACTAACGTGGGTGAATCCAGAAATGCATATAGAGTGTTAGTTGGGCTGCCGGAGGGAAAAAGACCTTTGAGGAGGTCGAGACGTAGATGGGAAGATAATATTAAAATGGATTTGAGGGAGGTGGGATATGATGATAGAGACTGAATTAATCTTGCACAGGATAGGGACCGATGGCGAGCTTATGTGAGGGCAGCAATGAGCCTCTGGGTTCCTTAAAAGCCAGTAGGTAAGTAAGAATAAAACTAACATACACATCAAAAAAAGTTTGGAACCAATAGAGTTTTATATAATTTTCTTCCTTTAAAAGAAATCTATGTTATCCCACTGATTGTATAGATACCTTTCCACTCTATTGAAGTTAATCATGTTGTTATGGTACGAATTTTAATAAATAAACTATTGTTTTGCAGGATTATGTATAACATTGCATAATTTGATCTATCAATATACGATATTAAACAGTTTTTCCCTTAAAATAAAGGATATTGAAGGCATTCTGAAACAAGTTTAGTATGCCTGAACACATAGCGGTAAATTATCTTGTGCACATTATCACCTTATGTAAAGAAGGGCTAATACATAGGCAGATTGCCCTGTGTGTTGGTGTTAGCCATATTGCTATTGGAAAGACCTGAAAGCGTTATTTGGACACAAATAGAGTAGCAGATAGGTTTCGAGAAGGTCATCCGAAGGTAACCACTCAAGCTGAAGATAGGTATTTGGGGTATCTAGTTCGTAAGGAGCCAAAAACCAATGTTTCAAAGCTACGAAATGCTTTCCTTTGGACCACTGGGAAGCACATAAGCACCCAAACCATTAGAAATCGTCTTCACGGGTTGAACATGCATCCAAGGCAACCATGGCGTATACCTCCACTCAACCGCTATTGTCCCACAGCTCGTTTTCGATGGGCAAGAAAGCATCGGAGATGGAAGCAAGAGAGGTGGGGTTCTGTGCTATTCACAGATGAAACAAGGATTTGTCTAAGACCTGATTCAGGAAGAGTTCGAATCTGGAGAGTACCTGGTTATGCAGTACCTGCCCTCCATCCCGTAGAACACATAGCAAAACGCTGTGCATCAGTGCAACCAGCGAGAGCCAAAAACTATGATGCATCCCTTATACAATCCGTCACTCAGCAGTGCTTGCCTTCATACCTGTCTGATACATAACTGTCTCTGCCAGGGAATGTGGAGTGGGGAGTTAAGGGATAGTCTGCAGTACCTCAGTTGAGATATTGACACTCAGAGCTAATCTAGTGTATAACTGGCCTTATTAATACCATGGAAGCCTGTACTGGAATGAGTGTTTTATTAGCAATTTTTTAAAAGTGATTTCCACGTTTAAATGCAAACTTTTTTGTATGATTTACATATTTAATTCCGACTTTTTCCATGATTTACGTATTTAAATAACGACTTTTTTTCACGAATTACATTAGTTTTATTTACTGATTTTGATGTCTTTTATTCACTGTTTTACAGTGTCTCTACTTATGAGTAAAAATCATGAGTTAAGTGGTAAATTCCTACACTTATTTTAATTTTCTATTGATCCCGTTTTTCACATGTTGTGCCTCTTAAATGACATTTTCCAAACACATTGTATAAAATAATTGAGAATACATTGGAAGTAGCGATAATGAAATTCTAAATAAAATTGTTACGCAGTGGTAGAAAAACACAACGCATAACAGTTGCTTTCTACAGATAATCGAAAATTAATATGAAACAAGGTTAATACCATGAGTGCTGCCCCATTGGCGCCATCCACGAGACTCAAACTAGTTCTCAGAGGATTTCAGATTAAACAATTTTATTTAAGAATAATGTAGTCATGATTCTGTCTATTGTTCATACACCATCTGGTATGAGATGTTGCTGTTTTTTCCTGTAAATAAAGTTGACATTTAAAAAACTAATGATTCAGTTCAAGTGCCATCTATCCAACTAGTTAACATTCTCATAATATTTCTCTTTGTATGATTTGTTTTCAGGCTTACCCACAAACTGAGATTCGACGCAAATGTACCTGTACTTGCCAAAGATGCAAGTACTAAAAGTGACGATTGGTTTGAAATATATGATCCAAGAAATCCTATAAATAAGAGGAGAAGAGAAGCAAGTAAAGACTTGATGAAAACAAGAGAGAAGAGATGAAATTTCTTAAAACCTTACTCTGTTACATGTTTTAAGATTCCTTTCTGTGGTAAGTGTATCAACTACTGTAGTCAGTTCCCCCTACATCTGTCTTGTGCTAAAAAGAAATATATAATGATTGAACTAAATTACTCATCATTTCAATGGAATATTAAGCCTTATGTGATGGACAGTGTTGGGTAGTTGCCCAGATAATTCGTAATAATGTGAACTAAATTCGCTGATGTACTGGGAAATAATAATGTTAACTTAGAGTAAAATGAGATTTTTTTACTTTCTCATACAAACAACTTTCACCTCTGTTTACCTCTTCTTTTTCTACATTTCTTTGGGAATTACTGTAAATGTTTCTCACATTTCTTGCCTTTTTGGGAGTTTATGTACACTTTGCTGGATTAATGCTTATCATTTTCATCTTGCACTTAGGAGGTTCGAGGTTCAATCCCAAGGGCCTCCTATCCTGACTTGGATTTGTCGTGGTTTTCCAAGTTCCTTCATGCGAATCTGGCATAGTATCAATTCAAAGGGCTTCGACCCTCCTCCATCCCAATGATAGGCCTGCCAACTATCTGTGAATTGTCACACCTTGCAAAATGTGCCCTCTGTGAGCAGCATAAAGAATCACGACACTATGGAGAAATCTAGGACAATGTACACTCTCCCAAAAAGTTCCCTTTACCTCCTTCCCATTTTCAGAATTTTACACAGCAACTCCAAGAACACCGACCCACTACCACTCACTGGTTTTCTAAACAAAAGCAGCTATCACGTATACTGTGTTGATAACAACGTTTATGGTCACATGCATCAATGCCAGTTAGTGTAACCACTGGTTAAAATTGTCACCTAACCACTAGTAAGCATTTTTATGGTGAATCACTCTCAGAACTTAAAAAGGAGGTTAACCATGGTAATCTCTAATTGGCCATTTTCGATTGGTTAAAAGAGATAACCAGTGATTAGTAGGCCTAGTAAAAAAAATGGCGGCCAAATCCACAGCTGATTATTTCGAAACCGATTGATTATTATGGGTTACTTGGATAGGGATTGTAGCGAGCGTGAAGTTTCTTTAGTTGAAAGAGAGAATTCTTACGAGGAATTAGGTGACAGAACATTTCATGAGAGATTTCGTTTTTCAAAATCTGTTGTGTCATTTCCACTGCAACAAAGGAATCATTTGGAATAACCCACAAACAGAAACAGTCTTATTTTTCCTATTAATTGGCTGTTTACGTAACGATTCTATGAAATTGATTTTCTGTATTTATGGGGAAACATTTGAGTATTTCTTTTCCTACATCACAGGTTGAATGAAGAAATGTTATGGGTGGATTTTAGGATATTGCACAGTTCCCTGGTATAATTTGGACCCTGAATTGTACACACATCCCTACTAATCTTCTTTGCGCTCTTCCTTTTTTAAGACTATGGATCTGTGAAATTTCTAACTTGTACATTTTTACACCAATTAATCTGAAACTTTTACCACATATTTCTTACAATATGGACATGTAATACACAAATTTTCACTTTTATATGCCAATTAATTTACTTATAATTAATTATTGTTTTTTTAATACTGAATTATAATTGTCCCAATTTTCAAATATACATAATTTTTCTTTAAATTTATATTTAATTTATTCCTGATAGTTGTAAATGTTAAAAAAAAAATGTTATGTTTTATTTAATGACGCCCGCAACTGCAGAGGTTATATCAGCATTGCCGAATGTGCCGGTATTTTGTCCCGCAGGAGTTCTTTTACATGCCAGTAAATCTACTGACATGAGCCTGTCGCATTTAAGCACACTTAAATGCCGTCGACCTGGCCCGGGATCGAACCCGCAACCTTGGGCATAGAAGGCCAGCGCTATACCAACTTGCTGACCAGGTCGACTGATAGTTGTATGTAAAATATGACACATGCTTTTCATACTTTTTCAATTACTTTTTGAGAAAAAAAAAATATTTACCCTTTTAGTTCTTAATTTTTCAATACATGAGGATTTGAATACTTTCAATAGCAGAATAAAACACATGTGTCAGTTTGCTTCACATGTTTTTGTGGACTTCTGTGCAAAATTTCATTGAGATTGAAGAAAAATTGCGTTCATTATAGCATTTTGAATGTTACAAAATGTTGAAAATTGGAAAATCGAGAAAACAAGTATCGAAGTACAGCATGTATTATATGTACTATCGATATCCTTCCTTCCTATACAGGTCTAAAACATACAGTTTTGTCGTACGTAACAGCGCGAAATAGATTGAAGTACAAAGTTTGTCAGAATGACAGCTACAGTCTATAGAAAACTAGAAAGGTATTGACAGTTCTCTCTCTCAGACACTGAAATTGTGCGGTAGTGCGTGCTGCTGATTGCTGTTCGAACTGAGCAGGTGACGCGAACTCGTAAATTTGTATAATACAGACTCTTTAACTAGACTAATATGCAAATGATATGTAGTGTAAACCATAATCAGGATTTCATGTTGTAAATTTGAAGTTATAAAAGAAAGATACAATTTTCAGCTCCATGGACTACCTTATGTCAGCTAATAATGTTTCATGGAGAAGTGTCAGGTCTACATAAATCTGAGTGTCATAATGTGGCAATCAGTGCAAAAAATAGTGGGGTGTGGGTTTATCTAAGCCAGGCGTTTCAGATATCAAAATCAGTATTAATGATGCAGAATCAATTAAGCCTATTTCAGTTTATCCCGATGACTTTAATAGGGCGAAAGATGATACTGATCCTATTTCTGACGATCCTATAAAATGAATAATAAATTAATTCCTTCGTAGTCATATTGTTAAATGATGGGGCCAGGGAAAAAACTAGGTAAGTCACTTTTTCCATGAAACCTGATTTTTTCGCTGAAACAGTTGACTTACCTGCTTCTTTTCCTGTACACCAAAAATTTGAAGGCAAATAAACCCATGACTGATCTGTTTCTTTTCCTGTTTCATACCTCTAAAAGATAGTCCTTTCCGTAGAGAATCTAATGGCACTTCAAACTCCATCTCGACAAAACAGTGACTTATCTGGTTTTTTCCCTGGACCCTTCAAATGAAGTTACGTTACTCAAAAAAATATGGACAGTGATTTTAAAAATTCTCGTAGGCAATATATTGAGTTTCCGATGAATATTTAAGTGGAAGAAATGCAACCTGGAAACACAACAGTATCTGAAGGCAAACAAATGCAACACGAGAGTATAGGATACGTTCGTTTTGATGTAAAGCAGAGTAAGCGCAGTCATTTTTAAACATTGGCTGTTATCTTTGCAGAGGTGTGGCTGCTTTCCTTTATTCACTTTGTAGAAATGTACCGCCACAGACTTAACCCTGGTTAAATGAGGTATCAGCTAACCATGTGTAAGTAACTGGTAATTGTGAATGGTACACACAAATTAGGCATTTTAACCATAGTTACTTGTTAATCATGATTTCTTAACTCATAGTTACTGTGTTTTAACTAGTGTTGATGCACATCACCATTTGTCTATTTCCTTCACTCTTCCATCCTTGTAGAATTGTCTGGCCTATATAATGCGGTTATCCATGTCCTCTAAGTCTTGTATTTACTCACAATTAATATTGAAACATCTGCCTCAATATATTTTCGACTCTGGCAGAACAGAATGAAATTAAACTCATCTGGTACCAGGGCATTGTGGCACTGACGGAAACGAAAAAGCTGACAAACTTGCAAGATAAGATATGATTACAAAATACATTTCTTGCCCATGTGGTCATCCGCCAGGCCGGGCTCCCACCCTCCTCTGAACTATAGCATGGAGGGTGCGTGCATCCCGCTTTAACATGAGGGGGAGATGGTTGCTAGTGACATGCGTTGATGTGTTTCAACTAACTTGAAAATACGAGACCTAAAGAATTCGCACAGGCACGAAAGAAATGACATACACACAAGCTTAGGACTGCATTTTACAATGGAACAATACTTGGCCTACAGTAAACTCTCGATGAATTGGGATGTTTATTATCGAGAACGATCCATAGTGAAAAAAAATATATACACTGACTGACAAAAAAAATCACGCACCAAGAAGGAGTTGTGTGAATTGCATGAAACCTGATGCGGATGATCGTAACATTGATGTATGTAAAAGATTACAATATTAGAGCAAAATAATAATTTTTTTGCTGAAAACTGACCACCTGAATTGAGGCTCTAGTACCCTGTTTGTCCACCTCTAGTTTGGATGCAAGCTGTAATACGGGCGGGTATGGAGGCATACAGATTTCGTATGGTATCCTGCGGCATCTGTCCATATTTGCCGCAACTGGTTCTCTATATCTTGTAAACTCCTAGGTCGCTGAAGTTGGCATCCCAGGTGATCCCAGACATGTTCGATTGGTGACAACTCTGGCGATCGTGCAGGCCATGGAAGTGTGAGAACATTGCGGAGGCATTCCCGTGACACCCTTGCTGTGTGCGGCCGAGTATTATCCTGATAGAAAAGACCTTTTGGAAATCCTGCCATGAGTGGCAACACATGTGGCTGAAGGATGTCCTGCACATATCGCTGCGCTGTTATTGACCCTCGTATCATTACTAGGGGTGACCGACTGTCATACGTGATGACCCCCCAGACCAGCACGCCAGCAGTGGCTGCAGTGTGTTGCGCCACAGAAAATGTAAGATTGAGGCGTGCACCACGAGGTCTCCAGACACGAACACGACCGTTGTCAGAGCTCAAAGAGAACCTGGATTCGTCACTAAAGACAATCCGGTTCCAGTCTTCAGCAATCCAGGTTTGTCGCTCACGACACCACTGCAAACAGAGGTGACGGTGGACGGGTGTCAATGGCAGGACACGTAATGGGCGCCGTGAGACCAAATTTCCTTCAGCCTAGTGCCTGGAAATGGTTCGGGCAGACACAGGGGCCTGTAATAATAATGGTGCTACCTGTCTTAGGATGGCGGGCGACGAAACAGCTGGATCTGTTCGGGCTTGCCGGAGGATTCGACTTTCTTCTCTCCTGGCATCCTGAGCCCAGTCGCCGTGTGTGCGTGCCCTCACGCATCCACTGATCCCAACACGTCCTAACGGTGTGGTCAGAACGGCATAGGTGGCTGGCGATTCGCCGATACGCCATCCAGCCTCGCGCATTCCAATAATGCGCCCCCTCTCAAACTCCGTTAACTGGGTAAAGTCTCTTCGATTGCGTCGTAGAGGCATGTCGAATGATCGACGACTTTTATGCAACCGGAAACAACAGTCCACTACGTTCGAGTAGCCTATGCAAGCCCTTTTATAGGCCACGAATGACAGCAGGTTCACGACCTCTGGTGGCAACACCATTCAACAGATTACGTTACTATGCTAATCATTTGACAATCTCACTGAGATGTAACTGTATGCCGAGGTTTACAGCAAAACGACAACTCCTTCTTGGTGCGTGATTTTTTTTGTCAGTCAGTGTATATATATATATAGGCCTATAAATAATATAGTCTATGTAACTTATTGAAACGATGTGTCAGAATCCGTTAAAATTAAAAAAGAAATGAGACCCACTCATTATATCTATATACAAATGAAAACAAATATTAATGCAACTTTCCCATTATACAAGCGTAAACAGTGTGAGCTACAAGGAAACGCAGTGAATTGAAATGACTCATTCCGTCAGTTTTGACGGAACTGACGGAATTTCCGTTCAGTTGGAAACACTGCTGCCTGTTATTTTGGAGTTCAACCCCTCCATATCGGCAACCAGCAATCAAAATTTTAAATTCGAATAGCATTCCGGTGCATTCAAGCCATCTGTCGGAATGTTGAAGGAGTAGAATAGGAGTACCACCACCACCACCACCACCACCACCACCACCACCGAGCTCATAGACTTGATCTTGGACCAAAGTAGGATCTACTGTATTCAGAAAAATCTATCTACTCATTCTACTGACTCTACAACAAAAGATAATATTTTAGTTTTTCTTGGCATTCTTTTGATTTCTGGCTATAATAAATTTCCACACAGGCGACTTTATTGGAGTACATTACCAGATTTACATAGCGTTTTGATTTCTATGAGGTGGAATACTTTTGGCGATATGAGACGACTGCATTTTGCTGATAATATGGCAATTTCAAATGATCGCTAAGTTGGACCAATTTTCGATATACTAAATAAGTCATTCAAAGTCTGTGACATTCCAGAACACCTGAATATTGATGAAACAATTGATTGATGTACAACATTTGTATGTAAAAAATGTAGTGTATACCACTGCATCCAGAATGCCAGAAAATCTATCACACTGAAAATTGAGCAGCACATTGTAAAATGTATTGTTTTTTAAATATAATTTTCTTATGTAAACAATTATTTCAACATCTGTAGCCTTTGTGCGATGTATAAATTATGTGAAAGAAGTGAAAAGTTCATAACATGTATGATTTGCAAACATATTTCGAGGTTTTGAATATGGTAACTTAATAAGTATATTTTTGATGTCTTTATTTCCCAATGGCAGGATTTCCTGCCACTTCAATAATAGGCCTATGAAAGCCTAATAATGTCCGGATTTTCTGGAAAAATATTCAGATGTACATTTCATATCATTGTGATGGTAGAATATGAATACAAGTTCTAAAAACCACAAAAAATGTTCTGGGCATTAATGGGTTAAGAGAAAGACTATCAGTAGCCAAGCGAATAGAGCAACAAGTTAATATTAGTAAATTCAATATTCTGAAATTAAAGGACGAGGAAACTAAGCAACATTATCAGGTCGAACTTTCGAATAGGTTTGCCATTTTAGAAAGATGTTAATAGCATGTGGGAAAATATCAGAGATAGTATCAAAATTGCAGCTAAGCAGAGCATAGATTATTATGAAACTAAGAAAAAGAAACCGTGGTTTGATGAAGATTGTTGCATGGTAGCAGAAAGAAGGAAACAGGCAAAATTGAAATTCTTACAGGATCCAGTTGAGGTGAATAGATATAATTATTTCAATGAAAGATGGGAAGCAAGTCATACACATAGGAATAAAAAGAGATGTTATTTGAAGAAAAAACTGAATGAGGTAGAAACAAATAGTAAGAATAAAAACATTAGAGATTTATATAAGGGTATAAAGGAATTTAAGAATGGATATCAGGCAAGGGTAAACGTGATCAAGGATGAGAATGGTGACTTGCTTGTAGACTCTCATTCAATCCTGAACAGATGGAAAAACTATTTTGGACAGCTACTAAATGTACATAGGCCAAATAGAAATGATCAGGACGAAATTGAAATACAAACTGCTGAGCCATTTATACCCGAACCCACACTTTTTGAAGTCGAAATTGTGATAGAAAAGCTGAAAAATTACAAGTCTACAGATATCGATCAAATTCCAGCAGAATTAATACAGAAGGGTGGAAGCACATTATCTACCAAAATTTATAAACTTGTACTTGCTATTTGGAAAAAGGGAATTGTATCAGAATAATGGAAGGAGTCCATAATTGTACCTATTTTTAAGTAGGAGGACAAGAGTAACTGTGGTAACTTTTGAGGAATATCACTTTTGTTGACATCATACAAAATTTTGTCCAATATTCTTTTGAGAAGATTAACTCCGTATGTAGATGAAATTATTGGGAATCATCAGTGCGGTTTTTGGCGTAATAGATCGACTATTGCTAAGATTTTTCGTATTCGACAGATATTGTAGAAAAATGGGAGTATAAGGGTACAATACATCAGTTATTCATAATTTCAAAAAGGCATATGACTTGATGACTCGGTTAAGAGAGAAGTTTTATATAATATTCTTATTGAATTTGGTATTCCCAAGAAACTAGTTCGATTAATTAAAATGTGTCTCAGTGAAACTTACAGCAGAGTCCGTATAGGCCAGTTTCTATCTGATGCTTTTCCAATTCACTGCGGGCTGAAGCAAGGAGATGCACTATCACCTTTACTTTTTAATTTCGCTCTATAATATGCCATTAGGAAAGTTCAGGATAACAGAGAGAGTTTGAAATTGAATGGGTTACGTCAGCTTCTTGTCTATGCAGATGGCGTGAATATGTTAGGAGAAAATCCACAAACGATTAGGGAGAACACGGAAATTTTACTTGAAGCAAGTAAAGCGATAGGTTTGGAAGTAAATACCGAAAAGACAAAGTATATGATTATGTCTCGTGACCAGAATATTGTACGAAATGGAAACATAAAAATTGGAGATTTATCTTTCGAAGAGGTGGAAAAGTTCATATATCTTGGAGCAACAATAACAATTATAAATGACACTCAGGAGAAAATTAAATGCAGAATAAATATGGGAAATGCCTGTTATTATTCGATTGAGAAGCTTTTGTCATCTAGTCTGCTGTCAAAAAATCTGAAAGTTAGAATTTATAAAAGAGTTATATTACTGGTTGTTCTGTATGATTGTGAAACTTGGACTCTCACTTTGAGAGAGGAACAGTGATTAAGAGTGTTTGAGAATATGGTTCTTAAGAAAATATTTGGGGCTAAGAGGGATGAAGTTACAGGAGAATGGAGAAAGTTACACAACACAGAACTGCATGCATTGTATTCTTACCTGACATAATTAGGAACATTAAATCCAGATGTTCGAGATTGGCAGGGCATGTAGCACGTATGGGCAAATCCAGAAATGCATATAGAGTGTTAGTTGGCAGACCAGAGGGAAAAAAGACCTTTGGGGAGGCCGAGACGTAGATGGGAGGCTAATATTAAAATGGATTTAAGGGAGGTGGGATATGATGATAGAGACTGGATTAATCTTGCACAGGATAGGGACCGATGGTGAGCTTATGTAAGGGC